>NC_138772.1:80204538-80804538 GCF_965119305.1 Pelophylax lessonae
CCAATGCATGTTGTTGGATTATTTTGCTGTGGTGGGTATTTTATTAGCGCGTGTCCTTACTTGACGTTTACGTTTCCTGTTTGAGTTCAGCAGTGTAACTGTTCAAATCCCTACAGCCACTGTAATTTGGACTCAGCACTTAATATTATATTTGTTTTTCCTTCTAGAAGTTGTTGAATATATTTATCTTTGTTTTATATACTCACTTGCATCACTGGATTGTTAAAAATTGAAAAAGTTGGAAGGTTTGGAAGCATTTACTATTGATCCCGATGGGTACATTGTCTATCCATTTCTGCTCTGTAAGCATGCTGAACTGCAATGCATTTAGTTATCCAACTTTTTTATCGGCCTCATATATACATTAGGCTGTACAGTTGTGTTTTGTAAAAAGTCTGATGCTGTTGTAGCTGAAGTACATGTAGCGCTGCCCCCCGTAGGGGCTGCTGGTAATAGCTGGTTCATTCCTAATAGTACAGAGGCTGCCCACTAGAGATGGCCTTGCGGTTCGCCTGGCGGTCGGTTCGTGGCGAATTTTGCTTGCTCACTACCCGCCAAATTTTCGCACACATGGCTTTGTTTGCGGCGGCCATATTTGTTTACATTGGGGAGAAATTTGACCCGTGACACAGCCATCAGGTGAAACGGGACAGCACATGGACAGTCCCCCTACACTATAAATAGACCCGATCTGGCGGCCATTTCACATTCCATTTTTTGCCAGTGTAGGGAGAGGTCTTCTGTGCTCATCAGGGAGAGTTTGCTAGACACATATAGCGCTGTGAAGATCCACAAAAGTCCTTTTCAGGGCTGGTATTGTTCGGTTCAGGTCTACTAGTATCTTTTGAGCTTAGGGAGAGGTATCCAGTGGTCGCTTTAGGGGCAGTTAGAGATCGGCTGCAGTCACACAAATCGATCTGTCAATGTCCACAAAAGTCCTTTTCAGGGCTGGTATTTCGGTATAGGTCTAGTATCTTTTGAGCTTAGGGAGAGGTATCCAGTGGTTGCTTTAGTGGCTGTTAGAGATTGGCTGCAGTCACACACAAATCGCTCTGTAAATGTCCACAAAAGTCATTTAAAGTGCTCCAATGTCGTTTTAGGGTCTATTACAGTGTCTTTACTATAGGGGGAGGTATCCAGGGGTTGCTTTAGGGGCAGTTAGAGATTGGCTGCAGTCACACACAAATCCCTCTGTCAATGTCCACAAAAGTCATTTAAAGGGCTGAAATTTTTTTTGGTATTGCTGTGCAGTGCACTAAAAAGGGGGGGTGGGGGTTAATCCACAGTATAATATACTTTGTCGAATTATTACAGTGGATTAGTAGTATTATTGTGCACTGTGCAGCATTGTTACAGGTGTGGTGGTGAGACTGAGCGTTTCTGCAGAAACACTACACACAGTGGCAAACTCCCTGGCCAATTATTTGTAGAACTGGTGTGATAGACCAGTGGCCCCCCAATAGCACATATTGAAGTGGGGTATTATCTGAGTATACTTTTACAAGTGTATTTGTGTCCTGCAACAATATTGCCTCTTTTGCTGTGTGAAGTATGATACACAAAGTGCCAAACTCACTGGCCAATTTTTTGTAGAACTGGTGTGATAGACCAGTGGCCCCCCAATAGCACATATTGAAGCGGGGTGTTATTTAACAGTATACTTTTCTAAGAGTGTATTTTAGTCCTGCAAAAATTTGGCCTCTTTTGCTGTGCTGACTGTGCTACACACAGTGACCACAGTTACTGGCCAATTATTTGTAGAACTGGCGTGATAGATCAGTGGCCCCCCCAATAGCACATATTGGAGTGGGGTGTTATCAGAGTATACTTTTACAAGTGTATTTGTGTCCTGCAACAATATTGCCTCTTTTGCTGTGTGAAGTCTGATACACACAGTGCCAAATTCACTGGCCAATTTTTTGTAGAAATGGTGTGATAGACCAGTGGCCCCCCAATATCACATATTGAAGCGGGGTGTTATTTAACAGTATACTTTTCTAAGATTGTATTTTAGTCCTGCAAACATTTGGCCTCTTTTGCTGTGTTAACTGTGCTACACACCGTGACAACAGATACTGGCCAATTATTTGTAGAACTGGTGTGATAAACCTGTGGCCCCTCCAATACCACAGATTGAAGTGGGGTGTTATCTACCTTTTTCCAGATATACTGCGATTCTCTAGGGACTGTTGTCACAGGGTAATTAAAAAACATGACAGGCAGAGGAAGAGGCAGAGACGTACGCAGGGGTGGTAGGGGTAGGGCAGGAGCGGTAGGCCGGAGCCTAACTATGAAGTTTCAAAAGGCGCATGCAATTACGACAAAGGACACACCAGACTTGGTTGAGTGGGTCACTCAGCCTTCCTCTTCTGCACCCTCCTCATCCTGTCTATCTGCACCCTCTTCACGCTCTGCTGTGTGCACCCCCAAAGACACCACCACCACCACATACCCTCCACTTGAGTCACTGGAATTATTTTCCGATCCATCACAAGACATTTGCGATGCGCAGCCATTGTTGGAATCGGATCAGGAAGAGGAGGTAGCAACAGCCGCCACTCAGCAGTCTGACGACAGTACCCAGATCAGCCCAAAAAAGGTTGGTCCCCGCTGTTGCTGCCTACTCCGAGATCTTGAATGTTAGTGATGGGGAAGATGACATTGATGATGACGAGTCTATGGACGTCACGTGGGTGTCCACAAGAGAGGAAGAGGAAGGGAGTTCAGAGGGAGAGAAGGACCGGCAGATAGGGAGGAGAGGCAGGCAGAACTTGCATTGCACAAGAGGTAGAAAGCAGACTGCAAATGTATCAGGAGTTAGCCATCAACCATGTACAGTCACATCTGGTGCTCCCAGGACGCCGGCACATGGCTCCGCAGTGTGGGCTTTTTTTAATGTGTCCGTTGCTGACAACAGTGTTGCCATCTGCAGCCTTTGCAGTCAACGCATAAGTTGCGGTAAGCCCAACACTCACCTAGGGACAACCGCCTTAAGAAGGCACCTAAACTCCCATCAACCAGCCCAGCGGGAGCAACACCGTCAGAACCCACAAAGCCACACTCCAGGCTCTCACCGTCCAGCCCCTTCTCCTTCTGCTTCTCCTTCTCTCTACTCACATTTGCCCTCCACTTCACCTTCCATTATGCAGTCGTCACGTTGTTCTGGAAAAAGGCAGGCTTCTGTGGTCCAAATGTTGGAGTGGAAAAAAATGATGACGCCGGATAACCCTCTTGCCCAACGTTTGACTGCTGGCTTGTCGGAACTGATAGCCCGCCAACTACTGCCATATCAACTGGTGGACTCAGAGGCCTCTCATAAATTTGTGGCCATTGGAACACCACAATGGAAGGTCCCAGGCAGGAAATATTTCTCGCAAAAGGGAATTCCAGAGCTGTATGACCATGTTAAGCGGCAAGTGAATATATCTCTGGCACACAGTGTTGGTGCCAAGATACATCCGACCACAGACACATGGTCTAGCAAACACGGGCAGGGAAGGTATATCACTTTTTTCTGCCCACTGGGTGAACCTTCTGACGGCCGTTAAGCATGTAACTCGTGACACCCGTGTAGATTTAGTTGTACCGCCATGGATTGCAAGCAGGCCTGCCTCTTCTTCTCCTCCTCCTCCATCCTCCCTTTCTTCCTCGGCTGACTCCTGCTCTTCCGCTGCTACTTTCTCTTCTCCTGAGCCATCCAAGATCCCCAGAACCTATTCCACATGCCAGGTGAGATGTTGCCATGCTGTGCTGTGTCTGTTGTGCCTGGAAGCCAAGAACCACACTGGTCCTGCACTCCTTTCAGCTTTGCTTTCACAGGCAGATCAGTGGCTGAGACCGCTGAATTTGTCAGTTGGTAAAGTGGTGTGCGACAACGATGCCAATCTGCTGAGCGCGCTGAAACAGGGCAAGATAACACACGTGCCATGCACTTGGTGGTGCAGCGATTTGTTGGCAAATACCCTGGGGTCCAGGACGTGTTGCGGCAGGCCAGGAAAATCTCAGGCCATTTCCAAAAATCTTACACAGCTATGGCTCGCCTTGCTGAGATTCAGCGGCGACACAACCTGCCCCTCATGTGTCTTATTTGTGACTGCCCGACGCGATGGAACTCAACGTTGCATATGCTCGATAAGCTTCTCCAGCAGAAACGTGCAGTTAATGACTACCTGTTTGAACTCGGTGGCAGGACAGGTTCTGGGGAGCTTGGGTTTTTTTCACCTCGCCAGTGGCTGCTCATGCAGGACGCATGCAAACTTCTGCGGCCATTCGATGAGATCACCAAACTGGTCAGTCACGGCCAGGGCGCCATAATTGACATCATACCTTACGCCTTCTTTCTGGAGTGTGCATTGCGTCGTGTCATTGATCAAGCCGTCGAGGAGCAGGAGCAGGAAGATCAGGAAGTCGCAATGTTGGATGAATTCCCAGGGGGTGCTACTCCATCTGAGACAAATCAACAGCAGGAGTCTGAAGAGGAGTCGGAGGAGTCGGATGGTGCTGGGGGGGGGGATGAGGAGGACCAAGAAGAGCATGCTTTAAACCTTTCTGGAATCCCTGGTGTTATCCGTGGATGGGGGGAGGAGAACGAGGATGACATTATCCTGGATGATGAGCTGGAAGCAGGCCACTATACCGCTTCCAGTTTAGTGGGAATGGGGCCTACATTCTGCAGTGTTTTAAGGGGGACCCCCGTATAAAATGCATAAAGGCCAAGGACCAGTACTGGGTGGCAACGTTCTAAGACCCCCGGTACAAACACAAAATGGCGGAAATGTTACCACAATCACAGAGGAGCGGTCAGAATGCAGCACTTCCAGGCCTTGCTGCGGGAAATGCTGCATTCTGCTTTTCCGTGCGCTGGCAGAGGAATTTCCAATCACAGAGAGACAGTTGCGGGTAGCAATCCAACAGCGCCTGCAAGAAGAGGGCGGTTGGAAGATGTCTTGGTCACTTCAGATATGAGATCCTTCTTTCAACCGAACCATCGACAGCTGTACTCCGGATCCAGCATGAGGGAATGCCTAGACCGACAGGTGTCCGACTACATACAAGAGATAGATTAGCCTTTGGTGGCAGTTATGCCTACTCATGGCCTCAAACACATAACAACCAAAGAAATGTGTGGCGTAGGTAGTCTGGTAGGAATTCAAACCAATTTAAGGAAAGGGATAGCGAATCAGATTCAAATATCTCACAACTCTCTACCTCTTCTCATTTTTCCAATCACTCACATTCCAGGAATCGCTCCTTCAAAGGGAGGAAAAGAACTAAAACACAAGAAGACCATGGCAACATGGACAAGAGGCTCTTGGTGGAGGGAACTACCTATTCTCACACTCATGGTAATCTTGGTGATGGTAACACTCATGCTAACTCTTCGGTACATATAGGCACTCTATCACTACCATCGGGCCTCTGGTATGGCCGACATAGGGAATACTCACAGGAATAACAAGATTAGTCGTGCACAAGGGAATACAGATATTCCAACACAGCACTCACAACAGACTTTAATTACGACCTGTACAGGACCTATGTCCCCTAACGATCCTGGTGCCATATCCAAAATTAGACCAGAAAAGAGAGTATGACAAATAAGCAATCCTACTTCTGACAGTACTCCCTTACTCACACCAAATAACAGCAGCACAATAGACGACTCTTCCCTCACAGTTATCAATTTATCATCCCATACACTGACAGACTCAGAAATGGAAGTTTTACATCGGGGCTTAAGCTGCCCTGATACCAACACCACCCACTTTGACATGGTAAAAGATTTAAATCTCTTCACCAGGAGGTTAACATACAAATATATCTACGACAAGGATAGGAAAGAAATAAGAAAAAATCATGAAATAAAAGAATTATGGAAGGACTTCACAGTGCGTGACTTCAGAGCACTCAAAGATTTGATCCAGCTCCTCGACGAAAACGAGGAAACTGGATCAGACAATGAGGATGCCTTAGGCTCTGAATATCGGGACCCAAATAGCGAGGTAAATGATCCAATCTCCCCTGACAATCTAGAAAGGTGGACAGAGATTCCTTCTAAGAAAAAGAAATCAACAAAATTTCCCCCATTACAATCCAATTCCAATATCTGGAATTTTGTCAATAAAACAACGGCAGATATTAACCACTTAAGCCCCAGCCCTATTTCGGACACTTTTTGTTCACAAGTTAAAATCAGTATTTTTTCCTAGAAAACTACTCAGAACCCCCAAACATTATATATATATATTTTTTTTAGCAAAGACTCTGGAGAATAAAATGTCGGTCATTGCAATATTTTTTGTCACGCGGTATTTGCGCAGCGGTCTTTAAAACGCCATTTTTTTGGAAAAATTTTGAAAAATCACATTTCACTGCATTTAAAAAATACTAAACAGTAAAGTTAGCCCATTTTTTTTATATATTGTGAAAGATGATGTCACGCTGAGTAAATAGATACCCAACATGTTACGGTTTAAAATTGCGCCCCCCCCCCCGTGGGATGGCGACAAACTACGGTCAATAGAGATCTCAATAGGCGACGATTTAAATTTATTTAACAGTTACCAGTTTAGAGTTAGAGTATAGCTCTTTTTTCTAAATTATTGCTCACGCTCTGGCGATCGCGGCAATACCTCACATGTGTGGTTTGAACAGCGATTTCATTTGCGGCTCGACTTCCGTTTACGTTTTTTTTGTGCGTGAGCTAACGGTGACGGGGGCGGCTACATTTTTTTTTCCCATTTATTTTATTTATTTTTTAACTTTATTAGTTTTTTAAAAAAAAAAAATCTGATCACTTTTATTGCTGTCACAAGCAATGTAAACATCCCTTGTGACAGCAATATGCAGTGACAGGTACACTTTATGGAGGGATCGAGGGTCTAAAAGACCCTAGACCCCTCCACTACACTTCCCTGTATGCAAAACGCAGAAAACGGCGTTTTTGCATACAGCCGTTTTTCAAATTTGCCGCCTTTTGCGCACAGTAACCCGGAAGTGACGTCATGGACGCCGCCTCCGGGTTACATCATCGGAGACCCGATTGAAGCCGTTTCCGGCATTGATCGGGACTCCATTCAGCCGGTGGACGTGCCGGCTGGGTGCTCGGGGCTCGCCGGTGGGACGGGAGCCCCGGTAAAAGCCACGGAAGGCAGCGGGAGGGGGGGGGACGTCCCGGGTAACGATCGAGCAGCTCCCGGGCCGCATCGGTCGGTACCGACGGAAAGCCAACCGTCGGCTCTAAACCACGGTACCGGGATGATGCCTCTATCTAGAGGCATCATCCCGGTACACTACCGCAAAGTTTACCGACGTACCCATACGTTAGTATGCGATAAGTGGTTAAACAACTCCAGATACGAAACAAACATTCAGAGAATCTTAGCCCCACACTAAGTCAAGCAATCAAATCTCTTAGCGATAATACAGAGATAGTTATCAAACCATCTGATAAAGGTGGGAACATCGTGGTGATGAACCACCTACAATATAGAAACATGTGCTGGAAAATACTTTCAAATAGGGAATGGTGTAGACCCATAGATCAAGAGAAAATTAAACAAGCTCACCTTAAATATACAGTCATATTCAATGAAGCATATGATTCAGGCATAATTGATAAAGACACATATGCATTTATCAAGATTGAAAACCCACGTGTTCCCACCTTTTATTCTTTGCCAAAAACGCACAAAGACCTGCTTGACCCACAAGGTCGTCCAATTATTTCTGGCATTGGATCCTATACAGAATCCCTTAGCAAATTAATAGACCAATACCTGCAACCGCATATAACCGGCTTACCATCATATATACAGGATACCCCTGATCTATTGCGAGCACTGTACGATAAAATCATGCCTCCCAATTGCACACTCATTGCTTTAGACATTGAAGCACTATATTCAGCTATTACTCATAAATTAGGATTGGCAAATGTAAAGAAATTCTTGGACGAGCGAGGCCCTGATTCCCAAAGATACAATGAGTTCATTCTGGATGGACTCTCTTACATTTTGAATCATAATATATTCACTTTTGACGGCTCCCACCTCATCCAGGTGCAGGGAGTAGCCATGGGCACATCGTGTGCCCCTGCCTACGCCAATCTGCACCTGGGTGGGTGGGAGCAATCCATCTTCACCAGCGAGCCCCTCTCTATGTACCTGAGCCACATAGTACTGTGGCTCAGGTACATAGATGATGTGCTCGTGGTGTGGGATGAAAGTATTGATATGTTCCATCAGTTCTACGCTAAGTTGCATGTTAATGAGTTTAACCTTAAATTCACTTTGACCTGAAGTAGAGAAAAAATACATTTTCTGGACACAACCCTTTTCCTCCAATCAGATGTTAGAATCTGGTCCACGCTGTATAGGAAGCCTACTGCGGGGAATACGATCCTGCATTCCCAAAGTTCACACCCCCAAACTCTAATTCGCAGTATTCCATACTGACAATATCTTAGGTTAAAGCGCAACTGTTCTACTGAAACTTATTTCCAACGCGAATCAAATGCACTTAAGTCCCGTCTTTGAAGAGGGGATATACCAAAACTACCCTAAAAAAAGCCTTTAACAAAGTAAAGCAAAAAACAAGACATGAACTGTTATTTAACAAGAAAAAACGAAAAGAGGATAACAAAATCGTCAGATTCATCACTACATATAATATGCAGCATGAGTAAATTAGAAAGATCCTGACTAGGAATTGGAATCTCCTTACGATGGACCCAATTCTAACTAAGAATTTGAGTCCAATCCCCAATATAACATTCAGACGATCTAAGTCCCTCAAGAGACCACACGGTACACAGTCACTACACTAGGCCGATGTGTAATGTCCAGCCCAAGGGGTTATATAAATGTGGAGGATGCAAATCCTGCCCATGGATAAAAGAAGGTAATTCATTTAAACTACCCTCTGGCAAATTAAGATATATCAACAAACATATAACATGCCAAACCTCAGCCATCGTATATATAATGCTCTGCAAATGCGGCGCCATTTATATCGATTAGACCTTTCTGGAAGAGAATTGACGACCACATATCTTACATTCACAATGGTCAGATCAATACACTAATAGGGGGTCATGTGGGGTTGAAGCATAAATTTGACTCATCTTATATCAAATTCACCATCTTAGATGTGGTGGTGCAAAATGGACGAGAAGGTGACATAGACAAGCAAGTACTGGCACAGTGTAACGCTCCTTGCGTTTCTTATAAGGTGTGGATTTTCAGCTGCAGAAGTAGTTCCACGTCAGTAGTCATGTAGGAGATATGCTGAGATACCAATCCCAACCTCAATGACTCATCATGTATGGAAGGTCTTATTTCAGCAAGTAAATACACACAGTAATTAAGCTGGTTCCTAGTGTAACTTTCTATACATGTGGTAAGACAATGATAAAGGTCTTAGGGATAGGTTTGAGTGGAAGTGGTAGTTGACAGACACTTGAGGTGAGACAGTGCAGATGGATGCAGGAAGGGTTAGCGATCATGTATGATAACAGATGACAGAGTAGCAGGTGCATACAGGAGAGATCAACCCAGTGCAGGAAATAGTAGCAGTAGCCTCAAGAGCTAGCAATCTAGTTATGCAGATGTAAAAGACAGTCCTTGCTATGCAGAGCTAAATAGTGTAAGCCTAGTACAAGTCTATAGAGATTTCCCCTGTGGGGTACTTAGCACTAATAGCGATAGCCGAAGGATCGCTCAGGAGATGCGGATGATCCAGTAGCAGGATGCAGGGATCAGCGCAGCGAGGTTCGTCAGCGAGGAGAGCTTGCAAGCATGGAAGCTTCAAGCAAGATTAGTATCCAGGTACTGGTGTTTGAACGAACACATGTGAGTGAGAACCGAGGCCCTAAATAGCCATCTAGTCCGGCGCTGGGTGATGACAGCTTCAGCCTTAAAGGGAAACACACCTATATGTGTTTCTTCTGTCTAGGTAGATGGAAATCACCCGGAATAAATGTGATAGGAGGCACTGAGAGTGCCAGAACCTTACATTACCCCCCCCCCCCCCCGTAAGGCCGGCTCCGGAAGGCCTCTAAGGCTGGTTGTTGATATAAGAATCACATGAGACTGGTTGCCGATGCGAAAATCGGAAGGAAAAAAAAAAATTTCTCTTTTTTTTTTTTTTTTTGTTGCCGATATAAGAAATCGGAATGAGACTGGTCTCCGATGCGAGAATCGGATAAGACTGGTTGCCGATATGAAAATCGGGAAGAAAACAAAAAAAAATTGGTTGCCAATATGAGAATCGGATAATACTGGTTGCCGATAAGAGAATCGGATAAGACTGGTCTCCGATATGAAAATCGGAAAAAAAAAAAAATGGTTGCCGATATGAGAATCGGATCAGGTTGGTAACCGATCTGAGAATCGGATCCCTTGTTGCCGATATGAAAATCGGATCAGGTTGGTAGCCGATGAGAATCGGATCCCTTGTTGCCGATATAAAAATCGGATCAGGTTGATAACCGATGAGAATCGGATCACTTGTTGTTAGGGTGTCTGCTACATGGAACCCTCACTAGAATCGGACGCATAACCATCCAAAGTAATCCTAGTAGACCTAGCAACCAATGCTTCTTCAAACATCCTCAGATCCTTCCTACATACCACCGTGCCATTAGAAGCACGTACGCAGTCAGGTGCAAGAATCTCTGTATTTTCATCGGAAGCCAGAAATGTGTTTGCAAAAATAGGAGTATCCTCAGGAGGTGGTACAGGAGGGTTTTTTGAACGTGGTATAAAGTTCACTGGAGTTGAAGGAATATCTATTCCAATATTTGTTAATTTCTGGGTGTCCTTCACTGATATAGAACGGGGACAGGGCTGGCAACAGCCTTGATAATTTCCAGGCTGTTTTTCAGGGAAGACCCTTCGGATTCGCCTGGCCTCCATTGGGAGAGCCTTAGGCCTATGGGGTCTGGTTGGGCAGAATGTAATGAAATGTCCCCCTTCACCACAATAAAAACAAAGGCCACAGATTCTCCTGTGATCTCTTTTTTCTTGTGAGGCCAACCTAGCATGTATGGCACCAATCTCCATAGGCTCCTCATCCATCTCTGTAGGATCAGGGTCCAAATGGGATGTGTCAGAGTGACAAGGTCGACTGTTTGAGGCAGGCTCGGACCATGACCAGGCAGGATCACCATATCTACTAGGTCTCCTTTTTTCCTTAGGTAGCCGGGGTCTGTGGTTACCTGGAGCGGGTTTAGGAGTGGGGTCAATAGCTGAATTCTGAGAAGAACTGGATAATGGCATTTCCATTTTTTCAGACTTCCTTTCTCGTAGTCTTCTATCTATGGTGATACTGAGTTGTATCAATGTATCCAGGGTTTTTGGCATCTCTGCTCGGGCGAGCTCGTCCTTGACGGCTTCTGATAGGCCAAGCCTAAATTGGGTTTTCAGAGATGCATCATTCCATCCTGAATCAAGGGTCCATCTCTTGAATTCTGCGACAAAGTCTTCTACAGGCCTTTTTCCTTGTTTCAAGGATCTTAACTGAAGATCGGCAGTACTCTGCCTATTGGGGTCATCATATAGGCTAGTGAGCTCTGCCAGGAACAAGGCATAGGAGTTGAGAAGCTGGTCGTTTTTTTCAAAAAGAGAATCTGCCCAGGCTCGAGGATCGCCTGATAGGTAAGAAATAATAGTACAAACCTTAATGTGATCAGTGAGGTAGGTACGAGGTTTTAGCAAAAAAAGTAACTCACATGCGTTTTTAAATTCGCAAAATTTTTTGCGATCGCCTGTAAATACCAAAGGGGGATTTATCTTGGGTTCAGGAGACTGAGCAGAGGTAAGTTGTGTCAGTCTAATTACCTGCTGCGACAGAGCCTGATTGTCGTTTTTCAATTCAGCAAGTGCGTGTATTAACGCAGATACCTGCTGTTTTAATTGTGTCACCTGAGTGGCTACTTCTGCTGAATCCATTTTTTGGGTTCGTTCAATCTGTAACGCTCCTTGCGTTTCTTATAAGGTGTGGATTTTCAGCTGCAGAAGTAGTTCCACGTCAGTAGTCATGTAGGAGATATGCTGAGATACCAATCCCAACCTCAATGACTCATCATGTATGGAAGGTCTTATTTCAGCAAGTAAATACACACAGTAATTAAGCTGGTTCCTAGTGTGACTTTCTATACATGTGGTAAGACAATGATAAAGGTCTTAGGGATAGGTTTGAGTGGAAGTGGTAGGTGACAGACACTTGAGGTGAGACAGTGCAGATGGATGCAGGAAGGGTTAGCGATCATGTATGATAACAGATGACAGAGTAGCAGGTGCATACAGGAGAGATCAACCCAGTGCAGGAAATAGTAGCAGTAGCCTCAAGAGCTAGCAATCTAGTTATGCAGATGTAAAAGACAGTCCTTGCTATGCAGAGCTAAATAGTGTAAGCCTAGTACAAGTCTATAGAGATTTCCCCTGTGGGGTACTTAGCACTAATAGCGATAGCCGAAGGATCGCTCAGGAGATGCGGATGATCCAGTAGCAGGATGCAGGGATCAGCGCAGCGAGGTTCGTCAGCGAGGAGAGCTTGCAAGCATGGAAGCTTCAAGCAAGATTAGTATCCAGGTACTGGTGTTTGAACGAACACATGTGAGTGAGAACCGACGCCCTAAATAGCCATCTAGTCCGGCGCTGGGTGATGACAGCTTCAGCCTTAAAGGGAAACACACCTATATGTGTTTCTTCTGTCTAGGTAGATGGAAATCACCTGGAATAAATGTGATAGGAGGCACTGAGAGTGCCAGAACCTTACACACAGGAGATGAGGTGGATCTTTGATTTGGGAGCCACCCAATACCCTGGTTTGAACAAATGCATCAGTTTTAAACCCTTCTTATGAACAAATGTCACACCCAATCAGCACATAATAATATCTTTTATTCATCATGCTTGAAAGTATGTGCCTCAACCCCAGGACATGACACCCCTTTACGAATACCACTAGACATTCCCCTCACTCTACTGCGGTCTATTCTCCACATCCCCATAATATCGCTTTTATAGCAGTATGCCCTATAAGCTGTTTCTGGATCTCTGTCCTTCTCCCTGGTTTTCCTCATCCTCCAATTTTCCCCCCTTTCCCTTTTTCTCCCCTCTCTTGTGGGCTCTTTATTCATTCTGTCAAGAGAAATCATATTAAATATGAATTATAAGCAGTATTAAGCAATATATGTTTAGATATATCTAATAAGTATGTAAAGAACTTGTGTTGCGTGCAAGCCCTGGATGAGAAATAGTCGGCGTCTAAATTAAAATTTTTATTTATATGAAATTCGGGCACCATCTGGGGCTTTTAATAGCCAGAGAATGTGTTTTCTGGTTCTGGTCCCCTTTTTAGGACGTCTTTTTGGGAACTGAGTGTATGACCTTTTAAATTATACAATTAGCAGCAAAGAGGAGGTAGTTGTCTTTTTATGTGGGGCTTCTCTATAGCGACTGTGGTTGGCAGTCACTGGGAATGAGCCCCCTTCGTGGATAACTGTGGCATCATTGTGATTTGAATGTGTGCCTATGCATCTGGTGATTCTTTTTTCCGGGGTGCTGATAATGGACCTCTGGTATTCGGTACCCGTATTATATTGTGGATATGAGCCTTGAAGTCTACTCTCCCCTGTTTAGAGGCCGCTACAGTATGTGATGGCGATTATACTTCCGCCCTCACTGGTTCAGGCCTCCTACTATGGGCACCGTAACGTCATTTCCGGGAGGAGCGACTCAGCATCCGGCGGATATGACGCCAGAAACACTTCCGGATCACTGTACCCAGCTGGGGGACTTCCAGATCACAGACGCCGAGATTGTTTGGCGATGAATCCCGCGTATAAGAGAGGGAGACACACACTACCCAGACAGGCAGGCCACACTACCAGAGGACACACAGGGGGTAAGTCACATACCAATGGAAGGTGCTCTATGAGAAACCTATTTGATACTTTGAAATAATGAGGCCCTTCTCTTTATGCTTCAAGGCAATAATCCCCCCGATGCATATATGGACACCCAGGATTACCGCATATAGCGTTCCCAGTCCACACAATTGTGACAAGACTTGGATACCTGGGTACACTATATTATATATACAGGATTGCCTGCCCAAACCACCCTACATTAATGTAAAGGTAACTCACCCCCCTTGCTGCTATAATAAGATATGTATAGTCCCAATTGAAGATTATGTCCTTACAAAGGTTTTTACTTATATTTTGAACCAGGAAACTATATTTCTGTTCTCCTATGGTGGTGTCCGAATGGCCAGATATTAGTGCCCTCCTGGACCTACACGACCTAATCGCTGTAATGAAATGAATATAATGGGCGCATTGCCAATTATATAGTAGATGCACTAATACGTCTCATACAATTCCAACTTGGATATATGGTCCATGTCCACTAGACACATCATCATCTTTTATAAACTTTGCCCGGACTATTGGTCTGCATCAATTTGGGTCAGTATGCAACACATGTTCTACTAATATAGTGACTAGATTGTTTTTCTTTATGACACATACGCCACAGTGTTAAATGTATACTATCATATAATATGTACATTATGTATATATGTGAATACTTATTGAAATCTTCTTATATAACCTATAGAACACTAGCTGGTTCTCTGGTCTCTGATTAAGCCCTGAAGAAGCGAAGTCAAGCGAAATGCGTTGGCTGCACAGGGACCATATTCATCCTTTTGACTGAGACTCTACCATCTGGTTACCTACTTTGTGTTCCAATTTTAATATATGTGGTACAAGTATATATGTGTTTCTAGGCATGTCTCCATGCCCCTTTTATTGATTGATAGCTAATAAAATGTGTTTTAATCTTACAACTGTGTGGCATTAAGTCTATTGACCATCTCATTTGAGCCTTGGAAGCCCCACTTTTTGTCTATATTGTTTTCGAGGTGTCCGACTACATTGGGTTAACGGCCGATGTGGACGCTCTGAGGAGTGATGAACCCCTGGACTACTGGGTGGGCAGGCTTGACCTCTGGCCAGAGCTTGCACAATTTGCAATAAAAATGTTGGCTTGCCCCCCGTCCAGTGTCCTGTCCGAAAGGACGTTCAGTGCAGCAGGGGGGATCGTGACCGATAAGCGGACTCGCCTAGCTCATGACAGTGTAGACTACCTCACATTTAGAAAAATGAATGAGGCATGGATCTCAGAGGAATTCAACACATGTGACCAGTAGACCAGGTTTCATCGAAATTCCTCATGCCAGGCCACAAATATCCGTCAGACCGCCATCCACCCACAACAATTCCTGGTCCTTGGCTTCGCTACATACAGCTGCATAAAAGGCATTGAGCTAATTTTGGAGCCTATACAGGCCGACACTTACGGTTCTGTGTACTGTGAACGCCTACCGTACCTCTAGCCATCAAAAACAAAGTTCTTTGCTGTCAGTTCAAACCATGTGAGCTAATTTTTGGATCCTATACAGGCCGACACTTACGGTTCTGTGTACTTTGAACGCCTACCATACCTCTAGCCATCAAAAACAAAGTTCTTTGCTGTCAGTTCAAACCATGTGAGCTAACTTATGGAGCCTATACAGGCTGACACTTACGGTTCTGTGTACTGTGAACGCCTACTGTACCTCTAGCCATCAACAACGAAGTTCTTGCTGTCAGTTCAACCCGGGTGAGCTAATTTTTGCAGCCTATACAGGCCAACACTACTTCTGTATACTGTGTGAATGCCTAATGTACCCTTAGCCACAGAATACTACATTCTTGGCTGTAAGGTAAACCCATGTGGGCTAATTTTTGGGGCCTGGAATGGCCTACACTCACTTCTTTATCCTGTGAATGCCTAAGTTTTTAGACTGGCAATGAAAAACAATAGGTCTGTAAAGGTTCTGCCAAATTGAGGAATGGATGCGGACCCATTTTACAGATGTGTGAAAATTTTAGGGCAACTTTTTCAATTGCAATACTTCTGTTATGACATTGTCTATGTGCTGGGACTATTTGTGCACAGCTAGCAAGTCTTTTGTGGCTGCAAATATGGCCTAAAGTTAAAGTTCACCTCCCATTAAAGTCAATGGGGCCCCCCGCGAACTTGCGGTTTGCTGACTTTTGAGAACATTTGTGGCTGGCGTTCACGAACCGCCCCGGCCGATGTTTGTCCATCACTACTGCCCACCACCACAGGCACTAGTCCATGCACACCAGCTCCAGTAACTCAGTCTAGGGTATGTTTTCTTGAAATCTATTGCTTTAAAAAACATTAAAAAGGAGAGGGGTTAGGGCATGGTATACTCAAAAATGCTTGCACAGTAACATAAGCACTCTCTTCTCTAGGCCCGCATGCACAGGTTCCATTAGGGACTGGCCAGTACTCTGAGACCCTTAGAGAGCTGCCTCAGTCCATAGCTACCTTTCACAATTACATCCCAAAAAGCATGCAGTCATCAAGGATCACAATTCAGGGTCAATACTCACAAGTCCCTAGGGCAGCTGCAAGTCCCCAGAACAGCTGCATACCTTCTAGCTTCTTCTGAACACATCCTAGTGAGGGAAACAATCCTTCTACAGATCTCTTATGGTGAAGCCCCACAGCCAGCTCCTCAAAAAGAACATGTCAAGCTTTCAGCTCTGCCACAACTGAGACCTCAAAGAACAGCTACACAGTCCACAGGCTGCCTCATGGGGCAGCAGCCCCAGAAGCTTTGGAACTCTCCCTGATGTGGAAAAAACAATTTTTCTAGGACTCCAGAATAGTTATCACCTCTGCACTCACCATCTTAACAACTCCCCCTTAATGGATTTTCTATGGCATGATAAATATTCAGGCTGGTCATTTGACTTTCCCAGACCCACATTCTGGAAACTTCTACCATAAGCAGGGGAAAGCAGTCAAACTCTAAGCCTATGAAACCCTAAAAAGAAACAAGCAAACAATCAATGCTCCCTTGACAACTGAAGGAGCCAAAAAATAAATTTGCCTAGCATCCTACGCTAGGAGGATGCTACATACCATATAATAGGGGATCCTGTGAGTAGTGATGGACGAACATCGGTCGGGGCGGTTCGCAAACGTCAGCTGCAAATTTTCTCAAATGTCCGTGAACCGCAAGTTCGCGGTGGGCCCCATTGACTTTAATGGGAGGCGAACTTTAAAAACCTTTAGGTCATATTTGCAGCCACAAAATACTTACTAGCTGTGCACAAATAGTCCTACCACATGGACAATGTCACAACTGAAATATTGCAATTGGAAAAGTTGCCCTAAATTTTTTATTTTTTATTTACAAAAAAATGGATAAAGAAGTAAGTGTCGACCATGAAAGGCCCCAAAAATTAGCCCACATGGGTTTACCTGACAGCTAACAACGTTGTATTCTGTGGCTGAAGGTACATTAGGCATTCACAGGATAAAGAAGTAAGTGTCAGCCAGTATAGGCCCCAAAAATTAGCCCACATGGGTTTACCTGACAGCTAAGAACGTAGTATTCTGTGGCTGGAGGTACATTAGGCATTGACAGAAAAAATAATTGTCGGCCATGAAAGGCCCCAAAAATTAGGCATTCAATGGACATGAAACACCTTTTATGCCGCTGTATTTAGCGAAGACAAGGACCAGGAATTTGGGGGTGGATGGCGGTCTGGCGGATATTTGTGGCCTGTCATGAGGAATTTAAATGAAACATGGTCTACTGGTCACATGTGTTGAATTCCTCAGAGATCCATGTCTCATTCTTTTTTATAAATGTGAGGTAGTCTACACTGTCATGAGCTAGGCGAGTGCGCTTATCGGTCACGATTAGAGATGGCCTTGCGGTTCGCCTGGCGGTCGGTTCGCGGAGAATTTTGCTTGTTCTCTACCCGGCCAATTTGCAAACACATGGCGTTGTTCGCGGCGGCCATATTAGTTTACATTGGGGAGAACTTTGACCAATGACAAAGCCGTCAGGTGGAACGGGACAGCCAATTGAAACATTTCAGCACATGGACATGCCCCCTACCCTATAAATAGACCAGACAGGCGGCCATTTCACATTCTGCTTTTTGTCAGCGTAGGGAGAGGTCGGCTGTATGCATCAGGGAAAGATTGCCGGGCACAAATAGCTCTGTTAAGATCCACAAAAGTCCATTTCAGGGCTGGTATTTCGGTACACGTCTACTACAGTATCTTTTCAGGTTAGGGGCAGGTATCCAGTCGGTGCTTTAGGGGCAGTTGGAGATCGGCAGCAGTCACACAAATCGCTCTGCTAATGTCCACAAAAGTCCTTTTCAGGGCTGGTATTTTGGTATAGGTCCAGTCTCTTTTCAGGTTAGGGACAGGTATCATGTCTGTGCTTTAGGGGCAGTTGGAGATCAGCAGCAGTCACACAAATCGCTCTGCTAATGTCCACAAAAGACCTTTTCAGGGCTGGTATTTCGGTATAGGTCCAGTCTCTTTTCAGGTTAGGGACAGGTATCATGTCTTTGCTTTAGGGGCAGCTAGAGATCGGCAGCAGTCACACAAATCGCTCTGTTAATGTCCACAAAAGTCATTTCAAGGGCTGACATTTTTTGGTATTGCTGTGCAGTGCACTATATAGGGGGGCGGGGGGAGGGGGTAATCCACAGTATAATATACTTTGTAGAAAGCATATTATAGTGGATTAGTTGTATTATTGTGCACTGTGCAGCATTGTGACAGGTGTGGTGACTGAGCGTTGCTGCAGCAATACTACAAACAGTAACAAAAGCACTTTTAATGTATTATAACTGGTGTGATAGACCAGTGCCCCCCCCCCCCCAATACCACATATTGAAGTGGGTTGTTATCTGAGTATACTATTACAAGTGTATTTGTGTCCTGCAACAATATTGCCTCTTTTGCTGCGTTCAGACTGATACACACAGTGCCAAACTCCCTGGCCAATGTTTTGAACAACTGGTGTGATAGACCAGTGGCCCCCCAATACCACATATTGAAGTGGGGTGTTATTTAACAGTATACTTTTCTAAGATTAATATCAATGAAAAAATGGGCGCTGGCAATGGTATGGGTTAATGGGAATTAATGGGTTAATGGGAATTAGTTCATTAAGGCTCAAGATGTGTTTGGAAATCTGGATGTTTTTAAATGTGTTCTGGTAGTTATGTTAGTGTTCTTTATCCAATTTAAATTGCAACCAGTGTGTAACTCAAATAAAATTATGATAGTACCATTAAATTAACATTTTTGATAAAATTCATATAATTTAAAATATTTTGACATAAACAGTGTGCATAATTGGTGACTTGTTGTGAAAAAAAATAATAAATGAGTGACACTGGTGATGGTGATGAAATATTAACCACTTTACAACCGGAGGATTTTGCTGTCTTACGTCTGGGCTACTTTTTGTGATTCGGCACTGTGCGATTTTAACTGACAATTGTGCGGTCGTGCGATGCCGTACCCAAATGAAATTGACGTCCTTTTTTTCCCACAAACAGAGCTTTCTTTTGGGGGTATTTGATCACCTGTGCAATTTTTACTTTTTGCGCTATAAACAAAAGAAAGCGTAAATTTTGAAAAAAAAAACAATATTTTTAAAAAATTTTTATATGAAATTCCCCAAAAAAATGTAAAAATCTAAATTTTTTTAAATTTTTGGCCAATTTTTTTTCTGCTACCTATGTTTGGTAAAAAAAAAAAAAATCGCAATAAGCGTATTTTGATTGGTTTGCGCAAAAGTTATTGCGTTAACTAACTAAGGGAAAGATTTACGTAATTTCTGGTGGGTTTTTTTTAACGAATAATGGTGGCGATCTGCGATTTTTTTTTTCTGCGGGACTGCGACATTGCGGCGGACAGATCGGACCCCTGACTGACATTTTTGACACTTTTGGGGGTACCAGTGACATTACTGCAGTAATCAGTGCTATAAATATGCACTGTTACTGTAAACATGACACTGGCAGGGAAGGGGTTAATTTTATTGGAGAGGGAGGGGTTAAGGTATGCCTGGTGCTTACTGACGTGTGGGGGGGGGGGGAGGTGACTGTGTGACACAAGGACAGATCGAGGGTTCAGCAATCTGACCCTGCCTGTCACTTAGGAGATCCGCCCGCTTGTGTTTACACAAGCGGGTGGATCTCCACACTCGATTCCCTGACGATCGGGGAAGAGCAGCGGCAATCGCCACTGCTCCTCCCCTGGCCTGACTCCCGCTATGACTGAATACAGTGGGAGCAAGCCTCCTGCGGCGCGCGCGCGCCACCTAGAAGGGGGAGTGTCTGCCAACGTACTACGTCGTCAGAGCTACAAGAGCCACTTTGCCGCAGTACAGCTCTAGTGAGCAGACGGCAAGTGGTTAATAATAATGCATAAAATATTTATAAAACGTATGCAATAAAAAGATGTATCCACAACGTTAATTGTGCAACAAGTGAGAATAGTCCGTGAAAATAAATGAGTTCTTCAAGGTGATTTTGTGCTCCAAATGTGCTCTTGATAAAATTAGCAATCTCTGCCTCTTACCAGATGGCTTTAGGTCGCCAGGACCTAAATCGCTTTTGATCCCTTTATAGGATGGATCAGTCCTACACCGAACTCCTCCACTCCTCTTTCTGGATCTCACTCTGGGGAAGCCAAATATAATATAATACCGTTTTTTATTTTTTAAAATAAATGTAAAAATAAGAAATGGCTGCTTACAAGAAGTAGTGCCTTTCCTGGCACTAGGTGAAACCGCTGTTTGTATGTAAAAGGGTCTGTTTCTGGTGCTCTGTTTGTTTGTCCAGAGACTCCTCTACAGCCCTGGTAGCGTGGTAGCAGCTGCGGCGTGCACTTCAAGCAGGAAGGATATGACGTCGCTGGATCTCTGTGTTTCCGGGTATCAGTAAGGACCACAATGCATTTTGCGTCTCAATCTCGCGTCATCAGGTAGCCTACAGAATCCTGGAGGGGGCTGCTATATATAGAGCTGACTACATGGTCATTGGTTGGGTGAACTTGGGAGATCCTCCTACTCGTTATTCATTGTGTGTGTGCACACTGGCCATTAGAAAGTGCTCTCATTGATGCCGATCGCTATTAGTTTATTTATGACACATAAAATCTGTGTTCAGCTGCATCATAAAAAACAGTTTTTGTTTCCAAAAATGCGCTGTTGTATGTATATAAAAACTTTTTTAATCGGTATATATATATTTTTTTTCTTTTATCAATATATTGGATGAAAATTGGTACATGTATGGTTAAAATATTTTGTATTGAGAGATATACTGGTGAGTGGTGATATTTCACTTTTGTTTTGCTCTAAGGCTAGTATGTAATAGATGGATGTAAAACAGATCCTTTAACCAAAAACAGTGCCTTCATTCACATAATTAGAAAATTTCCAATTCAATAATTATGTTTTTTTTGTTTCCAAAAATGCGCTGTTGTATGTATATAAAAAAACTTTTTTAATCGGTATATATAAAAAAAAAATTTAATTTTTTTAATTTTTTTTTCCCTATTTATCGATATATTGGATAAAAATTGGTACATGTATGGTCAAAATATTTTGTATTGGGAGATATACTGGTGATATTCCACTTTTGTTATGCTCTAAGGCAAGTATGTAATGGGTGGATGTAAAACAGATCCTCTAACCACAAACAGCACCTTCATTCACATAACCAGAAAATCTCCAATTCCATAATTGTGACCTTTTATATTACTCTATAATCATTAACAAATATATACATGCTAGTTTAAGAAACATATTATAAAATCGTAATTATACCAGTAAAACAATATGAAATATATATATAAAAGAGATGATACAATGTATATACATACAGTATATGTGTTTATTAATATGAGAGTTAATTTATCTCCCTCTAGTGGTTATACAGGATAGTGTTCCTCCAATAGGGTTTTATAGTTAGACTCCCATATAGGGCCTTCTTGGCCCGAGATTAGACTATTTAAGGCTATATTTCGGATTGTAAGTAGAATATATAAATTGCTGTGTTATTTACTATAACTGATAAATACAGGTATATGTTAATAAATTATATAAAATGTATTCAATACCAATATTCATCTATAGCTGTAAACCCTAAAACAATAAAATATAAGATTAAAATGCTAACAACAGATGTCCGTTTACAAGAATAAGGACTAATCTGGTGAGTTTTGTATATATGTATACTCAATAGTAGATATTTGTTCGTAGAATGAAGGGTTTTCGCCTGGTGAATGTTTTCTAGATATACTTGTCTTTAGAAGAATGGAGACCTAATTTGTGATAACGCTATAAACATATATCATTTATTTAAGATTTTTTTAAAACCAATATGTGTTTAAACATCGTTTAAAAAGCAATTTAGGTCAATGTCCACGTTCAAACCATGTGGTCTAAGTGTATTGAGTCGGTGAATCCATAATGTTTCATTTTGTGAAATTTGTTTGCGCATGTCTGATCCCCTCCAATGCTTATGGACTCTATCAATCCCACAAAACCATAAAAAAGAAGGGTCTTGGTTGTGGGCTATCCTAAAATGATTGGATAGGCTGTGTTGTTTGAATCCCTTTTTTATATTGTCCACATGTTCGCCTGTTCTAACTGCTATGTTCTAGTGGTGCGTCCCACGTATTTTAAGCCACATGGACAAATGCACATGTAGGTAACGAATTTTGTTCCGCATGTGATAAATTCCTTGATGTCATATTCTTTTTGGTTCGATGAGGAGAATTTATATTCATTTATTTTCTTGTATCTGCTAATTTTGCATGCTTTGCATCTTCCACATCGATGAAAACCATTTCTTTCAAGGAACGTTTTTTTTTTTTTGGGGGATCTGTTACATTCCTAGATATCATGTTTCTTAGGCCTGGGGCTCTTTTATAAATAAATTTGGGTCGATTCGGAAGGAGTTCTTTGAGTTTGTCGTCCCTTAGGAGCATCTGCCAATTACGTTTGATACAATTTTCCACTTCCTTATACAGTTATAAATGCCAAGTCAAAGTTGGTGTTTGCTTTCATTTTTGTTGTTGGTAACTCTTTTCTCCAGATGGAAAGAAAAGAGTTACTAATACTAACAACAAAAAAGAAAGCAAACACCAACTTTGGCTTGGCATTTATAACTGGTTTTAACACACAATATAAGGAAGTGGAAAATTGCATCAAACGTAATTGGCAGATATCCAGGAATGTAACAGATCCCCCCAAAAAAAACCAAAACGTTCCTTGAAAGAAATGGTTTTCATCGATGTGGAAGATGCAAAGCATGCAAAATTAGCAGATACAAGAAAATAAATGAATATAAATTCTCCTCATCGAACCAAAAAGAATATGACATCAAGGAATTTATCACATGCGGAACAAAATTCGTTACCTACATGTGCATTTGTCCATGTGGCTTAAAATACGTGGGACGCACCACTAGAGCATTAGCAGTTAGAATGGGCGAACATGTGGACAATATAAAAAAGGGATTCAAACAACGCAGCCTATCCAATCATTTTAGGATAGCCCACAACCAAGACCCTTCTTTTTTATGGTTTTGTGGGATTGATAGAGTCCATAAGCATTGGAGGGGATCAGACATGCGCAAACAAATTTCACAAAATGAAACTTTATGGATTCACTGACTCAATACACTTAGACCACATGGTTTGAACGTGGACATTGACCTAAATTGCTTTTTAAACGATTTTTAAACACATATTGGTTTTAAAAAAAATCTTAAATAAATTATATATGTTTATAGCGTTATCACAAATTAGATCTCCATTCTTCTAAAGACAAGTATATCTAGAAAACATTCACCAGGCGAAAACCCTTCATTCTACGAACAAATATATACTATTGAGTATACATATATACAATACTCACCAGATTAGTCCTTATTCTTGTAAACGGACATCTGTTGTTAGAATTTTGATTTTATATTTTATTGTTTTATGGTTTACAGCTATAGGTGAATATTGGTATTGAATTAATTTTATATAATTTATTAACATATACCTTTATTTATCAGTTATTGAAATAACACAGCCATTTATATATTCTACCTACAATCCAAAATATAGTCTTAAATAGTCTAATATCGGGCCAGGAAGACCCTATATGGGAGTCTAACTATAAAACCATATTGGAGGAACACTATCGTGTATAACCACTAGAGGGAGATAAATTAACTCTCATATTAATAGACACATATATGTATATACATTGTATCATCTCTTTTATATATATATTTCATATCATTTTACTGGTATAATTACGATTTTATAATATGTTTCTTAAACTAGCATGTATATATTTGTTAATGATTATAGAGTAACATAAAAGGTCACAATTATGGAATTGAAGATTTTCTGGTTATGTGAATGAAGGTGCTGTTTGTGGTTAGAGGATCTGTTTTACATCCACCCATTACATACTTGCCTTAGAGCATAACAGAAGTGGAATATCACCAGTATATCTCCCAATACAAAATATTTTGACCATACATGTACCAATTTTCATCCAATATATCGATAAAAGAAAAAAAATATATATATTTTTTTACATTTTTTGTATATACCGATTAAAAAAGTTTTTTTATATACATACAACAGCGCATTTTTTGGAAACAAAAAAAAAAAACCATAATTATTGAATTGGAAATTTTCTAATTATGTGAATGAAGGCACTGTTTTTGGTTAAAGGATCTGTTTTACATCCATCTATTACATATTAGCCTTAGAGCATAACAAAAGTGAAATATCACCACTCACCAGTATATCTCCCAATACAAAATATTTTGACCATACATTCACCAATTTTCATCCAATATATCGATAAAATAAAAAAAAATATATATTTTTTAAAATTTTTTATATATACCGATTAAAAAAGTTTTTATATACATACAACAGCGCATTTTTGGAAACAAAAACAGTTTTTTACGATGCAGCTGAACACAGATTTTATGTGTCATAAATAAACTAATAGCGATCGGCATCAATGAGAGCACTTTCTAATGGCCAGTGTGCACACACACAATAAATAACGAGTGGGAGGATCTCCCAAATTCACCCAACCAATGACCATGTAGTCAGCTCTATATATAGCCACCCTCTCTGGGATTCAGTAGGCTACCTGATGACGTGAGATTGAGACGTGAAATGCATTGTGGTCCTTACTGATACCCGGAAATACAGAGATCCAGCCATGTCATATCGTTCCTGCTTGAAGTGCACGCTGCAGCTGCTACCACGCTACCAGGGCTGTAGAGGAGTCTCTGGACAAACAAACAGAGCACCAGAAACAGACCCTTTTACATACAAACAGCGGTTTCACCTAGTGCCAGGATAGGTACTACTTCTTGTAAGCAGCCATTTCTTATTTTTACATTTATTTAAAAAAAATAAAAAAATGGTATTATACTATATTTGGCTTCCCCACTATTTTTCCTATATACACCTGAGGGAGATCCAGAAAGAGGAGTGGAGGAGTTCGGTGTAGGATTGATCCATCCTATAAAGGGATCAAAAGCGATTTAGGTCATCTGGTAAGAGGCAGAGATTGCTAATTTTATCAAGAGCACATTTGGAGCACAAAATCATCTTGAAGAACTCATTTATTTTGACGGACTATTCTCACTTGTTGCACAATTAACGTTGTGGATACATCTTTTTATTGCATTTGTTTTATAAATATTTTATGCATTTTTATTAATAGCACTATTATTAATATTTCACATCACCATCACCAGTGTCACTCATTTATTATTTGTTTTCACAACAAGTCACCAATTATGAACACTGTTTGTGTCCAAATATTTTAAATTATTTGAATTTTATCAAAAATGTTCATTTAATGGTACTATCATAATTTTATTTGAGTTACACACTGGTTGCACTTTAAATTAGATAAAGAACATTAACATAACTACCAGAACACATTTAAAACCATACAGATTTCCAAACACATCTTGAGCCTTAATGAACTAATTCCCATTAACCCATTAATTCCCATTTACCCATACCATTGCCAGCACCCATTTTTTCATTGATATTAACCTGTAATTTTTTGGGGTGACTCACCACAAAAATAAAAAGGGCAGCAGGTATCCTGAATTTATATAGGGTTAAACCATATACAAATAGAACCAGGTGCCTTCACCTTGATAAGGAATCCTTTTCTAAGAGTGTATTTTAGTCTTGCAAACATTTGGCCTCTGTTGCTGTGTTAACTCTGCTACACACAGTGACAAGTTACTGGCCAATCATTTGTAGAACTGGAGTAATAAACCTGTGGCCCCCAATACTACAGATTGAAGCGGGGGTGTTTTCTGAGTATACTTTCATAAGTGTATTTGTGTCCTGCAACAATATTGCCTCTTTTGCTGCGTTCAGTCTGATACACAGTGCCAAACTCCCTGGCCAATTTTTTGAACAACTGGTGTGATCGACCAGTGGCCCCCCAATACCACATATTGAAGTGGGGTGTTATCTGAGTATACTTTTACAAGTGTATTTGTGTCCTGCAACAATATTGCCTCTTTCGCTGCGTTCAGTCTGATACACACAGTGCCAAACTTCCTGGCCAATTTTTTGAACAACTAGTGTGATAGACCAGTGGCCCCCCAATACCACATATTGATGTGGGGTGTTATTTAACAGTACACTTTTCTAAGAGTGTATTTTACTCCTGGAAAAATTTGGCCTCTTTTGCTGTGTTAACTGTGCTACACACAGTGACAACAGTTACTGGCCAATTATTTGTAGAACTGGTGTGATAAAACTGTGGCCCCCCAATACCACAGATTGAAGTGAGGTGTTATATATCTTTTTCCAGATATACTGCGATTCTCTAGAGACTTTTGTCACAGGGTAATTAAAAAAACATGACAGGCCGAGGAAGAGGCAGACACTTACGCAGGGGTGGTAGGTGTAGGGCAGAAGCAGGAGGCCGGAGCCAAAGTGTGAAGTTTCAGAAGGCGTGTACGATTATGTCAAAGGATGCACCAGACTTGGTTGAGTGGCTCACTCAGCCTTCCTCTTCTGCACCCTCCTCATCCTCTCTATCTGCACCCTCTTCACTCTCTGCTGTGTGCACCCCCAAAGACAGCACCACAAACACCACCACCACCACATACCCTCCGCTTGAGTCTCTGGAATTATTTTCCGATCCATCACAAGACATTTGCGGTGCACAGCCATTGTTGGCATTGGATCAGGAAGAGGGGGTAGCAACAGCCACCACTCAGCAGTCTGACGACAGTACCCAGATCAGCCCAAGGAGGTTGGTCCCCGCTGTTGCTGCTTACTCCGAGATCTCAAATGTTAGTGGTGGGGAAGGTGACGTGGATGATGAAGACATGTCTATGGACGTCACATTTTTTTTTTTATTGATCTATCACACAGGGATGTTGGCAATTCCCAGGGCAAACACTGAACCCAAATAACCTTTTCTGGACGTCACATGGGTGCCCACAAGAGGAAGAGGAGGGGAGTTCAGAGGGAGAGACGGATCGGCAGATAGGGAGGAGAGGCAGGCAGAACTTGCATTGCACAAGAGGTACAAAGCAGAATGCAAATGTATCAGGAGCTTGCCATCAACCATGTACAGTCACATCTGGCGCTCCCAGGACGCCGGCACATGGCTCCGCAGTGTGGGCTTTTTTAATGTGTCTGTTGCTGACAACAGTGTTGTCATCTGCAGCCTTTGCAGTCAACGCATAAGTCGCGGTAAGCCCAACACTCACCTAGGGACAACCGCCTTAAGAAGGCACCTAAACTCCCATCACCGAGCCCAGTGGGAGAAACACCGTCAGAACCCACAAAGCCACACTCCAGGCTCTCACCATCCAGCCTCTTCTCCTTTTTCTTCTCCTTCTCGTCTCTCCTCACATTCGTCCTCCACTCCACCTTCCATGATGCAGTCGTCACATTGTTCTGGAAAAAGGCAGGCTTCTGTGGCCCAAATGTTGGAGCGTAAAAAAATGATGACGCCGGATAACCCTCTTGCCCAACATTTGACTGCTGGCTTGTCAGGACTGATAGCCTGCCAACTACTGCCATATCAACTGGTGGACTCGGAGGCCTTTCAGAAATTTGTGGCCATTGGAACACAACAATGGAAGGTCCCAGGCAGGAAATATTTCTCACAGAAGGGCATTCCAGAGCTGTATGGCCATGTTCAGCGGCAAGTGAATATACTGTATCTCTGGCACACAGTGTTGGTGCCAAGATACATCTGACCACAGACACATGGTCTAGCAAACACGGGCAGGGAAGGTATATCACTTTTACTGCCCACTGGGTGAACCTTCTGACGGCCGTCAAGCATGTAACCCGTGGCACCCATGTAGATTTGGTTGTACCGCCACGGATTGCATGCAGGGCTGCCTCTTCTTCTTCTCCTCCTCCTCTTCCATCCTCCCTCTCCTCCTCGGCTGACTCCTCCTCTTCCGTGCTAACGTCTCTTCCACTGCACCGCCCAAGATCCCCAGAACCTATTCCACATGCCAGGTGAGACGTTGCCATGCTGTGCTGCATCTGTTGTGCCTGGAAGACAAGAGCCACACTGGTCCTGCACTCCTTTCAGCTTTGCATTCACAGGCAGATCAGTGGCTAACACCACTGAATTTGACAGTTGGTAAAGTGGTGTGCGACAACGGTGCCAATCTGCTGAGCGTGCTGAAACAGGGCAAAATAACACACGTGCCATGCATGGCACACGTCCTGAACTTGATGGTGCAGCGATTCATTGCCAAATACCCTGGGGTCCAGGACGTCTTGCGGCAGGCCAGGAAAATCTCGGGCCATTTCAGAAGATCTTAGACAGCCATGGCTCGCCTTGCTGACATTCAGCGGCGACACAACCTGCCCGTAAGGCATTTTATTTGTGACTGCCTGACGCAATGGAACTCAACGTTGCATATGCTTGATGAGCTGCTCCAGCAGAAACGTGCAGTTAATGACTACCTGTACGACCTCTGCGGCAGGACAGGTTCTGGGAGCTTGGGTTTTTTTCACCTCGCCAGTGGCTGCTCATGCGGGACGCATGCAGACTTCTGCGGCCATTCGATGAGATCACCAAACTGGTCAGTCATGGCCAGGGCGCCATAAGTGACATCATACCTTACGCCTTCTTTTTGGAGCGTGCATTGCGTCGTGTCATTGATCAAGCTGTCGAGGAGCAGGAGCAGGAAGATGAGAAAGTCGTAATGTTGGATGAATTCCCAGTGGGTGCTACTCCATCTGAGACAAATCAACATCAGGAGTCTGAAGAGGAGTCGGAGGAGGATGGTGCTGGGGGGGATGAGGAGGAGCAAGAAGAGCATGCTTTAAACCTTTCTGGGATCCCTGTGTTATCCGTGGATGGGGGGGAGGAGAACGAGGACGACATTATCCCCGATGATGAGCTGGAAGCAGGCCACTACACCGCTACCAGTTTAGTGCGAATGGGGGCCTTCATGCTCCAGTGTTTTAAGGGGGACCACCGTATAAAATGCAAAAAGGGCAAGGACCACTACTGGGTGGCAACATACTTAGACCCCCGGTACAAACATAAGATGGTGGAAATGTTACCACCATCACAGAGGGCGGTCAGAATGCTGCGCTTCCAGGCCTTGCTGCGGGAAATGCTGCATTCTGCTTTTGCGTGCGCTGGCAGAGGAATTTCCAGTCACAGGGAGACAGTTGCGGGTAACAATCCAACAGCGCCTACAAGAAGAGGGCGGTTTGAAGATGTCTTGGTGACTTCGGATATGAGATCCTTCTTTCAGCCGAACCATCGACAGCTGTACCCTGGATCCAGCAACAAGGAACGCCTAGACCGACAGGTGTCCGACTACATCGGGTAAATGGCCGATGTGGATGCTCTGAGGAGTGATGAACCCCTGGACTACTGGGTGGGCAGGCTTGACCTCTGGTCAGAGCTTGCACAATTTGCAATGGAAATGTTGGCTTGCCCCCACATCCAGTGTCC
The DNA here is from genome assembly GCF_965119305.1 of Pelophylax lessonae. NCBI lineage: Eukaryota > Metazoa > Chordata > Amphibia > Anura > Ranidae > Pelophylax > Pelophylax lessonae. Next base: position 80,234,470 of record NC_138772.1, read on the forward strand.
TGTCTGAAAGGACGTTCAGCGCAGCAGGGGGGATCGTGACCGATAAGTGCACTTGCCTAGCTCATGACAGTGTAGACTACCTCACATTTATAAAAATGAATGAGGCATGGATCTCTGAAGAATTCAACACATGTGACCAGTAGACCATATTTCATTGAAATTCCTCATGCCAGGCCACAAATATCCGCAAGACCGCCATCCACCCACAGCAATTCCTGGTCCTTGGTTCGCTACATACAGCGGCATAAAAGGTTCATGTACATTGAATGGCAAATTTTTTAGGGCATTTCAGGGCCGACAATTATTTTTTCTGTGAATGCCTAATGTACCTCCAGCCACAGAATACAACTTTCTTAGCTGTCAGTTAAATCCATGTTGGCTAATTTTTGGGGCCAATACTGGCAGACACTTACTTCTGTATCCTGTGAATGCCTAATGTACCTTCAGCCACAGAATACAGCATTCTTAGCTGTCAGGTAAACCCATGTGGGCTAATTTTTGGGGCCAATACTGGCCGACACTTACTTCTGTATCCTGTGAATGCCTAATGCACCTTCAGCCACAGAATACAGCATTCTTAGCTGTCAGGTAAACCCATGTGGGCAAATTTTTGGGGCCAATACTGGCCGACACTTACTTCTGTATCCTGTGAATGCCTAATGTACCTTCAGCCACAGAATACAACGTTCTTAGCTGTCAGGTAAACGCATGTGGGCTAATTTTTGGGGCCTGGAATGGCCGACACTTTCTTCTGTATCCTGTGAATGCCTAATTTTTTCAGACTGGAATTGAAAATCAATGGGTCTGTAAAGGTTCTGCCAAATTGTGGAATGGATGCGGACCCATTTTACAGATGTGTGAATTGATCCTATATGTATTTGACATGTATTTAACGGCTGCTGTCAGTTCTGGCTGATTTATGAAAAAAATATCTATATTTTTTGCTGTAAAAAAAAAAATAATTTAGGTCAACGTTTCCAATTGCAATACTTCTGTTATGACATTGTCCATGTGCTGGGACTATTTGTGCACAGCTAGTACGTCTTTTGTAGCTGCAAATATGACCTAAAGGTTTTTAAAGTTCTCTCCCATTAAGGTCAATGGGGCCCGCCGTGGTTTGCGGACTTTTGAGAAAGTTTGCGAACCGCCTCCGGCCGATGTTCTTCCATCACTACTCACAGGATCCCCTATTGTATGGTATGTAGCATCCTCCTAGCGTAGGATGCTAGGCAAATCTATTTTTTGGCTCCTTCTGTAGTCAAGGGAACATTGATTGTTTGCTCATTTCTTTTTAGGGTTTCATAGGCTTAGAGTTTGACTGCTTTCCCCTGCTTATGGTAGAAGTTTCCAGAATGTGGGTCTGGGAAAGTCAAATGACCAGCCTGAATATTTATAATGCCATAGAAAATCCCTTAGGGGAAGTTGTTAAGAAGGTGAGTGGAGAGGTGATAACTATTCTGGAGCCCTGGAGAGATTGTTTTTTCCACATTAGGGAGAGTTCCAAAGCTTCTGGGGCTGCTGCCGATGGAGTCGGACACCTGTTAGGCGTTCCTTGTTGCTGGATCCGGAGTACAGCTGTCGATGGTTCGGCTGAAAGAAGGATCTCATATCTGAAGTGACCAACACATCTTCAAACCGTCCTCTTTTTGCAGGCGCTGTTGGAATGCTACCCGCAACTGTCTCTCTGTGACTGGAAATTCCTCTGCCAGCGCACGCAAAAGCAAAATGCAGCGTTTCTCGCAGCAAGGCCTGGAAGTGCTGCATTCTGACCGCCCTCTGTGATGGTGGTAACATTTCGGCCTTTTTTTTGTTTGTACCGGGGGTCTAAGTACGTTGCCACCCAGTACTGGTCCTTGGCCTTTATGCATTTTATACAGGGGTCCCCTTTAAAACACTGGAGCATGAAGGCCCCCATTCGCACTAAACTGGAAGCGGTGTAGTGGCCTGGCTCTAGCTCATCATCCAGGATAATGTCCTCCTCGTTCTCCTCCCCCCATCCACGGATAACACCAGGGATCCCAGAAAGGTTTGAAGCATGCTGTTCTTGCTCCTCCTCATCCGCTCCGGCACCATCCTCCTCTGACTCCTCTTCAGACTCCTGATGTTGACTTGTCTCAGATGGAGTAGCACCCCCTGGGAATTCATCCAACATTGCGACTTCCTCACCTTCCTGCTCCTGCTCATCGATGGCTTGATCAATGACAGGACACAAAGCACACTCCAGAAATAAGGCATAAGGTATGATGTCACTGATGGCACCCTGGCCGTGACTGACCAGTTTGGTGATCTTATCGAATGGCCGCAGAAGTCAGCATGTGTCGCGCATGAGCAGCCACTGGCGAGGTGAAAAAACCCAAGCTCCCCAGAACCTGTCCTGCTGCAGAGTTCGTACAGGTAGTCGTTAACTGCACGTTTCTGCTGGAGCAGCCTATCAAGCATATGCAACATTAAGTTCCATTGCGTCGGGCATTCATAAATAAGATGCCTGACGGGCAGGTTGTGTCGCCGCTGAATGTCAGCTAGGCGAGCCGTGGCTCTGTAAGATCTTCTGAAATGGCCCGAGATTTTCCTGGCCTGCCGCAAGATGTCCTGGACCCCAGGGTATTTGGCAATGAATCGCTGCACCACCAAGTTCAGGACGTGTGCCATGCATGGCACGTGTGTTATTTTGCCCTGTTTCAGCACGCTCAGCAGATTGGCACCGTTGTCGCACACCACTTTACCAACTGTCAAATTCAGCGGTGTTAGCCACTGATCTGCCTGTGAACGCAAAGCTGAAAGGAGTGCAGGACCAGTGTGGCTCTTGTCTTCCAGGCACAACAGATGCAGCACAGCATGGCAACGTCTCACCTGGCATGTGGAATAGGTTCTGGGGATCTTGGGTGGTGCAGTGGAAGAGATGTTAGTACGGAAGAGTCAGCTGAGGAGGAGAGGGAGGATGGAAGAGGAGGAGGAGGAGAAGAAGAAGAAGAGGCAGCCCTGCATGCAATCTGTGGCGGTACAACCAAATCTACACGGGTGCCATGGGTTACATGCTTGACGGCTGTCAGAAGGTTCACCCAGTGGGCAGTAAAAGTGATATACCTTCCCTGCCTGTGTTTGCTAGACCATGTGTCTGTGGTCAGATGTATCTTGGCACCAACACTGTATGCCAGAGATGTATTCACTTGCCGCTGAACATGGCCATACAGCTCTGGAATGCCCTACTGCGAGAAATATTTCCTGCCTGGGACCTTCCATTGTGGTGTGCCAATGGCCACAATTTTCCAAAAGGCCTCTGAGTCCACCAGTTGATATAGCAGTAGTTGGCAGGCTATCAGTTCTGACAAGCCAGCAGTCAAACGTTGGGCAAGAGGGTTATCCGACGTCATCATTTTTTTACGCTCCAACATTTTGGGCACAGAAGCCTGCCTTTTTCCAGAACAACGTGACGACTGCATCATGGAAGGTGGAGTGGAGGACAATTGTGAGGAGAGAGGAGAAAGAGAAGTGGCTGGACGGTGAGAGCCTGGAGTGTGGCTTTGTGGGTTCTGATGGTGTTGCTCCCACTGGGCTTGGTGATGGGAGTACAGGTGCCTTCTTAAGGCGGTTGTCCCTAGGTGAGTGTTGGGCTTATTTCGACTTATGCATTGACTGCAAAGGCTGCAGATGGCAACACTGTTGTCAGCAGCGGACACATTAAAAAAAGCCCACACTGCGGAGCCATGTGCCGGCATCCTGGGAGTGCCAGATGTGACTGTACATGGTTGATGGCTTGCTCCTGATACATTTGCAGTCTGCTTTGTACCTCTTGTGCAATGCAAGTTCTGCCTGCTTCTCCTCCCTATCTGCTGGTCCATCTCTCCCTCTGAACTCCCCTCCTCTTCCTCTCTTGTGGCCACCCACGTGTCGTCCATAGACACGTTGTCATCCACGTCACCTTCCCCACCACTAACATTTGAGATCTCGGAGTAGGTAGCAACAGTGGGCACCAACCTCCTTGGGCTGATCTGGGTACCGTCATCAGACTGCTGAGTGGCGGCTGTTGCTACCTCTTCCTGATCCGATGCCAACAATGGCTGCGCATCACAAAAATGTCTTGTGATGGATCTGAAAATAATTCCAGTGACTCAAGCGGAGGGTATAGGGTGGTGGTGTCTTTGGGGGTGCACACAACAGAAAGTGAAAAGGGTGCAGATAGAGAGGATGAGGAGGGTGCAGAAGAGGAAGGCTGAGCGAGCCACTCAACCAAGTCTGGTGCGTCCTTTGACGTAATCGAACGCACCTTCTGAAACTTCACACTTTGGCTCCGACCTACTGCTCCTGCCCTACCCCTACCACCCCTGCGTAAGGACCTGCCTCTTTCTCTGCCTGTCATTTTTTAAAATCTCCCTGTGAAAAAAGTCTCGGGAGAAGCACAGTATATGTGGAACAAGGTATATAACACCCTGCTTCAATCTGTGGTATTGGGGGGCCACAGGTTTCTCACACTAGCTCTACAAATAATTGGCCAGTAACTTGTTGTAGCACAGTTAACGCAGCAAAAGAGGCCAAATTTTTGCAGGACTAAAATACACTCTTAGAAAAGTATACTGTTAAATAGCACCCCACTTCAATATGTGGTATTGGGGGGCCACTGGTCTATAACACCAGTTGTTCAAAAAATTGGCCAGTGAGTTTGGCACTGTGTGTAGCAGAGTAAATGCAGCAAAAGAGGCAATATTGTTGCAGGACACAAATACACTTATAAAAGTATACTCAGATAACACCCCACTTCAATATGTGGTATTGAGGGGCCACAGGTTTATCACACCAGTTCTACAAATAATTGGCCAGTAACTGTTGTCACTGTGTGTAGCACAGTTAACGCAGCAAAAGAGGCCAACTTTTTGCAGGACTAAAATACAATCTTAGAAAAGTATACTGTTAAATAGCACCCCACTTCAAAATGTGATATTGGGGGGCCACTGGTCTATCACACCAGTTGTACAAAAAATTGGCCAGTGAGTTTGGCATGGTGTGTAGCAGAGTTAATGCAGAAAAAGAGGCAATATTGTTGCAGGACACAAATACACTTATGAAAGTATACTCAGATAACACCCCACTTTAATCTGTGGTATTGGGGGGGCCACAGTTTTATCACACCAGTTCTACAAATAATTTTCCAGTAACTGTTGTCACTGTGTGTAGCACGATTAACGCAGCAAAAGAGGCCACATTTTTGCAGGACTACAATACACTCTTAGAAAAGTATACTGTTAAATAACACCCCACTTCAATATTTGGTATTGGGGGGCCACTGGTCTATCACACCAGTTATAATACATCAAAAGTGCTTTTGTCACTGTTTGTAGTATTGCTGCAGCAACGCTCAACACACCAGTCACAATGCTGCACAGTGCACAATACAAATCCACTATAATATGCTTTCTCTATTACAAAGTATATTATATGTGGATTACACCCCTAAATAGTGCACTGTACACCTCTACCAAATAGCAGCCCTTAAAATGACTTTTGTGGACCTTAACAGAGCAAATTGTGTCACTGCCGATCTGTCCCTGGTGCACACAGCATACCTGTCCCTAAACTGAAAAGAGACTGCAGACCTATACCAAATACCAGCCCTGAAAAGGACTTTTGTGGATCTTAACAGAACTATGTGGCAATCTTTCTCTGATGAACACAGCAGACCTCTCCCTATGCTGACAAAAAGCAGAATGTGAAATGGCCGCTAGCTCTGGTCTATTTATAAGGTAGGGGGCATGTCCATGTGCTGAAATGTTTCAATTGGTTGTCCCGTTCCCCCTGATGGCTTTGTAATGGGTCAAAGTTCTCCCTAATGTAAACTAATATGGCCGCCGTGAACAACGCCATGTGTTCGCAAAATTGGCGGGCTGAGAACAAACAAAATTTGCCGTGAACCGACCGCCGGGCAAACCGCAAGGCCATCCCTACTGCTAAATACCTTTTCTCATCAGCAGTATATCGCAGTCTTGTGACTTCTTTCAGTGTCTAGTTAAAGTTTTATAGTGCACTGCACTAGCTATCCTATCAGGATGCAGTACCCCTGACCCTCTGTCTAGACCAGTGGTTCTTAACCTGGGTTCGATCGAACCCCAGGGGTTCGGTGAGTCAGTCTTGTGGGTTCGGCGGAGGTCAAGACACACACCCGACTCATGATTCGTGATGACACGCCCGCTCATTGGCTGCAGGTGATCACGCAACATCGTTTGGCCTATCTGTGCTGCAGGGAAGTTGGCACGCCCAGTAGTCGAATTGTAACTGTCGTGATGGTACAACGTGTGATTTCTTTCTTAATATTAATCCCTTCATACTAACTATGTCGAGCAAAAAAAGAAAGTGATCGGAGGAATATTTACAATATGGATTCACATGTATAACGGAACGTGATGGGAGTCAGCGTCCTAACTGCATAATTTGCAATGCCAAGTTGAGCAATTCTAGTCTAACACCGGCAAAACTAAGAGAACACTTCCTTAAGCTGCATGGACATGGAAAATACAAGAACACAACGCTCCCTGAATTCAAGGTGAGAGCCATATTCAATGAAAAGACTAGTCTTCTGATGCTGGACATAAAAACAAAGAAAAGGAACAGACTTTGTTGCGAAAATGACAGGAGAGTGGCACTTGCCAAGGTAAAGCCGCGCATTTCTGAACTGGTCTCTGAAAGACAACAGCAGAAGTCACACTGATTTGCAGTAAATATTCATTATTATGTTTTTGTTTTTGTGTGAAAATCATGTTTTAATGGTTTTGTTCTTTATTGGTTTTGTTCATTTTGTGCACCTATGTATAAATATATACCTAAATATATACCTATGTTTTGAATTTGACAAAATCATATTTTATTTTTCCAATTAAGAAGGGTTCGGTGAATGCGCATATGAAACTGGTGGGGTTCAGTACCTCCAACAAGGTTAAGAACCACTGGTCTAGACAGTGCTGATTGGCCCTGTGCTGATCACATGCACTCTCCCAAGAAAAAAGCAATACACACCAAACTGAGCATGTGCGGCTTGACTCCAAAGGCTCTATCTTATCCGGGCATGTTTATAAGTCAGTGAAAAAAGGGGAGGATCTGTGCATACCGGATCTAACATACTTTTTACACAATGCAAATGATTAACCCCTTAGGTTGCACAGTGGGTATAACAAGCATGCTTTACTGCATATACACACTGATTTTACTGTTGTGGGTTTAGTAACACAAGAAAAGTGCCCTTCTAAGATCAGTTGTCAGCAGCATCAACTCTCACAAATAACATTGCTATGTTTCTGGCCACTATACTATCACTCTTACTTGGCAAAACAGTACGCCATATTTAAAATTCCAAAAAAACATATTAACAAAGTATGTGGATTGAAGTAAGAAACAGAAGAAACAATCATGTCCTATTATATCCCTTTTCACTTGTATATTAATTACTAAAGGATAACTTCTACAGACAGACAGAAACATGGCTGTGCTATAAGATAATCTGTATCTCCCCTTGTAACTAACCGATACCTTAAGGAAGAGAGCCTTAAACTCTTTCATGGGAGTAACATCACGTCAATGTATCATGCACGGGTACAATATGTGGGTCAAGATTAGAAAATCAATAATATCAACCCCTAAACTCATAGTTACTATAGTTACATAGTTAGTGAGGTTGAAAAAAGACATCAGTCCATCCAGTTCAACCTATGATGTGTGTGTGTGTGTTTGCTGTTAACCGTACATTGTATACCCCTGTATGTTGTGGTTTTTAAGGTGCCCATCTAATAGTTTTTTGAAACTATCAATGCTCCCTGCTGATACCACTGTTTGCGGAAGAGAATTCCACATCCTTACTGCTCTCACCGTAAAGAACCCCCTGCGTATTTTAAGGTTAAACCGCCTTTCCTCTAGTTTTAGTGAGTGGCCACGTGTCTTATTGTATTTCCTTTCTCTGAATAGGTTTTTTCATATGCTAGGGCTGCCAGTACAATATTTGTACATTGATATCATATCCCCCCTCAATCGTCTCTACTCCAGAGATAATAAGTTCAGTGCTTGTAGTCTTTCCTCATAGCTGTCCTCCATTCCCCTAATTATTTTTGTTGCCCTTCTCTGGACTTTCTCCAGTTCCAGCTCATCCTTCCTGAGGACCGGTGCCCAGAACTGGACAGCATACTCCAGATGTGGCTGGACCAGAGTCTTGTAGAGTGGGAGAATAATCTCTTTATTTCTGGAGTGAATCCCCTTTTTATACAACCCAGTATTCTGTGGGCTTTGCTTGCAGCGGCTTGGCATTGCATGCCACTGCCAAGCCTGTTGTCTACCAGTACCCCCAGGTCCTTTTCCATCCTAGACTCACCCAGAGCCCCCCCCCCCCCCCCCAGTGAATAGCTTGCTTTCTGGTTTCTGGCACCCAGGTGCATTACTTTACATTTTTCAACATTAAACCTCATCTGCCATGTAGTTGCCCACCCCATAATTTTGTTCAGGTCCGCTTGTAAGGTTTCCACATCCTGCCCAGAAGATATCGGCCTGCTTAGTTTAGTATCATCATCCGCAAATACTGAGATTTTACTCGATATCCCCTCCTCTAGATCATTTATGAATAAATTAAACAGGATTGACCCCAGGACAGAACCCTGGGGGACCCCGCTTTCCACACCCGCCCAATCTGAGTACTCCCCATTAATCACCACCCTTTGCAACCTCCCCTGGAGCCAGTTCTCTATCCAGGTATTCACCTTATGGTCCATACCTACCTTCCTTAGTTTGTACAGTAAGCGTTTGTGGGGAACGGTGTCAAAGGCCTTTGCGAAGTCCAGATATACCACATCCACAGGCTTTCCTTTATCTAGGTGGCAGCTCACTTCATCATAGAAGGTTAATAGATTGGTTTGGCAAGAACGATTTTTCATGAATCCATGCTGATTACTACTAATAATACCGTTTTCATTACTAAAGTCTTGTATGTGGTCCCTTAACATCCCCTCCAAAATCTTGCAGACTACTGATGTTAGGCTGACCGGCCTATAGTTACCCGAGATATATCTCTGCCCCTTTTTAAATATTGGTACCACGTTGGCTTTTTTCCAATCAGCTGGCACCATACCCGTCTGTAAACTATCCTTAAAGATCAAGAATAATGGTCTGGCAATCACCTGGCTGAGCTCTTTAAGAACCCCCGGGTGCAAGCCATCCGGTCCCGGTGATTTATTTATGTTAAGTTTCTCTAGGTGTTGTTTAGTTTGGCTTTTCAAGCTGGGTTAGTGTAGCCTCCCAATTCTTTTGTGAAGACTGAAGAGAAGAAATTATTTAACGCATGTACTTGTCAACTCAGTGGAATGAAACCGTAAGTTTACAAGGGAAAAGGCACAGAATAAGGAACTATCCTTTCTAGACTGTGTGTTACATGCCAAATAGGGAGGTGACTTGGTCGTTGACAGTCCAGTATCTGCTTTTTGACTCCCTCCACCAACTGGAATGCAAACGGGGTTATTAGTACTTTGCAACATTGGGCTATGGTAGTAACCACAAACACAGTCTAATGACAAAAGAACACAGATATCAGGAGTTCCTTAAAAGTTTGTAAAAACATCTCCAAGGTCAAGAAAAAACACAGGACTATTGAACAAAGGGTAGAAGCAGAAACAGACTAAAAAAGTTAACACGTACGTAGCTGGAGTTACAGATAACCTGTAGGATCTTTATCAAACATTGCATTCCTGTGTCTATTAGTGATGAGCCGAACACCCCCCTGTTCGGTTCACACCAGAACACCGCGAACAGGAGAAAAGTTTGTTCGAACAAACAAACTCCATTGAAGTCTATGGGACTCGAACGTCAAAAATAAAAATGTCCTCATTTTGAAGGCTTAAATGCAAGTTATTGCCCCAAAAAGTGTATGGGGGTCTGGGTACTGACCTGGGGAACATGTAGCAATGCAAACATTTACAATAGTTTTTAAAGAAGCACTGATTTACTGATTTTAATGAGGCTTAAAGTGAAACTATAAAAATGAAAAATTTCTTCAACTATCGTGATTGGGGGGTCCCCTTACTATGCCTGTAACATGTCACATCTGTACGATGTATGTAGCCTGCTGCAGCAATACTGACATTTCTAAAAGAAAAAATGTCATATACAAATACTGTATACATACAAATTTCAAATCACATGTACTTATCATACAGGTGAAGAAAAATAGGGCCTTTGTTGGTGGTGGTGCCTGAACACCAACCCCTAGCAGTTACTCTTGCTGGGCGCAGGAGCAGGCCCTGCTGGTAAAAATTCCATACAAATTTTGAAATTGCATGTACTTGTCATACAGGTGCAGAAAAATTGGGTCTTGGTTGTTGGTGGTGCCTGAACACTGCAACCCCTCACAGTTACTCTTGCTGGGTGCAGGAACGGGCCCTGCTGCTAAAAATTCCATACAAATTTGAAATCGCATGTACTTGTCATACAGGTGCATAAAAATTGAGCCTGTTTGTGGTGCCTGAACATTGCAACCCATCGCAGTTACTCTCGCTGGGTGCAGGAACGGGCCCTGCTGGTAAAAATTCCATACCGATTTGAAATTGCCATATGAGTGGAAGGATTGGGAAACAAGGATTTCGGGCACAATGGTTTTTTTAAAAAAGAATTATTTTATTCAAAACATATTTAAAATCATAGAAAATTACAGGCAAGTAGTTGTGTATTGAGGACCAGATCAGACCCATAAATGGTCTACGCTATAGTATATCCCAATACATAAGATTTGGAACAATGATTTACATACAACTTGAAGTACAGAACACTTGATAGTCATATAATTCTCGAAACTATTCACTCACTATCAGACGAAAACCGCCGGCGGACACCCAAATAATAAAGTGTCGGTCAGCGGGATCAACTGAGAGTGTAAATCAGCTTTCGCCATACAGTATTTGACCTTTGCTCGACATGTTTCGCTTTCTTAGGAGAAAAGCTTCATCTGGAGCATATCATTTCATTTGTCTGTACAATAAATAGTCAGGCACAAATCTCAATTCCATAGAAGATTTTTTAACGAAGAGGACTGTTGTGCATTTTTGGAAAGCTCAATATTTTGGCACCTATATGATTACATAGTAGTGAGGGTAATCACTCCATGTTTAATATCTGGAAAGGACGAGAGCCTAATATATGTAGCATGTCCCTTATAGTTATATGAAAGCCCGTGCCCCGCTGTTCCAAACTTGCACACAGTCCTCACCGGATGGGAAAAGCGGCGGTTCCCCATCCGGTGAGGACTGTGTGCAAGTTTGGAACAGCGCGGCACGGGCTTTCATATAACTATAAGGGACATGCTACATATATTAGGCTCTCGTCCTTTCCAGATATTAAACATGGAGTGATTACCCTCACTACTATGTAATCATATAGGTGCCAAAATATTGAGCTTTCCAAAAACGCACAACAGTCCTCTTCGTTAAAAAATCTTCTATGGAATTGAGATTTGTGCCTGACTATTTATTGTACAGACAAATGAAATGATATGCTCCAGATGAAGCTTTTCTCCTAAGAAAGCGAAACATGTCGAGCAAAGGTCAAATACTGTATGGCGAAAGCTGATTTACACTCTCAGTTGATCCCGCTGACCGACACTTTATTATTTGGGTGTCCGCCGGCGGTTTTCGTCTGATAGTGAGTGAATAGTTTCGAGAATTATATGACTATCAAGTGTTCTGTACTTCAAGTTGTATGTAAATCATTGTTCCAAATCTTATGTATTGGGATATAATATAGCGTAGACCATTTATGGGTCTGATCTGGTCCTCAATACACAACTACTTGCCTGTAATTTTCTATGATTTTAAATATGTTTTGAATAAAATAATTATTTTTTAAAAAAACCATTGTGCCCGAAATCCTTGTTTCCCAATCCTTCCACTCAAATTAGTAATTGAGGATAGGGGCACACCCTAACTGGATACTTCATGGCCCAGATAGCTGCTGTCTGTGGACACATGGCCTATAAAAAATTCAGAAATTGCCATATGTCAAGTGTTGTATGTGTTCTTATCAGTGATCTAGTGGGGGCGCTGTGCTGTCATCTGACCTGGCCAAGGCTGGGTGTCGGCTGGAGTGATAGGGACCTGTAAAATTAGTATCGGGCAGGAACTGAAACTGAAATTGGGCCTTTGTCGTTGGTGGTGCCTGAACACCGTAACCCCTCACAGTTACTCTTGCTGGGCGCAGGAACAGGACCTGCTGGTAAGAATTCCATACAAATTTGAAATTGCATGTACTTGTCATACAGGTGCCAAAAATTGGGTCTTTGGTGTTGCTGGTGCCTGAACACCATAACCCCTCACAGTTACTCTTGCTGGGTGCAGGAACAGGACATGCTGGTAAGAATTCTATACAAATTTGAAATCGCATGTACTTGTCTTAGAGGTGCCAAATATTGGGCCTTTGGTGTCGGTGGTGCCTGAACACCGTAACCCCTCACAGTTACTCTTGCTGGGCGCAGGGCACAGGGACAGGGCCTGCTGTTAAAATATTACATACAAAATTTAAATTGTATGCACCTGTCATACAAGTGCAGAAAAATTAGGCCTTGGGGGACTGGTGGTGACCTAAACCAAAATCATTGTTGGAAGCTAGCAGAATCAAAGTTGAGGAATAGAATAGGCAGCATATACAGTCTTCAAAAGATGTCAGACCCCTAGCAAATTCAATCAGTTACATCAGCATTAGGTGCTTGATAGCTACTGTTGATCCAGCACTGATTCATTTTGATAAAAGTCAGCTGGTCAACAGAGTCTGTGGAAAGACGCACTCTTTTGTCCGTCACAAAACCTCCAGCAGCACTGAACGTCCGTTCGGAAAGAACGCTGGAAGCACAACAAGCCAGTAGCTCCATTGCATATTGAGCAAGTTCTGGCCAGTGGTCCATCCTCCAGACCCAGTGACCCAGTGGATGCTCACTTGGAAAGGTCTCCAAGTCTGCTCTTGCCCCTAGATAATCATGCACCATATGATGGAGACACTGCCGATGGTTGCTTAAACCTAACAGCCCTGGGTGCTGCTGAAGACTAAAGAACTGTTTAAAGGCATCGGTCTTTGGCTGAACGATGCCTCAGAAACACATCCAGAGAATGTTAACCTCCCAGTGTCTGGAAAGGTGTTACACAAATTTTATTTCAAGGCCTCTTCAATATGTTTCATCCTCTGCTCCCTCTGCGAAGGCTGGATGCGCTCTGCAACTTTACCCTTATAACGTGCATCAAGAAGGGTTGCCCACCAGCAATTATCCCTCTCCTTGATAGCATAAATTCTGGGGTCCTTTCGCAGGCTTTGCAGAATCAGGGAGCCCATGCAATGTAAGTTTGATGAGGCATGAGCTTCCGAGTCCTCTGGGTCACTAAGAATGACATTGTCAGGAGCAACCTCTCCCCAACCACGTACAACTCCTGGGGTTTCTGGGGAATGACAACCATCCCTTGAAGACTGCTGTATGCTATCCTCTACATCCATGCTGCCACAATCCTCATCCTTCCTCTTCCTCCTGTGTGTTATGTGCCCCTGTAGGCATGATATCTGCATAAAGGGGGCCTTGTTAGGAAAGGAAGTCCTCCTCTTCCTCCCGCAGTTCTGCCTCAAGTACCCTATCCATGATTCCAAACAGCGTCTGCTCCAGCAGGTAGACTAGTGTCACTGATGAATGCATTGTACCAGCTCACCATCCTTGTGGCCTCCTCAAATGGTGACAGGATGGTGCATGCATCTTTTATCAAAAGCCACTGGCGTGGCGAAAAAAAGCCAAGCTCCCCTGAGCCTGTCCTTGTGGCATACTCACACAGGTACTCATTGATGGCCCTCTGCTGCGTGTGCAGCTCCTGCAACTTTACCAATGTTGAGTTCCACCTGGTGGGCATGTCTCAAATGAGGTGGTTGGTGGGCAGGTTGAATTCCCATTGAATGTCAGATAAGCGAGCACTGGCATCGTATGAATGCCAGAACTGGCCACAGACTTTTCTGGCCTGCCTCAGGAGATTTTGTAAGCCCGGGTATCTGGTCAAACGTTGCACCACCAGATTCATGACATATGCCAAGCATGGAACATATGTCAAGTGTCCCTGTCGGAGGGCGGAGAGAAGGTTGGTGCCATTTTCGCATACAACCATTCAAGGCTCAAGCTGTCATGGCGTCAACCATCTCTAAGCCTGCCCCTGCAGAGCTGACAGAATCTCTGCCCCGGTGTGACTCCTATCCCCTAGACAGACCAACTGAAGCACAGCATGACATCTTTTAGCCTGACTGCTTGCGTAGCCCCTTGAGTGCTTAGGGAGCACTGCTGCTTCAGAGGACAATTGAGCAGAAGAGGACATGGAGGAAGAAGATGAGGAGGAGGTGGTGGAGTAGCCAGATATTGCGAACCAGCACCAGCAATTTGGAGGCGTGGTGGCAAAACAAGCTGCAACACTGAACCCTGTCCTGCATCCTTCCCAGCTGCCAGCAGATTTACCCAGTGCGCCGTGAAGGAAATGTAACATCCCTGTCCATGCCTACTGGATCAAGAGTCAGCAGTAATGTAAACCTTCCTTCTGACTGCTCTGTCCAACAAGGCCAAAACACTACCTTCCACATGACGGTAGAGAGCCGTAATAGCCTTACGCAAAATGAAATGTCTTTTTGGTACCTACCACTGTGGTACAGCACATTCCACAAATTCGTGAAAGGGAGCAGAGTCTACCAGATGAAAAGGCAGCAATTTTAGTGCTAGCAATTTTGCTAAACTAGCATTAAGACGCTGACTCACTGAGCATGTGGATGTCTGGAAAAGTGTTTCTTACAACAGTTCAGCAACTGGGGTAGTGAAATTTGCCTGCTGCTCGAATCAAAGGGTGATGTACTGCTATCAGATTGGGTGCAAGTCTCTGTGGCACTCATTGATATACCATCATCCCTCTCAATGCAGGTTTTTGAGAAGACATGAGGTATAGTAGGGTTAGAGATCCCAGATGAGGAGCAAGGTAAAGTATGCTTGTTTTTATCTTGTGGCTCTTTCGGGTGCTGTTGCCAACGGACTGCATGGCAGGTCATCATATGTTTTGTCAAGCATGTGGTGCCCAAGTGGCTGGTGTTCTGGCCACACTTGATCACCTTCAGACAGATGTTGCAAACAGCAATGCTGCGGTCTACTGCACATGTGATGAAAAAAGCCCACACTAATGAACTTTTGGAAGTCCACAGGGAGTTTGCAGCACCCTGCACCTGTGGAGCTCTGTGGTGTGATGCAATAGGTTGGCTACTCCTATGGCCGCCCCTGGAGCACATCCTGCCTCGTTGGAGTTCTGTCTCCCCCCCCCCCCCACTTTCCTCCTCTATCCTGTTAGGCACCCAAGTACAGTCAGTGACCTTATCATCCCCCTCCCTCCTCATCAGTGGAGCAAATTTGGCAGTATGCTGCAGCTGTGGCAACATGACTGCTATTTTGTTGTCCGTCATTGTCACCCCCTCTCTCTAGGTTCACGTTATTCCCTTCATCAACCTGGGAACCAACATCAAAGCATTCAAATTGCTGCGCATCCTCCAGCAGCATGTCACTGACACTATGATCAAATAGTTCAGATGACTCCTCAGTGCATTATGGTGGAGCGACAGAAGGAGTAGCTGTGGAGAAGGAGCCTGTGGAACGGGCCGCTTTGGCAGCTGCAGTGGAAGGCAAACTAGTATGAGTGTGGGTGTCGGAGGATGAGGAGGATGAGGATGGCTTTCTTATCCACTCCACCAGCTCTTCTACATTTTGTGGCGGAATGACCTAGCCAGCACCGGAAAAAAAGGATGGGCGTGCCCCGTCTGCAGAGGATGCAGCATGTCTGTGACCACCACTTTTCACTGTGGACACAGAGGCTGCTTGCCCTCTTTTCATGGCCTGTGAGCATCTGCCTCTCCTTGTCGGCCTTTCGGACATGATGTAGATTTTAAGGGGGGGGGGGGGTGGGTTTATTACTGGTTGATCAAAATATAATCCTATATAGAATGCACTGATGATATGTACTAAACTGACCGATAGATATTGATTGGCCTGATATATATACTAGTGGCCTATATTTATGTAGATATCAATATATGATTAATACTCAAATGACCGATAGATACTAAATGGCCTAATATATAATCAATTGTCATTATACACAGTATATATAGAGATCAATGTATGCTCTATACTGAACTGACCGATAGATACTCAATGGCCTAATTTATAATCAAATATATATATATATATATATATATATATCTCAATGTATGGTATATGGTCTATGGTATATACTGTACTGCACTGGTAAATATGCTTCACTATCTGATCTCCATATATGTAAAAAGCACAAATCTCTCTCCCTGCCTAACTGACTGCTACTAGCAATGTCTTCTTACATAGACTACACTGCACTGTCTGATAAACTGCAACTCACTTTCCTCTTCCTGCCTCAATCACGATCTTCTCCCTGCATAACTCACTGCTAGCAATGTCTGCAATTAGACTACACTTCACTGTCTGAGAAACTGCAAATCACTTTCCTCTCCCTGCCTCAATCAAGTTCCTCTCCCTGCCTCAACCACTTTCTATCTCGCCCGCACAGTCACACTACACGCGGCTGCTGTGTGAGCAGCCTTTATATAGTGTTGGGCGTGTACTTAGCCCCTGAGCAATGATTGGCTAAAGGCAGCCTGCCTTTGTCGAATCATGGCAGAGATGATTTGATTGGCCAAAGCATGGAGGTCAGGGTGCCTGCTTTGGCCAATCACATAATGCACTGCAGGTGGGTGCTCAAATTTCCCATGAAGAAGCATATTTGTTCGTCATTCGACGAGCAAGCGAACAGCCAATGTTCGAGTTGAACTTATGTTTAACTGGAAGCTCATCCCTAGTGTCTATCAAGCCTAGCAATGCAGAGAAGCTTGCAAACGCAAAACACCCAACTCTCAAATAAAAGAGAAGTAACATCATATTTGCAGTACAATGTAGTACAATACAAAGAGCTATATTATGGGGAGGTGAAGCAACTTCTCAGCAAATAAATTGCCCAACATAGAAGGGGAAGTTCTACAGGTCAAGATTCACCTGTTTTCCTACACCCTAAGGCCCTTTTCACACCTGAGCGTTTTTCAGCTCGTAAAATGCTTATCTCTGAAGTCTCAAAACGCCCAACAAGCAAAATCCTATTCATTTCAATGGCCCCTGTTCACCTGAAACAAAATGCCTGAAGCTCAAAAAAGGACATAAGCTTCTTTTTTGGCAGATTACAAGAGTTTTTTGTTAGATGTCAATTCCTGCCTCCAAACACCTGCAAAAAACGTCAGAAAAAATGCCAGAAAAAAAAAGCATGAAAAATGGCCAAACAAACACCTGAAAATGATACGCTCAGGTTTATATGGAGCCTAAAGCAGATCTTCACAGCAAAAAAAAAAAAAAAAGGAAATAAAACCCCGCATATAAAACACTTTGCATTGCAACTTTTTTTTCCTTTTTTTTGTAACTTTCTCTCCCTCCCTGTCTCTTCATAGTAGTGATCGACCGGTATTGTTTTTTCGTTGCCGATACCGATATTTAACGATGTAATATCGGTATCGTCCGATATTGGCTAATATTTTCACACATGTAAAAATTACCCCAAAAAAACACAAAATTCAACAGAAATCTCTTAATAAACATGTGAATCTTTATTTATTTATTATTATTATTTTGTGGGGATAACAGAGACTTGGTTCGACAGCTCTCATGATTGGATGGCGACCATTCAGGGGTATTCCCTTTATCGCAGGGATAGAGAAGGTTAAAAAAGGGGGAGGGGTATGTCTGTATATTAAGAACTTTGTACAGGTAAATATGAGGGTTGATATTAATAATGGAGCTATGGACGAGGAAGAATCCCTATGGGTAGAACTTAAAAGGGAAGGCACTATAGGGAAGGTAATATTGGGCTTATGCTATAGGCCCCCCAACCAGAGGGAGGAGGGGGAGGCGGAACTCCTTTTACAGATAGGACTGGCAGCAAGGATGGGAAACGTCATTATAATGGGGGACTTTAATTATCCAGATATAGACTGGGCAGAAGGAACCGCACATTCAGCCAAGGCTCGGCAGTTCCTAAATGTTTTGCAGGACAATTTTATGGGTCAGATGGTGAACGCACCGACAAGAAACAATGCGGTACTTGACCTACTGATTACCAACAATACAGACCTGATCACGTATATAGAAATATGGGGCAACTTAGGAAACAGTGACCATAGGTCAATTAGTTTCAGTATTAATCATAGTAATAGGAAACACACGGGTAATATAAGGACACTGAATTTCAAAAGAGCCAATTTCCCAAACCTGCGCCTGCTAGAAAATATCAAATGGGATAGAACCCTGGAAACAAAGAACACAGAGAAAAAATGGGAGTGCTTAAAGAGCATACTAAACTAGGGGATTGGCCAGTGCATTCCAAAGGGAAATAAATTTAAAAGAGCAAAACTAAACCCTGGGTGGCTAAACTCCAACGTAAAAATGCATATTAATACTAAAGAAAAGGCCTTCAAAAATACAAGACTGAGAGGTCATTGGCAGCATTCAAGCATTACAAAGAGTGTAATAAATGTAAAGATGAAATCAAGGCGGCTAAAATAGAACACGAGAGATATATAGCGGAAGAGAGTAAAAAGAACCCCAAGAAATTATTTAAGTATATAAACAGTAAGAAAGCAAGGCCAGAACACATTGGCCCCATAAAAGATGACAAAGGAAATATGCCCACGGAGGACAGAGAAAAGGCGGAAGTGTTAAATCATTTCTTCTCTTCAGTCTTCACAAAAGAATCGGGGGGCTACACTAACCCAGCTTGTAAGGCTAAACTAAATAATACACCTCAGGAAGTACCACCATGGCTAACAGAAGATAGACTTAGAACTAAACTAGAGAAACTTAACATAAATAAATCACCGGGACCGGATGGCTTGCACCCGAGGGTTCTTAAATAGCTCAACCAGGTGATTGCCAGACCATTATTCTTGATCTTTAAGGATAGTCTACAGACAGGCATGGTGCCAGCTGATTGGAAAAAAGCCAACGTGGTACCAATATTTAAAAGAGGGCCGAGATATATCCCGGGTAACTATAGGCCGGTCAGCCTAACATCCGTAGTCTGCAAGATTTAAGAGGGGATGTTAAGGGACCACATACAAGTCTTTAGTAATGAAAACTGTATTATTAGTAGTAATCAGCATGGATTCATGAAAAATCTTTCTTGCCAAACCAATCTATTAACCTTCTACGATGAAGTGAGCTGCCACCTAGATAAAGGTAAGCCTGTGGATGTGGTATATCTGGACTTTACAAAGGCCTTTGACACCGTTCCCCACAAACGCTTACTGTACAGACTAAGGAAGGTAGGTATGGACCATAGGGTGAGTACCTGGATAGAGAACTGGCTCCAGGGGAGAGTCCAGAGGGTGGTGATTAATGGGGAGTACTCGGATTGGGCAGGTGTGGAAAGTGGGCTCCCCCACGGTTCTGTCCTGGGGCCAATCCTGTTTAATTTATTCATAAATGATCTAGAGGAGGGGATATTGAGTACAATCTCAGTATTTGCGGATGATACTAACGAAAGCAAGCTACTCACTGGGGGGGGGGGGGGGGAAACCTCTGGGTGAGTATAGGATGGAAAAGGACCTTGGGGTACTAGTAGACAACAGGCTTGGCAGTGGCATGCAATGCCAAGCCGCTGTAAGCAAAGCCAACAGAATACTGGCATGTATAAAAAAGGGGATTCACTCCAGAAATAAAGAGATTATTCTCCCACTCTACAAGACTCTGGTCCGGCCACATCTGGAGTATGCTGTCCAGTTCTGGGCACCGGTCCATAAGAAGGATGTGTTGGAACTGGAGAGAGTCCAGAGAAGGGCAACAAAAATAGTTAGGGGAATGGAGGGCATCGGCTATGAGGAAAGACTACAAACACTGAACTTATTCTCTCTGGAGATGAGATGATTGAGGGGGGATATGATATCAATGTACAAATACTGTACTGGCGACCCTAGCATAAGGAACAAACTTTTCAGAGAAAGGGAATACAATAAGACACGTGGCCACTCACTAAAACTAGAGGAAAGACGTAAGGGGTTCTTCACTGTCAGAGCAGTAAGTATGTGGAATTCTCTTCCACAAGCAGTCGTATCAGCAGGGAGCATTGATAGTTTTAAAAAACTATTAAATGGGCACCTTAAAGACCACAACATACAGGGGTATACAATGTACGGTTAACAGCAAACACACACACACACACACATCATAGGTTGAACTGGATGGACTGCTGTCTTTTTTCGACCTCCCAAACTATGTAACTATGCAACTATGTAATTAACATTTTTAACATTAAGTGCTCGTTCTTCACACCTTAACTGCAAAAAAACTGATATGAAAACTTCAATTGCAGGGACATTTGCTTTGCATTTCACATCATCTGATTGTGCATTAAAAAAGTGCTGCAGTAGTGGACACACTGCAATATGTTACTGCAGTGCAGTCAGTGCAAAACAGCTAGGAAGAAAGCTAGGCAACAAGAACAGCTACACAAAATACAAATATACAGTGGATTGGATTGACTGGAGTCAGTGGAAGAGGACTACCTCTGCAGTAAGGCACTGACTGCAACTAATGCAGTGCAGTGCAGTCAGTGCAAAACTGCTAGAAAAAAAAAGCTAGGCAACAAGAACAGCTACACAATATACACCACATACACAGTAGATTGGATGGACTGGAGTCAGTGAAGGCACTGACTGCAACTAATGCAGTGCAGTCAGTGTAAAACTGCTAGAAAAAGAGCAAGACAATAGCTACACATGTCACAGTGGATTGGAGTTGGACTGGAGTCAGTGGAGGACTACCTCTGCAGTAAGGCACTGACTGAAACGACAGCAGTCAGTGCAAAACTGCTAGAAAAAAAGCTAGGCAACAGCTAGACAGTGGATTGGATTGGAGTCAGTGGACTACCTCTGCAGTAGGGCACTCACAGCAACTACAGCAGTCAGTGCAAAACTGCTAGAAAAAAGCTAGGAAACAGCTACACATTGGATTTGATTGGACTCTTAGCAGTAGGGCACTCATAAAGGGTAGGCAACAGCTAGACAGTGGATTTGAGTGGAGTGGACACTACTCTTTTCAATACTCCCAGTTAAGTAGAACAATATTATAATGCAGAAAGCAGAACATTTCAGCATGTCCATGGTCACCTGTTAGAGCCGGTTCACATTAGAGCGATCCGACTTGCCGGGGCGACCTCATAAGTCGCGGTGCGCTGCTCGCACCGCGACCTCGGGGCGGCCGGTACGGACTACATAACATTGAAGTCTATGCAGGTCGCTCCGGGTAGCCCCAAAGAAGCTCCGGACCCTTTTTCTAAGTCGGAGCGACTTGTGTCGCTCCTATTAGAACGGGTCCACAGCTTCTCTATGGCAGGCGACCTACGGCGACCTGACAGGTCGCCCCAGTGTGAACCGGCTCTTAAAGGTCTTCTGTTTTGTTCAAACAATGCTGCAACTTCGTAAACATGCTCAGGAGTGGAGGACAGAGGAGCAGAGAGAGAGGTATCTTCTAGCATGGGAAGCAAGTATTTTGTAGCGTGCCTCATTTTCTCTCACCACTGAAGAGAATAACTTCTTCTGTCAATTATGGCTTCGTTCAAATAGAGATGAAGTTCATCATCAAGGCTCATCGTTGCAGATTCAGAAGAAATTGAATCCTCCACATGAGGCCCCAATAAAACACAGAAAATGTCCTGATCAATTTGACGACGATGAAACAGATTCTCTTCTGTTCGTTGATGTATTTTTGGACATTTGTCTGTTTTTTCAGCATGCTGCTCTTTATAAAAGTAGTGTTCTGGACTTTTCTTTTTGGCAGGAACCTTCTGCACCTCCATATCTTCTGTCAGCCATTGTTTCGCCTTAGCCTATGCATCATCAGAAGAGAAAGCATGGTTCTTGTATCGAGGATTCAAAAGACTTGCAAGCACAACATGTTTAATCTCTTCATGCTTCTCAAAACATATATCAATCAAAGCTCTTTGGCTTGACAGACCATCATTTGAAAGTTGGAGGGTGTTGTGTGCCATAATAACACAGAGGTCTGACGTATCAGCAAGCCTCCCTCCTTTAGGCATGTTTGCTCCACTGTCTCTAAGTTGCGTAAGCATCACTTGGTCTTTCTTGATTCCCCATTCTTCAAGCATGCCTAGAAACCTTTCTCTACTGCACTCAGCTGTGTAGGATCCTTGCATCACTTTTGTATTCAACACCAATTGCCTTTTTTCCATCCGCTGTCAATGAAGTGGCATGTAAGAATGAGTAGTGACTTTGACTCTGTTTGTGACCAGCAGTCTGTCGTGAATGAGAGTGAGTTGCCAGCATTCTCTAGTTGCAGCATAGCCTTTACTTTGTCAACTACCTTTTGGTGTAGCTTTGCCAGCATTTCGGTTCAATAATACTTCTCACTCTTCAGTGTGTAGCTTGGCTCAAGCATTGACATCAACCACTTAAATCCTGAGTCAAACACCATTGTAAATAGCTGGTTATCAGTGACAATCATCTCTGTGATTACTCTGTCCAGCAGTTGGGATCTTCCATCTGAATCTAGACAGTGACATCTGTTTTTTTTCACAAACATATCTGTTATTGTTGCCTGGGATGGTGGAGGAGGTATTGAATTAAAATTTCATTGATATTCATTTTGTTTTTTCTGTGCTGCATGATACAATTCAATATGATGAACTCTTAGATAGGCCCAAAGATTTGAGGTATTTTTGTTTTTTGCAGTTACTGATCCCATGCTTATGTGGTTTGTACATGTGTTGCACACTGCTTCTTTTTCTGGAGATGGTTGAGATGAAAAATAGTCCCAGACCACACTTTTACTCTTTCTCTCCTCATCCATCTCCATTTCAACTTGAAAGCCACAAAAAAGATTAAAGAAATGGCTTGCTGAAGCTGAAGTTGCTGCTGATGCTGGCACTGGCACCTTGTTGTTGGTTGGTGGCTGACGCCTGGCAGTGTGGATGGCTTTGTGTCACCCTGTTGTGGGTGGCTTGCTTGCTGGAACACTGTGGTGGCTGGCTGGCGTCACCCTGTTAAGGGTGGCTGGCTTGCAGGAACACTGTGCTGGTTTGCTGGCTTGGTGTCACCCTGTTATGAGTGGCTGACTGGCTTGGTGACTGGTGTCACCTTGTTATTGGTGGCTGGCTTTCAGGAACAGTCTGTGGTGGCTGGTTGGATTGCTTGGTGTCACCCTGTTATGGGTGGCTGGCTTGCAGGAACACTTTGGTGGATGGGTGGCTGGCTTGGTGTCACCCTGTTATGGGTGGCTGGCTTGCAGGAAAACTGTGGTGGGTGGCTGGATTGGTGTCACCCTGTTATGAGTGGCTGGCTGGCTTGGTGACTGGTGTCACCTTGTTATTGGTGGCTGGCTTTCAGGAACAGTCTGTGGTGGCTGGTTGGCTGTGTGGTGGCTGGTTGGCTGGCTTGGTGTCACCCTGTTAAGGGTGGCTGGCTGGCCTGGTGACTGGTGTCACCTTGTTATTGGTGGCTGGCTTTCAGGAACACTTTGGTGGATGGGTGGCTGGCTTGGTGTCACCCTGTTGTGAGTGACTGGCTTGCAGGAAAACTGTGGTGGGTGGCTGGATTGGTGTCACCCTGTTATAGGTGGCTGGCTTGCAGGAACACTGTGGTGGGTGGCTGGCTTGCAGGAACACTGTGGTGGGTGGCTGGCTTGGTGTCACCCTGTTATAGGTGGCTGGCTTGCAGGAACACTGTGGTGGGTGGCTGGCTTGGTGTCACCCTGTTATGGGTGGCTGGCTTTCAGGAACAGTCTCGGTGGTACCTGGTTGGCTTGCTTGGTGTCACCCTGTTATGGGTGGCTGGCTTGCAGGAACATTGTGGTGGGTGGCTGGCTTGCAGGACACTGTGGTGGGTGGGTGGGTGGCTGGCTTGGTGACGGTGTCACCCTGTTATGGGTGGCTGGCTTGCAGGAACACTGGGGCGGGTGGCTGGCTTGGTGTCACCCTGTTATGGGTGGCTGGCTTTCAGGAACAGTCTCTGTGGTGCCTGGTTGGCTTGCTTGGTGTCACCCTGTTATGGGTGGATGGCTTGCAGGAAAACTGTGATGGGTGGCTGGATTGGTGTCACCCTGTTATGGGTGGATGGCTTGCAGGAAAACTGTGATGGGTGGCTGGATTGGTGTCACCCTGTTATGGGTGGCTGGCTTGCAGGAACACTGTGGTGGTTGTCTGGCTTGCAGGAACACTGTGATGGGTCGCTGGCTTGGTGTCACCCTGTTATGGGTG
This sequence comes from Pelophylax lessonae, assembly GCF_965119305.1. Lineage (NCBI taxonomy): Eukaryota > Metazoa > Chordata > Amphibia > Anura > Ranidae > Pelophylax > Pelophylax lessonae. The sequence goes on from NC_138772.1 coordinate 80,258,808, forward strand.
CCACTAATCCCACCCCTCTCACCACCACCCACCACAGTGGCCGGACCGAACCAGACTGCAGCTGGCTGTAACATGAGGCTGTGGGAGGCAGTCTTAAGTGCAGTGGGCACGGTGAAATGGCATCACGTATGGGCCACGCAGGCGTGGGAGGCTGTTAGAAGTCAGAACTTGTGCACGCAACATACGGAATGACGTCATAAAAATATCGGTAAATCAAAAGGCCGATTCCGATGTATCGGGGAAAGTGCATATCGGCCCCCGATATATTGGTGTTGCCGATAATCGGTCGATCTCTACTTCATAGTTAGTCAGGTTGAAAAAAGACACAACCATCCGGCTCAACCAACAAAAAAACAAAAATGAATAAAGAAAACACAACCATATTATCCCATATACACAATCCTGTACCCGCAGTTGATCCAGATGAAGGCGAAAAAACCCCAGCAAAGCATAATCCAATTTTTTTTCAGCCTGTAGAAGCAACTTTTTGTTATTTATGTATCCATGCACATTTGGGCGTTCACAGGCATATTCGTAGAGAAGCGATTACAGCCTAAACGCGGAATTTAGTTGCGTCAGGCATTTTTAAGTGTACATTTTCTCTATTGTTTTGGGAAAAAATACTTACAAATGCAAATATGCATAAACGTGCCTAAAAGCATGTACAATATGCTACATAGGAGTATTTTTTATACTTTTTTCTGCCAGCAATTCTGGAATTGTTTCTGCTGCCTAGTGTGCATTGAAATATATGTAAAAAGAAAAAGTGCGCTGATTGGGTAGTGGGAAGCTGCTAACTTAGAGTGATAAATAGTGTATTGAGTGAATGTAGTGAATCAGGTGCGCTAACCAAATAACAAATAAATCATATATGTCAAAACATAAGTGATAAAGTAAATAGTGTGACAATCAATAGGTGCTGGTGATATTATAAAGAATACACAATTACAAAAATAAGAAAATCAATGAGATTCAACAATCAAAATGTTATAAACACCAGTGATTATCAGGCAAAAGTGTCCATCCAGGTAAAGTGACAAAGACAGTCCCAATGGAATGTACAAAGTAAATGAAAAGTCCGGATCCCAAATGTCTTGTGAAGAAACAATTAAACTGGGAATGTGTAGACCACGTGAATAAAAATTCAGCGTCCCACCACCAGCTTAACTTCTTACCAGAAAGTTGGAATTTTAGGGCGTATAGAAAAGGATCTGCTCCAGTGATCATACAGTAAAAGAAAAGGACCCAAACGAATGAAGCCACTAACGTTTCCCAGATGGAAAGAAGGAGAGTAGCTGGCCTCTTACCGGATAATTAATTACTTGGGCTGTAAGTAATCATGCATTCCTGTCCTGCATAAGGTAGGTGTAGGAAGGATCTCTGGTAGACTCTCATATATCTTGTCCTCAGTATGTATGGGACCAGACAAAGGGGACCGCTAATGGTGCATTATCGTTTAAACATTTTATTGAAAACAAAAGAAATGCACTTACATTGGTGTAGACAATATACGCTAAAGTCTCCCTCAGAGCTGAAGCCGCCTGCAGTGCGGACCGCCGTATGGATGTGTTCGTGATGACGCGGCACCTCCTCACTTTTTTGGTGTGCACAACAACCGTATCCAAAGGGTGTATCTCACATGTACAGATACAGACTAGGCCACAATTTAATATCATTCTGTCCCCTAAATGGGTGTTTATTGAATAGCAGAATACAACAACAGTATCCAAAGGGTGTATCTCTCACGTACAGATACAGACTAGGCTGCAATTTAATATCTTTCTGTCCCCTACACGGGTGTTTACTGAATAGCGGAATAGAACAACCGTATACAAAGGGTGTATCTCACACGTACAGATACAGACTAGGCCGCAATGTAATATTTTTTCCCTAAATGGGTGTTTATTGAATTGCAGAATAGAACAACAGTATAGAAAGGGTGTATCTCACCGTAAAATATGCAGACTAGCCCGCAATTTATTTTTTTCCCCCTAAATGGGTTTTTATTGCAATGCGCAACACAACAGTATGCAATGGGTGTATCTCACTGTACCATATGCAGACAGGGCCGCAATTTACTTTTTCTCACCTAAATGGGTTTTTATTGCAAAGCGGAATACAACAGTATGCTATGGGTGTATCTCACTGTAACATATGCAGACAGGGCCGCAATCAACTTTTTTGCCCCTAAATGTGTTTTTTTTTTATTGCAATGCGCAATACAACAGTATGCAATGGGTGTATGTCACTGTAACATATGCAGACAGGGCCACAATCAACTTTTTTTGCCCCTAAATGGGTTTTTTATTGCAATGCGCAATACAACATGGTACAGGAGATGTCAGAGGCTGTGAGGACATGTACAGATGTCACGGGCTGTGCGGACATGTACAGATGTCAGAGGCTGCAGAGGGGTCTGGTCTTACCCGGCCCTGGTGTAGAGAGGTGCACTCCAACGCCCAGTCTAAGATCAGTGCCTTGCTATTATGTCACTGCACATGCGCCTACCTACCCAAAAATGGGTGAGCGTGTACTGGCTTTCCCAAGCCGGGCCCATGCACAGTTGACATGTTGGCGCCGGCCCATCTGCAGCCATATACTGTATAGGATTTTTGACACCATAGGTGAAACCTCACTGACCTCTTTCCCCCTGCTGTCCTTTGTGCCCCTCCAGCAGCGCTGACAGCTTCTTCTCCTTTTCCTGCTGCCGGCTGCTGCAGGGTATGGGGGGATAGCTTCAGGATGAAAAAAGGTCAGGTAGGCTGTGCAGGGCCCCATAATTTCTAACATCAGCCCTGGCTGTGGTGGTGAGGGGGTGGTATCGGTGGCAGTGCTGTGGGGGTGGGGTGGTGGTGAGAGGGGTGGGATTAGTGGCAGCGGTGGTGGTGATGAGGGGGGTGGGATCAGGGGCAGTGGTTGTGGTGAAGAGGGTGGAATCAGTGGTGGTGGTGAGGGGGTGGGATCAGTGGCAGCAGTGGTGGTGAGGGGGGTGGGATCAGTGGCAGCGGTGGTGGTGAGGGGGTGGGATCAGTGGCAGTGGTGGTGGTGAGGGGGTGGGATCAGTGGCAGCGGTGCTGGTCAGAGGGGGTGGGATCAGTTGCAGCAGTGTTGGTGAGGGGGTGGTGGCATCAGTGGCAGCGGTGGTGGTAAGGGGGGTGGGATCAGTGGCAGCAGTGGTGGTGAGGGGGTGGGATCAGTGGCAGCAGTGGTGGTGAGGGGGTTGGGATCATTGACAATTGTGGCGGTGAGGTGGGTGTAATCAGTGGCAGTGGTGGTGGTGGTGAGGGGGGCTGGGATCAGTGGCAGCAGTGGTGGTAAGGGGGGTGGGATCAGTGGCAGCGGTGGTGGTGAGGGGGGTGGGATCAGTGGCAGCGGTGGTGGTGAGGGGGGTGGGATCAGTGGCAGCGGTGGTGGTGAGGTCGGTGGAATCAGTGGTAGCGGTGGTGGTGAGGAGGGTGGGATCAGTAGTAGCGGTGGTGTTGAGGGGGGTGGGATCAGTGGTGGCGGGGAGGGGGATGGAATCAGTGGCAGCTGTGGTGGTAAGGGGGGGTGGAATCAGAACTAGTGTGTAAGTAAATAACCAATAGTAACTGAGGGGGTGGGATCAGTGGCAGCGGTGGTGGTGAGGGGGGTGGGATCAGTGGCAGCAGTGGTGGTGAGGGGGTGGGATCAGTGGCAGTGGTGGTGGTGAGGGGGTGGGATCAGTGGCAGCGGTGGTGTTCAGAGGGGGTGGGATCAGTTGCAGCAGTGTTGGTGAGGGGGTGGTGGTATCAGTGGCAGCGGTGGTGGTAAGGAAGGTGGGATCAGTGGCAGCGGTGGTGGTGAGGGGGTGGGATCAGTGGCAGCAGTGGTGGTGAAGGGGTTGGGATCATTGACAGTGGAGGCGGTGAGGGGGGTGTAATCAGTGGCAGTGGTGGTGATGAGGGGGTGGGATCAGTGGCAGTGGTGGTGGTGAGGGGCTGGGATCAGTGGCAGCGGTGGTGGTCAGAGGGGATGAGATCAGTTGCAGCAGTGTTGGTGAGGGGGTGATGGCATCAGTGGCAGCTGTGGTGGTAAGGGAGGTGGGATCAGTGGCAGCGGTGGAGGTGAGGGGGTTGGGATCATTGACAGTGGTGGCGGTGAGGGGGGTGTAATCAGTGGCAGTGGTGGCGGTGAGGGGGGCTGGGATCAGTGGCAGCAGTGATGGTGAGGGGGGTGGGATCAGTGGCAGTGGTGGTGGTGAGGTCGGTGGAATCAGTGGTAGCGGTGGTGGTGAGGGGGGTGGGATCAGTAGTAGCCGTGGTGGTGAGGGGGGTGGGATCAGTGGCAGCGGTGGCGGGGAGGGGGGTGGAATCAGTGGCAGCTGTGGTGGTAAGGGGGGGTGGAATCAGTGGCAGCTGTGGTGGTAAGGGGGGTAGGATCAGTGGCAGCGGTGGTGGTGAGGGGGTGGGATCAGTGGCAGCGGTGGTGGTGAAGGGGTGGGATCAGTGGCAGCGGTGGTGGTGAGGAGGGTGGGATTAGTGGCAGCGGTGGCGGTGAGGGGTGTGGAATCGTTGGTGGTGAGGGGGGTGGAATCATTGGGAGCGATGATGGTTGGCGGGTGGGATGAAATCAGTAGCAGCAGGGGTGGTGAGGGGGGTGGGATCAGTGGCAGATGTAGTGGTGAGGGGGGATCAGTGGCAGTGGTGATGGGGGGTGCCATCCTTACTCCCTTTGTCAGTCGATTCCCCCTCAGCCTCAGTGCCTCTTCACACGCGCCTCGGGCACGTGGCACATGCCACAAGCAGCCCTGGGACAGAACACGTTTTTTCCAATTTTTCCTGTGGTATATACAGAACTAGTGTGTAAGTAAATAACCAGTTAGTAAAGACATTCCTATAGCATTAAGTCAGTTAAGGTAAAACCATACTTATGTCCTTATATAGACCCTTAACCAGGTTTTGGAAGCATTCTTATACATTAGTGAGCCACAATTAAAGAAAAAATATATTTCCACCATAAGTGACTAGATCAAGATGTTGGTGCTGCCTGTGTGAATATAAATGCGGGATATCTTTCAGACATTCATTAGAACTAAAGAAGCGGCTACAATAAGCTATAAAACATCTACAGAACAAGTCCAGCTGAATGCGCCTAGATGTATATGACCTGGATAAATGAGAACTTTTTACAGACATATGCACATTCTTATCAATATCTGTAGGAGTTACCAAAACCTAAGGCACTTTTTCCAACCCATTATGATCATATCAGAGAAATTCCAGTTATATGTGACTCATAACTACTACTAGATATACTGTACTCATACTTTATAAAGTTGTCTAAAGATGCACGCCATCAAAAGACATATGCAGCAAGAGTTTTTGCAGTTCAACAGACCAACATTTCAGCCAACATGTAATCTTCATATTCAGGGACAAGAGACTCGTTTGCTAAATAAGATAAATAATATTGACTAATCCATCTTAAAACGTATGTAGAGGGACTGAAGATATTAGCTCTAAGTACTTCTCAAATAAAGACTAAAGGCCCGTACACACGTACCGATTGTCGGCCGTAAAGATTCGGCCGACGACCGATCGGCCGATTGTAGGCTTGTTAGTATGATGCTTCCGACAGCCGACAGCGCACTTTCGGCCGAAAATAATCTGTCGTGCAAGCATTAAAATTTTTGTTGGTCAACACCAGAACGGCCGATTGTTCGCCAGTCAGTACAGAATTCGGCCGACAGACAGCAGATTTGCAAGACTGGGCATGCTCAGAAAAGAAAAAAGACCAGGAAAGTTAACCATCACATGACATCACTTCTGCAGTCGGCTGTTGTTGGCCGACAAAATTCGTGTGCAGTCTTTTGCAGTTTTCAACAGACACAACAGCCCTGGACAAAAGACGGCCGATCGTTCGGCCGACGATCGGTTCGTGTGTACGGGGCTTTAGTAAGAAATTTGGCTGGATCCTGAGACATAATCTTAGTACATTCCCCTGAGGTTTGACATGATTGCTATGGCATGTTGCATAGTTTGGCCTGATAACAAAAGCAGGGATGTGCAAAGGTTTCCAAACGTCTGTGAACTGCATCTGTAAACATTGGTGCATTCTCAATAGGTACAGTCAGTGTTTTGTTAAGGAGGGATATATCTAGAACTATAGTGGGAGCAACAAACTTCTTCATAAAAGTCTCCTGAAATGGATATTTGTCATTTATTGGTCATTTTACTGACACTTTGAAGAGAGAATAACTTATCAGGGTTTTTCCAGTCTTTGTAAAGAACAGATTCAAGTAAGAAGAAAGGTTTTTTTGACAACTTTTGAAAGGTCTTGGGACCTTTCGAGAATTCCAAAAGTATTCAAGTGTTACTAAACCCAGGACCCTGCATTTACTATATCTGGTCTCCCACAGTACACAGAAAATAACAATGCAACTATTTTAGTAAATATAAACTCTTAAAGCGGAGTTCCGGCCACAAAATCGACATAATCGATTTTGTGGCCATCCGCTTGCTTTTCTTCACCTGAAAAGGAAATGGATAGTTATGATTTTTTATTTTTTTTTACTTACCTTGTATTGTAGAAAAATATACTCACCTTTCTTCGACTTCCTCCCTCTGCGGCCTCTGTCCGCGCCGTCACTTACGGTTTGCAATGATTCCTGGGAGCTGAACGTCATCGCTCCCAGGGATCAATGCGCCGGCACCGGCCCCACTCGTCACTTCCGGTGCGGCGCCGCATTCCCTGCTAAACAGCTTCTGGGCATGCCCAGAAGCTGTGGAGGAATGCTGCGCCGCACCGGAAGTGACGAGCGGGGCCGGTGCAGGCGCATTCTGGGAGAAAAGGACACGGAAGAGGACGCAGAAGAGGATCGCGCTGGCTTCAGCTGCCCACATCTGAGATGGCAACGCTGGAGAAGAAATTTTAAAGGTGAGTATTTCTTCTTGCAGGTAAGTGCGACCCAGGACAATACAGAGGCTATCCATTGGGGAATGTACTAGCCCTGACTGTCTCGGGGGTATTTTTATTGAAAATTTTCTTTCATGGCCGGAACTCCGCTTTAAATACCTTTTCTCATCAGCAGTATATAGCAGTCTTATGACTTCTATCAGTGTCTGGATAAAGCTTGTAGGAGGAGTTTTTATTCTCATCTGACTGACCTATGAGACTATAAAATACAATAAAACTGTTGCGTTAAACCACATCATTTATGTGGTTTAGCACAACGCTTTTATTGTATTTTATATGTACTGTATTGTAATAATATCTCACTTTAGTGGTGCAGCTTTATTTTTATTTTGTATCATTCATGAGCGCAATATTTTTTCATTTTTTAAATGTTCTATGGGAGTGCATGACCCCTGATCCTCTGTCTGGACAGTGCTGATTGGCCTTGTGCTGATCACATGCACCCTCCCAAGAAAAAAAAAAGAAAAAACTCTCTAGCAATATACACCAAACTGAGCATGTGCGGAATGCCCCCAAGGTTCTTTAATATCAGGAGATGAATAAGGTACATAGGAAGAAGGGGCGGATCAGAGAAGACAGGATCAAACAGGTTTTTTTTTTTTACACAATGCTTAGGATTAACCCCTTAAGTTCCACAATGAGTATAACAAGCATGCTTCACTGCATATACAGACTGATTTTACTGTTGTGGGTTTAGTAACATGTTAAGAGTGCCAGTATCAGCCACAGGCTGTTCCAGTTTTAGGCAGGTTTGCATTGCCTCAATAAGAGCCTAAGTGTATTTTTAAAGCATATCTATACCTAAAAGCAAAAATGTATTGTATTGCAACACACAAATCCTTAAATCTGGTGGCTGCATCAGCTTTCCTTTTTTTTCCCCCTTTATTCTCACTGTGTGATCTGGCCAGTAAGTCTGTTATTTTTCAACTTCCTTTAACTGACCAAGCTGTATAGGTAAAAAATGGTAATTAGAGCATTGAGACAAATAATGTAACACTGACAGGGATGCTTCCAATGGTCATCTTTCTTTTTTTTTTTCCTCGTTCAAAGTATTTTATTAATGTTATGCACGTACAGTAGATACATCAGAAGTGTAAAAAGTATACAACAAAAAATGCAAAGAAGACTGAGCCCAAATATAGAGGGGCCATATGGTATAAAGGATATGAAGAGTCATCGGACTATAATGAAAAATTAATAAGTATAATAAATAATATAGAAGTGGAAGTCACCAATGGTCATCTTTCATTCATTTAGTTAAACCTTTATCTTTATCTCAAAAGAAAATAAAACTGTGTATGTAAATTAAAAGGCAAGGTTCCATGCACACTAGGCAGCAGAAACAATTCCAGAATTGCTGGCAGAAAAAAGTATAAAAAATACTCCTATGTAGCATATTGTACATGCTTTTAGGCACGTTTATGCATATTTGCATTTGTAAGCATTTTTCCCCAAAACACTAGAGAAAATGTACACTTAAAAATGCCTGACACAACTACAGTAAATGCTGCGTTTAGGCTGTAATCGCTTCTCTGCGAATATGCCTGTAAACGCCCAAATGTGCATGGATACATAAGCTAACAAAAAGATGATTCTACAGGCTGAAAAAAAAGACAAATGTCTGTATAAGCAGCATTTTTTTTTTGCCCAGTGCATGAGCCCTTAAGGTGCTTAAAGTGTTACTAAATCCACAACAGTAAAATCAGTCTGTGAATGCAGGAAAACATGCTTGTTATACCTACTGTGGAACCTAAGGGGTTAATCCTCTGCATTGTGCAAAAAGGCTGTTTGATCCTGTCTACTCTGATCCTCCCCTCCTCCACTGTCCCCTGATAATTTCCTGATAACACAGTCTATGCAGTCAGGCTGCACATGCTCAGTTTGGTGTGTATTGCTATGGGTTTTTTTTTTTTTTTTCATGGGAGAGTGCATGTGATCAGCACAGGGCCAATCAGCACTGTCCAGACCGGGAGTCAGGAGTATTGCAGTCTCATAGGAGAGTCAGAAAACTCCTCCTACAAGCTTTAACCAGACACTGATAGAAGTAAAAAGACTGCTATATACTGCTGATGAGAAAAGGTATTTAGCAGTTTATATTTACTAAAATAAAAGCAAAACAGGAGCGCCGCTCAAAGTGTAGTAAAAAAACAGCTCAAACTTTATTAAAAACAAGAGCCACTCACAGGATAGGAGATGGATAACAGCATGTCAGGTCCTCCAGGGATTGCAAGGGCTGCAGACACAGGTGTTCCTCTCAGAGTTAGGCAGATCGGTGCAGATATCATTCCCAGCAGTCTTGAGTGTGAGGGGGAGCAGCGGGAGCAACAAGCTTTGAGCTCTGAGAAAAGAGCCATGGGTGGCTCTGAAACGCGTTAGCCCCGCCCTCTTGCATACGCCATGTTCTACCAGGACTTTGGCAGTTTGCACGCATGGCTTTGTGCAGCGGCAGTCTGGAGGCTTGTTGCTCCCCCGCACACTCAAGACTGTTGGGAACGAACATCTGCACCGATCTGCCTAACCCCGAGAGGAGCACCTGTGTCTACAGCCTTTGCCATCTCTGGAGGACCTGACATGCTGTTATCCATCTCCTATCCTGTGAGTGGCTCTTGTTTTTAATAAAGTTTGAGCTGTTTTTATACTACACTTAGAGCTGCGCTCCTGTTTTGTTTTTATGTTATACAGAGAAACTTTCACCTCCTGTGAAGCTGCCCTCTTGTTGTGTCTGCCATGCTGCTATTGTCACCTACCTGCTCTTCCTGCCAAGATTCCTTACACTAATGCTGTCGCTTTGGAGAGACTGTCTCTTCCACCCATGCGCCATCTCTGCTGCATTAACTCTTTGTTTACTAAAATGACTGCATTTCCATGTCCTGTGCACTGTGGGAGACCAGATATAGTGAATGCAGGCTCCAGGGTTAGGTAACACTTTAATCACTTTACCTCCGCCCACAGTAATATTACTGCGGCAGAGTGGCTCGTTATCGTCTGACGACGTAGTACTACGTCGTCAGACACTCCCCCTTCTGGGCGGCGCTTGCGCGCCGCCGGAGGCTCGCTCCCGCTGTTTTCGGTCACAGCTTGAGTCGGGCCAGGGGAAGAGCAGCGGCGATCGGGGATCTAGTGTGGAGATCCGCCCGCCTGTGTAAACACAAGCGGGCGGATCTCCCAAGTGACAGGGAGTGACAGATCGGAGTGTTCAGCATAGCTGGACATCCGATCTGTCCTTCTGTCACATAGTCACCTCCCCCCCACACGTCAGTAAGCACCAGGCATACATTAACCCCTCCCTCTCCAATAAAATTAACCCCTTCCCTGCCAGTGTCATTTTTACAGTAACAGTGCATATTTATAGCACTGATTACTGCAGTAATGTCACTGGTACCCCCAAAAGTGTCAAAAATGTCAGTCAAGAGTCCGATCTGTCCGCCGCAATGTCGCAGTACCGCAAAAAAAATCGCAGATCGCCGCCATTACGCGTTAAAAAAAAAACACCAAAAATGACAGAAATCTTTCCCTTTGTTAGTAAACGCAATAACTTTTGCGCAAACCAATCAAAATAGGCTTATTGTGATTTTTTTTACCAAACATGGGTAGCAGAAAACAAATTAGCCAAAAATGTAAAAAAAAATTGTTTTTTACATCTTTTTGGGGGGGAATTTCATATAAAAAAATGATAAAAATATTGTTATTTTTTCAAAATAAACGCTCTTTTTTTGTTTATAGCGCAAAAAGTAAAAATCGCACAGGTGATCAAATACCACCAAAAGAAAGCTCTGTTTGTGGGAAAAAAAGGACGTAAATTTCGTTTGGGTACGGCGTCGCACGACCGCGCAATTGTCAGTTAAAGTCGCACAGCACCGAATCGCAAAAAGTGGCCTGGACGTAAGACAGCAAAATCCTCCGGTGGTAAAGTGGTTAAAATGAGTTAGCTGGAGTTTAGCTTTAATTTGATAGTCACCTTATGTAAAGTCCATCTAAATTTACTAGTCCACCTAACACTACCCTCTCCAGAAATTGTTGCTTCCCAAGGGTGTCTCCATTGCTCATCCACTGATAAAGGAACCACCATAAGAAAAGAAATGTGTTACTGGCCAGAAAACCAGGCAAAAATAAAGGAAAAAAGCAGCCACCACATGTAGGGATTGGTGAGCTGCAATGTATTACATTTTTGTTTGAGTTTGGATACGCTTTATGCTTTGGAGCTTTATCAGCTGATTGTGGCTCATCAGGAACAACCCCATCCAGAAAAGATTTATGATACTCCTCGTCTGACAGTGGATCTACAGAAGAAGGCTCAAAGGCAGATACAAGTGCAAGAATATCAGAAAATGATTGTGGAATAGAAGTACAGTGCATCTGGAAAGTATTCACAGCGCTTCACTTTTTCCACATTTTGTTATATTACAGCCTTATTCCGAAATGGATTCAATTCATTATTTTCCTTTAAAATTCTACAAACAATACCCCATTATGACAAAATGAAAGAAGTTTGTTTGAAATCTTTGCAAATTTATTAACCACTTGCCGACCGCTCACCGAGCTGGTACAGCGGTAAAGTGGCTCGATATCGTCCAGCGACGTAGACCTAAGTCGTTGGACTCCCCTGGAGGCTCGCTCCCACTGTTTTCAGTCACAGCGGAAGTCGTGTCAGGGGAGGAGCGGCGGTTATCACCGCCGCTCTTCCCCGATCATCGGGGATCGAGTGTGGAGATCCGCCCGCTTGTGTAAACAAAGCGGGCGGATCTCCTAAGTTACAAACAGTGACAGATTGCAGGATTCAGCATAGCTGAACCTGCGATCTGTGCCTGTGTCACACAGTCCCCTCCCCCCACACACGTTAGTAAGCACCAGGCATACATTAACCCCTTGATCACCAATAAAAGTTAACCCCTTCCCTGCCAGTGTCATTTTTACAGTATCAGTGCATATTTATAGCACTGATTACTGTAGTAATTTCACTGGTACACCCTAAAGTGTCAAAAATGTCAGTCAAGGGTCCGATCTGTCCGCCGCAATGTCGCAGTCCCGCAAAAAAAATCGCAGATCGCCGCCATTACTAGTTAAAAAAAAACAATAAAAATGACATAAATTTCCTGTAGTTAGTAGCTGCGATAACTTTTGCGCAAACCAATCAAAATACGCTTATTGCGATTTTTTATTTCCAAAAATATGTAGCAGAAAATTGGCCTAAAATGTTAAAAAATTTTGATTTTTACTTTTTTTTTTTGGGGGGGGGGGGATTTCATATAAAAAAATGTGAAAAATATTGTTATTTTTTCAAAATTGTCCCTCTTTTTTTGTATATAGTGCAAAAAGTAAAAATAGCACAGGTGATCAAATACCACCAAAAGAAAGCTCTATTTGTGGGGAAAAAAGGACATAAATTGAATTTGGGTACAGCATCGCACACTATTCCTGGATATCATGTTCCTTGGGCCTGGGGCTCTTTTATAAATAATCTGCCAATTACGTTTGATGCAGTTTTCCACTTCCTTATACTGTATTGTGTGTTAAAACCAGTTATAAATGCCAAGTCGAAGTTGGTGTTTGCTTTCTTTTTTGTTGTTATTATTAGTAACTCTTTTCTTTCCATCTGGAGAAAAGAGTTACCAACAACAAAAAAGAAAGCAAACACCAACTTTGGCTTGGCATTTATAACTGGTTTTAACACACAATATAAGGAAGTGGAAAATTGCATCAAACGTAATTGGCAGATACTCCTAAGGGACGACAAACTCAAAGAACTCCTTCCGAATCGACCCAAATTTATTTATAAAAGAGCCCCAGGCCTAAGGAACATGATATCTAGGAATGTAACAGATCCCCCAAAAAAACCCAAAACATTCCTTGAAAGAAATGGTTTTCATCGATGTGGAAGATGCAAAGCATGCAAAATTAGCAGATACAAGAAAATAAATGAATATAAATTCTCCTCATCGAACCAAAAAGAATATGACATCAAGGAATTTATCACATGCGGAACAAAATTCGTTACCTACATGTGCATTTGTCCATGTGGCTTAAAATACATGGGACGCACCACTAGAACATTAGCAGTTAGAACGGGCAAACATGTGTACAATATAAAAAAGGGATTCAAACAACACAGCCTATCCAATCATTTTAGGATAGCCCACAACCAAGACCCTTCTTTTTTATGGTTTTGTGGGATTGATAGAGTCCATAAGCATTGGAGGGGATCAGACATGCGCAAACAAATTTGACAAAATGAAACATTATGGATTCACCGACTCAATTCACTTAGACCACATGGTTTGAACGTGGACATTGACCTAAATTGCTTTTTAAACGATTTTTAAACACATATTGGTTTTAAAAAAATCTTAAATAAATTATATATGTTTATAGCGTTATCACAAATTAGGTCTCCATTCTTCTAAAGACAAGTATATCTAGAAAACATTCACCAGGCGAAAACCCTTCATTCTACGAACAAATATATACTATTGAGTATACATATATACAAAACTCACCAGATTAGTCCTTATTCTTGTAAACGGACATCTGTTGTTAGAATTTTAATTTTATATTTTATTGTTTTAGGGTTTACAGCTATAGGTGAATATTGGTATTGAATACATTTTATATAATTTATTAACATATACCTTTATTTATCAGTTATAGTAAATAACACAGCCATTTACTGTATATATTCTACTTACAATCCGAAATATAGTCTTAAATAGTCTAATCTCGGGCCAAGAAGGCCCTATATGGGAGTCTAACTATAAAACCATATTGGAGGAACACTATCGTGTATAACCACTAGAGGGAGATAAATTAACTCTCATATTAATAGACACATATATGTATATACAGTTCATATCGTTTTACTGGTATAATTACGATTTTATAATATGTTTCTTAACTACATGCCGCCCGCCCGCCGTCATATGACGGCGGAGCGGTGCGACCATTATCCTGGGCCGCCGTCATATGACGGCCAATGGGCGTGGCTGTTTCCCACGTGATCGGCTGTGTTCCAATGACACAGCCGATCACAATGGAGGCGCCCACAAGATGACCGCGCATGCGCAATCGGGAGCGCGCAGCGCGGTCATGTCGGTGGCTCTGTGTTCCGTAGGAACACAGCTGTCACCGGCAGTAGTAAACAGTCACTGACAGTGACTGTTTACTATGTGATCGGCTGTGAATCCATTCACAGCCGATCACAAAATGTAAACAAAGAGCAGTAACTCACTGTTACTAGATCCTCTCTCCTCATACAGCTTCCAGTATGAGGAGAGCAGAGCTAGAAATAGTGAGTTACTGCTCTGTACACCTTGTCACTGTAAAAGCACAAAAATAAACTTGTCCCCACACAGTCCTCAGCCCCCCCCCAATTGCACATGTCACCCAACAGTCACCTCATCAGTGCCCAGAAATTGACACCCATAACGTTCACATGTGAGCGTAGCGATCGCGGGCAGAATCACCGCGATCCAGAAATCATTGCAAATCGCGGGACGCCTGTGTGTTGCCCCTGATTTGCAATAGCACCCCAAACGCTGTGCGATGTTGCCGCCATTTCCGCCTGCCGAATCGCGGTAACATCGCGCAAACATCGCATGACGCCCAAAAAAGGTACAAGAGTTTCTTTGGGGCGTCATGCGTTGTTTGCGTGATGTTACTGCAATTCGGCAGGCAGAAATGGCGGCAACATCGCACAGCGTTTGGGGTGCTATTGCAAATCAGGGGCAACGCACAGGCGTCCCGCGATTTGCAATGATTTCTGGATCACTGCGATTCTGCCCATGATAGCTACGCTCACATGTGAACGTAGCCTAAAGTTCACTGGTCACCAGAGACTGCCATCAGTACCACCGTGCACCATCGCCCGTCACCTGTCACCCATCGGTGACCATCGCCCGTCACCTGTCACCCCATCAGTCATCGTCACCTGTCACCCCATCAGTGATCGTCACCCCATCAATCATCGTCACTTGTCACCCCGTCATTGATTGTCATCTGTCACCCCATCAATCATCGTCACTTGTCACCTCATCAATCGTCATCTGTCACCTCATCAATCATCGTCACCTGTCACCTCATCAATCATCGTCACCTGTCACCCCATCAGTCATTGTCACCTGTCACCCCATCAGTCATCGTCACCTGTCACCCCATCAGTCACCTGTCACCCCATCAGTCATCGTTACCTGTTTGCCATATACATGCAACCACTTACCGACCGCCTAATGACTATATGCGTCGGCCATTAAAAGCTAAATACTGGGGTTATGGCAGCAGATAGCTGCCATAACCCCGGTATTTTTTTAAACGGCGGGCGGTCGGCTTTCAGATAAGGGTGGTCCCAGTTGCGGATTCTCCGCGGAATTACCCTTAAGGTGCCCCCCCCTCCTGCCGCGTCCCAGACGTTTTCCCAGCTTACCGGACCCGCCGGCAGCGGGAAAAACTATCCGGTCCCGGACCCTCAGAGACAGGAAGTCGAGTTAGGGCAAGATGGCCCTCACTCGACTCTATGGTCTTGGAGGACCGGAGCTACGTCAAAAGTCGTTGCCTAGCAACCGGTTTAAAGGGCCGTTTTTTTTTTTTTTTTTTTCTTTTTTCAACAATTTTTTTTTTCTTTTTTAGTGTAGTTGTGAGGTGTGAGGTCTTTTTGACCCCAGATCTCACAATAAAGAGGACCTGTCATGCCTATTTCTATTACAAGGGATGTTTACATTCCTTGTAATAGGAATAAAAATGATCAAAACATTTTTTTTTTTAAACTGTGTAAAAATAAAAAAATAATAAATAAAATAAATAGGAAAAAAAAAAAAATTTAAGCGCCCTGTCCCCTTTAGCTCGCGCGCAGAAGCAAACGCATACGCAAGTCCCGCCCACATATGTAAACGGTGTTCAAACCATACATGTGAGGTATCTCCGCGATCGTTAGAGCGAGAGAAATAATTTGAGCCCTGGACCTCCTCTGTAACTCTAAGCTGGTAACCTGCAGAAATTTTTAAAATGTTGCCTATGAGGATTTTTAAGTACCAATGTTTGGCGCCATTCTGTGAGCATGCGCAATTTTAAAGCATGACATGTTGGGTATCTAATTACTCGGCGTAACATTATCTTTCACATTATGGAAAAAAATTGGGCTAAATTTACTGTTTTCTTATTTTTTAGTTCAAAAAAGTGATTTTTTTTCAAAAAAATTGCATTTGGAAGACTGCTGCGCAAATATGGTGTGATAAAAAATATTGCAACGATCTCCATTTTATTCTCTAGGGTCTCTGCTAAAAAAAAATATATAATGTTTGGGGGTTCTAAGTAGTTTTCTAGCAAAAAAAATGATTTTAGCTTGTAAACACCAAGTGTCAAAAATAGGCCCAGTCTTAAAGTGGATAAATGGACAACTTTGTGAAAAGGGCTACTTGGATGTTAGGCGTCTGTAATTGGCTAGGTTGTGTAAAAGTGTTACACATGTGGTATCGCCATACTCAGGAGGAATAGCAGAATGTATTTTGGGGTGCAATTTTTGCTATGTACATGCTATGTGTTAGAAATATTTCATAAATGGACAGCTTTGTGTAAAAAAAATGTGTTTTCATTTTCTTTCCACAGTTTCCAAAAACTTGTGGAAAAAAATGACATATTCAAAAGACTCATTATGCCTCAAAAATTATACATTGGGCTGTTTGCTTTCCAAAATGTGGTCATTTTATGGGGGTTTCCGTTGTCCTGGTGCTCCAGGGACTTCAAAAGTGCGATAGGTTGTCAGGAAATGATATGTGTAATTTGTGCTCCTAGAATGCTGGACGGTGCTACTTGGATGTTAGGCCTCTGTATGTGGCCAGGCTGTGAAAAAGTCTCACACATGTGGTATCGCCATACTCAGGAGGAGTAGTAGAATGTGTTTTGGGGTGTGGTTGCAAGTATACATATGCTGTGTGAGAGAAATAACCTGTTAATACGTCAATTTGTAAAAAAAAAAAAAAAAAAAAATCTTAATTTTGCAAAGAGTTGTGGGAAAAAAATACAACTTCAAAAAACTCACCATGCCCCTTATTAAATACCTTGGAATGTCTACTTTCCAAAAAGGGGTCATTTGGGGGGTATTTGTACTTTCCTGACTTTTTAGTGTCTCAAGAAATGAGATAGGCCTTCAGTACATAAGGTGTGATCAAGTGTGATCAATTTTCAATGAATAGCACCATAGCTTGTGGACTCTATAACTTTCACAAAGACCAATTAATATACACTTATTTGGGTTATTTTTACCAAAGATAAGTAGCAGTATAAATTTTGACCAAAATTTGTGAAGAAAAAATACTCATTTGCTAAATTTTATGATAGAAACAAAGAAAAATGCGTTTTTTCACAATATTTTCAGTCTTTTTTTATTTATAGCACAAAAAATAAAAAACCCAGTAGTGATTAAATACCATCAAAAGAAAGCTCTATTTGTGTGTAAAAAAGGACACAAATTTTTTATGGGTACAGTGTTGCATGACTGAGTAATTGTCATTCAAAGTGTAAGAGGGCTGAAGGCTGAAAATCAGTCTGGGCAGGAAGGGGGTGAAAGTGCACTGTAGGCAAGTGGTTAAACTAGCATGTATATATTTGTTAATGATTATAGAGTAATATAAAAGGTCACAATTATGGAATTGGAGATTTTCTGGTTATGTGAATGAAGGCACTGTTTTTGGTTAAAGGATCTGTTTTACATCCATCCATTACATACTAGCCTTAGAGCATAACAAAAGTGAAATATCACCAGTATATCTCCCAATACAAAATATTTTAACCATACATGTACCAATTTTCATCCAATATATCAATAAAAGAAAAAAAAAAATATATATATATACCGATTAAAAAAGTTTTTATATACATACAACAGCACATTTTTGGAGATAAAAACTGTTTTTTTTTTTTGATGCAGCTGAACACAGATTTTATGTGTCATAAATAAACTAATAGGGATCGGCATCAATGAGAGCACTTTCTAATGGCCAGTGTGCACACACACAATGAATGAGTAGGAGGATCTCCCAAGTTCACCCAACCAATGACCATGTAGTCAGCTCTATATATAGCCGCCCCCTCCGGGATTCAGTAGGCTACCTGATGACGCGAGATTGAGACGCGAAATGCATTGTGGTCCTTACTGATACCCGGAAACACAGAGATCCAGCGACGTCATATCCTTCCTGCTTGAAGTGCACGCCCCAGCTGCTACCACGCTACCAGGGCTGTAGAGGAGTCTCTGGACAAACAAACAGAGCACCAGAAACACACCCTTTTACATACAAACAGCGGTTTCACCTAGTGCCAGGTAAGGCACTACTTCTTGTAAGCAGCCATTTCTTATTTTTACATTTATTTAAAAAAATAAAAAACGGTATTATACTATATTATTTTTGGCTTCCCCACTATTTTTCCTATATACACCTGAGTGAGATCCAGAAAGAGGAGTATAGGAGTTCGGTGTAGGACTGATCCATCCTATAAAAGGGATCAAAAGCGATTTAGGTCCTGGCGACCTAAAGCCATCTGGTAAGAGGCAGAGATTGCTTATTTTATGAAGAGCACATTTGAAGCACAAAATCACCTTGAAGAACTCATTTATTTTCACGGACTATTCTCACTTGTTGCACAATTAACGTTGTGGATACATCTTTTTATTGCATACGTTTTATAAATATTTTATGCATTTTTATTAATAGCATTATTATTAACCACTTGCCGTCTGGCTCACTAGAGCTGTACTGCGGCAAAGTGGCTCTTGTAGGTCTGACGACGTAGTACTACGTCGGCAGACACTCCCCCTTCTAGGCGGCGCGTGCGCGCCGCAGGAGGCTCGCTCCCGCTGTATTCAGTCACAGCGGGAGTCGGGCCAGGGGAGGAGGAGCGGGCGGATCTCCTAAGTGACAGGCAGGGTCCGATTGCAGGGTTCAGCATAGCTGAACCCTCGATCTGTCCTTGTGTCACACAGTCACCTCCCCCCCCCCCACACGTCAGTAAGCACCAGGCATATCTTAACCCCTCCCTCTCCAATAAAATTAACTCCTTCCCTGCCAGTGTCATTTTTACAGTAACCGTGCATATCAAAAAAAATCGCAGATCGCCGCCATTACTCGTTAAAAAAAAAACACCAAAAATGACATAAATCTTTCCCTTAGTTAGTAAACGCAATAACTTTTACGCAAACCAATCAAAATACGCTTATTAGGATTTTTTTTTACCAAAAATATGTAGCAGGAAACAAATTGGCCTAAAATGTTAAAAAATTTTGATTTTTACATTGGGGGGGGGGGGGGGGGATTTCATATAAGAAAATGTGAAAAATATTGTTATTTTTTCAAAATTGTCCCTATTTTTTTGTATATAGCGCAAAAAGTAAAAATAGCACAGGTGATCAAATACCACCAAAAGAAAGCTCTATTTGTGGGGAAAAAAAGGACATAAATTTAATTTGGGTACAGCATCGCACGACCACGCAATTGTCCGTTAAAATAACGCAGTGCCGAATCGCAAAATATGGCCTGGTCAGGAATGGGGTAAAATCTTCCGGTCTTAAAGCGGTTAAAAATACGCTCATTGAGAATTTTTTTGTCAAAGACATGTAGCTAAATACATTTTGGCCTAAATATATGACAAAAATTTAATATATTGGATATTTTTTAACTGTCAAAGTAGAAAAATATTGTTATTTGTTCAAAATTGTCGCATTTCTTTATTAATATCGCAAAAAATGAAAAGCACAGAGGTGATCAAATACCACCAAAAGAAAGCTCTGTCTGTGGGAAAAAAAGGACGTAAATTTTGTTTGGGTATGGCGTTGCATGACCGTGCAATTGTCAGTTAAAGTCGCACAGTGCCGAATCGCAAAAAGTGGCCTGGACGTACAGCAGGAAAATCCTCCGGTGGTAAAGTGGTTAAAAATAAAAAATGTGAAAATTCTATGTACATAAGTATTCACAGTCTTTGCCATGACACTCAACATTCAGCTTAGGTGCATCCTGTTTACACTGATCATCCTTGAGATGTTTCTATAATGCGATTGGAGTCCACCTGTGGTAAATATTTTGAAAGGCGCACACCTGTCTATATAAGGTCCCACAGTTAACAGCACATGTCAGAGGACAAACCAAGTCATGAAGTTCAAGGAATTGTCTGTAGACCTCCAAGACAGGATTGTATCGAGGCACATATCTGGGGAAGAGTACAGAAAGATTTTCTGCAGCATTGAAGGTCCCAATGAGCACAGTGGCCTCCATCATCCATAAATGGAAGAAGTTTAGAACCATCAGGACTCTTCCTAGAATGGGTCGCCTGGCCAAACTAAGCAATCAGGGGAGAAGGGCCTTAGTCAGGGAGTTGACCAAGAACCTAGTCAGGGAGGTGACCAAGAGCTCCAGCATTTCTCTGTGGAGAGAGGAGAACCTTCCAGAAGAACAACCATCTCTGCAGTACTCCGCCAGTCAGGCCTGTATGGTGGAGTGGCTAGAGGGAACCCACATGACAGCTCAAAGGCACCTAAAGGAGACTCAGACAATGAGAAACAAAATTCTCTGGTCTGATGAAACAAAGATTGAACTCTTTGGGCTGAATGGCAAGCGTTACATCTGGAGGAAACCAGGCACCGCTCATCACCTGGCCAATACCATCCCTACAGTGAATCTTTGCAGTGGCAGCATAATGCTGTGGGGATGCTGGGAGACTAGTCAGGATAGAGGGAAAGATAAATACAGCAATGTACAGAGATATCCTTGATGAAATCCTGCTCCAGAGCACTTAGGACCTCAGACTGGGGGCGAAGGTTCATCTTCCAACAGGACAACGGCCCTAAGCACACAGCCAAGATAGCAAAGGTGTGGCCATGAGATAACTCTGTGAATGTTCTTGAGTGGCGGAGGCAGAGCCCAGACTTTAACCCGATTGAACATCTCTGGAGAGATCTGAAAATGGCTGTGCACCGATGCTCCCCATCCAACCTGATGGAGCTTGAGAGGTCCTGCAAAGAAGAATGGGAAAAACTGCCCAAAAATAGGTGTGCCAAGCTTTTAGCATCATACTGAAAAAGACTTAAGGCTGTAATTGGCGCCAAAGGTGCTTCAACAAAGTTTTGAGCAAAGGCTGTGAATACTTCTGTACATGGGATTTGTTTTGTTTTTCATTTTTAATACATTTGCAGAGATTTTAAATAAACTTCTTTTCAATTTGTCATTATGGGGTATTGTCTGTAGAATTTTGAGGAAAATAATGAATTGAATCCATTTTGGAATAAGGCTGTAGCATAACAAAATGTGGAAAAAGCGAAGCTCTGTGAATACTTTCCGGATGCTCTGTATGCTTAGAACCTCTATGTTCTTAGCCAACAGGTATATTTGCACCACATATCTGGACATTGATTCCTGCCAAGTTTGGCAGCACTTGCTACCTTATCGGAATCCATCTTCACCATATGACATGCAAGGCTTGACTTTTTAACATTTCCTGCACAGATTGCACCATGTGATAATCCTTCTATTATTCAATTTTTTTTTATGTTTGTACTTGGCCTCATAGATCAGAAAAAGTGCCTTAGTGATTGATGACAGCGTTATATTGTGATATTGGGATTATCTTGTATCAGGAAGCAGACTTAGGTCATATCTCAAGGAAATATTCCTCAGAATTTCCCTGATCTAGAACAATGCTTTCTCTTTATTGCTAGTAGGTAGTTGTACTAAAGATAGTAATGACAGACAAAGCAGATTTACTGTTAGATGTCAACTAATGACAGTAACAGAACTTGTTTATTAGGAATATGTTAAATATTAATGATAATTATAGAAAAGTACTGAATCTTTTACCTCAACGCACTCTGACTAACATTATGTGTCATCAATAGGTGTGCTTAAAGCAAATCTAAAGCCCAAAACCAAAATTAAATGCCTCCCGATCGGCCTATAATATGAGAGCAAAAGTGAGTGATGACCATTGCCTTGTTCTAATAATTGGGCTGTTTTTAACCAAATAAATGTAGCAGTATACATTTTGGCCTAAATTTATGAAAGATTTTTTTTCTTTGCAAAATTTATTAGAGAAAGAAAGAAAAAAATATTTTTTTTTAAAAATGTTCAGGTTATTTTTTTTTATTTTTATTTTTTTTTAGCAAAATTTTTCAAAGTGTGGCAGCGCTGAAAGCTGAAATTGTTCTGGCAGGAAGGGGATGAAAGTGCCCAGTACTGAAGAGGTTAAGCAGTGACTCTATTGCAGCTTTACAATCATTAGTTATAGTGGATCCATTACTTTTCTTTTTTCTAGGGTTTTTTATATTTTTTATTTTGACCTGCTAATCCTGTGAATATACCCTTTTTATCCATTCCTGGCTTTTTTATCTATTGTAACTTTCGAGGGAGCCATAGTTGTCAATTAGATTGAACTTCAAACATGTCTGACTTTGTTCATCTCTATTACATGATACGTTCTAAGCTTCTAGGTCAGCTCACAAAAAGGACACAGCAGTTTTGGCAAGATCAATAGGTATTTTCGAATTCAGCCTCCATATCTAAGGACTGGTAAACTGCAATTTATTACATTTTTGGTTGTGAGTTTTGATACATTTCAATTTTAGTCCATGGCTAGGTAAATCAGGAAAAATCTTATGATCATAGTTTGTATCAAAAAGTCTAAAATTGTGATTACTCTAACCAATGTGAATACATTTTCTTTTTACAGACTGGTGTGTCAGTTTATTTGTCAAAAAAGGAGGCCAAGCAATGTCATATGGGGCTTTTCCACTGCATGGTACAGCTCAGTATGGCTCGCTTTGGCGCTTTTCCACTGCATGGTACCGCATGGTACGTGTTTGAATGGTTCGGTATGGTTTGGTACAGCGGCGCTTTTCCACTACATGGTACGGCTTGGTACGGCTCACTTAAACAGGACCACCTCGGTTGGGGTTCCAAGCGGGCCGTACCTATACCATATCCCACAATCTTTCGCATGCAGCCTTGATTGTTTGTCACTGCTAGCCACTGATTGGTCAGAGAATCGTTGTAATCCCACACACTTACTACTTTAGTGGAAAAGCAAACTGAGCCGAGTAGAGCCTATACAGTGCTGAAACGTGCCGACTCGTACCACGCAGTGGAAAAGCAAACCGAGCCAAGCTGGGCCAAGCAGTGCCAAGTGGAGCCGAGCCGGTACTCGCAGTGGAAAAGCGCCACTAGATATTGGTCTATGACATCATAAAATAAAACTGTACAAAGCAAAAAAAAGCCTTCTTCTATTAATATTGGTGAAACATGCACATTTACCATTACCAAAAGTGCCGTAGACAATGGAGCAGGGGAGCATCCATAATGTGTGCAGTGCACCCGGCCACAAAGGCAGTGGGACCCAATATACACTCATTGAACACATTGAGGATGCGGTCCACAAAGAGTACCGCTGCTTACAAAATGCCCCAGTGCAATATGCAGAGTGGCAATAGTGTGCCAGTTACTGGAATGCCCTCTGATTTCCAGCCCCAGACACCGAAGAAAGTCTGTGTCCAGAGTGCAATTGGGCGCTGGCAGAGGAAGGTGAGTGCAGTCAGCTCTGTACTGCAAGGCATTATATTGGATGAGTCACTGCTTGGTCACCAGAGCTGCTGCAGTCTCCCTCTGATAACTGGAAGAGACTTCTGGGCATCAGAATGGCGTGCTCTGTTGTGTGCTTTCCATAGGTGTGCACAGCCTATGACATTAGGATGTGCACCCCAAAGCTTAATACATATATGTGTGTGTGTTTGTGTGTATATGTATGTATGTATATGTATATGTATATGTATATGTATATGTATATATATATATATATATATATATATACTGATGATGTCAGTATGGCAGTGGACAATGGCAGGAGTTTTTATTTTATTTTTATTTTATTTTTTTTACAATTATTTTAAAGAGCCCTGTTAGTGGGTTTTGGTGAAATATCAGTGGTCCAAACAGGGGGAATCTGCGCCACACGATAGATTAGCTACACCTGGCATACCCTGTGCACACACCTATGGTCCTGTCTCTACGTGAAGAAAAAGCTGCGTGGGAGTGCAAGACAGGTAAGTGGTGTTTTTTTTTTCTTTACAAATTGTCCCACTAGACCACCTGGGGAAAATCTCAATTTTCATTAAATGTAATTTTCAAAAAATGTGATATTCAAAAGACTGCCAGATGGTTCTACTGTCCTGGCACCCTTGAAAACTTGAAAGTGTTCCTTGAATTTAGGGCCCCCCTATGCAGCTAGGTCTAGGCTATACAGGAGAGGAATAGCAGCATTTGTATTCAGGTGTAATTTGGAAAAGTACGCTTGTGCTGTGTGTGAGAAATAACAACAAATCATAACTTTGTGTATGTAGCACCCTACAAGGTAAGTGCTAGGTAAAGCATAGTGGGCCTTGGCTGCCTAAGAGCAGGGCCATGATTTTCAGCAGGGCTGTCATGTCTCCCAGGTGTGGCTGTTGAGACTGGGACAGCTAGATATCAACTAATGACAGTAACAGAACTTGTTTATTAGGAATATGTTAAATATTAATGACAATTATAGAAAAGTACTGAATCTTTTACCTCAACGCACTCTGACTAACATTACGTGTCATCAATAGGTGTGCTTAAAGCAAATCTAAAGCCCAAAACCAAAATTAACTGCCTCCCGATCGGCCTATAATATAAGAGCAAAAGTGAGTGATGACCATTGCCTTGTTTTATAATTGGGCTGTTTTTAACCAAATAAATGTAGCAGTATACATTTTGGCCTAAATTTATGAAAGATTTTTTTTCTTTGCAAAATTTATTAGAGAAAGGAAGAAAAAAATACATTTCTGACAGACTCCATGGCAGCATACGTATCGGGTTTAGTCCCGCCTCCAAACCTACCCTATAGGACATCCACTCCCATAAATCTTTGCACCTGTTCAGCACACATGTTCCTTTTTTGTCCTCCTAAGGGATTACCTGTATCCTACCTGAAAAGCGGATCCCAGGAGATGGATGTCTCTACCATTCGGGTATTGAGTTTTTCTCCAATAAGCCCCAGCTGTTGCGGGGTATGGAGTGGGGTGAGGATTCCTATGAGTGCAGCCTTGGCCGAAAGCCCAGCTGCTGCGGGTGGCCTGCCCCCCAAATATGAAGTCCGGTGTGTGTATTTCCCATCCATCCCTGGTGGCTAGAGTTTTGGCGGTCAGTAAGTACCCCTTCTGTGTTCTTTACTCCATGGCAGCTATTTTATGTCATTATTTTGGCTTGAGTGTGCTTACCTGTATTTCCTTCATGTTTCCCTGGTGGCTAGTGCTCCGGGGCAGGTCAGCGACTTACTTCCTGACCTGCCGCCGGTTTCTGGCTACTGCGCATGCGGGTACGCCTCGGGAACGAGGCTTGGTTCTCGCGCATGCGCAGTGGTGGCGCGGCTCATGCACAGTAGGTGTGTAGAATACACACTCTGCTAGAGGAAGACATCTTGTGGTCCTGTGAAGCGTTTTTCTGCCTGCTGTGTTTGCTGCTGCTCTGCACTGAGCCCACCTAGGCTTCCTGGTGAGTACTTGGACCCCTGGATTTGGGAGTCCCCCCCCCCCTCTGCTTCCTTCTCTGATCCCGTTGTCCAGCCCATCCCTGCAGGTTAGCGCCAGAATGGAAACTTCTCTGCCCTCCTGTGGTCAGCCTGCCCTTAACAGGTACTCAGGGCTTTGGGGTTGGGGTGTATATAGGGGGGGGGATTGGAGCACTATTCATGTTCTGGGCTCCCTGTCTGTGTCCTTTTGTTTCCCTTGTTTTACAGCCCTTCCCGTTCGGATACTCGTCACTCCTCACATAGGAGCGAGCATCGATCAAGCTCACTCCACCAGCACTCCTCTACAAGATCAGCTCGGAGGTCCCCATCGGGATCCCAGCTTCATAAAAGGGCATCTACATCAGCTGGCCCCTCATGAAACCCTGACAAAGTGGGTTGTTGGGGTTGTGGCACCCGGGTCCCTGAAAATAAGTCCTTATGTGACGGAAACGGGTTGTTTCCAGCAGCCCCTCCTAAAGAATGTCTACTGATTAACTAAGTGCTCTCGTCTAAAATAGGACAGTATGTTAATTGGGTTTGAGACTATTGATAAGTATGTTAATGAGCTCACCTGGCTGTCTACTAAGGGAGGTAATTACACAGTCATTGTTCATGTGGTATTCTCAAAGTATATATAAATGCTGTGTTTCTTTCAATAAAGGAGAAGGAGAGAGTTATTCTCACTTGACCTCAATATGGAGTCTTGTCTCGTACTTGGGAGAGGGGGAACTATTTGTATGGGCTTCATGTATGGCAGATTGGAGTGGTCGATAGCTGTCCTGGTGTTCGGGAACGGATTATCCTAGACGACTGTAACCCCTTTCATACTTTGGGGTGTCGTTACAGTACCCTTTTAAGGAGGAAGATGTTAAAAATCTAGAATTTCCTCCCTTGGTGGATGCAGCGGTAATGAGGCTGGTCAAGCATGTGACCCTTCTGCTGGTAGATACGGTCTCTTTCAAAGATCCTTTAGACAGAAGGATGGACTCGGATCTGAAGAGGATCTATTTGACGGCAAGTATGGCCTGTAAACCGGCCTTAGCATCCTTATCCAAGGCTATGGAGTCGTGGGCCGATGTGGTGGACGAATCCTTCAGAGGTGTGTCAGAGGGAGTGGCCAGAAGTTCCCCGATCCAGGAACTAAGGATGGCCACGTTGTTTCTTGGGAAGGCTTCTATAGACCTGATCCATCTCCTGGCTAGAGTTATGCTGTCCTCAGTAGCAGTGAAGCGGGCTTTATGGCTCCGCCCCTGGGTTGCTGACCCAGCATCCAAACAGGTCTGGTACCGTATTCCCTTTGAGGGTTCTTCCCTCTTTGGGAATAAGCTGGATGAGGCCATAACTCGAGCTACAGGCGGTAAGTCTGGCTTCCTTCCCCAGGATCAACGCCCTTTTAACATAAAGAAGGGGTAACCAAGCAGGAAATATGTCCCAGAGAAGCCCGTACCTACAGGCCTGGCCGAGAATTTTGGCGTAATTGGAGGTCAAGACAATCCTCCTCCCGGAAGACTTTGAAAAATGTAACCTCTGGTGACCGTGAACCCATGAAGTCCTTTTGAAATTGGGCCTACTCAGGCATGTCGGGTGGGGGCACGGCTACTATGCTTCCGACATGTTTGGGCGGCCTCAATTCGGGACCCCTAGACTGTCAGGACAGTGTCATCAGGACACAAGTGGGTCTTCAACTAAACCCCCAGGTCAAGATTCCTGTCTACAGCTCTACCATCTTCAGGAGAGAAATGCCAGGTACTGCTTTCCTACGTAGAGTCTCTGGTGTCTCAAGGGGCTGTCATTTCTGTGCCAGAGCCCGAGCGAGGCCAGGGAATTTACTCCCCTCATGGAGACCAGTTATTGACCCGACCTTCCTAAACCGGTTCATCAAGAAAAAAAGGTTCAAGATGGATACTCTTCTTTCTATCAAACAAGCGGTACAACCAGCCGACTGGATGGTGTCCATAGACCTAAAGGACGCGTATTTTCATGTTCCTGTTGCACAGGAGCATCAGAGGTATCTCCGGTTTGCCATAGGGCACTCACACCTACAATTTACCTGTCTCCCCTTCGGGCTTTCCACATCTCCACGGACCTTTTCAAAAGTCTTGTTGGCTGTGGTAGCTCTGTTGAGGACAAGAGGCATTCGCTCCATCATTACATGGACGACCTCCTCCTTCTGTCTCAAGACAAGGACCAATTGCTGGTTCATCTAGATCAGGTTGTGTCTACCCTCCAGATGTTCGGTTGGCTTTTGAACATAGAGAAAAGCCATTTGATCCCAACCCAGTTCCTCGTCTATCTCGGGGCTCTGTTCGACACAGCAAGAGCAACACTCTCTCTTCCAGAGGAGAAAATTGTGGTGCTCCGGAACAGAGTTCGTCACGCCCTCTCGACTTCTCATCTCCAAGCGCGTCAATGCCTGAAGATTATTGGGACCATGGTTGCAGTAGTCCCCATGGTGAAATGGGCCTTATGGAGGATGATTTCCTTTCAGAAAGGGTTCCTGCATTTCTGGGAAAATATGTTACAGCATATCCCCAATTCACCTACAGGAAGGTCCCTGCACTAAGGGACCAACTTGTGCAAAGTGAATTTGTGGCTCAAAAAGGAAAAGACCATTGTAAGGTAAAAGGAACCTATATGTGTGGCACATGTAAATATTGTAGATACATGCACACGACCAAAAACCCGATACTACCTAACGGTCAAACATTTAGGCCGCAACACTTTGCCAACTGCCGCACCCACGGGGTGGTTTATTTACTGCTCTGTGGGTGCGGCTGTTTTTATGTTGGCAAAACAAAGCTTGAGTTTACAAAGCGTGCATGTAGACATATTAAAAGTATACAGACACGCAACCAGGATCTCCCACTAGGACGCCATGCTGCTTTGGTCCACCTTGACAAATTCCCTGAAATTAAATTTCTTATATTGGATAGAATCCACCCTAACCCCAGAGGGGGGGACTGGAACAAGACCCTCCTTCAAATGGAGTTACGTTGGATCTACCGATTAAAGGCCACTGAGCCACCCGGACTGAATGACCTTGTGTCATTCACACCGTTTCTTGAAGGCTTCACGTCTGGAGGCATGGAAAGATAACATAATACCATGCCCCTCACATTGTTGGACACCTATACTTTGAGGGTTTTTTGAGCGTGCCTTGCTGGCAGGCTAATGATTCATGAAAAATGTCCCTTCCCTCCCCTCCTTCCTCTTTCTCTCCTCTCCCCCCCCTCTCCCCTCTCCCTCCCCTCATCCCTCTTCATCCCCTCCTTTCTCGTATGATAATACTTTCAACTATGTCCTGTATTTTCTCTCATAGAAATAACTATGGTATTTATATGTTATGTTAAAATTATTTTGTTTATTTGTTGTACCATTATTCCTTGCTTTCATATCCTAGCACTATTGTACACAAATGCTTCAGCATATTTCTAAGCTGCCCCATCAGGAGTTAAGTCTGTTTTTCATGTATTTATACATTACAAAAAATCTGTTTCCCATTATCCACATTACAGCTTTTTGAGCAATCTGTATGCATTAGGATTTATGAAGTGTCTGCTTCTGCCTTAAACACTTCAACTCCTTGACTCCAATCGAATACTGGAGCTTTAATTTCTTCTCTATTATGTCCAGTCTTTCATTGCCCGAGACAATTATAGTCTCTGCAAGTGCTTGTAGGATTAGCCCGGCACGGTAAGGCGGACGCCACCTTGTGGCGCCCGCTTATACTGACATCCGCTCTTCCATCCCGACCTCCCTGCGAGGTCGGCAGTGGATGTCTAACACACTTGTTTGCGTCTCACGCAGACAGGTGGCGCTTCCGTGTCGGTGGAACGCATCGGCCGTGCACGCTTCCGCCGGATATCCGGATCGGGGGCGTGTCCGGCCCTTACGTTCCAGGGAACCTCCGACGGCTATCAGCTGCAAGCGTGTAATCCAGCTGATGAATCTTTCAGCTGATTATCACGCTATTTAAGCCCTGTGTACCCGGCATCAGAGCTGCTTGCTCCTTTGCCGGACACACAGGTCTTACGAGGTCCTTCGTCCTCTGTGAACAACACATTGCTGTCTCTAAGGTAAGAGAAAGGAAAATCCCTTTGAGACATTTATATTTAAACATTGCTGATCCAACTGATCAGCCTTGTGAATGTTGGTTTGTGCACGGTGCCCAATGGAACTCTCCAGCCTTTACTACAATCAAATTGGATTTTTATTCTTGGCCATGGTTATATTACCTGGCATAGTATATTCAGACATATTTAGTCTCCATTTACTCATTTGCATTATTTATTATCCATTATGAGTTAGAATTCCCATTCTTTATATTTTATATAAAGGATATATGGGACTGGAGATTATCTTCCTTTTTGGGCACCCTGTACATGCTTGGTCTTTTGACTAGACCCTGCAGTAACTATACGTTTCCTACCCAGCAGATCTGCTGTTATATGAGGTTCCAGCTACTCCTACCCAGTCTCTAATCAAGACTGGTCAGCACATAAATTCTGAACATCGTAAAGATCTAAGACTTTGGCCTAGACCTAAAACATCGTGAATACGGCACTCTTGATGGATAACAGCGATATGCTGTCCATTTGTTTTTAACCGCCAGGCAGGCTACCTATGCTCACCATCACAGTGAACTTTGTAAGTTGTTGTTTAACACTTTGTTCAACGTTTTTGCAATTAGATATATAATGTTGTAACTAATATGTTATGTATTGATCATCCGCAGACCACCCTCCAAGGGCACCCCTGAGGAAGGAGCCCAAGAGACTCCGAAACGCGTCGGGTTTAGCCTAAGGGTTTATGTGGTTTCTAGTCCGACTGTTTGATGTGTAGCAATTTATAGCTTGCCTCTATGTTTTTATTCTTTTTGTATCCATAAATAAAGAATTTATCTTTTTATATAAACTGGTTTGTTATTTATACCATTTTTCTTTTTCGGTGCCTAAAAAGTCCCATCCCTAGGGGAATTTCCTTCTTGGTTTGGTAGTTATTTTTGGGATGTGGCACCGCTGGGACATTGACAACATGAGCAATTATTTATGTAACTATTCCTGCAGCAGTGGGACACATGGCACCTAGATCAGCCCATCTTCCTGACTCCGGCCATGAGAGCGAGCCTTCCATGGTGGCTGTCTCGAGATCATCTGTTGAACTGCCATTCACTGATGCTAACTTCGTGGGTGGTGGGTGGTGGTGACCTCAGACACCAACAATACAGGTTGGGGCGCTCACTGTCTCACGGAGGTGGCTCAGGGCAGGTGGAGCTTCTCTCCTCAAGGGATAGTGTCCAATGTCCTAGAACTACGGGCAGCATTTCAAGCGCTGCAAGCGTTCCACCACCTGACAAAGGGTCTGCCAGTAATGCTCAGACTGGACAACACCTCGGCGGTCGCTTATGTGAGACGGCAGGGCGTAACACGCAGCTGGTCGTTGCTGCGAGAGGTAGAACCAGTCATGTCCTGGGCACAGAACAATCTATTCAACCTGTCGGCAGTCTACGTTCCAGGAATCCAAAATGTCCAAGCCGGTTTTCTGTCTCGTGTGGAGTTGGACAACAACGAATGGTCCCTCCGCGAGGAAGTATTCAGCTGGATCCTGTCCCTGGGGTTTTCTCCAGAAGTCGACCTCTTTGCCTCCTCCTGCATCCGCAAGCTGCAGAGATACTACACGAGGTTCAGGGATCCCCAGGCTCTTGGAGTGGACACTCTTATGGATCAATGGAGGTTCCACAGAGTGTATGCCTTCCCTCCAGTCCCGATAATATTACAGTTTCTTCAGAAACTCAAGTCGGAGGCAGTTGCGGTGATTCCATTTTGGCCCAACAGGCCTTGGTTCTCCCTTCTGACACTCCTCAGTGTTCAAGATCCAATCCCTCTACCCATCAGACCGGATCTGTTATCTCAGGGGTCTGTATTCCATCCTTGCCCTGCTCAACTACACTTGAAGGTGTGGTTGTTGAGAGGAGGAGGTTGCAAGCTTTAGGTTGCCCCGAGGAGGCTATTTCTACTCTCCTGAGTGCTAGAAGAAGCTCGACAAATAAAGTATAAGAGAGGATCTGGGCATGATTTTCCTCACATCTGGCCGCAAGACCTGACTCTCAGTCTTCTATTAAAATCCAAGATGTACTGAGTTTCCTACAATCTGGTTTGGATCTCCCTCTTTCGGTGAGCTCTCTGAGTCCAAGTATCAGCTACCTCAGCCTTTACGGGAATTTCTTGGGCCAGTCATACCCTGGTACGTCAATTCTTCAAGGAAGCCGTAAGAATCAGACCTCAGAAGAAGCCAAGATTCCCCAAATGGGATCTCCCTTTGGTGCTGGATTTTCTAGCTCATCGCATTCAAGATGCATCTGAGTCTCTTACCATCAAAGAGCTAACATTGTTGACGGTCTTCCTGGTAGCCGTGACTTCGGCAAAAAGGGTATCTGAAATTGGGGCCTTGGGGGCACAAGAGCCTTTTCTGACCTTTTTTCCGGATAGAGTGGTGCTTATTCCTATGCTGGACGCAAGACCAAAAGTTACCTCTGTCTTTCATGAGAATGCTGAAATCGGGTTGCCTACCTTCAGGCAGGAAGAGGGCTCACCAGTCCACCCTTTGGACGTAGGTAGTTGCATCAAAAAATATCTGGATGCCACGGTTCCCTTTCGAAAGTCGGAGTACCTATTTGTCGCCTTTCATGGGAAAAATAGGGCTCCAGAGCTTCTTCAAGATCCATTTCCTCCTGGATCATTCAGGCCATTCAGTGGGCTTACAGGGCAAAGGGCTTGACACCTCCAGTGGTGGCTACGGCTCACTCGACTCGGAGTGTTTCCACTTCCTGGGCAGTTTTCAGACACGTCACTCCTGATGTAATCTGTAGAGCAGCATCCTGGTCTTCTATAAATACCTTTTTGTCTCACTATTGTATTGAGCCGGCGGCTCTTTCTTCTGTTAATTTTGGTTTACAAGTCCTGTCAGTTGACAGAGTAAATTAAAGTTTTGTTCAGCGCCTGCCCACCCTGTTTGTGTACGGCGAGTTATTTCCCTATACCTATGCTGCCATGGAGTCTGTCAGGAAAACAAAAAATTATATAACAAATACTTACCGTAATTTTCCTTTCCTGATGGACTCCATGGCAGCAGGAGTTCTCTCCCGGCTTCTGTGGAGGATAGTTGCAGAACAGGTGCTGAGATTTATGGGAGTGGATGTCCTATAGGGTAGGTTTGGAGGGGGGACTAAACCCGATACGTATGCTGCCATGGAGTCCATCAGGAAAGGAAAATTACAGTAAGTATTTGATATAAATTTTCCGTTTTTTTTTTTTTTTAAATGTTCAGTTTTTTTTTTTTTTTTTAGCAAAAAGGCATCATATTGGATGAGTCACTGCTTGGTCACCAGAGCTGCTGCCATCTCCCTCTGATAACTGGAAGAGACTTCTGGGCATCAGAATGGCGTGCTCTGGTGTATGCTTTCCATAGGTGTGCACAGCCTATGACATTAGGGTGTGCACCCCAAAGCTTAATACATATGCGTGTGTGTGTGTGCATGTATATATATATATACTAATGATGTCAGTAGTGCAGAGATTGGTGTCAGTACGGCAGTGGACAATGTCAGGAGTTTTTATTTTATTTTTATTTTTATTTTTTTTACAATTATTTTAAAGAGCCCTGTTAGGGGGCTTTGGTGAAATATCAGGGGTCCAAACAGGGGGAATCTGTGCCACACGATAGATTAGGCACACCTGGCATACCCTGTGCACACACCTATGGTCCTGTCTCTACGTGAAGAAAAAGCTAGGTCTAGGCTATACAAGAGAGGAATAGCAGCATTTGTATTTGGGTGTAATTTGGAAAAGTATGCTTGTGGTGTGTGTGAGAAATAACAACAAATCATAACTTTGTGTATGTAGCACCCTACAAGGTAGGTGCTAGGTAAAGCATAGTAGGCCTTGGCTGTCTAAGAGCAGGGCCATGATTTTCAGCAGGGCTGTCATGTCTTCCAGGTATGGCTGTTTAGACTGGGGAGTCTCCCCACTGTGCTCCATGAGAGGGTTCGCATTGGGCAGTGGAGGAAAGCCACCCAATGGCACACTCAGGCCTGTATCTACCCCAGAAAGGTAGATTCTGCTGCACAGCATTCTGGGAGTGGGTATAAATTTGAGGGGAGCACATGACACAGCATCTTTGGCAGGAGGCAGAGTCCCAGGAGGGAAAGTACGGCTGTCTCTCCTCCTGTCAGCAGGATCGGGTGTCCCAGGCGGCTTGCCTAAGGTGACAGAGGGTTGAGCTGAGCTGCAGAGAGGATCCAGTGTGCTGAGGACCAGCGGAGCGGACAGGGGTCCAGTTTCAGGAAAGCATTTCCAGTTTGTGAGTACTGCAAACTGCCCCTGGGGGTCTGCCTAGTGAGAGGTGACAACTCCGGTGAAGGTCCAAGGGATCCAGGAGGCAGAGCTAGCTAGCCGGAGCAGGAGCAAGTGTAAAGGGGGTTCTAGTATTGACCCTGAAGTGTAGAGGGGGTGCCTAGTGAGAGGACCCTGAAGTGTAGAGGGGGTGCCTAGTGAGAGGACCCTGGAGTGTAGAGAGGGTGCCTAGTGAGAGGACCCTGAAGTGTAAAGGGGAAGCCAGCGGTTGGGCCCTGAAGTGTTAAAGTGTGCAGTGTACAGCGTTGAGAGTTGCATCAGCATAAGCAGTTACAAGAAGCTACCTCAGTCAGGAAGGACTGGAGGGAGCTGTTTCCAGGACTTTTGAGCTAATCAGAGTGTCAGGAGTCAAGTCTCAGTGCAGTCCAGGACTTTTGAGCTAACCTGAGTGTCAGATGTCAAGTTTAAGTACAGTACCGCAAGTCAGTGTTTTTCAAGCGCCGGCAAGCGTTGGTCAGTAGTGATGTCGCGAACATAAAATTCGCTGTTCGCGAACGGCGAACGCGAACATCGGCGAATGTTCGCGAACCGGCGAACATTGCGAACCGCCATAGACTTTAATAGGCAGGCGAATTTTAAAACCCACAGGGACTCTTTCTGGCCACAATAGTAATGGAAAAGTTGTTTCAAGGGGACAAACACCTGGACTGTGGCATGCCGGAGAGGGATCACACAAAAAAAAGTTCTTAAAAATTTTAATTTTTTGATAGAGAGCCAATTATTGGAAAAATTAAAAAAAAATAAAAATAAAAAATTTCTTTGGGTTTAGCATCTGGGGGGTCTAAAAAGTGTACCTGTGAAGTTTCAGCTCTGTAGCATGTCCGGAACCAGAAAAAAATACGAATTAGGGTTAGGGCTAGGGTTAGGGTTAGGGTTAGGGCTAGGGTTAGGGTTAGGGTTAGGGCTAGGGTTAGGGTTAGGGCTAGGGCTAGGGTTAGGGTTAGGGCTAGGGTTAGGGTTAGGGTTAGGGCTAGGGTTAGGGTTAGGGCTAGGGTTAGGGCTAGGGTTAGGGTTAGGGTTAGGGCTAGGGTTAGGGTTAGGGTTAGGGTTAGGGTTAAGGTTAGAGGGTTAGGGTTATGGTTAGAGGGTTAGGGTTAGGTTTAGTGTTAGGGGCTAGGGTTAGGGTTACGGTGAGATACTTAGGGTTAGAGTTAGTAGCCCTACCCCTACCCCTCTAACTCTAACCCTAAGCACTAAAAATAACCCTAACCCTAGCCCTAGCCCTAACCCTAACCCTAACCCTAACCCTAGCCCTAACCCTGATTCTATTTTTTTTCTGGTTCTGGACATGCTACAGAGCTGAAACTTCACAGGTACACTTTTTAGACCCCCCAGACAATAAATCCAAAGAAATTTTTTTTTTGTTAAGTTTTTTTTTTTTTTTTTCAATAATTGGCTCTCTATCAAAAATTACATTTTTTTAAGAACTTTTTTTGTGTGATTTAGTGTCTAGGGGGTCTAAAAAGTGTACCTGTGAAGTTTCAGCTCTGTAGCATGTCCAGAACCAGAAAAAAAAGATAATTTTTCAGTAGAGCAGGGATGGTGGGAACCCCTTTCACACCTATATGATCTTTCTTTCCTGGTTCTGGACATGCTGCAGAGCTGAAACTTTACAGGTACAATTTTTAGACCCCCCAGACAATAAATCCAAAGAAATTTTTTTTTGTTAAGTTTTTTTTTTTTTTTTCAATAATTGGCTCTCTATCAAAAATGACAATTTTTAAGAACTTTTTTTGTGTGATTTAGTGTCTAG
This sequence comes from Pelophylax lessonae, assembly GCF_965119305.1. Taxonomy (NCBI): domain Eukaryota; kingdom Metazoa; phylum Chordata; class Amphibia; order Anura; family Ranidae; genus Pelophylax; species Pelophylax lessonae. The sequence continues at coordinate 80,294,454 of NC_138772.1, forward strand.
GGGGTCTAAAAAGTGTACCTGTGAAGTTTCAGCTCTGTAGCATGTCCAGAACCAGAAAAAAAAGATAATTTTTCAGTAGAGCAGGGATGGTGGGAACCCCTTTTACACCTATATGATCTTTTTTTCTGGTTCTGGACATGCTACATATATATATATATATATATATATATATATATATATATATATATATATATTAAAAAAAATACTCAAATACCAGCCCTCAAAGGGGCTTTTGGGGACAATATATATATATATATATATATATATATATATATATCACAGAACAAAAAAATTACACAAATACCAGCCCTCAAAAGGGCTTTTGGGGACAATAGATATATATATATATATATATATATATATCACAGAACAAAAAAAATTACACAAATACCAGCCCTCAAAAGGGCTTTTTGGGGACAATAGATATATATATATATATATATATATCCAAAAAAAACCTCAAATACCAGCCCTAGGAAGGGCTTTTTGGGGTGCTGTCCTTACAGCAGGAGTGTACCAAGAACACTGGCTAACAAGACCGGGAACACTGACTAACTGACGCTAGCTATAACAGCAGCAGCAGCACTTTCCCTGCTCTCAGTAACACAGAAATGATCTAAAATGAATGCTGCCCTTGCTTATTTATAGGAGGTGGGAGGGTGTGGGAGGGAGGTATGCTGATTGGCCTGGAATGTGTCTGCTGACTGTGATGTTCAGGGTCAAAGTTTGCCTCAATGATGATGTATAGGAGGCGGACCGAACATCGCATATGTTCGCCCGCAGCGGCGAACGCGAACGTTCGAAGTTCGCCGGGAACCGCTCGCCGGCGAACCGTTCGGTACATCTCTATTGGTCAGCATCCAGCTGGTGTCAAGACAGCGCTGAAAGGCATATTTTCTGCAAAGTGTCCCATTTGTACCTAATTGAGCCAGAGGAGTATCCCATTCATTCACTTCTCCCATCCCCAATATCAAATAAACAAAACAAACTAAAGATGCCGGAATGGTCATTGTCTCCAATCTCACACCTAGGTATTCAGCTTAAAGGGGCTGCTGGCGTTTCCGGTAACAATGGCAGACCCACATCAGGCCCAATGCCTGGAAATCCTGCTACGTGTTGAAAAACATCCAATGCAAAAGGCGAAATACAATTTTCCATTTGTCTCTTAATTTTCCAGAAACTTGTGGCAAAAAAACATAATCAGTAAAAGACTCACGTGTCTCTTAGAAAATATCTCAGGGTGTCTGCTTTCCAAAATGTGGCCTATTTGTGGGTGTTTCTACTGTCCTGGTATTTCAGGGCCCCCGAAAATGTCATAGGTAGTCAGGAAATTAGATGCATCATTTATTCTCCTTGAATTTTCTTTGGATTAGGGCCCCTCAGTGTGGCTAGAATGCAAAAATACTTTCCGGATGCACTGTATGCTTAGAACCCCTGTGTTCTGAGCCAACAGGTATATTTGCACCACATGTCTGGACATTGATTCCTGCCAAGTTTGGCAGCACTTGCTACCTTATCGGAATCCATCTTCACCATATTATGACAAGCAAGGTTTGAATTTTTAACATCTCCTGCAAAGATTGCACCATGTGATACTCCTTACTTCTATTATTCAATTTGTTTGTATGTTTGTACTTGGCCTCATAGATCAGAAAAAGTGCCTTAGTGATTGATGACAGCGTTATATTGCTGGGATTATCTGGTTTCAGGAAGCAGACTTAGGTCATATCTCAAGGATATATTCCTCAGAATTTCCCTGATCTAGAACAATGCTTTATCTTAATTGCTAGTAGGCAGTTGTTCTAAAGATAGTAATGATTTACTGCTAGATGTCAACTAAGGACAGTAACAGAACTTGTTTATTAGGAATCTTTTACCTCAACGCATTCTGACTAACATTATGTTAATTTCGTTTGGGTACGGTGTTGCATGACCGCGCAATTGTCAGTTAAAGTCGCACAGTGCCGAATCGCAAAAAGTGGCCTGGACGTAAGACAGCAAAATCCTCCGGTGGTAAAGTGGTTAAAGCAAATCTAAAGCCCAAAACCAAAATTAACTGCCTCCCGATCGGCCTATAATATAAGAACAAAAGTGAGTAATGACCATTGCCTTGTTCTTATAATTGGGCTGTTTTTAACCAAATAAATGTAGCAGTATACATTTTGGCCTACATTTAAGAAAGATTTTTTTTCTTTGCAAACTTTATTAGAGAAAGGAAATAAAAAAAGAATTTTTTTAAAAATGTTCAGTTTTTTTTATTTTTATTTTTTTTTTTAGCAAAAATAAAAATACCCAGTGGTGATTAAATACCACCAAAATCCTCTATTTATGTGAAAAAAATTATAAAAATGTCATATGTGTACAGTATTGCATGACTGAGTCATTTTTATTCAAAGTGTGGCACCACTGAAAGCTGACATTGTTCTGGCAGGAAGGGGATGAAAGTGCCCAGTACTGAAGAGGTTAAGCAGTGACTCTATTGCAGATTTACAATCATTAGATATAGTGGATGCATGACTTTTCTTTTTTCTAGGGTTTTTATATTTTTTATTTTGACCTGCTAATCCTGTGAATATACCCTTTTGATCCATTCCTGGCTTTTTTATCTACTGTAACCTTCGAGGGAGCCATAGTTGTCAATTAGGTTGAACTTCAAACATGTCTGACTTTGTTCATCTCCATTACATGGGGGGTTGATGATACGTTCTATGCTTCTAGGTTAGCTCACAAGAAGGACACAGAAGTTTTGTCAAGATCAGTAGGTATTTTCAAATTCAGCCTCCATATCTAAGGACTGGTAAGCTGCAATATACAGTGCATTGCGAAAGTATTCGGCCCCCTTGAACTTTTCGACCTTTTGCCACATTTCAGGCTTCAAACAAAGATTTTTTTTGAAGAATCAAAAGTGGGACACAATCATGAAATTTATTGGATATTTCAAACTTTGTTAACAAATAAAAAACTGAAAAATTGGGCGTGCAAAATTATTCAGCCCCTTTACTTTCAGTGCAGCAAACTCTCTCCAGAAGTTCAGTGAGGATCTCTGAATGATCCAATGTTGACCTAAATGACTAATGTTGATAAATAAAATCCACCTGTGTGTAATCAAGTCTCCGTATAAATGCACCTGCACTGTGATAGTCTCAGAGGTCCGTTTAAAGTGCAGAGAGCATCATGAAGAACAAGGAACACACCAGGCAGGTCCAAGATACTGTTGTGGAGAAGTTTAAAGCCGGATTTGGATACAAAAAGATTTCCCAAGCTTTAAACATCCCAAGGAGCACTGTGCAACGATAATATTGAAATGGAAGGAGTATCAGACCACTGCAAATCTATGAAGACCTGGCCGTCCCTCTAAACTTTCAGCACATACAAGAAGACTGATCAGAGATGCAGCCAAGAGGCCCATGATCACTCTGGATGAACTGCAGAGATCTACAGCTGAGGTGGGAGACTCTGTCCATAGGACAACAATCAGTCGTATACTGCACAAATCTGGGGCTTCATGGAAGAGTGGAAAGAAGAAAGCCATTTCTTAAAGATATCCATAAAAAGTGTCGTTTAAAGTTTGCCACAAGCCACCTGGGAGACACACCAAACATGAGGAAGGTGCTCTGGTCAGATTAAACCAAAATCAAACTTTTTGGCAACAATGCAAAACGTTATGTATGGCGTAAAAGCAACACAGCTCATCACCCTGAACACACCATCCCCACTGTCAAACATGGTGGTGGCAGCATCATGGTTTGGGCCTGCTTTTCTTCAGCAGGGACAGGGAAGATGGTTAAAATTGATGGGAAGATGGATGGAGCCAAATACAGGACCATTCAGGAAGAAAACCTGATGGAGTCTGCAAAAGACCTGAGACTGGGACAGAGATTTGTCTTCCAACAAGACAATGATCCAAAACATAAAGCAAAATCTACAATGGAATGGTTCACAAATAAACATATCCAGGTGTTAGAATGGTCAAGTCAAAGTCCAGACCTGAATCCAATCGAGAATCTGTGGAAAGAACTGAAAACTGCTTTTCACAAACACTCTCCATCCAACCTCACTGAGCTCGAGCTGTTTCACAAGGAGGAATGGGCAAAAATTTCAGTCTCTCGATGTGCAAAACTGATAGAGACATACCCCAAGCGACCAATCGCAGCAAAAGGTGGCGCTACAAAGTATTAACTTAAGGGGGCTGAATAATTTTGCACGCCCAATTTTTCAGTTTTTTTATTTGTTAAAGTTTGAAATATCCAATAAATTTCATTCCACTTCATGATTGTGTCCCACTTGTTGTTGATTCTTCACAAAAAATTACAGTTTTATATCTTTATGTTTGAAGCCTGAAATGTGGCAAAAGGTCGAACAGTTCAAGGTTGCCGAATACTTTCGCAATGCGCTTTATTAGCCCTATTTCCACACTATGCATCTCTGATAGATCTCTTTGGGTGATAAAGATGTTATCAATCCTACTATATCTTTTGTGTATTGCGGAATAATATGTGAAGTCTTTAGTTGAAGGATGGAGTGTTCTCCACACATCAATCAAATTCAAGACTGAGCTTTATTTTTTTAAGAATAGAGTAGGTAAGACTAGACCTAACAGAGGACATGTCACACACCGGACTCAGCAGCACATTAAGGTCTCCGCCCAGTATGACAAATCCCCTTGCAAACCCCTTAAGCTCACCCATCATTCGATTAAAGAATGTTACGTGGGCTTTATTAGGGAAGTAGACATTGGCCAGAGTCACTGGTTTGTTTCCTATAGAGCCAGTAATAAACAGAAATCTGCCTTCTGGGTCAGCCAGGTATCTATAAACAACAAAGGTGGTATCCTTGTGTAAGAGGATAGCAACTTCCTTTGTTTTAGCTTGATCACTTGAGGCATAAAAGGATTTATGGAAGTATTTATTCGTTAGTACTGGGTGGTTAGGGCCCTTGAAATGGGTTCTTGTAGAAACACTATCTGCGGTTTACATTTTTTAAGTTCATAAAGAATACGTTTCCTTTTCTCGGGTATATTTAGTCCATTTACATTGTGGGAAACTATCAATGGGTTTTTACCCAGCTGTACATAGACCACGGTGGTAGGCGTTATCTAGGTTCAGTCCAGCGGGGCACACCAGGGAAGGAGAAAGGAGGTGGGTATAAGGGGTAGGTATGAAGAAGAGAAAGGATGAGTAAAAAGGAGTGTAGAGAAAGGGATAGAATCAGTAAGAAAGAAAGAAAGAGACTAAGTAGTAGTTTGTGGTCGGCTAGCCAACATGATTGGCCAGAACGAGCACGATTGGTACTAGGAATTAGAAAGGAATATACAACGAAATAATTAATGTGTTATGTATCCTTGTAGGGAGTAGGGAAGATCGAACTTTTCAAAAGTTCGGTTCGACCAGAACATCCGAACTTCCCGAAAGTTCGGCCCGGATTTAAGAACCCCATTGAAATCAATGGGACCCGAACTTCGGTAATCAAAAAACACCATTTTGAAGCCCTAAAACCCAATAAATGCCCCTAAAAAGTGCCTAGGGTTCTGGGTCATACCCCAGGGACTATTAATCACACAAAAAAGTTCTTAAAAATTGTCATTTTTGATAGAGAGCCAATTATTGAAAAAAAAAAAAAAAAAAAATTAAAAAAAATTAAAAAAAAAATTTCTTTGGATTTAGTATCTGGGGGTCCAAAAAGTGTACCTGTGAAGTTTCAGCTCTGTAGCATGTCCAGAACCATAAAAAAAAAGATTGTTTGTATTTTGTCACTTATAGAACAGGTTAGTGGCTTCTCTCTTTTCACACCTTGCCGGTTTAGTAGCAGGCGTTTTTTTTTTGGGCATTTTTTGGGGTCTTTTCAGGCAGGCAAAACATCTGAACTTGTGTATACGGGTATATGTACACACATACTTATATGTATATATACACCTAGACATATATAAGTCTGATAGTAGCAGAAATATATGCTTGCGCTAATTAAATCATTTACACTAATATGGCTCCGCTCCTATAACACCTATATATGTCTAAGTGTAAAATACATATAAGTATGTGTGTATATATACCACTATACACAAGTTCAGATGTTTTGCCTGCCTCCAAAGAACCCAAAAAAATGCCCAAAAAAACGCTAGCGCCAAAAAAAAAACACCCAGGTGTGTTGTTGCAGGCATTTTTTGGGGGTTTTTGGAGGCAGGCAAAACATCTGAACTTGTGTATAGTGGTATATATACACACATACTTATATGTATTTTACACTTAGACATATATAGGTGTTATAGGAGCAGAACCATATTAGTGTAAATGATTTCATTAGCGTAAGCATATATTTCTGCTACTATCACACCTATATATGTCTAGGTGTATATGTACATATAAGGATGTGTGTATATACACCACTATACACAAGTTCAGATGTTTTGCCTGCCTCCAAAAACCCCAAAAAAATGCCTGCAACAACACACCTGGGCGTTTTTTTTTTTTTTTTACGCTAGCGTTTTTTTGGGCATTTTTTGGGGTTCTTTGGAGGCAGGCAAAACATATGAACTTCTGTATATGGGTATATATACACACATACTTATATGTATATATACACCTAGACATATATAGGTGTGATAGTAGCAGAAATATATGCTTGCGCTAATGAAATCATTTACACTAATATGGCTCCGCTCCTATAACACCTATATATGTCTAAGTGTAAAATACATATAAGTATGTGTGTATATATACCACTATACACAAGTTCAGATGTTTTGCCTGCCTCCAAAACCCCCAAAAAAATGCCTGCAACAACACACCTGGGCGTTTTTTTTTTGGCGCTAGCGTTTTTTTTGGGAATTTTTTTGGGTTCTTTGGAGGCAGGCAAAACATCTGAACTTGTGTATAGTGGTATATATACACACACACTTATATGTATTTTACACTTAGACATATATAGGTGTGATAGGTGCGTAACTATATTGGTGTTAATAATTTCATTAGCGCAAGTAGTGTTTTCTGCTCCTTTCACACCTATATATGTGCAGGTGTATATATACATACATGGGTGTGTATATATACCCCCTATACACATGTTCAGATGTCATGCCTGACTCCAAACATGTGTTAAAAAAATCCCTATAGACGCCTGCAGCCAAAAAGCAAGCTGACCGGTGAGAAGCCATATCCCTGCAGTGAAAGTGACTTCAGAGAAACTAGCTTTTCTCTATAGCGGTCACCCTGATATGGAAGGGTTTGGTCACCCTGCCATAGCAGTCAGTGTCAGTTCACCCTACACTACATTACGGTCACCCTGGCACTTAACACTTTCCCTACAGAAACTAAATTTTTGCATCTAACTAAAGTGTAAAAGAGCACTCTAACTACACTAGATATCCCTTTACTGACACTAATAAATGCTAAATGACACTTTTGAAGCCAATTTAACAGAACTGCTTCCATTCTCTTCCATGTCCCTGTATTACAATGCTAGGAATTTGCAGGGGCTATCTTATATACTGGGGGGCGTATTCACTAATGATTGGTCTAGGGACCCCCTAGTCACTCCAATCACATTCCTAGCATTCTCCTGCCCCCTCAATTGGCTTTTGCTAATGGTTCTCTTCCAATCATGGGCTTTTAAAGCCCATTTACTGTCCCATTGCATTTTGGTCAGTTCTGGTTGCCGAATTCCGAACTTTTTGGGCAAAAAGTTCTAAATTCGTCCGAACCTCGAACAGCCAATGTTCGGGTCGAACCGATGGTCGACCCGAACTGTTCAATCATCCCTAGTAGGGAGATGGAAGAAATTACAAGAGGACGACCTCCAGTTAATATGACTAGAAGTTGGTCACAATTGTGAGGTCCTAGCAATCTATATCCCCAAATATGAACAATTCCATAAAGGAAAGAATAGACTAAAACAAAACATTTACAGCAGGTAATAAACAGGTAATATGTGAATTGTTTCCCCACCTTGATGAAAAGCTGGCTAGTGATTTTACCCTTACATATTTGAACTCTCTGAATTATCTGTTGACGTCACTAGCTATACTCCTTGTCTAGTCTAAGATTGGTCAGCCTCAATACACAACCTAAGTTCGTATCTCACCCTCAGCTTTGCAACATGGAATATTCGGGAACTTTAAAATTTTCTCTCCACCTAAGTCTGTGGGTTATAGATCTGGTCTCATATGTTATCCCAACTGTACTTAGCAGGTCATCTCTCCACTTCATCATGTCCCATAGTGTAAAAGGTCATGAGGCATAAGGGGGGGGGGGCAAAAAAAAAGCGCCCTCATCCAACCCCCCCGCTCACCCCTGGATGATGTGAAGTGTGGCTAAACAGTGTGATGACTTGGCCCCCCTAACTAAGGTTGGTACCTCTACAATCGTATCTCCATGGACTCACGCTCTCAGGATACAAGCCGACATCAGTTGGAGCAGCATGTGCGATTGTGAACAAACGTATTTTTAATTTCAGTATAAGTCTGTAGAGACAATCAAAAAGACAATAACATATGGAGCATGCTAGAAAGGTATTACACATAATCCGGGGCTGTCACACCTAAGTATGAGATTTGAACTATAAGATATATAATCACAACACTTCAAAAGATCCTCTGTTAGAACTCATTATATCTTGGGTACCCATAGCGCCAAAGGATAGTTAATGGATAGTAAAACATTAATCCTTTTAACAGATCTGAACAGCCATGTCTGACGTGGTGGGTATTAGTGTTTAAAGGATCTTGAGCCGTCTGGGCGTGATGAAAAAAGGTTTAGTTTTGGTGGTGAGTACAGTCTCTGAGCCTAAAAAGGAGGAGTTTTCTGAGTTTCAACGGTAAAGGTTGGTGTCTATACTCTCTATGACTTGAAATAGGTGCATTCCCTTTTCAAGAATATGAGAACAACTCCTCATAAATCATCAATATGCAAGTCTTCTGTGAATCTGCATAAAAGCCAGTTTCATGGGGACCGTTTTGGCTAATATAGGATATCCGTTGGAGAGGCTTCAGGTGCTCTGACTCTGCAGGAAACCTAGGATCTCAAAGCCTTCAAACTCAAGGTGGTCATAAATAATCTAAGGCTTCGGTTAGTCTAGTATTAACATATCCAAGAAGTTTGGGAAATGTGCGAGATAGGGTGCCTAAATAACGGTAGGATCTATGGCAAAGCAGATTCAGGATATAATTTGTAGTGAGGAGATAATAATCAGATTTGTGTTGCAGGCTGCACAGTAGCTGGACTGACAAAAAGGAAAAATGAGTAACCACTGCCATCAAATGAGTAACCACTGCCATCAAGTGGACAAACCGAGTATTTGCATGCCAGAGATTTTCCAAAGTGATTTAAAAGAAAACAGAAGAACTAAATGGCAAACAATTACAACTGAACAGAAAGTTATATGGGCATTTTTAAGACAACCTTAATTGCCCTCCCTGGTTCTAGGTGTCTTTTGAGGGGATCCAAATTTCAGCTTACGCTTCTTTTGATGTTTCCCTTTCTTATGATGTGGAGAGCGCGGGGTAGAAGCCTCTGGGGTGTCTGGAATTTGCCCTTGAGAGTGTGGCATCAGGAATTCTGCATACCAGTCAGGTAATTCAATGTGGTCTAGGTGTAGATTAGCGCAGAAATTCGGTAAATCGTCAGGGGTGCATAAAAAAGATGCTGCTTCCCCCAAAAGTAACTTGAACTGAGAAGGGAAATTTCCATCTGTATTGAATGTTTTTTGCCTTTAAAGCTTCCAGTATGGGCTTGACAGCTCTCCTGTTCTTTAAGGATATAGGGGAGAGGTCCTGGAACAGTTGGATTTGAGCTTCATTAAAGAGAATTTGGTCATTTTGTCTCGCCTTGGCGAGTATTTCTTCCTTTAAAGAGTGGCTTGTCAAGCAGCATATGATATCTCTCAGAGGAGCATTATCTGGGGCCTTGGGACGCAGTGCTCTATGAGCCCATTCAGGCCTTTCTAGGAGGCTGTTGAATATAGATATAGATTGTAGGGCAGGTTTAATTTGCTTCCTTTCCACAGATTCAGGGATCCCCCTTACTTTGACGCTGTTCCTGTGATCCCTATTATCAAGATCCTCCAATTGTCTATTCATATTTATCAAATGGGAAGAGTGGGAGAGAGTAACATCTTCCAGCTTCCGAATTGCTCTGTCCCTATGTCTGCCAGCTTTTTCCACAGCAGACATTTGATCAGAGAGTCTGATGATGTCTGCTTTTAGATCAGTTATAGCAGCAGTAAATGATCCCTTAATGTCAGCAGCGATAGCTGTCATGTCCTTGTATGTCAGGGGGTAGTCAAGGGGGTCTGTATCTCCTACTGTATCCTCTGAATCAGCGAGTGATTCAGTGTCATAGTCCCCTTCTTCTTTATGCTGTGTAGCCTGTGCCATCTTGGGGCCTAGTGATCCTCTCCTGCCAGCCTGTTGGGATCCGAAGAAATCCGGCTCCTGGTCTCGGGGGTTTGGAGATGGAGCCAGATTTGTTAATTTTGCCCATATTTCGTCTCTTGGATGCCTGCTTGTGCAATTAGGGAATGGATTGCTGATGGAGCTCTGTTCTTAGGCAGCCATCCTGCTCACGTGCCAAGCCACGCCCCCCGTACTTGTTATGGAGACTGCAGCTTCTTCATATGTCTTGCCCACTCTTTCTTTAACTTGACTCTTAACTTTAGTTTGCTGCCAACTGGAAACCATAATAAACATGTCATCCACTCCAACACCTAAAAGGAAAGCATATTATTACATCAATAAACCATAAACAGAAACAACACTTGTTATACATGGCATTCTCTTGTCCATTTCTTTGGTACCCAATCTAGGTGTACTTTATATTATGTTAATAATTAAAAATAAATGTGAGGAAATGTAAAAACAATACAGGAAAAAACAAATCTGGATTTAGTATATACCCACAGAGACACATTTGACACATCATATTAGCATTAACTTAATTATTACAGTTATTTTTAGTATGATATTTTCTTAAACATATTCTTTAACTAGACAAGATCTGTATGTGCCATATGCATTTCTGGAAATGGGTTCTTTATATACATGAGTGTTTAATCTGGTTGCTATTATAGTACATTTACAATATAAATGGACCAACTTAAAAGTAACAAGTCGTTAGAAGAGACAAAAGGAGATACAGTATCTCACAAAAGTGAGTACACCCCTCACATTTTTGTAAATATGTTATTATATCTTTTCATGTGACAACACTGAAGAAATGACACTTTGCTACAATGTAAAGTTGTGAGTTTACAGCTTGTATAACAGTGTAAATTTGCTGTCCCCTAAAAATAACGCAACACACAGACATTAACGTCCAAACCGCTGGTAACAAATGTGAGTATACCTCTAAGTGACAATGCCCAAATTGGGCCCAATTAGCCATTTTCCCTCCATGGTCGACCAAAGAAGTTGAGTGCACATGCTCAGCGTCATATGCAGAGGTTGTCTTTGGAAAATAGACGTATGAGTGCTGCCAGCATTCTGCAAAGGTTGAAGGGTTGGGGGGGGGGGGGGGTCAGCCTGTCAGTGCTCAGACCATACGCCGCACACTGCATCAAATTGGTCTGCATGGCTGTCATTCCAGAAGGAAGCCTCTTCTAAAGATGATGCACAAGAAAGCCCGCAAACAGTTTGCTGAAGACAAGCAGACTAAGGACATAGATTACTGGAACCATGTCCTGTAGTCTGATGAGATCAAGATAAACATATTTGGTTCAGACGGTGTCAAGCGTGTGTGGCGGCAACCAGGAGAGGAGTACAAGCAAAAGTATGTCTTGCCTACAGTCAAGCATGGTGGTGGGAGTGTCATGGTCTGAGGCTGTATGAGTGCTGCCGGCGCTGGGAAGCAAGCTACAGTTCATTGAGGGAACCATGAATGCCAACATGTACTGTGACATACTGAAGCAGAGCATGATCCCCTTTGGAGACTGGGCCGCATGGCAGTATTCCAACATAACCACCCCAAACACATCTCCAAGACAACCACTGCCTTGCAGGAGAAGCTTAGGGTGAAGATGATGGACTAGCCAAGCATGTCTCCAGACCTAAACCCTATTGAGCATCTGTGGGGCATCCTCAAATGGAAGTTGGAGGAGCGCAAGGTCTCTAACATCAACCAGCTCCATGATGTCATCATGGAGGAGTGGAAGAGGACTCCAGTGGCAACCTGTGAAGCTCTGGTGAACTCCCTGCCCAAGAGGGTTAAGGCAGTGCTGGAAAATAATGGTGACCACACAAAATATTGACACTTTGGGCCGAATTAGGACATTTTGACTTAGGGGTGTACTCACTTTTGTTGCCAGCAGTTTAGACATTAATGGATGTGTGTTGAGTTATTTTGAGGGGACAGCAAATTGACACTGTTATACAAGCTGTACACCCACTTACTTTAGATTGTATTAAAGTGTAATTTCTTCAGTGTTGTCACATGAAAAGATATAATAAAATATTTACAAAAATGTGAGGGATGTACTCACTTTTGTGGGATACTGTATATGCAAAATTGTTGGGGGTGGGCGAGCAAATCGGACGGTACCTAAAGTGATATTAAAGGCAAGTTTTTTTGTGTTTTTTTTAAATATCAAACATGTTATACTTACCTCCTCTTCTTGAGTCCCCCGCCAGCCCGGATCCTCCTCTTCTTGAGTCCCCCGCCAGTGCTCCTTGCCCCTTCCTCCTTGCAAGTGCCCCCAGAACAAACAGCTTGCTGTAGGGACACTCAAGCAGGCTCGCTCCTGAGCTGCTGCTCTGCATGTCTATTCAGACACAGATACGTGGCTCAGTCCCGCCCCTTCTTTCTTCTCATTTGTTTGCTGGCTGTAATTGATGGAATGGCTCCCACTGGTGTTTCAACCAATGAGGAGGGAGAGTCCCGAAGAGCCGAGGCTCTCATGTACATCGCTGGGGCTCAGGTAAGTATTAGGGGGGTGTTGAGCAAAATGGAAAAAAGTACTGTGCAGCGCTGAAAAATATACTATATAATAGCATATATATATATATATATATATATATATACGTGTGTGTGTTTGTGTTTGTGTGTGTGTGTGAAAAAGCAATAAAGTCCCAAGTGAATTAACACAAATCATCCAAGGTGAAAAGAGCGATCCAAGAAGGACATCTGATCCCAACACCAACAGGAGAGGTAATGGTTAAGCGCTCACCGGAACAACTTATCATATGATAAAAGGGTCAGGAAGGCTCATGTATATCCTGCAATTCTTCAAGCTGTAACACCGGATATTCAAGTTTGTAGTCAGGGGGGGGGGGGTCAAATTGAGATGAGACGAGTCTCCTCTTTCTCTCCAGATCCCATAAAAATGACAATCCCAGACAAAACAAACATAGTGTAATTCCGCTTTGAATGATTTAATAAATGAATAAAAGTACACTTACAAACATCCGGAATCAAAAAAGCAGTGAATACAGGTATACAGATCAGGCAATCTGTGACATAATCCTGGCTGCATAAGGCTAAATCCTGACTAGTTTCATCACAACTGATTTCTTCAGAGGTAAATTCTATTTACCTCTGATGAAATCAGTTGTGATGAAACTAGTCAGGACTTAGCCTTATAAAAGCAGGATTATGTCACAGATTGCCTGAAAGAGGAGAGAGGAGAGAAAGAGGAGACTCGCCTCAATTTGATCCCCTGACCAGTAACTTGATATCCGGTGTTGCAGCTTGAAGAATTGCAGGATATACATGAGCCTTCCTGACCCTTTTATCATATGATAAGTTGGGTCCACATGTTCCGGTGAGCGCTTAACCATTACCTCTCCTGTTGGTGTTGGGATCAGATGTCCTTCTTGGATCACTCTTTTCACCTTGGATGATTTGTGTTATTTCAATTGGGACTTTTATTGCTTTTTCACATATATATATATATGCTATTATTTATATAGTATATTTTTTTAGCACTGCACAGTACTGTTTTCTATTTTGCTCAACAACACATATCTGTTTTAGTATGCTAGCTGCTTATATTTGTTTCTAGTTAGCGCAGTTTATTTATCCTTAGTGTTAGGGGGGGCTGCTGCACACAGAAGGTTTTTTTACCTCCATGCACATGAGTTGGCATCAAGTCAAGTGAAGTGAAAGTACAGCCAAAGATTAAGTTTTGTTTGACACACAGGTTATAAGTTATGAATTTATCAAAATCTCAACTTTTTAGCCGCTTCCTGCTTAGCGTACATATATATATATATATATACACATCATGGACTGGCAGCAGTCATACCAGGATCGTGGTTGCAGCTGCAATCAGCGATTGGCTTTACTGTAAAAATTATCACTCAGAAGGGCAGCCCCCCAAGTGGCCACCCACCACCGTTCCCCGGATCTCCCATCCCTTCAGGGTGCTTGGGACCACTGTAAGTCTTTGGGTTGCAGTGCACAGGGGAGATTTGAGAAACATTCGTTCCTCCTCCTTATTGTGATGTATGAAGTTGGAAGTGACAAGGTTTTAATCATTTTTGGTTTTACTTTACCTGGCCGAAAAAGGATTGTTTGATTGGCTGATTTGGAGGGCAGAGGAAGGATCAAGGGTCTAGCAGACCTCAAATTTCTCCATAAAGAGGACCTGTCACTGCCCAAGCAGTTGTTTATCCCTTGTGATAGCAATAACGTTTAATAAAAAAAATGTTAAAAGTGTAAAAAATAATATTAAATAAAATAAATGTTAAAAAAAAACTAAAAGCTCCCCCCCCCCCCGTCCCCCAATGCTCACATGAAAACACACATGTAGGTCTTGCATGCATATGCATGTGTGAGGTATCACCATGAACATCAGAGTGAGGGCAATAATTTTAGTGCTCACATTTAACTCTAAACTAGCAACTTGTAAAGGCGCATCGTCGGGGGAAATTTTAGTTACCATCCAGTGTGTCATCATTTCACAGGAGTATGCAATCTTAAATCTTGCCATTTTTGGTATCTGTTTACTCAATGCAACATAATCTTTTATATTTTACCCAACAAATTGGGTATTATGTTGTGTTTGTTTGCACTAAAATTCAATTGAGTGTATTTCTTCCTGAATAATTGGGCTTTAGAAATGAATGCACAAATATCCTGCGACATATATAATGTTTGGAGGTTCTAAGTAATTTCTAGTAATAAAAATGCAAACGAAGTTACCTCAGACGGCAAGTGGTTAAAATGCTAATATAAGTACTGGAAGACTGTCTTTCTTAAACATTTCTCCTGCATACCTGAGCCCAGATATAGGGGCTATTTACTAAAGATAGCGTGTGGGGATCCTGTGAATCAAACATTCAGTCATGACCCAGGATATATTACAAATAGTGCTTTTTATTAGAAATTGTGGATGTTTAAAATATATGTTTTATTTCATTTTTTACCAGTTTTTTTTGGGATGGAATTCAGCTTTAAAACCGCTTCTAATATTGCGTCTAGTATTATGATTATTTGTAATATTGCTGTCATCATTGGCTTAATTTTACAAATTAGTCAAGTATTTTATATGTGTCCTATTTTCCACATAGTGGAAAAGAATAGTAAAATATAACAGAATTAAATTGCAGCCCTAATTATTAATAATAATAATAATAATAATAATAATACATCAATACATAAACACTAAATTCCTTACATTAAAATATTCTGAAGTATTTTATTGTATGGAATATAGAGTTTACAGTAGGTATTTTTTTGGGAATAAAATTGATTCATTATTATTCATTAGCACTGCATATTACTTCTGTTATGATTTATGGGGGGTACTTTAATGTAGCTGCATTGAGTTTTGGAGGGTTTTGTGGCACTTTCTATTTAACATTCTGAAGCAAAGAGTAAGGGAGGTCTTGTTTGAATAAAATATCTCCGTATAGTATATAGTAAACACATGCTGTATTGTAAAAAAAAAAAAAAAAAAAAAAAAAGTGCAAATATCTTTAGTTTTGTGCCTACACATGATGTAATAGAAAAGAATATTGTGATAAAATATGTGATTGAATACAGAGGAATCACAGTTTTTGTCAAACTCCTGTTGTCGTGATATTGATGAAAAATAATATCTAGAGTGAAAGAAAACAAAATCTTTTACTAAGAACAAATCTGGGCAGCAGCTTTGTTATCATTACAGGACATTGCTACAATTTGTTTCTTGTATAGTATGTCTTGCAGCAAACCATACACAAAGAACAGAAATCTGTAGTGATCAGGTTTATAGATCCTAAATTATTTTTTTTTCACTTTTTTTAATATAAATAATTTAAACTTGTTTTTAAAATACTAATTAAAATCATTAACCAAAAAAAAAAAAACCTAGACTAAGAAAATGCAAAATCAACCTAAATTTGGTCAAATTTAAAGTAGAACAGTATTTTTTTTTCCTCTTCAATCTAACACCCCCCCCCCCACCCCAAATAGTTTTTTTTCCCCTCCTTACTAGATTGTTTTAGTTCTTCGGGATTGACATGATTGGCAGCATAAATTAAACCACTTTCTGTAAGCCCAGGCTGTTATTGAAAAACCTTCTGGGTAGGTCATCTCGCTGGCCTGAGCGCAGTGTACTACTGTACTGAGCAGGTCTCACACTCCACCATGTGATTTCTGTTCATTGCAATAGGAAGGACCTCTTATATCATCAAATGGCCAGTTTGACCCCTGAAAAAAATTTACATATACAGTCGACCCCGAAATTCGTGAATTTTGGATGTGGTAAAAAAAAAATGCCTATTTTTATAGTTGTTCTGTTCTCACTACACGTATGCCCTAGGCGTGGGCAGCTCAACATACAGCTAAACCTTTAATCCTATAGTAACCAACCAGTCCTTTTGTAACTTAAGGCTTTATTCCAGTGAAAGAATGGTGGTCACATGAAACAGGTTGCAAGTCAGATGGATATGCAATAGGATTGTGAATAGTCAGGTGAAACTGTGAATAAAACAGATAAAGCATACAATCAGTATACAAACGTAAATAATATATGCACTGAGTATATACTAACAGTTCTGAGCATACCAGCGATGCTTCCAAGAGGGGTTCAGGAATCTGTCTCCATGAGGTAAATCTAAAATGGAGATTTCCACAGAGAGGGTTGGAACTAATACTCAGTAATAGAGAACAGGAAATACCATAAAGTACTGTCCAACAATCGTCTTTGTCACAGTGGCATCTTGTGGACAATATTGGTATTGCAAGTTCCACTAACATTAATTATTTCCAAGCTGAAGGCATGACAATAGTTTAAACCCTAAATATGCCCCCAAATATGCTCCCAAAACACTACACTTTAATTTCACTTCAAACTCAGCTTAATACATTACCCTCAAAAAAAAAAAAAGAATGTAAAGGTAAACCTGTATACTATACAGTACTGTACTGCTATGTCTCAGCAGTGCTAGAATGTAAAATATCGATGTTACCCCTAAATGTACTGTAATTCACGCAAGTGCGTTTTCCTTGGTATGCGCTGTTTTCTTTGGTATAAGTTGGGTAAAAAAAAATTCGCGAATGACTGAGGCCTTGAACTCTGAATACTTTAAATACTTTGTGGGGGTTGACTGTATTGTATACTGTATATAGTTGTTGTTAAAAGCTGCAGTTAATGCTTTCAAGCTTTGTCCAACAACTGAGGTACCCTTGATTAGAAGTATAATATTTATAAGTATAATAATCACAGATGACGTCTTCCTGGGGGTACCCCAGTCACATCTGTGACGAAACGCGTTGTGACCCGCGTGCTAACGTCACCACGCAACTACCCGGAAGGATAGGCGATAGTGTTTATAAAAACACCCCAAGTATAACAGGGGTTACAGTCGACTAGGATAATCCGCTCCCGAACACCAGAACAGCTATCGACCATTTCAATCCGCCATACATGAAGCCCATCATTAATTCCCCCCCCCCCCAAGTACGAGAAAAGGCTCTGTAGTAAGGTTCGATCAAGAGTAACTCTCTTCTGCTTTATTGAAAGAAACACGGCATTTATATATACTTTGAGAATACCACATGAACAATGACTGTGTAATTACCTCCCTTAGTAGTCAGCCAGGTGAGCTCATTAACGTGCTTATCAATAGTCTCAGACCCAATTAACATACTGTTCTATTTTAGACAAAAGCACTTAGTTAATCAGTAGGCATTCTTTAGGAGAGGCTGCTGGAAACAATCCCCCCCTCTCTCTGCAGCTTATACACATTGAATTAGCAGACACGGTGTATCTCCTATTTCCTGGACGCCCAAATTAGGAGTTGCACTTCCTGTGCCTTACAGTTTACAGGAATAAGGTAGATATCCATATTTCCTGAGAGATATGGGTAATGTATATACTGTCCCATTTGAAATAGTCCAAACCATATTCTCAGTGTACACCACCCTCCCGGTCACCCTGCATCCATTAAAGATGCAGGGTGACTTAAACATAAGAAAGCCACACAAGGCTGGACATGGTGCCTCCCAACCTCTTAAAGGAATCTGGGGTCCACAACCCCCATGCCCAAAGTGACTCCTGTCACATTTCTCCCCTTTCGGCAGGAGACTAACACAGAAGGAGACCCAAAACGGGTTTACTTCGAAGGTAGTCCGTAGTTCCAGTCCTCCAATGTCTGCACCCACAAAGTACCCCAAACAAATTGTCCAGGACAGAAAGTCACTCACCCAGCCAACCTCTGCCTCTCTTGTAGAACATTTCCTCTGTGGGGAAGAAGCATGAACTTGCCCTTCTCCCAGGATTCCTTTCAGCTGCTGGAGAGAGGGCAGGGTGGCTGGGCTCACTTCCTCATGCTGTTGGGGATCTGGGCCGACTGCCCAGCCTCCCTGGGGTATACAGGTGGAGATTGTAGTCTCATCCACCATCTCAGGAAATCCGTCCTTAGTAAGTTGAGGGCAGAGGCCAGCAGCACTCTGCTCTGTTGCCAGCCCTTCTGCTGGGTTGGTGTCATCATTCTGGGACACACTCTGCTGCTGGGAAGGGACCACCACCTTTTCACCCTGGGCCTCCAGAACTACCACAGGTGTGGGGCAGAGGTCTTGGACCCTCTGTCCAGTTGTCAGCACTTCTGCTGCAGAAGTTTCTTGTAACTCCACAGATGCTGCTCTTGGTTTTGGACAGAGCTCAGTGACATAAGGCCCTGATGTCAGTGGTTCTGCTGGCAAGTAAACTGCAATGCCAGTGGCCTGGCACACACCTTCCTGGGTCACCAATTGTTGCCTCCGGAGGTCAGCAGCACTGTGCCTGGATGGCTGCTCATCTGCTGTGGGCTCACTGGGAGGTTCCTCCTCAGCAGAAAAGTCTAATGAATCTCCAGTCTCTGGAATTGCTGAAAGTCCAGGACACAGACTGGTGGCACTTGGGCCCAGTGCCAACACTTTTGCAGGTGATTTATAATCCAAATCGTCCATTAAATTTGTAATCCGTGGTTGGGGCATGAAGATGGCTTCCTCTTCTCCCATACCTTTATCCTGCTGCTGGACAGACGCATTCCTCCATCCAATCTCTTCCTGTGCAGAAGCAGGTTCATCCAGGTGAGTCAACACTTGCTGCATCTGCCATAAAACCTCCGTATTTAAAGCTGGGGTTGCAGATGAGCAAAGCACACTCTTACTGTGCCACATTGCCGAATCTTCAGCCAGGATTTCCAGACTGTCAGCTGGTACTTCTGGATTTTCCCAGGCAAGGGGAGCCCAGCCCTGGTGCTGAACGGAGTCAAGCAGCCGTCTGTAGGCGATCTCCATCTCCCATTCCTGATTGGCTAGAAACTCCAAACCTTCCAGTGCCCAGTCTATATCCAAGACATCCATCATCTCTTCTCTATAATCTGCAATTTCCTCAAAGCGCCACTCCGAATCGCTCCCAAAGTCAGGGTCCTTGGACAGCCTCTCTAATAACAGCCCCAGGCTGCCGTAGCCAAAGCCTTCCGTTGGGCTGTCGTCTGCTTTCCATGGGCACACTTGGGTCACATACCAATGGAGTGCTCTGTAGTCCTCATCCAACCGTATTTCCGCCTGGACAAGCCTGCTTAACTCGGCTTTCCATTCCTCATGCGGTTGTCTCCCCAAAAAACGCCATTCGCACTTCATACTGTGACCAGTACCTTTCCTGGTAGGAGGGGAGTATTTTTCCCTGGCGTCGCTGCTCATGGGCAAGCGCTTCTTTCCAGAGTTCCCAGCGAATTGAATTACCCAAACGTAGTAGGACCTGCTCTGACCCTGGTTCCCTGCGATCTGGTATCTCTCCCAACCTCCTTTCGAATTCCGCTTCCATGGCTTGTGTCCTCTTGTAGCTGTCCTTCTGGGCTGTGGAAATCATCCCGCCGCTTGCCACCAATTGTAACGACACCCCAAGTATAACAGGGGTTACAGTCGTCTAGGATAATCCACTCCCGAACACCAGGACAGCTACGAGACAAGGCTCTGTAGTGAGGTTCAATCAAGAGTAACTCTCTTCTGCTTTATTGAAAGAAACACAGCATTTATATATACTTTGAGAATACCACATGAACAATGACTGTGTAATTACCTCCCTTAGTAGTCAGCCAGGTGAGCTCATTAACATGCTTATCAATAGTCTCAGACCCAATTAACATATTGTCCTATTTTAGACAAAAGCACTTAGTTAATCAGTAGGCATTCTTTAGGAGGGGCTGCTGGAAACAATCCCCCCCTCTCTCTGCAGCTAATACACATTGAATTAGCAGACACAGTGTCTCTCCTATTTCCTGGACGCCCAAATTAGGAGTTGCACTTCCTGTGTCTTACAGTTTACAGGAATAAGGTAGATATCCATATTTCCTGAGAGATATGTGTAATGCATATACTGTCCCATTTGAAATAGTCCAAACCATATTCTCAGTGTACACCACCCTCCCGGTCACCCTGCATCCATAAAAGATGCAGGGGGACTTAAACATAAGAAAGCCACACAAGGCTGGACATGGTGCCTCCCAACCTCTTTAAAGGAATCTGGGGTCCACAACCCCCATGCCCAAAGTGACTCCTGTCACAGTGTTTATGCTGGCTGTTTGTTACTAGAGCTATTTATCTTCACAAATGTGAGTTTTACACTTCTTTTTTTACAATATTACACTATGGAGGCTGTTTTTGTGTCCTGCATGTTAATCCTTGATGGACATCGTTGTTGACCTTTAACGTTTGAGGGCGACATATGTGTGTGCAGACCCATCCAGCCATTGTTCCAGGTCTTTTCCATCCAAATTGACTTCCTGTCAGGATTGTTTGATATCATGCTCTTTCAATATTGACATCTGGTAAGCGCATGAGTGTGTTTTTGTGACCGGAGCACAGTGGAGAATTATTCCCTTTACTTGTGGTGGAGGACATTCATTTATTTTCCCACTATCCAACACGAAGTGACTTGGGACTTCTATATTGTGTGTTGCAATATTATTTGCACATATATACTATTTTCGTTATTATATGTATCTTTTTTAGTGTTTTTTGGTCAACAACTATACACACTTTCTCATATAGCGCAGCTTTTTATTTCTGGTTGGTATAGCTGCATGTATTAAATTACTCCCTGAAAGAAACTTGATGTGAGCCTCTTTTGAACAGGCAGGTGGGTCAATTGAAGCTCAGAGTGCCATCTGCTAGAAAAGTGGTGGTCAACTTTGTAAATATAATGGACCTCAAGTATGGCCACTGACACCAACAAAGGGCTGCACAGTATAATTGTGAATGTAATACTACAGAAAATGGTCAGAAACTTCAGAAATGCTGCAGGAGATGGTCAGAGTCTATGAACATACTATAGGAGATGCTGGGGACATGCTCCAGTGCTCAGTTATAGACTGGAGACACATTACATAAGACTGTTAGAGATCACTGTTATAACAGCCCCTTTACAAATGCATGTTTTCACAACCCTACAGCCCAAATGACTTGTGCCACAGCAAGGTCCATTATTAAAGATCAGAGATCTGTTCCCTGCACCTCCCTTTCCAATTCATATAGATTTCGCTAAAGCAAGCATCAGTGATTTGCTGTTTAAAGTCGTTGGGCAGCTTGTACTACTGAGCCTTCTCTGCGGGGATGCCTCCGTTGGGCTGTCCAATTGGGTCATCAAAGAACGCTCCAAAGGCTGCAGAGAAAGCACTTGCTCAGCCACCATCATAGCACAGTTGAAACTCAACATCAACTGCCCAGTTCTGCCTTATTATCTGGCTATCTATCAACCTCCCATTTAAAATATGCCAGTCTCTCTAGGTGACTACGCACATATTGATGCTAACACTCTTTTAAATGGGTTATACTTCCCTTACTAAACAAAAATGGCAGGCACGCTAGTCAATATATTACTAGTCATTTGGAAAAAGTATGCACCTGAACAAGTAATTTCACAGAAAAGTGTAAAGTGTGGGACCTAACTCTAGTCTAACAGGGCACCCGTCTTTTGGACATCTACTGTAAAACAAAGAATAAATTCAGGTTTGCCTAAAGACCATTTCCCCTTAGCGGTACAAGGAAATACCTAAAACCCAACACAACTCAATTGCGGATGAAGACATCCAGTGTGTCAACAATAGATTTCATTTGCACCTTGACACATCTAACTCAACATTATGATCAATCTATGCATGTCTATCTCAACATTAGGCTCAATCCATGCAAGTCTCTCACCACCAATTCTAACCAGAATAGGGGATAACCTTTTAGACTCACTGGTCACAGAGTTAATGTCTGTATGTAGATCCTGCTGCTCTTTTGATCATTTTGATACATACTTTATATAAGGCAACTTCTGCCTATGCTTTTTTTTTTTTTTAAATCATACACTTACCTTGAATTACACAAAATTTGACCAGATTGCAAAACCTGCAGTACATAGGATTTTTATAGTAGCACATTGTAGTAGCAAGCAAAGAGTACTAGGCAGGGCACCTGGTCAACCTTCCTTGTCAGTTTTCTTGAATTTTCTTAGCCCTATAACGGACACATCATTGCTTGTTATTACTAGATATGTGCATGATGAAAACATTTGTTTTGTTTGATTTCCTTTAGATTTGTTAATCTAGTTATTTAGGTTCATCAAATTAGTTTGATTCGTTCAATTCATATTCGGAATCCTATTCGGAATCATATTCGGAATTTGTTCTACATGTTTTTCACATTTTATTCAAATGTACTGATTTTTTTCTCAATTCCAAACGTTCCAATCTATAAATTTAGAATTGAAAATGTATATATATTTTATTAATTCGAATTCGGCAGCTAAGTAACCAAGCATCTGATTGTTATTTATACACATTGATCTTGATTGTATTAATATAACATTTATTCAAAATACGCAAAGTGTTCTAGTTGATAAAAGTAGTATCTTACTTTCAATATTTTACTATGTACAAGTATGTAGAAGTTAGCCAACTGAGAAAAAATGTTTTCAAGTACAAATGCATTTAAATATTTATATTTTACTGGTTTCTTTTAATCAATTTAACACTTGCAAAGTGAACAAACAAAAGAAACATTTTCATCAAATGATTACAATGACTATTTAAATCACCTTTGGCTTAACAAAAATAGCATTATTTTGAAATGGTACTCTAATAACACACAGTCTTTTATTTCAACAATATGTTTACAGTTAGAATTAAATGTAAAATTCGAGACAAATTTCAATTCCAATTTTGGAAATTCAGACGAATTTCGTTTAGTTATTCAGGGAATTCTGTGAAATTCGTCTGTACTGTAATTTGGGGAATCCTCAAAAAACAAAAAAATTTGTCTCTATATTTATTCGGAACGGAATAAACCGCACATGTCTATTACTAGAGATGAGCTCAGTGAGTTCAGAACTTATACAGTACTAGCTGGTTATGTATTTAATACATTTTTCCCTACATTTATTTTATGTATTGAAGCTTATTGGCATTAGGGTGTGGAGTGCAAAGTAAATAGGTGAACCTTTCCTTTTTAGGCTTCATGTACAAAGTACATGCTGGAACTTGACAGCTAGTAACTGACGGTCTGTTTTGCCACGTTTACATGTCAAGTTTATGCGCTTTTAGCGGCGTTAGCTTTTTAGAAGTGTTTTTACATTGTAAAATGGTCATAGATGTATCCCCATTGAAAACACCTATAAACGAAATACTTAACAAAACGTGAGTGACCGCATTTAGATGCGTTTGCATGCGATTCAAATGCCAATAAACTTCTGTCTGAACGCATTTTTTTCACAAAAATGCCACTAAACTCAACTGCCTCTAAATGACTATAAATGTCTCAGTGTACATGGATAGATAGGATAAAATTGAGGAGAGTTCAGGGGCTGCTGAAAAAAAAAACGCCCAACTGCTCCTAAATGTCCATTTATCAGCAATCAGCAGCAGTGTACATGAGGCCTTACTTTAAAGTAGTGATCGACCAATATTGTTTTTTTAATGCCGATAATCAGTCGATCCCTACTTTAAATCCGCTTTAATAACTGCTTTTACTAAAGAACTGCTGTGCACTGGTTATGGCAGCTGATTGTCTTTGGTGTCCTTTTATGAACGGGTGAATTTTTTTCTCCGTTGGCTTCTCTACAGTTCTCCAGGGAAAATGATCACATCTGGCACCCCTTTTATGAATGGGAGAACTTCAGTTCGCCCAGGGTGATCAGAGGAGAACGGTTTTCTCTGAGATCTGTGTAGAAGTCAATGGGGCATCTGTAATCTCGTGAGACAAAGCGAGATTACAGTAGTATGAAAATCCCTGGCGCGCTTTAACAAGCAGAGATAAATTATCACTGCTGAGTACACGAGGTTATAAATAATAGTCCCCTTACATAAATATATATATATATACACTGAATACACACACACATACATTGTATATATATATACACATTAAATATATATCTACGTGTATGTGTGTATATATATATACATGTATATATATACATAAATATGGCAGGGGGACATGATTACTGTGTTGGGGGGTCTGAACAAGGAAGAAGGAAGTCGATAATCTTCCTTTTTCCCCCTCAGTTCTCCCCCGATTCTGTCTTCACTCCCCGCTTCACAAGCTCCAGGCTGGTGAACCCGGGAGTGTGAATTCTGACCCAGATCGCCAGTGAAGTGCGGGGATCGCAGCTTCATAGTCTGGCCATTTCTGTGTCTGTCAATGACAGATTCCCGTGTGAAGAGATGATCAGCGGAGAACATGTTCTCCCCAGATCATTTCTGTTTCATAAACTGAGAATGATCGGAAATGAGCTGTGATCAGCAGGATCACTGCTCATCTCTGTTTCATAAAAGGACACCCAAATGTCATAACTTCAAAGTTTTGCAGACACTGCTCAAAACCCCCTATGAGTTTTAACAGTAACATATTGCATTATTAAAACGTTAATAGACAATTACATGATTACACTTAAAAGTAGTGTTGAGCGAACACGGACTGTATTATTCGTGTTCGTACCGAATAATTGGATTTTTGTTACCCGAACACGGACACGGACACTTTACTGTATGTTCGGGTAAAAAATCCGTGTTCGGTCGTTTTATTTCCGGGTTTTGCATGTTTTGCCGCTCTTTTCATGGCGGGCTTTCAACAGCCAATCAACAATCGTTTAACTGGTGTGCCTTAAGCTATCCCAGCCATGCCTGCAAATGTATGAGTAGCTGTGGTTGGCCATCTGAAGCATGTGACCAAGTCTTTATAAGTTCGAGGCAGCCGCAGCGGCGTCATTCTGCTGCTTAGCTCAGGGACAGAGCACACATACGTGCTGGCTGCTGATTAGGGAAAGACAGGCAGGGAAAATGAATTGGTGTCCGGATAGAATTTAGGGTCAGGTCGGAGTGTTTAGGCAGGGCGAGTTGTAGGCATTTTAGGGATAGAGTCTGCTGAATTATAGGGTCAGTGTGTTCTACAAACTACAATCGATATTGCTGGGTGGTGTGGGATAGTAGATAGGCAGGTGTCAGTGATCCACATCCATTTTTCTGTGTGTGGGCTGCAGTGAACACAATCTTTTTGGGGTGCAGTGAACACAATCCTTTTGGGGTGCAGTGAACAAAATCTTTGTGGGGTACAGTGAACACAATCTTTGTGGGGTGCAGTGAAGACAATCCTTGTGGGGTGCAGTGAAGACAATGGGATTTTCTTCACTGCACCCCACTAAGAATGTGTTCACTGTACCCCACAAAGATTGTGTTCACTGTACCCCACAAAGATTGTGTTCACTGCACCCCAAAAGGATTGTCTTCACTGCACCCCACAAAGATTGTGTTCACTGTACCCCACAAAGATTGTGTTCACTGTACCCCCCAAAGATTTTGTTCACTGCACCCCACAAGGATTGTCTTCACTGCACCCCACAAAGATTGGGTTCACTGTACCCCACAAAGATTGTGTTCACTGTACCCCACAAAGATTTTGTTCACTGCACCCCACAAAGATTGTGTTCACTGCACCCCAAAAGGATTGTCTTCACTGCACCCCACAAAGATTGTGTTCACTGTACCCCACAAGGATTGTCTTCACTGCACCCCACAAAGATTGTGTTCACTGTACCCCACAAAGATTGTGTTCACTGCACCCCAAAAGGATTGTCTTCACTGCACCCCACAAAGATTGTGTTCACTGTACCCCACAAAGATTGTGTTCACTGTACCCCCCAAAGATTTTGTTCACTGCACCCCACAAGGATTGTCTTCACTGCACCCCACAAGGATTGTCTTCACTGCACCCCACAAAGATTGTGTTCACTGTACCCCACAAAGATTGTGTTCACTGTACCCCCACAAGACAATCCTTGTGGGGTGCAGTGAACAAAATCTTTGGGGGGTACAGTGAACACAATCTTTGTGGGGTACAGTGAACACAATCTTTGTGGGGTACAGTGAACA
The DNA here is from genome assembly GCF_965119305.1 of Pelophylax lessonae. Lineage (NCBI taxonomy): Eukaryota > Metazoa > Chordata > Amphibia > Anura > Ranidae > Pelophylax > Pelophylax lessonae. The sequence goes on from NC_138772.1 coordinate 80,321,260, forward strand.
CAATCTTTGTGGGTTACAGTGAAGAAAATCCTTTTGGGGTGCAGTGAACACAATCTTTGTGGGGTACAGTGAACACAATTTTTGTGGGGTGCAGTGAAGACAATCCTTGTGGGGTGCAGTGAAGACAATCCTTGTGGGGTGCAGTGAACAAAATCATTGTGGGGTACAGTGAACACAATCTTTGTGGATTACAGTGAACACAATCTTTGTGGGGTGCAGTGAAGACAATCCTTTTGGGGTGCAGTGAATACAATCTTTGTGGGGTACAGTGAACGCAATCTTTGTGGGGTGCAGTGAAGACAATCCTTGTGGGGTGCAGTGAAGACAATCCTTGTGGGGTGCAGTGATCAAAATCTTTGTGGGGTACAGTGAACACAATCTTTGTGGGGTACAGTGAACACAATCTTTGTGGGGTGCAGTGAACAAAATCTTTGTGGGGTACAGTGAACACAATCTTTGTGGGGTACAGTGAACACAATCTTTGTGGGGTGCAGTGAAGACAATCCTTTTGGGGTGCAGTGAACACAATCTTTGTGGGGTACAGTGAACACAATCTTTGTGGGGTGCAGTGAACAAAATCTTTGTGGGGTACAGTGAACACAATCTTTGTGGGGTACAGTGAACACAATCTTTGTGGGGTGCAGTGAAGACAATCCTTTTGTGGTGCAGTGAACACAATCTTTGTGGGGTACAGTGAACACAATCTTTGTGGGGTGCAGTGAAGACAATCCTTTTGGGGTGCAGTGAACACAATCTTTGTGGGGTACAGTGAACACAATCTTTGTGGGGTGCAGTGAAGACAATCCTTTTGGGGTGCAGTGAACACAATCTTTGTGGGGTACAGTGAACACAATCTTTGTGGGGTGCAGTGAAGACAATCCTTGTGGGGTGCAGTGAAGACAATCCTTGTGGGGTGCAGTGAACAAAATCTTTGGGGGGTACAGTGAGCACAATCTTTGTGGGGTACAGTGAACACAATCTTTGTGAGGTGCAGTGAAGACAATCCTTTTGGGGTGCAGTGAACACAATCTTTGTGGGGTACAGTGAACACAATCTTTGTGGGGTGCAGTGAAGACAATCCTTGTGGGTGCAGTGAAGACAATCCTTGTGGGGTGCAGTGAACAAAATCTTTGTGGGGTACAGTGAACACAATCTTTGTGGGGTGCAGTGAACAAAATCTTTGGGGGGTACAGTGAACACAATCTTTGTGGATTACAGTGAACACAATCTTTGTGGGGTGCAGTGAAGACAATCCTTTTGGGGTGCAGTGAACACAATCTTTGTGGGGTACAGTGAACACAATCTCATACTTCTGAAGATTTGAGGGTGCTGCCTGTTTCATCCTCCTCCTCCTCATCCATCCTTTTAGGGGTACAAACAATAGTAATTGGGGCCTAGTGTGCTTCTGTACGTGTGAAAAACATACACTTTTTTTTATCATATTTCCTATTCCGCTATTCAATAAAAACCTTTGGGGATCAATTAAATTGCGGAATAGTCTGTGTCGGTACGTGTGAGATCCACCTTTCCAAGTTTTTGGGGTTCATCTCATACTTCTGAAGCTTTGAGGGTGCTGCCTGTTCCATACTCCTCCTCCTCCTCCTCCATCCTTTTAGGTGTACAAACAATAGTAATTGGGGCCTAGTGTGCTTCTGTACGTGTGACATACATACACTTTTTTTGATCATATTTCCTATTCCGCTATTCAATAAAAACCTTTGGGGATCAATTAAATTGCGGAATAGTCTGTGTGGGTACGTGTGAGATCCACCTTTCCAAGTTTTTGGGGTTCATCTCATACTTCTGAAGCTTTGAGGGTGCTGCCTGTTCCATACTCCTCCTCCTCCTCCTCCTCCATCCTTTTAGGTGTACAAACAATAGTAATTGGGGCCTAGTGTGCTTCTGTACGTGTGAGATACATACACTTTTTTTGATCATATTTCCTATTCCGCTATTCAATAAAAACCTTTGGGGATCAATTAAATTGCGGAATAGTCTGTGTCGGTACGTGTGAGATCCACCTTTCCAAGTTTTTGGGGTTCATCTCATACTTCTGAAGCTTTGAGGGTGCTGCCTGTTCCATACTCCTCCTCCTCCTCCTCCATCCTTTTAGGTGTACAAACAATAGTAATTGGGGCCTAGTGTGCTTCTGTACGTGTGAGATACATACACTTTTTTTGATCATATTTCCTATTCCGCTATTCAATAAAAACCTTTGGGGATCAATTAAATTGCGGAATAGTCTAATAGTCTGTGTCGGTACGTGTGAGATCCACCTTTCCAAGTTTTTGAGGTTCATCTCATACTTCTGAAGATTTGAGGGTGCTGCCTGTTCCATACTCCCCTCCTCCTCATCCATCCTTTTAGGTGTACAAACAATAGTAATTGGGGCCTAGTGTGCTTCTGTACGTGTGAGATACATACACTTTTTTTGATCATATTTCCTATTCCGCTATTCAATAAAAACCTTTCGGGATCAATTAAATTGCGGAATAGTCTGTGTCAGTACGTGTGAGATCCACCTTTCCAAGTTTTTGAGGTTCATCTCATACTTCTGAAGATTTGAGGGTGCTGCCTGTTCCATACTCCTCTTCCTCATCCTCCCTTTAGGGTAGGAAAAAATTTAATCGGGCCTAGTCTGTGTTTGTACGTGTGAGATACACAGTTTTTTATCCTATTCCGCTATTCAATACACACCCTTTTGGTGTAAAAAACATTAAATTGCGGCATAGTTTGCATATTTGACTGTGAGATACACCCGTGCGATACTGTTGTTCTTTTGTTCTGCTATTCAATAAAGACCTTTCTAGGGCAAGATCTTAAATTTCAGAAATATGAAGAGAGCGTCAAATAGGGGCCGTGGCCGGGGTCGTGGTGCTGCTGCTGCTAGAGCTCCTGTTGCAAGGAGAGGACGTGGTCGATCTGTGCCAGCTACACGCACAAGTGAAACACCTTCCTCAAGTGTGAGTAGGCGACAGAACCTGCAGCAGTATTTGGTAGGGCATCATACGCCTCTAGAAGTGATGAGGCCAGAACACAGAGAGGCGATAGTAGATTGGTTTGCTGCTGACAGTGCCTCCAGTTCCTTCACATTGTCTCCCACCCAGTCTACTGCAGAAAGGTCAGAGTTGGCACCTGCAGCCAATGTCCAACCGTCTTTCACCTCACCCCCTTGCAAATCAGGCAAGCAGTCTGAGCCCCAAGCCATACAGCCGTCTCTTATTCTTTTTGAGGACTCTGTCAGCAGGGTTTCCCAGGGCCATCCACCTAGCCCTGCCCCAGAAGTGGAAGAGATTGAGTGCAGCGATGCCCAACCACTTATTTCTCAAGATGAGTACATGGAAGGACCATCACAGCACGTCTCCGATGATGACGAAACGCAGGTGCCAACTGCTGCGGCATTCAGCATTGTGGAGACTGACAGGGAGGGCAGGGGTGAAGACTGGGTGGAAGATGATGTGGAGGACGATGAGGTCCTCGACCCCACATGGAATGAAGGTCATGCAGGTGACCTGAGTAGTTTGGAGGAAGAGGCGGTGGTCGCACAGAGCCACCAGCACAGCAGAAGAGGGAGCAGGGTGCAGAAGCGGAGCGGCCGTGCCCTAGACACTACGCCTGCTACTGCCCAACGCAGCAAGGGAACGAGCGCACCAAAGTCAGCTCAAAAGAGTTCTCTAGCGTGGAAGTTCTTTAGAAAATGTGCTGATGACAGGACACGAGTGGTTTGCACCCTGTGCAATCAGAGCCTGAAGCGAGGCATAAACCTTCTCAACCTGAGCACAACCTGCATGATCAGGCATCTAAGTGCAAAGCACGAGCTGCAGTGGAGTACACACCTTCAAAACCAAGAAACGTCTCTGGCTCATCCTGCTTCCTCTTCTGCTGCAGTCTCGGCCGCTCCAGCCACCTCTGTAGTCATACCGGCACCTGCCACCCCGCAAACAGACGATCTGTCAGCAACACCACCACCTGGGTCACCAACAACCATCTCCACAATGTCCCGTGTAAGTGTTCAGCTTTCCATCTCCCAAACACTTGAGAGGAAGAGGAAGTACCCCCCTACCCACCCGCGATCCCTGGCCCTGAATGCCAGCATTTCACAATTATTGGCCTTTGAAATGCTGTCATTCCGTCTGGTGGAGACGCCCAGTTTTAAAAAGCTTATGTCGGTGGCTGTCCCACAGTACGTCGTGCCCAGCCGCCACTACTTTTCCAGGCAAGCCATCCCTTCCCTGCACAACCAAGTGGGGGAAAAAATCAGGTGTGCACTGCGCAACGCCATGTGTGCCAAGGTCCACCTAACTACCGATACGTGGACCAGTAAGCACGGTCAGGGGCGTTATATCTCCCTAACGGCACACTGGGTAAATGCAGTGGCGGATGGGCCTGAGGCGGATAGCAATTTGGCGCATGTCCTTCCACCACCGAGGATTGCAGGGCGCTTCAGTTTGCCTCCTGTTCCTAACTCATCCTACTCCGCTACCTCATCCTCTACCGCCTCCTCATCCGGACAGCGTAATACCTTCACCACCAACTTCAGCACGGCCAGGGCTAAACGACAGCAGGCAGTTTTACAACTTGCCTGTTTGGGGGACAAACCACACACCGTGCAGGAGTTGTGGAGGAGCATGGAACAGCAGACAAATGAGTGGTTGCTGCCAGCGAGCCTCAAGCCCGGCCTGGTGGTGTGCGATAATGGGCGAAATCTCATAGCAGCTCTGGGCCTAGCCGGTTTGACGCACATCCCTTGCCTGGCGCATGTGCTGAATTTGGTGGTGCAGAGGTTCCTTAAAAACTACCCCGATATGTCAGAGCTGCTGCAGAAAGTGCGGGCCGTCTGTGCGCACTTTCGGCGTTCTCACCCTGCTGCTGCTCGCCTGGCAGCGCTGCAGCGTAACTTCGGCCTTCCCGCTCACCGCCTCATATGTGACGTGCCCACAAGGTGGAACTCCACCTTGCACATGCTGCAAAGACTGTGCGAGCAGCAGCAGGCCATAGTGGAGTTTCAGCTGCAGCACGCACGCGTGAGTCACTCTGCGGAACAGCACCACTTCACCACCAATAACTGGGCCTCCATGCGAGACCTGTGTGCCTTGTTACGCTGTTTTGAGTACTCCACCAACATGGCCAGTGGCAATGACGCCGTTCTCAGCTTAACTATCCCACTTCTATGCCTCCTTGAAAAAACAATTCGGGCGATGATGGAAGAGGATGTGGCACAGGAGGAGGAGGAGGAGGAGGAGGATGAAGAGGTAACATTTCAAAGGCTTTCAGGGCAGTCATTTGCAAGGGGCTCCGAGGGTGGGTTCCTGCACACACAAATGCCAGGGACACAATTGTCCAGCAGGGGCACAGTTCTGGAGGATGAGGAGGAGGAGGAGCTGGAGGAGGAGCTGGAGGAGGAGATGGAACCATGTTCACAGCAGGGTGGCACCCAGGCCAGCTCATGGCCATCACTGGTGCGTGGCTGGGGGGATACAGAGGACACGGACGATACACCTCCCACAGAGGACAGCCTTTCGTCGCCTCTGGGCAGCCTGGCACACATGAGCGATTACATGCTGCAGTGTCTCCACAACGACCGCCGAGTTGCCCACATTCTAACTTGTGCTGATTACTGGGTGGCCACGCTGCTGGATCCCCGTTACAAGGACAACGTACCGTCCTTAATTCACTCACTGGAGCGCGATCGCAAGATGCGCGAGTACAAGCGCACGCTGGTAGATGCGATGCTGCTGGCATTCCCATCTGACAGCGGGGCCACAGTGGAAGCACAAGGCAGAGGAGGAGGAGGAGGAGGTCGCCAACGCAACCAGGGCACCGCCAGCACCTCAGAAGGCAGGGTTAGCATGGCCGAAATGTGGAAAAGCTTTGTCAGCACGCCACAACAAACAGCAGCACCAGCAGCTCAGATGGAACGTCTTAGCAGGAGGCAGCATTTTACCAACATGGTGGAGCAGTATGTGTGCACACGCCTACATGTAGTGAATGAGGGGTCTGCCCCCTTCAACTTCTGGGTCTCCAAATTGGGCACATGGCCTGAGCTTGCCCTTTACGCCTTGGAGGTGCTGGCGTGCCCTGCAGCCAGTGTATTATCTGAACGGGTATTTAGCACGGCTGGGGGCGTTATAACAGACAAGCGCAGCCGCCTGTCCAGAGACAATGTGGACAAGCTCACGTTCATTAAAATGAACCAGGCATGGATCCCACGGGACTTTTCCGTACCTTGTGCAGAATAGCAATGGATACCGACCTTACCCACCCATTGTTCCATTTTTGCTCTTTCTCACTCTTTTGGAGTGTACCCTCATTTAAAATTTGTGAAAAGAAGCAGTGTTGGCTACCTCGTCCTCCTCCTCAGGGCCAGATTAACGTAGGGGCTATTGGAGCTGCAGCTCCAGGCCCCTACCTTTTATATAGGCCCCGGGTTGGCCATATTCACTGTGACCGCTCTTCTGTCACTTGTAAACACAGAAGTCTGGCTTCTATGCTCGCTTCCCCAGGCAGCACCCTCAGAACCTCCCCACACAGCGCGAAGGCCTGACAAGGAGGGACAGTTGCCGATGCATGGATGTGTTTATGGGCTTCAGAGACAGCATCCCATGTTGAATTAGGCATGCATGGCTGCACCCTTCCTCCTCTGGGTGCATGCCAAGGCACGGCCCTTAAGGCCCTTCAAAATCCTCAGCACCAAGACCATGATGCTCTTAATCCGGCCCTGGTCCTCCTCCACCGCCGCTTCCACCTACACCGCCCATAGGTGTGCGCAGCCTATTGCATTAGGGTGTGCACCCCAAAGTTGAAATACACATGCATGTGTTTGCCTACATGTACATGGCTCTGATACATTACTCTCCCTGCTGGCAAAGAGAAATAGAGCAGAGCAGGTCCGAGGGAGATCTTTCCCATCTCCTCACTGGCAAACAGAGCGATAATGCTATGTGCCCTAGGTGATTAGGGTGTGCCCAGGTACACCCGGCACACCCTGTGCGCACGCCTATGACACCGCCACATCCACCACCACCTCAACCTCCCTCCTACTCCATATGGGCCTCGTCCTTCAGAGATGAAGAACATTGTTTTATTTTTCTGTTTTTTTTTGTTGTTTTAAGTTATTTCCCTATCCACATTTGTTTGCAGAGCACTTGCCATGCTCTTAACTACGTTTTGCTGCCATTTGCAGCACTCTAGCCCTTTCCATTGGTGTTTTAGAGCCATTTTAGTGCCTTAAAGTTCGGGTCCCCATTGACTTCAATGGGATTCGGTGTCCGGGAAAAGTTCGGTAAAAGTCCGGGACACGGACCCGGACTTTTTTTTAAAGTTCGGCCGAACCAGTCGAACACGGACATCTAGGTGTCCGCTCAACCCTACTTAAAATCTTTATTTAGTGATATCTTATCAAATATCAGGTACATTTCAGGTAAATATATGACACATAAATCAATAATGTGTATAAAACATAAATAAATATATCAATGGGGTAAATACATATAGTGCATAAAGTGACAAGTGACTGGTAGTGCCCAAGTCCTTAAATGGTGATGACTGTCCAATAATATTGAAAGGTGCAAGTGCTCAAATATACATCCATATTTTCTGTGACTTTTCACCATGGTGTAGGTAAATTAGAGGCTTACCAGATCCAATGGGTTCTATATGCCTTACGGCATTAGAACCATTCCCGCTTGGTTTGCCCCCCTGGGCTGGGATGGATTTCCCTTTAGGTATGCTGCAACCTGATATATGGCTCCTCTTTAATCCAGTGTAGTCAGATCAAAGATATATGGAAAAAAAGATAGGCTCCCAATAGTGTAGTAAAATTAATGTTTTTTTTATCCACCAATCGTGGATTAAAAGCCAAGGTAAGTAGTATAAAAAAACTGTGCAGGTAGGAATTCCACAAATACCGGCTAGCTGCCGTCAGCTAACAGACTGTGCGTCCTCTTTGCAGAGTATCGAGCAGTGCCGAGCTGAACTTCCGGTTTGCGTTCCACCTGACGTAATCACGCTGTGCGTTCCATTCTTACGCATTTCGTCACATCTCTGAAGAAGTCACTGGATGTGACAAAACGCATAAGACTGGAAAGCACAGCATAATTACGTCAGGTGGAACGCAAACCGGAAGTTCGGCTCGGCACTTTTTTTTTTCATTTTATTTATGTTTTATAGTTTTGCACATTTTTCAGAGTTACCTCAAACAAGTATTAGGTGAATGTTACATATTGCTACATTGGGGGACACAACAATATTTTATCATTATTGAATGCAACACATTACATAAGGATTGGCAATATGGTACAATACACCTACTCTGGAAGATTTACCCCCCTCCTGACCAGGCCATTGTGTTGCTTTAACTGATAGTTGCGTGGTGATACATCACTGTATGCAAATAAAATTTTTTTTTCTACAAATAGAGCTTTCTTTTAGTAGTATTTAATCACCACTGCATTTTTTATTTCTTGCGCTATAAACAAAAAAACCCCGACAATTTTGAAAAGAAAAATATATATTTTTTACTTTCTGCTATAAAACATATCCAATAAAAAAAAAGTAAAAAATCAAATTTCTTCATAAATTTAGGCCAATATGTGTTCTGCTAAATATTTTTGGTAAAAAAAAATCCCAATAAGCATATATTGATTTGTTATAGCGTCAACAAACTATGGTGTATATATTGGAATTTTTTATTTTTTATACTGATAATGGTGGTGATCTGCGACTTATAGTGGGACTGTGAGATTGTGGTGGACAATCGGATACTAACTGACACTTTGTGGGAAATAGCGAAACTAACACAATGATCAGTGCTAAAAATATGCATTGCCACTGTACTAATGACACTGGCTGGGAAGGGGTTAAAAATCTAGGATGATCATTAGGATTAAATGTGCTTAACCAGTGTTTGTGTGTACTGCTTTCACTAAGGGAAGAGCTAGATTTTATAATCCTGGTCCTGGAGGGGGGATTATGGCGTGGGGTTGTACAAGAAGTGGCCATCCCGAAACTGTTCCCATAAAGTTAGGAGCACGAAATTGTCCAAAATGTCTTGGTATGCTGATGCCTTAAGAGTTCCCTTCACTGGAACTAAGGGGCCAAGCCCAACCCCTGAAAAACAACCCCACACCATAATCCCCCTCCACCAAATGATTTGGACCAGTGCACAAGGCAAGGTCCATAAAGACATGGATGAGCAAGTTTGGGGTGGAGGAACTTGACTGGCATGCACATAGTCCTGACCTCAACCCAAGAGAACACCATTTGGGATGAATTAGAGCAGAGACTACGAGCCAGGCCTTCTGGTCCAACATCAGTGCCTGACCTCACAAACGTGCTTCTGAAAGAATGGTCAAACATTCCCATAGACACACTCCTAAAGCTTGTGGACAGCCTTTCCAGAAGAGTTGCAACTGTTATAGTTGCAAAGGGTGGGCCAACTCAATATTGAACCCTACGGACTAAGACTGGGATGCCATAAAATTTTGTGTATGTGTGTGTATGTATATATATGTATATATTAGGGATGCAACGAAATGAAATTCTTGGCCGAAGCCGAAGCCGAATAATAATAAAATGTTTGGCCGAAGGCCGAAGGCCGAAGGCCGAATACCGAACGCGGTGTTTCACATTTTTTCCATTTATTTTGCCAATTTTTTGTCCTCTCTCTTGTCCTCTCGTGTCTCTCTCTCTCTCTCTCTCTCTCTCTCTCTCTTGTCCTCTCACTCTCTCTCTCTTGTCCTCTCATGTCTCTCTCTCTCTCTCTTGTCCTCTCTCTCTCTCTCTTGTCCTCTCATGTCTCTCTCTCTCCCTAAATGTTACTGTAGGGAATGGGATTCAGTGCACACTGCAGCCTTGTACCATAGGGTTAATGTTAGTGACACTGTAGGGATTGGGAAGGATGCTGGGAATGGAAATCAGGAAGCATGCAGGCAGCCTTGTAAATTTTAATTGCAGATACAGGGCACTGGGCAGGTCAGGGTTAATGTGGTAACATCAATTACTCAGTGACAGTCAGTCAGTGTCAGTGTGGACTCGATCAGATTATACAGTCTCTCATAGTGGTGGTAGTAGGAGGCTGGAGGTGGACTAGTAGTAGCCTGGAAAGGAGCACAGCCGCATACATACATTACTCACTCGTGCACTGCAGCCCGCCCCACACATTCAGTGAGTCTTGCTCTCCTCCCTAGTTTTTTCAATGGCACATTCAGAAAGCCAATCACGCCGTGAGTAGCGGCACAGCGGAACCAATCAGGTGTGCAGGCACGCGTGATTGGTTCGCTGTGCAGCTAATCACGGCGTGATTGGCTTCCTGAATGTGCCATTGAAAAAACTAGGGAGGAGAGTAAAGGCCCGTACACACGTACCGATCGTCGGCATACAAACGTCGGTGGACGAAGGATCTGCCGATTGTACGCGTGTTAGTATGGTGCCTCCGACAGATGTCTGCGCACAATCCGCGGACAAAAGTCTTTCGTGCAAACATGAAAATATTTGTATGCCGACACCAGAACGGACGATTGTTCGCCTGTCAGTACACAATTCGGCCGACAGACCGCAGATTTGCAAGACTGGGCATGCTCAGAAAATAGAAAACACAGGGAAAGTTAACCATTACATGACATCACTTCTGCAGTCGGCGGACAAAATTCTTGTGCTGTCCTTGTGCTGTCTTTGCACTTTTCAGCAGACACCGACATCCCGGGGAGAAAAGAGGAACATTTGTAAGCCGACCATCGGTACGTGTGTACGGGGCTTAAGACTCACTGAATGTGTGGGGCGGGCTGCAGTGCACGAGTGAGTAATGTAATGTATGCTCACCGCTGAAGTGTCCCGGCTTCACGGAAGTCTGTGAGTCCTCCTGTCCTCCTCCGAGTCCCTTCCCCCTGTAAATATCGTGACCTCGGCGATATGAATATCGCCTACGGCCACAGAACGATAGTCGATATCATATCGACTATCGTTCAGCCCTATTATTCGGCACAAAATTATTCGGCCTTTTGACTTATTCGGCCGAACACCGAAAGTGCTATTTTTTCTATTTTCGGCCGAACATTCGGTGCATCCCTAAGATATATATATATATATATAAAGGCAGGCGTCCCAATACTTTTGACAATATAGTATATATGTGAATTGGATGCATTTTACACCACATCCAATTCGCATAACAATCGAGTGGAATCTGCTTTTAATGGAGGCAGTTCACACATGTCCACGGCAGCTGTGGTGCGAATTTGAAAAGGGTCCTGTGCATTTTTGGATCCAACTCAGGTGCGAATTCAGGGAAAAATTTGCACCTGAATCGCACCTGAGCCGGTGAACACAAGTGCACAGGGCACCGTACTGCAAACCGCAGCCGGACCTGTGTGAACCCAGCCTTATACGTTCAAGTAACAACAAGCCTACGTTCAAGTAACAACAAGCATGTGTGAGATTACAGCGATGAGTCTGCAGGGGCCACTACTGAAGTGGATGCTGCCAAGTCAAGCAGAAATCTAAGGGCTATTCACTCACTGCAATACTTAAAGACCTTTCTGGGACAATTCTATATTTAAAGCAAACCTATCATATGATGTTTTAGAAAAACTTTTTTTTAAATGTTTATCTGAGGACATGGTATCTTTAGGAAGGATTTTTATCATAAATGTGCACAATATTCTGGCTGAACTGTAACCCCCAGTTCACACTAGTGCAAAAATTGCAGCAAGGGAAATTACATTGTTTTCAATGCTGCGCTTTCTAATCAATGCGACTCAGCATGGAGAGATTTCAGAAAAAGTTCCTGTACTATTTTGGTGCGACTCCATTTCTATTTCAGCTCCATAGACTGCTATGGTAACTCACAGAAGTTTCATCAGCATTAGATAAGTGACTCCTATGCAACTTTGATGAGATCAGTGTTTTTTTTTTTATTATTTTATAACCCTCGCCTCTCCTCCAAGGTCATCCTTGCTGCCTAAAAACTCTCCTCCCAAATACATTTAAATTAGACCTGAGCATAGTTTTTTTGCGTGTTTTTCAAGTATGAACAGGCGCCACACATAGGGCAACCCATTTATTTGAATAGGCTTCCCTACACATGACAAACACCTCAAATTAGCTCAAGAACCTTTTTGATGGTTGGGCGCTGCACATTTTTTCAGTGCACAGTTTGGCAAATTTGTAGCGTGTTTTGTCACACAGCAAAACCTCCATCTGTTAAACTGTGCTTGCGTTGCCATTATGGATTTTCAAGCACAATGCGTGCTTGCAATGCGTTTCCGAAACACTTGGCAAAGTTCATGTTTTCTGTATGGGTTGCCATGCATTGGGAAACACGCAGATGTGAATGCAGCCTAATTTTTAATGACACCTCAATCACGGTTAGCATGCCATCATGGCAACGCAAGCACAATGCACACTTGTAGCTTATTTCTGAAACGTGTGTCAAAGCACACATTTTTTTGTGCAGGTTGCTGCATGTTCCGAAATGCACAGATGTGAATGCAGCCTAAATGCTAATGACACCCCAATTACAGCTAGCATGCCATTATGGCAACGCAAGCTTGACACACATTTTGGTTGCGTTTCCAAAACACAAGGCAAAGCATAGTTTTACTGTGCAGGTTGCGGCTCATTCAAAAACACATAGATGTGAATGCAGCCAAATTGGTAATGATGCCCTAATCATGGTTAGGAGACGTGTGGTTTTGTCAGACAAAAAATTTACAAATTGTGCATTTCAGAAACGCATGTTGGGGGGGGGGGGGGGGCAGTAACAGTTGGCAGCTTGTTCTTAACGACTACTCCAAGTTGTGTGCCCCCAGGAGTTCTTGTGCTACACATGGTGATAAACGAGGTCACATTGTTCTGCACGTGGGGTAACAACACCTCGCCCAAAGGCATGCATGCCAATGCCTGGGACCAGGCAGAGGCAGCAGTCATGTGACGTATTAGGCATTAAAGCAGTCCCTGACTCAGAGATGAGCCGCCTGTGTGCAACTATAATATATGGAGTTCTTCATTAAGATGTTCTGTCCCATGGCACTACACACTACTGATGTATGTGTTGCATTCAGAGGTTCATTGCCCACTCCACCAGCCCAGCATACCTCTGCTACCTCACTCCCAGTAATGGAACGAAACCCTGCTGGATACATAGCACGGGTCTCAGGTTTGTCCTAGTTAACCTTTCTTTCCATACCTAGTGATCAAGCCTTAGATCTCCATGACGCTAACCTGCTCCCAGTTACCGGAGGAGACAGACAGCTAGGGAGCGAGTCAGAGCACCAACCCCCTTGCTACCAGAGAACCTGTCACCTAACCAGTTAGACATGTGCATGATGAAAACATTTGTTTTGTTTAGATTCCGTAATCTAATTATTTTGTTAAATTCAATTGATTCATTTCATTTGTATTCGGGATTTGTTTTCGGAATTCATTCTATGTATTTTTTAAATTTTCTTCAAAATGTACCTATTTTTTTCTCGATTCGAAACGTTTGAATTGATGAACTTCGAATCAGTCAAATCTAAAATTAAATTTTTTTTTTTTTTCCAATTCAAATGTGGCAGCCGAGTAACCAAACATCTGATTGTTGTTTATACACAATGGTCTTTTTTTTAGCCAGCTGAGAAAAAAAAAATACAAATGCTTTTAAATATTTTTATTACTGATTTCTTTTTATCAATTTTACACTTGCAAATTGAACAAACAAAAGAAAAATGTTCATCAAATGATTACGACTCTTTAAATCACCTTTGGCTTAACAAAAACAGCATTATTTTGAAATAGTACACTAATAACACACCGAGTCTTTGATTTCAACAATATGTTTACAGGTCGAATTCTAATAGAATTTGACGTGAAATTTGAGTCAAATTTAAATTTTGAAAATTCTGACAAATTTAATTTCGTTATCTGAATGATTCAGTAAAATTTGTCTGTTCTGTAATTCAGGGATTTGGATATATCTGAATCCCTGAATAACAAAAAAATTGCGTCTGAATATTTATTCGGAACAAAATGAATCACACATGTTTATAACCAGGTACCAAGCCAAAATTACTGGTTGCTGTAACTATTCTTCCTTTTGGTTACCCATAGCAACTCCCTCCTCTTCCTAGCTTTGTGGGTTAACCTTTTGTAGCGGTGTTACACATATCCCATAGTGCTAGTACAGACCCATGTTCTTTGGGAATACCTCCAGACCCAACATGCACCAGTTGAATAATTTCAGAGCAGTTGAAATAACTTACTGTACACTTGAAACTTGGCACAACATGTATAACATATATAAAACATTAATGGCTGCCCCAGGTAACCTGCACAGGTGAAGTCTCTTTGGGGAAAAGTCAAAATTTGGCAAAACTCAAATGGAAAAGTCCATGTTCTTGGGGTGTCCCGATGCATTGGCACTCCAAGTGGACCACAGGTCTCAGCAAGCCTCTGCATGTGTCCCGTTGTTTCCTCAGTCCTGAGCCCCCTTAAGACCCTAACCTCTTCCCTTTTACAACACACGGGAGGGCTGAGCCCCAGAAAAAGCCGCAAACACATTCAAGGAAGGCAGCAAGAAACATTGACCCTTCCCGCTGCGCTGAGCATGGCAGCTGAGTGCTCACTAAACATACAATACAATAGACCACATGCCTACATGCGCTACAAATGTGCATAGTGCTTGCGTTGCAATGCGTTCACATCTGCGGGTTTTCAAACACAGGCAACCCGCACAGAACATGTGCACTTTGTTGTGTGTTTTGGAAATGCATTGCACACATGCATTACACTTACATCACCATAATAGCATGCTGACCGCGATTGAGGTGTCATTAATAACTAGGCTACATTCACATCTGCACATTTCTGAATGCAAGGCAACCCACACAGGAAACATGCGCATGTTTCCAAAATATTCTATATCATGTTTTGACTCATTAGTCCATTGCACCTGCTGGCATTTTTCTGAACCCCAGTTCCTTGGTTTAATGAGTACTTGAGTCGCTCAGCCCTGTTTGCATGTCCTATGCATGAAAACATAGGAATTTTAATTATTTGGTTATAGCAAAAGGCAGTTTGCAAAGTGCTAGAGAGAGCAATACAATAATGAGTGTCTGCAGGCAACAGTGAAGCATGGTGGATGTTCCTTGCAGGTTTGGGGCTGCATTTCTGCAAATGCAGTTAGAGATTTGATCAGAGTGAATGGTGTCCTCAATGCTGATCAATACGGGCAGATACTTATCCATCATGCCATACCATCAGGGAGGCCCCAAATTTATGGGAATGGTAGGCAGGATGTTTTATCCTGAATAATTTTTAACCCAACTTTATAATTTAGCTATACAGTCGTTCATATAAACATGTAAATACACTATACCCTTTTTTTTTTTTTAATAAATAGACCACACCAATTAGCTTGCATGTAAAAAGGCCGCGGCTGTTTTATTATTGACTTTACATAAATAAATAAATAAATAAATAATTTAAAAAAACTGTGTTTACATTTCAGAATAGACTTACATCAACAACAACCTAGCCAGACGGCTCAGGTTGACAAAACATCACTAGAACTTTTACCAACATTATCCAACATCACATAGACTTTACCAATAAATAACATTCGTCCACCAAAGTATCCCAAACTAAGGCGACAGCATTAGCCAATAATAATAACTAGGCCGCGACAAAATAAAGGGGAGGGAGGGAGGGGGAACGCTGAATGCTGAGGTCCTGACAGGAATGAAGTGACCCGGGGTCCCGCGGTCGCTTCTTAAATAGCCCCCTTATGGAACCAGCTTGAGCTGGAAATGCTGACCAGGAGCGGGAATATTTGAGCGGGAGCGGAGCTCCACACTCAAAATCTGCCCAGTGATAGCCCTAAAAAACAGGTGGTAAAAATGTAATTCAAAATAAAACTCCTGTTATCTACCTCAGACTGACTCAGGTCAAAAGTTCACTACCCTGACCACCTAAAGGGAAGCCCCATAGCTAACAAACACTTAGGTTTCCCCTGCTACCATCCCATAAAGAAAGGGGGGCTATAGCAGCACCCCTTATCTTTTTATTCTGCAGCAGGTCTTTGAACTAAATCATTAAAAACTATCTTCAGTGTAGACAAAGAATAACATCAATAATTACCCACAGAGACAAAAAATATGAGTAACATTTTTTTGGCTGAGAGAGCATGTGAAGCCAGGGGATAGAGATAGTAGTGAGTAAAAAATCAGCCATGAAGATGGAGGATTTAACCTAGATGCAGATCCAGGTCCCATCTAAGGTTTAACCCCCGCTATCCATTATATCCACTATGCCTTCCTTTGTAATACCTTACATTATCTACCCCCACCTCTCACAGACGCTTGCACTCTCTCAATTCTATAAAACGTTAAAGGGGTAGTATCCCTGAATCTAAAATCTCTCTAAAAAATGTTGTGAGGCACTCGATATATCAGCTTTGCTTGTAAGATGGCAGAGTGTCAGGGTTCAGCAGTAGCTAGGGAGACCAGACACATGTAGCTACACACCAAAACAATATAGATAGCCTGAAAGTAAAATTTATTATAGTGAACCACCAAACAAACATACACAGCAACAGTGAACAAAGCAAATGCCAGTAAACAAAAACCAACCCCAAAGACACAATAACTAAAGAACCAACTATCTACAAATATATACACAGAGATGTATAGTAACCAAGTAGAACTACTTCACTACTGTACTTAAGTACCGAAAGTCGGTATCTGTACTTTCCTAGAGTAGAATTTTTCTCTCCTACTTCCACTTTTACTTCACTACATTTTTTCAATGATTTCAATACTTCTACTCTGATATTTTTTTTTGTGCTGCATAGTTACTCGTTACTATTATAAAAATTACCACTGTGTATTATCAGCGCATACGAAAATAAATGCTACTGTATATATATATAAATAAAAGCTGCATTTGAAATAATAAAAAACAATATGATGTTCAAACTTTTGACTTCTTTCTTTAATGTTGCAAATTTATATATTCAATAGAATATATTTCTAGCGCCTAGGAGTACCTAATGGAATGTAGGCTAGGGGTGAGTATGTAAACAGATTGGACTAAGCAGCTGCTATAAAATATGCAATAAAAATGTATGTAATTCCCAGCTAACTGGAAAAATATATAGCGCTTGCTGGTACGTGCAGGAACTACCGGAATATAATGTATATAGTATAAAATCTACGTAACTAAAATCATTAAAAAATGGGCTAGGCCCCTTAAAATTATATATATATATAAATAAATAAGTGTGCCAATAATCAAGTCCAAAAAGTTCAGTGTATTCTTAAAGTGCAAAGTGATAGAAAACATTTTTTTCATAGGTGGCCCATTCGTGATTGCTCAGAAACAGCCAGAAAAAACAAAAAAGCCAAAAAAAATATAAATAAAAGTGCTGGTGCTTGGTGTTGGTTCCTCCAATGAGATAAAACTGTCCAGGTCATACAAACAATGAGGGTAGATGTACACTCGCCAGATGCGGTGGGTCTCTACTACCTTACGGCAAAGAGACCATCAGAGCTTTAGTGACCCTCCTGGTCTAGACAGTGGCAGCTGCTGGGCTCCTCTCCTCCTTCAGCCGGGGTCCTCCAAGTGGGATGTACGGACTTTACAGCCGAGATCCCCCGAGCGGGGTGCGTGTCAGGTGGAACGCACGCCGTCAAACCCGGAAGTCAGCTGGAACGCAAACCACTCTCCACGCTACAGACCTCCACTGCAGGGATTGCACAGTGAATTTTTACCTGTAATATTTTTATTTGGTAAAATAAACATGATTGAATGATACGGCACTATCTGGAGCCTTCCTCTTGTTTCCCTACAAATCACCGGAGGAACTGCACGGAGTCCGCACACCCCGCTCGGGGGATCTCGGCTGTAAAGTCCGTACATCCCACTTGGAGGACCCCGGCTGAAGGAGGAGAGGAGCCCAGCAGCTGCCACTGTCTAGACCAGGAGGGTCACTAAAGCTCTGATGGTCTCTTTGCCGTAAGGTAGTAGAGACCCACCGCATCTGGCGAGTGTACATCTACCCTCATTGTTTGTATGACCTGAACAGTTTTATCTCATTGGAGGAACCAACACCAAGCACCAGCACTTTTATTTATATTTTTTTTGGCTTTTTTGTTTTTTCTGGCTGTTTCTGAGCAATCACGAATGGGCCACCTATGAAAAAAAAAAAATTCTATCACTTTGCACTTTAAGAATACACTGAACTTTTTGGACTTGATTATTGGCACACTTATCACTTATTTATATATGCAATTTTTAGGGGCCTAGTCCATTTTTTAATGATTTTAGTTACGTAGATTTTATACTATATACATTATATTCCGGTAGTTCCTGCACGTACCAGCAAGCGCTATATATTTTTCCAGTTAGCTGGGAATTACATACATTCTTTCTTTAATAACTACATAACACAGTACTTGTACTTTTACTTTCAGTACTTGAGTAGCAATTTTTCTTCAAAACTACTGGTACTTTTACTTTCAGTACTTGAGTAGCAAAATTTTAAAAAAAACTACATGCAATACTTAAGTACAAAAAATGTTGAATACTTTAGTACTTCTACTCAAGTCACTTTTTTGATTGAGCACTTCCACTTTTATTCAGGTCACTTTTTGATCGAGCACTTGTATTTTTACTCAAGTATGGGTTTCGAGTACTTTATACAACTGTGTATATACACTATACAGGACAAGGGGAGCAGGTTAGCAAGGAAGAGGGCAAACTAGACTGGATGACTGGATACAAGGCAGAGAGCAGGAGCAAGGGGTACAGGATAGATCAGGGTATGGATCAGGATCAAAGACAACTGGTTCAGGCAGCAAGGAGGCATTCAAAATAGTGACGTGCCTGGGAAAGGGAGGAGCAGCCTTAAATAGCCACCTGGCAGCTGAACACAGTTTGGTTGATCATAGAAGCCTGCTGGCTTCTGGGAGACACCTGCTGGTGGACAATGGAAGTGCAGCATTCAGCCCAGGGCAACACAGTGTCACCAGCAGGGGAACTCAATCCTAACATATTCCCCCCCTTAAGGAGCGGCCTCCGGACGCTCCATAAGGCTCCACCACTGGGGTCTGCAAGCTGACTGGGTACCCCACTGCCAAGGTCTGAAGGCTGGCTGAGAACCACACCGCCGGGGTTCCAAAACTGGCTGGGTTTCCTGCTGGTCAGATCCCTGAGGAGTCGCAACACCAAAGGCTTATTCTTAAAAGCAGCCCATGTCCCAATGTTGAGACACTGAAAGATACCTGAATGCTTATGGCCAAAGTCCCTGGTCCATGCAGGTACCCTGACACAAGGGTGTCCCATCACATCTGGACCTCCTCTCACACTGTTAGAGACTGATCTGCATTTTACCTGCTCGGGTCCCAAAATGCATCAGGAATCGCAGAGATGACCCCTGGGTCAAGACAAAGTTCACATGGAACACTGCCCTTTCCCATAGGCCCTCTACTACTGGGGCTGTAACAGCAGATGCAGTTCTCATATTCAGAGTGGATATCTGGACCGCCTGGCCTTGGCATAACAGGATCAGCTGGCTGTGAAAAGAACGTGAAACGAGCAACAGTAGGGATCTTAACCCACACAGACAATCCATTTGGACCACATAACACTGGAACTTCAGAATCCTCAGACACATTAGCAAGTGGTAAATTGTCAGAGTTCGGCGGGACAGCGGCCCCGGTATCAGCAGAGTCTGGCGGGACAGCGGCCCCGGTATCAGCAGAGTCCGGCGGGACAGCGGCCGGCAAGTCACCAGTGGCAGGTTTGGCAACCGACAGGTCACTATCGGCAGGCTGCAGCATGGAGGAGCACTGGATCTCACCAGCAGGCGGCAGCATGGAGGAGGTGTGGACACCATCGGCAGGCGGCAACATGGAGGAGGTCTGGAAACCATCAGAAGTCGGCAGCATGGAGGACGGCTGGATCTCATCAGCAGTCGGCAGCATGGAGGACGGCTGGATCTCATCAGCAGTCGGCAGCATGGAGGACGGCTGGATCTCATCAGCAGTCGGCAGCATGGAGGACGGCTGACTCTCATCAGCAGGCGGCAGCATGGAGGAGGACTGGCTCTCATCAGCAGGCGGCAGCATGGAGGAGGACTGGCTCTCATCAGCAGGCGGCAGCATGGAGGAGGACTGGCTCTCATCAGCAGGCGGCAGCATGGAGGAGGACTGGCTCTCATTAGCAGGCGGCAGCATGGAGGAGGACTGGCTCTCATCAGCAGGCGGCAGCATGGAGGAGGACTGGCTCTCATCAGCAGGCGGCAGCATGGAGGAGGACTGGCTCTCATCAGCAGGCGGCAGCATGGAGGAGGACTGGCTCTCATCAGCAGGCGGCAGCATGGAGGAGGTCAGGCTCTCATCAGCAGGCGGCAGCATGGAGGAGGTCTGGATCTCATCAGCAGGCGGCAGCATGGATAGTGGCAGAGTTGTAAGAGCAGGAAAAAAGTTCTGTTCATCTTTAGGCTTACATACTGGAGTCCTGTGAATATTTGCATTGTGCTGACCAGAGTGTACTGCTGATGGAAATGTAATAACAGTACTGGGAAGAATAGAGTGAAGAGCAGCAGAAGTACAGGAAGAGGCCTGAGATGTTGCTATGGGTAACAGTATTGCAGGGGGAGCCTCCAAAGGATTACATACTGAGGAAAACTGGTTACTGGTGGCAGGGTACTGATCTACAGATGGTAAAGAACACTCAGTAGCAGCGGTGGTTGCGAAGGGTAACAGAGGAATAGATTCTTGATTTATTTCAGTAGATCTAACTTTATGTGACTTATCTAGAACTGGGGATAGGATCTCCGACCAAGCTTGTAGCAGAGGGTGAACTAGAGTCAGTTTGTCTTTCCCAAGCTCACTTTGCTCAATTAAAGACTGCACAACAGCAATGCAATCCAACAACACCTGGTGTGAATATGCTGAATACTGCTGGAAGAAAGAACCTGCACAATATTTCAGCAACCATCCCAAAAATCCAGCCTGGAACGTAGTGAATGGAGGAGTGAAAACATCATGGCCCTGAGAGCTCGACCGAAATACTAGTTCAGAACAGACGTGAATTAAAGGCTGAACTTGTCTAAGGGAGAATCTGCCCTCAACAGCTAAGGCATGCGCTGTCGGAATGTTTTCCAACAGTTCCTCCTCAGTGAGACTCAAAGCCTGCAACAATGAACGGCAAAAATCTTTTATCTTCTGCTGCATGCACACAACTAATAACCTGCACTCTAAGCATCATGACAACAGGAAAATGAAGTCAAAAGCAACTGGCTTCCAGCTCCAAAGTGTTACACACCAAAACAATAGATAGCCTTAAAGTAAAATTTATTATAGTGAACCACAAAACAAACATACACAGCAACAGTGAACAAAGCAAATGCCAGTAAACAAAAACCAACCCCAAAGACACAATAACTAAAGAACCAACTATCTACAAATATATACACTATACAAGACAAGGGGAGCAGGTTAGCAAGGAAGAGGGCAAACTAGACTGGATGACTGGATGACTGGATGACTGGATACAAGGCAGAGAGCAGGAGCAAGGGGTACAGGATAGATCAGGGTATGGCTCAGGATCACAGACAACTGGTTCAGGCAGCAAGGAGGCATTCAAAATAGTGACGCACCTGGGAAAGGGAGGAGCAGCCTTAAATAGCCACCTGGCAGCTGAACAGATTGGTTGATCATAGAAGCCTGCTGGCTTCTGGGAGACACCTGCTGGTGCACAATGGAAGTGCAGCATTCAGCCCAGGGCAACACAGTGTCACCAGCAGGGGAACTCAATCCTAACACAGAGTCCCAAAAGGTCTCTCCAATGTGGGTCCTGAGACAGTGTATCGTGCACCCCACATACTGTAAATGACAGGCAGTGCAGTAAAAGAAATACACAACATAGGTGGTTCATAAATTATGTAATGATTAGAGTTGAGCGGATACCTGGATGTCCGTGTTCGGCGTTTTCGGCCGGACTTTTTCCGAACTTTACCCGGACACCGAACCCCATTGAAGTCAATGGGGACCCAAACTTTCAGGCACTAAAATGGCTCTAAAACACCAATGGAAAGGGCTAGAGTGCTGCAAATGGCAGCAAAACGTAGTTAAGAGCATGGCAAGTGCTCTGCAAACAAATGTGGATAGGGAAATAACTTAAAACAACAAAAAAAAAAACAGAAAAATAAAACAATGTTCTTCATCTGTGAAGGACGAGGCCCATATGGAGTAGGAGGGAGGTTGAGGTGGTGGTGGATGTGGCGGTGTCATAGGCGTGCGCACAGGGTGTGCCGGGTGTGCCTGGGCACACCCTAATCACCTAGGGCACATTAGCATTATCGCTCTGTTTGCCAGTGAGGAGAAGGGAAAGATCTCCCTCGGACCTGCTCTGCCATAAGAGAAGTGCCACACACTT
This sequence comes from Pelophylax lessonae, assembly GCF_965119305.1. Lineage (NCBI taxonomy): Eukaryota > Metazoa > Chordata > Amphibia > Anura > Ranidae > Pelophylax > Pelophylax lessonae. The sequence continues at coordinate 80,343,676 of NC_138772.1, forward strand.
CTATTTCACTTTGCCAGCAGGGAGAGTAATGTACCGGGGCCATATACATGTAGGCAAACACATGCATGTGTATTTAAACTTTGGGGTGCACACCCTAATGCAATAGGCTGCACACACCTATGGGCGGTGTAGGTGGAAGCGGCGGTGGAGGAGGACGAGGTAGCCAACACTGCTTTTTTTCAGTCATTTTAAATGAGGGTACACCCCAAAAGAGTGAGAAAGATCAAAAATAGAACAATGGCTGGGTAAGGTCGGTATCCATCTCTATTCTGCACAAGGTACGGAAAAGTCCTGTGGGATCCATGCCTGGTTCATTTTAATGAACGTGAGCTTGTCCACATTGTCTCTGGACAGGCGGCTGCGCTTGTCTGTGATAACGCCCCCAGCCGTGCTAAATACACGTTCAGATAATACACTGGCTGCAGGGCATGCCAGCACCTCCAAGGCGTAAAGGGCAAGCTCAGGCCATGTGCCCAATTTGGAGACCCAGAAGTTGAATGGGGCAGACCCGTCATTCACTACATGTAGGCGTGTGCACACATACTGCTCCACCATGTTGGTGAAATGCTGCCTCCTGCTAAGACGTTCCATATGAGTTGCTGGTGCTGCTGTTTGTTGTGGCATGCTGACAAAGCTTTTCCACATTTCGGCCATGCTAACCCTGCCTTCTGAGGTGCTGGCGGTGCCCTGGTTGCGTTGGGGACCTCTTCCTCCTCTGCCTTGGCCTTGTGCTTCCACTGTGGCCCGCTGTCAGGTGGGAATGCCAGCAGCATCGCGTCTACCAGCGTGCGCTTGTACTCGCGCATCTTGCGATCGCGCTCCAGTGAGTGAATTAAGGACGGTACATTGTCCTTGTAACGGGGATCCAGCAGCGTGGCCACCCAGTAATCAGCACAAGTTAGAATGTGGGCAACTCGTCGGGCGTTGTGGAGACACTGCAGCATGTAATCGCTCATGTGTGCCAGGCTGCCCAGAGGCAACGAAAGGCTATCCTCTGTGGGAGGTGTATCGTCTGTGTCCTCTGTATCCCCCCAGCCACGCACCAGTGATGGCCATGAGCTGGCCTGGGTGCCACCCTGCTGTGAACATGGTTCCATCTCCTCCTCCATCTCCTCCTCCTCATCCTCCTCATCCTCCAGAACTGTGCCCCTGCTGGACAATTGTGTCCCTGGCGTTTGTGGGTGCAGGAACCCACCCTCGGAGCCACTTGCGAATGACTGCCCTGAAAGCCTTGGAAATGTTACCTCTTCATCCTCCTCATCCTGTGCCACATCCTCTTCCATCATCGCCCGAATCGTTTTTTGAAGGAGGCATAGAAGTGGGATAGTTAAGCTGACAACGGCGTCATCGGCACTGGCCATGTTGGTGGAGTACTCAAAACAGCGCAACAAGGCACACAGGTCTCGCATGGAGGCCCAGTTATTGGTGGTAAAGTGGTGCTGTTCCGCAGAGCGACTCACGCGTGCGTGCTGCAGCTGAAACTCCACTATGGCCTGCTGCTGCTCGCACAGTCTTTCCAGCATGTGCAAGGTGGAGTTCCACCTTGTGGGCACGTCACATATGAGGCGGTGAGCGGGAAGGCTGAAGTTACGCTGCAGCGCTGACAGGCGAGCAGCAGCAGGGTGAGAACGCCGAAAGTGCGCACAGACGGCCCGCACTTTCTGCAGCAGCTCTGACATATCGGGGTAGTTTTTAAGGAACCTCTGCACCACCAAATTCAGTACATGCGCCAGGCAAGGGATGTGCGTCAAACCAGCTAGGCCCAGAGCTGCTATGAGATTTCACCCGTTATCACACACCACCAGGCCGGGCTTGAGGCTCGCTGGCAGCAACCACTCATTTGTCTGTTGTTCCATGCTCCTCCACAACTCCTGCGCGGTGTGTGGTTTTTCCCCCAAACAGGCAAGTTTTAAAACTGCCTGCTGTCGTTTACCCCCGGCCGTGCTGAAGTTGGTGGTGAAGGTGTTACGCTGACTGGATGAGGAGGCGGTAGAGGATGAGGAAGCGGAGTAGGAGGAGTTAGGAACAGGAGGCAAACTGAAGCGCCCTGCAATCCTCGGTGGTGGAAGGACATGCGCCAAATTGCTATCCGCCTCAGGCCCATCCGCCACTGCATTTACCCAGTGTGCCGTTAGGGAGATATAATGCCCCTGACCGTGCTTACTAGTCCACGTATCGGTAGTTAGGTGGACCTTGGCACAGATGGCGTTGCGCAGTGCACACCTGATTTTTCCCCCACTTGGTTGTGCAGGGAAGGGATGGCTTGCCTGGAAAAGTAGTGGCGGCTGGGCATGACATACTGTGGGACAGCCACCGACATAAGGCTTTTAAAACTGTGCGTCTCCACCAGACGGAATGACAGAATTTCAAAGGCCAAGAATTTTGAAATGCTGGCATTCAGGGCCAGGGATCGCGGGTGGGTAGGGGGGTACTTCCTCTTCCTCTGAAGTGTTTGGGAGATGGAAAGCTGAACGCTTCCACGGGACATTGTGGAGATGGTTGGTGACCCAGGTGGTGGTGTTGCTGACAGATTGTCTGTTTGCGGGGTGGCAGGTGCCGGTATCACTACAGAGGTGGATGGAGAGGCCGAGACTGCAGCAGAAGAGGAAGCAGGAGGAGCCAGAGACCTTTCTTGGTTTTGAAGGTGTCTACTCCACTGCAGCTCGTGCTTTTCACTTAGATGCCTGATCATGCAGGTTGTGCTCAGGTTGAGAAGGTTTATGCCTTGCTTCAGGCTCTGATTGCACAGGGTGCAAACCACTCGTGTCCTGTCATCAGCACATTTTCTGAAGAACTTCCACGCTAGAGAACTCCTTTGAGCTCGCTTTGGTGCGCTCGGTCCCTTGCTGCGTTGGGCAGTAGCAGGTGTAGTGTCTAGGGCACGGCAGCTCCGCTTCTGCACCCTGCTCCCTCTTCTGCTGTGCTGGTGGCTCTGTGCGACCACCGCCTCTTCCTCCAAACTACTCAGGTCACCTGCATGACCTTCATTCCATGTGGGGTTGAGGACCTCATCGTCCTCCACATCATCTTCCACCCAGTCTTCACCCCTGCCCTCCTTGTCGGTCTCCACAATTCTGAGTGCCACAGCAGTTGGCACCTGCGTTTCGTTATCATCGGAGACGTGCTGCGATGGTCCTTCCATGTACTCATCTTGAGAAATAAGTGGTTGGGCATCGCTGCACTCAATCTCTTCCACTTCTGAGGCAGGGCTAGATGGATGGCCCTGGGAAACCCTTCTGGCAGAGTCATCAAAAAGAAGAAGAGACTGCTGCATGACTTGGGGCTCAGACTGCTTGCCTGATTTGCAAGGGGGTGAGGTGAAAGACGGTTGGACATTGGCTGCAGGTGCCAACTCTGACCTTTCTGCAGTAGACTGGGTGGGAGACAATGTGAAGGAACTGGAGGCACTGTCAGCAACCCAATCTACTATCGCCTGTACTTCTTCTGGCCTCATCACTTCTAGAGGCTCATTATGCCCTACCAAATACTGCTGCAGGTTCTGTCGCCTACTCACACTTGAGGAAGGTGTTTCACTTGTGCGTGTAGCTGGCACAGATCGACCACGTCCTCTCCTTGCAACAGGAGCTTTACCAGCAGCACCACGACCCAGGCCACGGCCCCTATTTGACTGTCTCCTCATATCTCTGTAATTTATGATCTTGCCTTAGAAAGGTGTTTATTGAATAGCGGAACAAAACAACAACAGTATCGCACGGGTGTATCTCACAGTCAAATATGCAAACTATGCCGCAATTTAATTTTTTTTTACCCCAAAAGGGTGTTTATTAAATAGCGGAATAGAAAAACAGTATACAAATACAACGGGTGTATCTCACAGTCAAATATGCAAAGTATGACGCAAATTTAATTTCTTTCACCCCAAAAGGGTGTATATTCAATAGCGGAATAGAAAAAAGGATATAAAACAGTGTATCTCACACGTACAAACACAGACTAGGCCCTGATTACAATTTTTTGTACCCTAAAGGCAGGATGAGGATGAGGAGTAGGAGGAGGTCGGAACAGGAGGCAAACTGAAGCACCCTGCAATCCTCGGTGCTGGAAGATGCGCCAAACAAATTTAAAAGGTGTATCTCACACGTACCGATACAGACTATGCCGTAATTACATTTTTTACACTCCAAAAGGGTGTATATTGAATAGCGGAATAGGAAAAATTTTATAAAACGGTGTATCTCACACGTACAAACACAGACAAGGCCCCGATTACAATTTTTTGTACCCTAAAAGGCAGGATGAGGATGAGGAAGAGGAGTAGGAGGAGTTTGGAACAGAAGGCAAACTGAAGCGCCCTGCAATCCTCGGTGGTGGAAGGAGATGCGCCAAACAAAATTTAAAAAGGTGTATCTCACATGTACCGATACAGACTATGCCGTAATTAAATTTTTTACACTCAAACAGGGTGTATATTGAATAGCGGAATAGAAAAAAAATTATAAAACGGTGTATCTCACACGTACAAACACAGACTAGGCCCCGATTACAATTTTTTGTACCCTAAAGGCAGGATGAGGATGAGGAGTAGGAGGAGGTCGGAACAGGAGGCAAACTGAAGCACCCTGCAATCCTCGGCGCTGGAAGATGCGCCCCAAAAGATTGGAAGGTGTATCTCACACGTACCGATACAGACTATGCCGCAATTTAATTCTTTTTACCCCAAAGGGTGTAGATTGAATAGCGGAATAGAAATTTTTTTCTAAAACGGTGTATCTCACACGTACAAACACAGACTAGGCCCCAATTACAATTTTTTGTACCCTAAAGGCAGGATGAGGAGTAGGAGGAGTTCGGAACAGGCAGGAGGCAAACTGAAGCACCCTGCAATCCTCGGCGGTATAAGATGCGCCCCAAAAATTGGAAAGGTGTATCTCACACTTACCGATACAGACTATCCCGCAATTCTTTTTACCCCAAAGGGTGTAGATTGAATAGCGGAATAGAAAATATGATATAAAATTGGTGATTTTTCAATAGCACATGTGAACACAGCAGTGTCTTATGTCAGTCAGTTCTGCTGCAGGCTATGAAGGGGAAAAAAAAGAAAATTCCCCTTTAAGTATTGTAATGTTTAAATAGCTTAATACAGACTATGCCACAATTTAATTTTTTTTAACCCAAAAGGGTGTATATTGAATAGTGGAATAGAAAAAAGTGTATAAAATTGAAAATCACTAGCACATGTGAACACAGCAGTGTCTTATGTCAGTCAGCTCTGCTGCGGGCTATGAAGGGAAAAAAGAAAGAAAATTCCCCTTTAAGTTTGAAAATTTTAAATAGATTAGTACAGACTATGCCACAATTTAATTTTTTTTAACCCAAAAGGGTGTATATTGAATAGTGGAATAGATAAAAGTGTATAAAATTGAAAATCACTAGCACATGTGAACACAGCAGTGTCTTATGTCAGTCAGCTCTGCTGCAGGCTATGAAGGGAAAAAAAAAAGAAAATTCCCCTTTAAGTTTGTAATTTTTAAATAGCTTGGTACAGACTATGCCACAATTTAATTTTTTTAACCCAAAACGGTGTATATTGAATAGTGGAATAGAAAAAAGTGTATAAAATTGAAAATCACTAGCACAGGTGAACACAGCAGTGTCTTATCACAGTCAGCACTGAAGCAAAAACGCTGCACACAACTGACTGATAAAAATATTTTTTTTTCTCCCTTCTCCTCCGCGGGCAAAAAGATTGTGTTCACTGCACCACCCCACACACAGCAAAATCGATGTAGAACACTGACCCTGCCTATTCTCCAGCCTCGCCCTAAAATGATTGATAAGATCGCTCACTGGCACTGCACAACCAACCCCCCCACACAGCAAAATCGATGTAGAACACTGACCCTGCCTATTCTCCAGCCTCGCCCTAAAATGCCCTAATAACTCGCCCTGCCTGCACTCTGACCTGTCCCTGCATTATTTTCGGACAAAATAACATTTTTCACTATCTGTCCCTAATCAGCAGCCAGCACGTATGATGTGTGCTCTGTCCCTAAACTACAGCAGAATGACGCGGCGCGCTGGGGCTCTTGAACTTATAAAAACATGGTCACATGCTTCAGATGGCCAATCACAGCTACTAATACATTAGTAGGCATGGCTGGGATGGCTTAATGCACACCAGTTAAACGCTTGTTGATTGGCTGTTGAAAGCCCGCCATTAAAAGCGCGCCATTACATACAAACCCAGAAATAAAATGACCGAACACGGATTTTAAACCCGAACATACAGTAAAGTTTTCGGGTCCGTGTTCGGGTAACAAAAATCCAATTATTCGGTACAAACACGAATAATACAGTCCGTGTTCGCTCAACACTAGTAATGATTAGGGTTGAGCGAACACGGACTGTATTATTCGTGTTCCTACCGAATAATTGGATTTTTGTTACCCGAACACGGACCCGAAAACTTTACTGTATATTCGGGTAAAAATCCGTGTTCGCTCATTTTATTTCCGGGTTTTGTATGCATTGGTGCGTTTTTCATGGCGGGCTTTCAACAGCCAATCAACAAGCGTTTAACTGGTGTGCCTTAAGCCATCCCAGCCATGCCAACAAATGTATTAGTAGCTGTGATTGGCCATCTGAAGCATGTGACCATGTCTTTATAAGTTCGAGAGCCCCAGCGCGCTGCGTCATTCTGCTGTAGATTAGGGAGAAAGCACACATCATACGTGCTGGCTGCTGATTAGGGACAGACAGACAAAAACCATTTGTGTCCGGATAGAATTGAGGGACAGGTCGGAGTGTGTTAGGCAGGGCGAGTTGTAGGGCATTTTAGGGCGAGGCTGCTGATTTTTAGGGTCAGTGTTCTACAACCGATATTGCTGTGTGGGGGGGGGGGGTTTGCAGTGACCGATCTTATCAATCCTGTTAGGGAGAGGCTGGAGATAGGCAGGTGTCAGTGGTCCACATCGATTTTGCTGTGTGTGGGGTGCGGTGAACACAATCTTTTTTGCCCACTGAGGAGGAGGGAGAAAAGTCTTTTTCTATCAGTCGCTGTGTGCAGCGTTTTCCCTTCAGTGCTGTGCTGTGCTGACTGTGATCATACACTGCTGTGTTCAGTGTTCACATGTGCTATTATTGAGAGATTTCAAAAGTTATAAACTTTTTTCTATTCCACTATTCAATATACACCCTTGGGTTAAAAAAATTAAATTGTGGCATAGTCTGTACTAATCTAGTTAAAAATTTAAAAAGGGGAATTTTTTTTCCCTCCATAGCCTGCAGCAGAGCTGGTTCACATCGATTTTGCTGTGTGTGGGGTGCAGTGAAAACAATCTTTTTTGCCCACTGAGGAGGAGGGAGAAAAGTATTTTTCTATCAGACACTGTGTGCAGCATTTTTCCTTCAGTGCTGCTGTGCTGACTGTGATAATACACTGCTGTGTGTGTTCACATGTGCTATTATTGAGTGGTTTCAAAAATCATACAGTTTTTTCTATTCCACTATTCAATATACAGCCTTGGGTTAAAAAAATTTAATTGTGGCATAGTTTGTACTAATCTAGTTAGAAATTACACTTAAAAGGGGAATTTTTTTTCCCCTCCATAGCCTGCAGCAGAGCTGAATGATATAAGACACTGCTGTTCACATATGCTATTGATAAATCACACCAATTTGATATCATATTTTCTATTCCGCTATTCAATAAAAACCTTTGGGTATAAACAATTAAATTGCGGGATAGTCTGTGTTGGTACGTGTGAGATACACCTTTCCAATTTTTGGGGTTCATCTCATACTTCTGAAGATTTGAGGGTGCTGCCTGTTCCGTACTCCTCCTACTCCTCATCCTGCCTTTAGGGGTACAAAAAATAGTAATTGGGGCCTAGTGTGGTTCTGTACGTGTGAGATACATACACTTTTTTTGATAATATTTTCTATTCCGCTATTCAATAAAAACCTTTGGGTATAAACAATTAAATTGCGGGATAGTCTGTGTTGGTACGTGTGAGATACACCTTTCCAATTTTTGGGGTTCATCTCATACTTCTGAAAATTTGAGGGTGCTGCCTGTTCCGTACTCCTCCTACTCCTCATCCTGCCTTTAGGGGTACAAAAAATAGTAATTGGGGCCTAGTGTGGTTCTGTACGTGTGAGATACATACACTTTTTTTGATAATATTTTCTATTCCGCTATTCAATAAAAACCTTTGGGTATAAACAATTAAATTGCGGGATAGTCTGTGTTGGTACGTGTGAGATACACCTTTCCAATTTTTGGGGTTCATCTCATACTTCTGAAGATTTGAGGGTGCTGCCTGTTCCGTACTCCTCCTACTCCTCATCCTGCCTTTAGGGGTACAAAAAATAGTAATTGGGGCCTAGTGTGGTTCTGTACGTGTGAGATACATACACTTTTTTTGATAATATTTTCTATTCCGCTATTCAATAAAAACCTTTGGGTATAAACAATTAAATTGCGGGATAGTCTGTGTTGGTACGTGTGAGATACACCTTTCCAATTTTTGGGGTTCATCTCATACTTCTGAAGATTTGAGGGTGCTGCCTGTTCCGTACTCCTCCTACTCCTCATCCTGCCTTTAGGGGTACAAAAAATAGTAATTGGGGCCTAGAGTGATTCTGTACGTGTGAGATACATACACCTTTTTTTGATAATATTTTCTATTCCGCTATTTAATCTACACCTTTGGGTAAAAACAATTAAATTGCGGGATAGTCTGTGTCGGTACGTGTGAGATACATACACCTTTTGATATCATATTTTCTATTCCGCTATTCAATCTACACCTTTGGGTAAAAACAATTAAATTGCGGGATAGTCTGTGTCGGTACGTGTGAGATACACCTTTCCAATTTTTGGGGCGCATCTCATACTTCTGAAGATTTGAGGGTGCTGCCTGTTCCGAACTCCTCCTACTCCTCATCCTGCCTTTGGGGGTACAAAAAATAGTAATTGGGGCCTAGTCAGGTTCTGTACATGTGAGATACATACACCTTTTTTTGATAATATTTTCTATTCCGCTATTTAATCTACACCTTTGGGTAAAAACAATTAAATTGCGGGATAGTCTGTGTCGGTACGTGTGAGATACATACACCTTTTGATATCATATTTTCTATTCCGCTATTTAATCAAAACCTTTGGGTATAAACAATTAAATTGCGGGATAGTCTGTGTCGGTACGTGTGAGATACACCTTTCCAATGTTTGGGGCGCATCTCATACTGCCGAGGATTTGAGGGTGTTTCAGTCTGCCTCCTGCCTGTTCCAAACTCCTCCTACTCCTCATCCTGCCTTTAGGGTACAAAAAATTGTAATCGGGGCCTAGTTTGTGTTTGTACGTGTGAGATACACCGTTTTGTAAAATTTTGTCCTATTCCGCTATTCAATATACACCCTGTTTGAGTGTAAAAAATTAAATTGCGGGATAGTCTGTATCGGTACATGTGAGATACACCTTTTTAAATTAGTTTGGCGCATCTCCTTCTACCGCTGAATATTGCAGGGCGCTTCAGTTTGCCTCCTGTTCCCAACTCCTTCTACTCCTCTTCCTCATCCTGCCTTTAGGGTACAAAAAATTGTAATCGGGGCCTAGTCTGTGTTTGTATGTGTGAGATACACCGTATTATAAAATTTTTCCTATTCCGCTATTCAATATACACCCTTTTGGAGTGTAAAAAATTAAATTACGGCATAGTCTGTATCGGTACGAGTGAGATACACCTTTTAAATTTGTTTGGCGCATCTCCTTCCACTGCCAAGGATTGCAGGGCGCTTCAGTTTGCCTCCTGTTCCCAACTCCTCCTACTCCTCTTCCTCATCCTCCCTTTAGGGTACAAAAAATTTTAATCGGGGCCTAGTCTGTGTTTGTACGTGTGAGATACACCGTTTTTTATCCTTTTTCCTATTCCGCTATTCAATATACACCCTTTTGGGGTAAAAAACATTAAATTGCGGCATAGTTTGCATATTTGACTGTGAGATACACCCGTGCGATACTGTTGTTGTTTTGTTCCGCTATTCAATAAACACCTTTTTAGGGCAAGATCTTAAATTACAGAAATATGAGGAGACCGTCAAATAGGGGCCGTGGCCTGGGTCGTGGTGCTGCTGGTAGAGCTCCTGTTGCAAGGAGAGGACGTGGTCGATCTGTGCCAGCTACACGCACAAGTGAAACACCTTCCTCAAGTGTTAGTAGGCGACAGAACCTGCATCAGTATTTGGTAGGGCATCATACGCCTCTAGAAGTGATGAGGCCAGAAGAAGTAGAGGCGATAGTAGATTGGTTTGCTTCTGACAGTGCCTCCAGTTCCTTCACATTGTCTCCCACCCAGTCTACTGCAGAAAGGTCAGAGTTGGCACCTGCAGCCGATGTCCAACCGTCTTTCACCTCACCCCCTTGCAAATCAGGCAAGCAGTCTGAGCCCCAAGCCATACAGCAGTCTCTTCTTCTTTTTGAGGACTCTGTCAGCAGGGTTTCCCAGGGCCATCCACCTAGCCCTGCCCCAGAAGTGGAAGAGATTGAGTGCAGCGATGCCCAACAACTTATTTTTTAAAATGAGTACATGCAAGGACCATCGCAGCATGTCTCCGATGATGACGAAACGCAGGTGCCAACTGCTGCGGCGTTCAGAATTGTGGAGACCGACAAGGAGGACAGGGGTGAAGACTGGGTGGAAGATGATGTGGAGGACAATGAGGTCCTCGACCCCACATGGAATGAAGGTCATGCAGGCGACCTGAGTAGTTTGGAGGAAGAGGCAGTGGTCGCACAGAGCCACCAGCACAGCAGAAGAGGGAGCAGGGTGCAGAAGCGGAGCGGCCGTGCCCTAGACACTACGCCTGCTACTGCCCAACGCAGCAAGGGAACGAGCGCACCAAAGCGAGCTCAAAGGAGTTCTCTAGCGTGGAAGTTCTTTAGAAAATGTGCTGATGACAGGACACGAGTGGTTTGCACCCTGTGCAATCAGAGCCTGAAGCGAGGTATAAACCTTCTCAACCTGAGCACAACCTGCATGATCAGGCATCTAAGTGCAAAGCACGAGCTGCAGTGGAGTAGACACCTTCAAAACCAAGAAACGTCTCTGGCTCATCTTGCTTCCTCTTCTGCTGCAATCTCGGCCGCTCCAGCCACATCTGTAGTGATACCGGCACCTGCCACCCCGCAAACAGACGATCTGTCAGCAACACCACCACCTGGGTCACCTACCATCTCCACAATGTCCCGTGGAAGCGTTCAGCTTTCCATCTCCCAAACACTTCAGAGGAAGTACCCCCCTACCCATCCGCGATCCCTGGCCCTGAATGCCAGCATTTCAAAATTCTTGGCCTTTGAAATGCTATCATTCCGTCTGGTGGAGATGCACAGTTTTAAAAACCTTATGTCGGTGGCTGTCCCACAGTACGTCGTGCCCAGCCGCCACGACTTTTCCAGGCAAGCCATCCCTTCCCTGCACAACCAAGTGGGGGAAAAAATCAGGTGTGCACTGCGCAACGCCATCTGTGGCAAGGTCCACCTAACTACTGATACATGGACCAGTAAGCACGGTCAGGGGCGTTATATCTCCCTAACGGCACAATGAGTAAATGCAGTGGCGGATGGGCCTGAGGCGGATAGCAATTTGGCGCATGTCCTTCCACCACCGAGGATTGCAGGGCGCTTCAGTTTGACTCCTGTTCCTAACTCCTCCTACTCCGCTTCCTCATCCTCTACCGCCTCCTCATCCGGACAGCGTAACACCTTCACCACCAACTTCAGCACGGCCAGGGGTAAACGACAGCAGGCAGTTTTAAAACTTGCCTGTTTGGGGGAAAAAACCACACACCACGCAGGAGTTGTGGAGGAGCATGGAACAGCAGACAAATGAGTGGTTGCTGCCAGCGAGCCTCAAGCCCGGCCTGGTGGTGTGCGATAACGGGCGAAATCTCATAGCAGCTCTGGGCCTAGCCGGTTTGACGCACATCCCTTGCCTGGCGCATGTGCTGAATTTGGTGGTGCAGAGCTTCCTTAAAAAATACCCCGATATGTCAGAGCTGCTGCAGAAAGTGCGGGCCGTCTGTGCGCACTTTCAGCATTCTCACCCTGCTGCTACTTGCCTGTCAGCGTTGCAGCGTAACTTCGGCCTTCCCGCTCACCGCCTCATATGTGACGTGCCCACAAGGTGGAACTCCACCTTGCACATGCTGGAAAGACTGTGCGAGCAGCAGCAGGCCATAGTATAGTTTCAGCTGCAGCACGCACGCGTGAGTCGCTCTGCGGAACAGCACCACTTCACCACCAATAACTGGGCCTCCATGCGAGACCTGTGTGCCTTGTTGCGCTGTTTTGAGTACTCCACCAACATGGCCAGTGCCGATGACGCCGTTGTCAGCTTAACTATCCCACTTCTATGCCTCCTTGAAAAAACAATTCGGGCGATGATGGAAGAGGATGTGGCACAGGATGAGGAGGAGGAGGAGGAGGAGGATGAAGAGGTAACATTTCCAAGGCTTTCAGGGCAGTCATTCACAAGGGGCTCCGAGGGTGGGTTCCCGCACACACAAACGCCAGGGACACAATTGTCCAGCAGGGGCACAGTTCTGGAGGATGAGGAGGATGAGGAGGAGGAGCTGGAGGAGGAGATGGAACCATGTTCACAGCAGAGTGGCACCCAGGCCAGCTCATGGCCATCACTGGTGCGTGGCTGGGGGGATACAGAGGACACAGACGATACACCTCCCACAGAGGACAGCCTTTCGTTGCCTCTGGGCAGCCTGGCACACATGAGCGATTACATGCTGCAGTGTCTCCACAACGACCGCCGAGTTGCCCACATTCTAACTTGTGCTGATTACTGGGTGGCCACACTGCTGGATCCCCGTTACAAGGACAACGTACCGTCCTTAATTCACTCACTGGAGGGCGATCGCAAGATGCGCGAGTACAAGCGCACGCTGGTAGACGCGATGCTGCTGGCATTCCCACCTGACAGCGGGGCCACAGTGGAAGCACAAGGCAGAGGAGGAGGAGGAAGAGGTCGCCAACGCAACCAGGGCACCGCCAGCACCTCAGAAGGCAGGGTGTAATGTTCTGGTACCTTTGGGTACCCTAATTACTCTTTCATAAGTGTATGCGCCCCCACCATTCTCTTTTGGTAAGGTGCGCATACACCTTTAAGACTGATGCTGTCATCACTGAGCGCCGGACTGGATGGCTATTTAGATCGCCGGCTCTCACTCACATGTGTTCGTTCAAACTGCTTTGTGCCTTGATGCTAACCTGTCTTGAAGCTCTCATGCTTGCAAGCATACCTCGCTGTCGGAACCACGCTGCGCTGATCCCTGTATCCCGCTACCGGATCATCCGCTCATGCCGAACCTCTCCTCTGCTACATTGCTATTAGTGATAAGTACCCCACAGGGGAAACCTCTATAACCTTTATACTAAAGCTTACACTATCTAGCTCTGCATACTAAGGACTATTACTACATCTGCATTATCTAAGATTGCTAGCTCTTGAGCCTACTACCACCTGTTCTTGCACTGGGTTGATCTCTCTTGTATGTCCACCTGCTACTCTGTCATCTGCTACCATACATGATTGCTAAACCTATCTGCATCCCATCTGCTACTATCTTACTTTCAAGAACATTTCCTTTCAAGTGTCTGTCATCTACCATCTCTACCCAACCTGTCTCTTCAGCCTATCATCACTGTGTTACTATATACATAAGTCACTCTAGGAAACATCTTATTGAGTGTGTGTATTTACTTGCTGAATTGAGATCATCCACACATGATGAGTCATTGAGAGTTGGGATTGGTGTCTCAGCGTTTCTCTACATGACTACTGAAGTGGAATATTTCTGCAGCTGAAAATCCACATCATACGTAAAACGCAGGAGCGTTACAGATTGAACGAACCACAAATGGATTCAGCAGAAATAACCACTCAGATGACACAATTAAAACAGCAAGTAACTGCGTTAATACACGCACTTGCTGAATTAAAAGAAGACAATCAGGCTCTGTCGCAGCAGGTAATTAGACTGACACAACTTACCACTGCTCAGTCCCCTGAACCCAAAATAAATCCTCCTTTGGTATTTACAGGCGATCGCAAAAAATTTCGCGAATTTAAAAACGCATGTGAGTTACTTTTCTTGCTAAAACCCCGTACCTACCTTACTGATCACATTAAGGTTTGTACTATTATTTCTTACTTAACAATCGATCCTCGGGCCTGGGCAGACTTTTTTTTTGAGAAAAACGACCAGCTTCTCAACTCCTATGCCTTGTTCCTAGCAGAACTCACTAGCCTATATGATGATCCCAATAGGCAGAGTACTGCCGATCTTCAATTAAGATCCTTGAAACAAGGTAGGAGACCTGTAGAAGACTTTGTCGCAGAATTCAAGAGATGGACCCTTGATTCAGAATGGAATGATGCATCTCTGAAAACCCAATTTGGGCTTGGCCTATCAGAGGCCGTTAAAGACGAGCTCGCCCGAGCGGATCTGCCAAAAACCCTGGATGCATTGATACAACTCAGTATCACCATAGATAGAAGACTACGAGAAAGAAAGGCTGAGAAATTGGGAATGCCATTATCCAGTTCTTCTCGGATTTCGGCCGTTGACCCCGTTCCTATGGAGGTAGGAACCATACGCCCACCTCTATCAACTATGGAAAGAGCCAAAAGACGATCTGGTAATCTCTGCTTGTACTGTGCATCCCCGGATCACAAGATAAACGTCTGTCCCCTAGTCTACAAAAAGAAGGGTGAGTGTTCACATGTCCTCCTAGGGGGATTGACAACTTCAATCACTAACCCTTACCTTTCTGTTTGCTTAACATTACAGTGGGACCAGAACAGGATTACTACTAAGGCCATGATTGACACAGGATCTTGTGGAAATTATATTGACATACGTTTTGCTGCTTTAAATAAAGTTCCTATTATTTCTAAACTTAAACCTGTCTCAGTAAGTCTTATTAATGGTGTTCCTTTATCCTCTGGTCCGATCACTGATCAGACACAGGCACTCCTAGTCACTACTAACGGGTCTCATATGGAGACCACTACCTTCGATCTAATACCTTCACCCCACTTTCCCATTGTGTTGGGACTTCCCTGGTTGCACACACATCAACCAACCATAGATTGGAAGGAACGGACCCTGGCCTTCCTCTCTTGTTATTGCGAGGGTACGTGTAACCTCCCGTCTTTCGGGAAGATCCTGTCTGTGGTGACAGATGAGATTGCACCACTATGTTATCAGGATCTCTCTGAGGTTTTTCTTGAGAAAAATGCTCAAGCACTACCTCCCCATCGAGACTATGATTGTAGCATTGATCTACTCCCAAATAGCAAATTGCCGTTCGGTCATGTTTATCCTCTTTCACAGGATGAACTTTCCCATCTCAAAGACTATTTGGATGAGAATTTGAAGAAAGGTTTTATTAGACCTTCCACTTCTTCCACAGCAGCAGGACTCTTTTTTGTCCGCAATAAGGACTCAAGTCTCAGGCCTATCATCGACTATAGGCAATTGAATGCTATTACAATAAAAGATCGCTATCCTCTACCGCTTATCCCTGAGCTCATTGAGCAGGTGCGTGGAGCTACCTATTTTTCAAAATTGGATCTGAAAGGAGCATACAATCTCATTCGAATCCGTGCTGGACACGAGTGGAAGACTGCATTCAGAACCAGATACGGATTGTTCGAATATCTTGTAATGCCATTCGGGCTATGCAACGCCCCTGCAGTTTTTCAACGATTTATAAACTATATTTTCAGAGACTTACTAGATGTCTGTGTTGTGGTATATCTGGACGATATACTTATATATTCACGATCCCTGTCTGAACACATAAGACATGTAAGACTAGTATTATCGAGATTGCTTGCACACAACCTTTATGTGAAACTGAAAAAATGCTTGTTTCATAAAGAAGAGGTACTGTTTCTAGGCTACATCATATCCAAAACAGGAATCGAGATGGACATGAGTAAGATATCCTGCATTCAGGATTGGCCTACACCAACCACACGCAAGGCGCTACAGCGATTCCTCGGATTTTCGAATTTCTACAGGAAGTTCATCAGAAACTTCTCTGCCATTGTGAGACCCCTCCCACAGCTCACTAGCATTAAAAAACCATTCAAATGGTCAGATGAAGCAAATAAAGCTTTTCACCTGTTAAAGACAAGGTTTACTTCTGCTCCCATATTACGCCATCCAGACCCATCCCTCCAATACATTCTGGAAGTAGATGCGTCAAACATGGCAGTAGGGGCAATACTCTCCCAACGACCAACTCACACTTCACCACTTCATCCAGTCGCCTTTTTTTCTAAATCCCTAAGCAGTCCAGAGATAAATTACCCCGTGGGTGAAAAGGAACTACTTGCTATAAAATTGGCTCTGGAGAATTGGCGACATCTACTCGAAGGCACTCAATTACCAATACTTATATACACGGACCATAAAAATCTCCAATATCTTCAGACTAACAAAACTCTCTCTCACCGACAGGTACGATGGTCACTATTCTTTCTAAGGTTTAACTTCCTAGTGACCTACACACCTGCAGATAAGAACAAAAAGGCGGATGCACTATCACGACTAACTGAAGAAAACTACTTCGAAATCCCTTCCGTTCCTATAATACCTCACAAACGCATTATTGGAGTTGTCCGTTCCTTGAAGGAAGAGGTTTTGCATGGTATAAGTTTGGATTCACCCCCACCACAACTAAATACTGATGCAGAAGGCTTCCTCTACTACAACGACAAACTTTACATACCACCTACCATACGCACCAAGATCTTGGAATTATCGCATGATGTGCCTATGGCAGGACATATGGGTATGACAAAGACTCTTAATCTGATTACCAGACAATTCTGGTGGCCTGACATGAAAACATCTATACAAAAATTCGTCTCTTCATGCAATGTCTGTGCCAGGTCCAAAATTGACACTACGAGACCATCCGGTCTACTATGCAGTCTACCAATACCCCAAACTTCATGGGAAGTTGTGTCCTTGGACTTTATAGTGGAATTGCCTCCTTCCAAAGGATTTAATACCATCTTAGTGTCAGTGGACCATCTGACAAAAATGGCACATTTCATTGCTATTCGCAGACTACCTTCGTCCAAACAAAAGGCAGCACTCCTGATGAAACATGTCTTTAAGTTACATGGTATCCCAAAAACTCTTCTGTCTGACCGTGGATCACAATTTATTTCCAAGTTCTGGCAAGAACTATGTCACATACTACGGATCGAGCGGAAGCTCACTTCTCCTTACCATCCGCAGACCAACGGACAGACAAAGAGTCAACCAATGCATCGAGCAATATTTACGTTGTTACACTTCTTACCAACACGATGATTGGGTGGATCTTCTCCCTCTGGCAGAATTTGCCTACAACAACGCAACCCACAGTACGACCAAGCAGAGTCCGTTCTACTTGAACTATGGGTTTCATCCCTCTATTCTTCCACCACGCATCCTTCCTTCAAATAACCCAGTAGCCTCAGACTATCTTACCCAAATAAAGGACTCTCTGGGTTTGCTTAATACTACCATTGCACACGCTCATAGTCAACAAAAGAAGTACTATGATCTTCGCAGAAGACCTTCTCCTCAGTACGCTATCGGGGACCTCGTTTGGCTCTCAACAAAAAATTTAAGATTGAAAATCCCTAGCAAAAAGCTTGGACCTCTGTTCTTGGGACCTTTCCCAATCAAGAAACTTATTGGAAAAGCTGCAGTACAGCTTACATTGCCAATAGACCTCAAAATACATCCCATTTTCCATGTGTCGCTACTGAAGCCCCATGTTCCTGACCAAGGAATAAGGCCTACTATCCCACCTCCTCCTCCTGTACAAGTTGAAGGTGGAGAAGAATATGAGATAAAAGAGATTCTGGATTCTCGTATCCACAGAGGAAGACTTCAGTACTTGGTTCGATGGAAGAACTATGGGCCCCAAGACGACACCTGGCTAAACACCTCTGACATACATGCCTCTAGATTAATCCGCAATTTTCATGCGAAGTACCCAGACAAACCAGCTCCAGAGGCCTTCAGGAGCCGGCCTTAAGGGGGGGGTACTGTAATGTTCTGGTACCTTTGGGTACCCTAATTACTCTTTCATAAGTGTATGCGCCCCACCATTCTCTTTTGGTAAGGTGCGCATACACCTTTAAGACTGATGCTGTCATCACTGAGCGCCGGACTGGATGGCTATTTAGATCGCCGGCTCTCACTCACATGTGTTCGTTCAAACTGCTTTGTGCCTTGATGCTAACCTGTCTTGAAGCTCACATGCTTGCAAGCATACCTCGCTGTCGGAACCACGCTGCGCTGATCCCTGTATCCCGCTACCGGATCATCCGCTCTTGCCGAACCTCTCCTCTGCTACATTGCTATTAGTGATAAGTACCCCACAGGGGAAACCTCTATAACCTTTATACTAAAGCTTACACTATCTAGCTCTGCATACTAAGGACTATTACTACATCTGCATTATCTAAGATTGCTAGCTCTTGAGCCTACTACCACCTGTTCTTGCACTGGGTTGATCTCTCTTGTATGTCCACCTGCTACTCTGTCATCTGCTACCATACATGATTGCTAAACCTATCTGCATCCCATCTGCTACTATCTTACTTTCAAGAACATTTCCTTTCAAGTGTCTGTCATCTACCATCTCTACCCAACCTGTCTCTTCAGCCTATCATCACTGTGTTACTATATACATAAGTCACTCTAGGAAACATCTTATTGAGTGTGTGTATTTACTTGCTGAATTGAGATCATCCACACATGATGAGTCATTGAGAGTTGGGATTGGTGTCTCAGCGTTTCTCTACATGACTACTGAAGTGGAATATTTCTGCAGCTGAAAATCCACATCATACGTAAAACGCAGGAGCGTTACAGATTGAACGAACCACAAATGGATTCAGCAGAAATAACCACTCAGATGACACAATTAAAACAGCAAGTAACTGCGTTAATACACGCACTTGCTGAATTAAAAGAAGACAATCAGGCTCTGTCGCAGCAGGTAATTAGACTGACACAACTTACCACTGCTCAGTCCCCTGAACCCAAAATAAATCCTCCTTTGGTATTTACAGGCGATCGCAAAAAATTTCGCGAATTTAAAAACGCATGTGAGTTACTTTTCTTGCTAAAACCCCGTACCTACCTTACTGATCACATTAAGGTTTGTACTATTATTTCTTACTTAACAATCGATCCTCGGGCCTGGGCAGACTTTTTTTTTTGAGAAAAACGCCCAGCTTCTCAACTCCTATGCCTTGTTCCTAGCAGAACTCACTAGCCTATATGATGATCCCAATAGGCAGAGTACTGCCGATCTTCAATTAAGATCCTTGAAACAAGGTAGGAGACCTGTAGAAGACTTTGTCGCAGAATTCAAGAGATGGACCCTTGATTCAGAATGGAATGATGCATCTCTGAAAACCCAATTTGGGCTTGGCCTATCAGAGGCCGTTAAAGACGAGCTCGCCCGAGCGGATCTGCCAAAAACCCTGGATGCATTGATACAACTCAGTATCACCATAGATAGAAGACTACGAGAAAGAAAGGCTGAGAAATTGGGAATGCCATTATCCAGTTCTTCTCGGATTTCGGCCGTTGACCCCGTTCCTATGGAGGTAGGAACCATACGCCCACCTCTATCAACTATGGAAAGAGCCAAAAGACGATCTGGTAATCTCTGCTTGTACTGTGCATCCCCGGATCACAAGATAAACGTCTGTCCCCTAGTCTACAAAAAGAAGGGTGAGTGTTCACATGTCCTCCTAGGGGGATTGACAACTTCAATCACTAACCCTTACCTTTCTGTTTGCTTAACATTACAGTGGGACCAGAACAGGATTACTACTAAGGCCATGATTGACACAGGATCTTGTGGAAATTATATTGACATACGTTTTGCTGCTTTAAATAAAGTTCCTATTATTTCTAAACTTAAACCTGTCTCAGTAAGTCTTATTAATGGTGTTCCTTTATCCTCTGGTCCGATCACTGATCAGACACAGGCACTCCTAGTCACTACTAACGGGTCTCATATGGAGACCACTACCTTCGATCTAATACCTTCACCCCACTTTCCCATTGTGTTGGGACTTCCCTGGTTGCACACACATCAACCAACCATAGATTGGAAGGAACGGACCCTGGCCTTCCTCTCTTGTTATTGCGAGGGTACGTGTAACCTCCCGTCTTTCGGGAAGATCCTGTCTGTGGTGACAGATGAGATTGCCCCACTATGTTATCAGGATCTCTCTGAGGTTTTTCTTGAGAAAAATGCTCAAGCACTACCTCCCCATCGAGACTATGATTGTAGCATTGATCTACTCTCAAATAGCAAATTGCCGTTCGGTCATGTTTATCCTCTTTCACAGGATGAACTTTCCCATCTCAAAGACTATTTGGATGAGAATTTGAAGAAAGGTTTTATTAGACCTTCCACTTCTTCCACAGCAGCAGGACTCTTTTTTGTCCGCAATAAGGACTCAAGTCTCAGGCCTATCATCGACTATAGGCAATTGAATGCTATTACAATAAAAGATCGCTATCCTCTACCGCTTATCCCTGAGCTCATTGAGCAGGTGCGTGGAGCTACCTATTTTTCAAAATTGGATCTGAAAGGAGCATACAATCTCATTCGAATCCGTGCTGGACACGAGTGGAAGACTGCATTCAGAACCAGATACGGATTGTTCGAATATCTTGTAATGCCATTCGGGCTATGCAACGCCCCTGCAGTTTTTCAACGATTTATAAACTATATTTTCAGAGACTTACTAGATGTCTGTGTTGTGGTATATCTGGACGATATACTTATATATTCACGATCCCTGTCTGAACACATAAGACATGTAAGACTAGTATTATCGAGATTGCTTGCACACAACCTTTATGTGAAACTGAAAAAATGCTTGTTTCATAAAGAAGAGGTACTGTTTCTAGGCTACATCATATCCAAAACAGGAATCGAGATGGACATGAGTAAGATATCCTGCATTCAGGATTGGCCTACACCAACCACACGCAAGGCGCTACAGCGATTCCTCGGATTTTCGAATTTCTACAGGAAGTTCATCAGAAACTTCTCTGCCATTGTGAGACCCCTCCCACAGCTCACTAGCATTAAAAAACCATTCAAATGGTCAGATGAAGCAAATAAAGCTTTTCACCTGTTAAAGACAAGGTTTACTTCTGCTCCCATATTACGCCATCCAGACCCATCCCTCCAATACATTCTGGAAGTAGATGCGTCAAACATGGCAGTAGGGGCAATACTCTCCCAACGACCAACTCACACTTCACCACTTCATCCAGTCGCCTTTTTTTCTAAATCCCTAAGCAGTCCAGAGATAAATTACCCCGTGGGTGAAAAGGAACTACTTGCTATAAAATTGGCTCTGGAGAATTGGCGACATCTACTCGAAGGCACTCAATTACCAATACTTATATACACGGACCATAAAAATCTCCAATATCTTCAGACTAACAAAACTCTCTCTCACCGACAGGTACGATGGTCACTATTCTTTCTAAGGTTTAACTTCCTAGTGACCTACACACCTGCAGATAAGAACAAAAAGGCGGATGCACTATCACGACTAACTGAAGAAAACTACTTCGAAATCCCTTCCGTTCCTATAATACCTCACAAACGCATTATTGGAGTTGTCCGTTCCTTGAAGGAAGAGGTTTTGCATGGTATAAGTTTGGATTCACCCCCACCACAACTAAATACTGATGCAGAAGGCTTCCTCTACTACAACGACAAACTTTACATACCACCTACCATACGCACCAAGATCTTGGAATTATCGCATGATGTGCCTATGGCAGGACATATGGGTATGACAAAGACTCTTAATCTGATTACCAGACAATTCTGGTGGCCTGACATGAAAACATCTATACAAAAATTCGTCTCTTCATGCAATGTCTGTGCCAGGTCCAAAATTGACACTACGAGACCATCCGGTCTACTATGCAGTCTACCAATACCCCAAACTTCATGGGAAGTTGTGTCCTTGGACTTTATAGTGGAATTGCCTCCTTCCAAAGGATTTAATACCATCTTAGTGTCAGTGGACCATCTGACAAAAATGGCACATTTCATTGCTATTCGCAGACTACCTTCGTCCAAACAAAAGGCAGCACTCCTGATGAAACATGTCTTTAAGTTACATGGTATCCCAAAAACTCTTCTGTCTGACCGTGGATCACAATTTATTTCCAAGTTCTGGCAAGAACTATGTCACATACTACGGATCGAGCGGAAGCTCACTTCTCCTTACCATCCGCAGACCAACGGACAGACAAAGAGTCAACCAATGCATCGAGCAATATTTACGTTGTTACACTTCTTACCAACACGATGATTGGGTGGATCTTCTCCCTCTGGCAGAATTTGCCTACAACAACGCAACCCACAGTACGACCAAGCAGAGTCCGTTCTACTTGAACTATGGGTTTCATCCCTCTATTCTTCCACCACGCATCCTTCCTTCAAATAACCCAGTAGCCTCAGACTATCTTACCCAAATAAAGGACTCTCTGGGTTTGCTTAATACTACCATTGCACACGCTCATAGTCAACAAAAGAAGTACTATGATCTTCGCAGAAGACCTTCTCCTCAGTACGCTATCGGGGACCTCGTTTGGCTCTCAACAAAAAATTTAAGATTGAAAATCCCTAGCAAAAAGCTTGGACCTCTGTTCTTGGGACCTTTCCCAATCAAGAAACTTATTGGAAAAGCTGCAGTACAGCTTACATTGCCAATAGACCTCAAAATACATCCCATTTTCCATGTGTCGCTACTGAAGCCCCATGTTCCTGACCAAGGAATAAGGCCTACTATCCCACCTCCTCCTCCTGTACAAGTTGAAGGTGGAGAAGAATATGAGATAAAAGAGATTCTGGATTCTCGTATCCACAGAGGAAGACTTCAGTACTTGGTTCGATGGAAGAACTATGGGCCCCAAGACGACACCTGGCTAAACACCTCTGACATACATGCCTCTAGATTAATCCGCAATTTTCATGCGAAGTACCCAGACAAACCAGCTCCAGAGGCCTTCAGGAGCCGGCCTTAAGGGGGGGGTACTGTAATGTTCTGGTACCTTTGGGTACCCTAATTACTCTTTCATAAGTGTATGCGCCCCCACCATTCTCTTTTGGTAAGGTGCGCATACACCTTTAAGACTGATGCTGTCATCACTGAGCGCCGGACTGGATGGCTATTTAGATCGCCGGCTCTCACTCACATGTGTTTGTTCAAACTGCTTTGTGCCTTGATGCTAACCTGTCTTGAAGCTCACATGCTTGCAAGCATACCTCGCTGTCGGAACCACGCTGCGCTGATCCCTGTATCCCGCTACCGGATCATCCGCTCTTGCCGAACCTCTCCTCTGCTACATTGCTATTAGTGATAAGTACCCCACAGGGGAAACCTCTATAACCTTTATACTAAAGCTTACACTATCTAGCTCTGCATACTAAGGACTATTACTACATCTGCATTATCTAAGATTGCTAGCTCTTGAGCCTACTACCACCTGTTCTTGCACTGGGTTGATCTCTCTTGTATGTCCACCTGCTACTCTGTCATCTGCTACCATACATGATTGCTAAACCTATCTGCATCCCATCTGCTACTATCTTACTTTCAAGAACATTTCCTTTCAAGTGTCTGTCATCTACCATCTCTACCCAACCTGTCTCTTCAGCCTATCATCACTGTGTTACTATATACATAAGTCACTCTAGGAAACATCTTATTGAGTGTGTGTATTTACTTGCTGAATTGAGATCATCCACACATGATGAGTCATTGAGAGTTGGGATTGGTGTCTCAGCGTTTCTCTACATGACTACTGAAGTGGAATATTTCTGCAGCTGAAAATCCACATCATACGTAAAACGCAGGAGCGTTACACAGGGTTAGCATGGCCGAAATGTGGAAAAGCTTTGTCAGCATGCCACAACAAACAGCAGCACCAGCAGCTCATATGGAACGTCTTAGCAGGAGGCAGCATTTCACCAACATGGTGGAGCAGTATGTGTGCACACGCCTAGACGTACTGAATGACGGGTCTGCCCCCTTCAACTTCTGGGTCTCCAAGTTGGGCACATGGCCTGAGCTTGCCCTTTACGCCTTGGAGGTGCTGGCGTGCCCTGCAGCCAGTGTATTATCTGAACGGGTATTTAGCACGGCTGGGGGCGTTATCACAGACAAGCGCAGCCGCCTGTCCAGAGACAATGTGGACAAGCTCACGTTCATTAAAATGAACCAGGCATGGATCCCACGGGACTTTTCCGTACCTTGTGCAGAATAGCGATGGATACCGACCTTACCCAGCCTTTGTTCTATTTTTGCTCTTTCTCACTCTTTTGGGGTTTTTAAAATTTAAAATTTAAATTTAAAATTTCTGAAAAAAAGCAGTGTTGGCTACCTCGTCCTCCTCAGGGCCAGATTAACATAGGGGCTATTGGAGCTGCAGCTCCAGGCCCCTACCTTAATATAGGCCCCGGGTTGGCCATATTCACTGTTACCGCTCTTCTGTCACTTGTAAACACAGAAGTCTGGCTTCTATGCTCGCTTCTCCAGGCAGCTCCCTCAGAACCTCCCCACACAGCACGAAGGCCGGACAAGGAGGGACAGTTGCCGATGCATGGATGTGTTTATGGGCTTCAGAGACAGCATCCCATGTTGAATTAGGCATGCATGGCTGCATCCTTCCTCCTCTGGGTGCATGCCAAGGCACGGCCCTTCAAAATCCTCAGCACCAAGCCCATGATGCTTTTAATCCGGCCCTGGTCCTCCTCCACCGCCGCTTCCACCTACAACGCCCATAGGTGTGCGCAGCCTATTACATTAGGGTGTGCACCCCAAAGTTTAAATACACATGCATGTGTTTGCCTACATGTACATGGCCCTGATACATTACTCTCCCTGCTGGCAAAGAGAAATAGAGCAGAGCATGTCCGAGGGAGATCTTTCCCATCTCCTCACTGGCAAACAGAGCGATAATGCTATGTGCCCTAGGTGATTAGGGTGTGCCCAGGTACACCCGGCACACCCTGTGTGCACGCCTATGACACTGCCACATCCACCACCACCTCAACCTCCCTCCTACTCCATATGGGCCTCGTCCTTCAGAGATGAAGAACATTGTTTTATTTTTCTGGGTTTTTTTTGTTGTTTTAAGTTATTTCCCTATACACATTTGTTTGCAGAGCACTTGCCATGCTCTTAACTACGTTTTGCTGCCATTTGCAGCACTCTAGCCCTTTCCATTGGTGTTTTAGAGCCATTTTAGTGCCTGAAAGTTCGGGTCCCCATTGACTTCAATGGGGTTCGGTGTCCGGGAAAAGTTCGGCAAAAGTCCGGGACACGGACCCGGACTTTTTTTTTAAGTTCGGCCGAACCCGCCGAACACGGACATCCAGGTGTCCGCTCAACTCTAGTAATGATTCATTTTAAAACTTTTACCTGTAACCAAGGAATAAAAGGTCTTGCTAAAAAGGTTCAAGTGACAATATTTGCATGTTTTAACCCCACAGGCATTAGAACCTGTACCAAGTGGAAGATTTTTCTCTCGAGGTAAAAGGAGGAAAGGAGTAAACCTATTTATATTGTATAACATTTTAAGGGTATGTGAGTGTTATTGGAATATTCATAAGATGATTGATTCTGTAGTTTCATGGTGTCATTTGGTGTTCAAACATGAGGCACATTCCTGAGTTTCCCAATCTAGCACTGTTGCAGGTGAGAGCTAAATAGTAATTAGATCTGACTCAGAAAGAAACAGGCAAAGCAATTAGCAGTGAGATCACCATACCACACATTTATGATGCAACGCAGAGAAAATGGCAAGATGTGTGTGACGTGGAACAAGAAGCAGCCTATCTCTAGTTACAAGCTACGTGAATTAATACAAGGACATAGGACAGTGATGGCGAACCTTGGCACCCCAGATGTTTTGGAACTACATTTCCTATGATGCTCATGCACTCTGCAGTGTAGATGAGCATCATGGGAAATGTAGTTCCAAAACATCTGGGGTGCCAAGGTTCGCCATCACTGACATAGGAGAACCAATCAGTCATGACACTACAAACTGCAACCACAACATATGAGCCCATCATTACAATGTAAGGCAAACGAATGACAAAGGAAATATAACCACACTAAAACCTACATTTGAAAGTGTACAATGCATTTAACAGAAAATTGGGTGATTACATTTAAAAAATGGAGGCTGATAAAATGTAATTTATTGCTCTCTTATCAAATGTCAGCTATGACATTTTTCCAGGTAAATCACACATTTTTTTGATAGCTATTTAAATGATATTGAAGTTAATATGATAATGTGTGATAGATAATTTCTTTATCGACTTCTGGGTTCACATCCGTGTTATTGTACATCGTGGCAGCATGCTCTTTGTGCTCATGTTACATAGTTAGTCAGGTTGAAAAAAGACACAAGTCCATCTGGCTCAACCAATAAAAAAACAAAAAACAAAATGTTACTCTGCTACTATGTTGTATAAATGAATTAAATCATAGTTTCCCAGCAACCTTCAATATAAATCACAATGTATGGGTATACGTACCTCAGCAGGTACTTGAGCCAGGTTTAGCAGATGCGTCTGCTCCCTAAATTAAACTCAACCTATCCATTCATGTACATGATACTCATATAACTCCAGTTGAGATAACTATGTTGTTGTCAAGACTTGTTTTCCCTCTCCACATCACACACCAATCTATGGTTCATTTGACCGATCGTTACCTATCTCCGCTCTCTCTCTCATTTTCTTGTTTTTCCTTCTTCTTTGTTTTTGCTTTTTTGTTTTCTTTCTTCTTTATTTATTTTTTTCCATTCTTGGACTCCTTTTTGCTTTTCTGGATGTTTTGTTCACTCTGGAATATTGGGGTTGCTGTTTCTATGCGACATATATATGTCTTGCAACATATATGTATACATTCCTATATATTGGTTAACACATATGTGTATATCTGCACTACATATAATGGATTCCTCTGTGATGTGACTATATGAATGCATGCTATCATAATTAGGGTCATTATTGTTGTAACAAAATTGGGCTGTATTGTGACATTTGAATATTGCATAATACGATCTTTATTGTTCATGGAGCACACAGTTGTGATGGTATCAGCAACATAATAATGCATATAGTTTAATCATGAGCTTTATTTATCCACTTGCCGACCGCCGCAAGTACATATACTGTGGCGGTCAGCCCCTCACAGGCATAGTGACGTACCGTGACGTACGTCACTAGCCTGTGAGGCTCTGGGGAGCGAGCGCGCGCCGCCAGCGGCACGCTCCCACTCCCGCGTGGTCACGGACCCCTCAGCGATCGTCGGGGGAGAGGGAGAAAGGCAGGCGGCTAGTGTAAACAAGCTGCCTGTCATTCTCCCCTGTGTAGAGACTGTGATCACACGGTTCTACTATGTAGGACCGTTGATCACTGTTTTTACAGCTCAAGCCACAGCCAATCACAGTTAGAATCACGCCCCTAGGGACACACACAGCCCCTCCCTCTCAAATAAAGTTAACCCCTTCACTGCCAGTGTAATTTTACAGTAACAGTGCATATGTATAGCACTGATTACTGTAGAAATGTCACTGGTAACCCCAAAAGTGTCAAAAATGTCAGTCAAGGGTCCGATCTGTCCGCCGCAATGTTGCAGTACTCTAAAAAAAATCGCAGATCGCCGCCATTATGCGTAAAAAAAAAAAACAACAAAAGTGACAAAAATCTTTCCCTTTGTTAGTAAACGCGTTAACTTTTGCGCAAACCAATCAAAATATGCTTTTTGCGATTTTTTTTACCAAACATATGTAGCATAAAACAAATTGGGCGAAAATGTTAAAAAATTTAGATTTTTACATTTTTTTGGGGGGGAATTTCATGTAAAAAAAATGTGAAAAATATTGTTATTTTTGCAAAATTGACGCTCTTTTTTTGTTTATAGCGCAAAAAGTAAAAATCGCACAGGTGATCAAATACCACCAAAAGAAAGCTCTGTTTGTGGGAAAAAAAGGACGTCAAATTCATTTAGGTACAGCGTCGCACGACCGCGCAATTGTCCGTTAAAATCATGCAGTGCTGAATTGCAAAATACCCCCTGGTCTTTAAGCAGCCAAATCCTCCGGGGCTTAAGTGGGTATTTTTCAACACCTTTTTTTTATTCTCTATTCTTCAGGGTGACTTTACTTTATTTTTCTTCTTCAGTTATGCTGGTTTTCTTTCTTCTTTCTTCTTTCTTTGCTTATGTATATGGTCACTCTGCAGAGATGTTTTTGGTGAATCGTTTAAACTGAGGGACCCCTTCTCTTCTTTTCTTTTTTAGAGGGTCTGTGTTTTGTACTTTGAGACACTATTTCAGCAACACACATGCATTCTACGGATATGGCTCCATATTTCTTATTCAGTCTCATGCTTTATTCCAGATATATTTTTCTTTCTTGTCGTTCTTATTTTTGTTTTTATCCTCCATTTTAAGTTTTTGTCATTGCTATTTTATTTTTATTTTTTCATTCTTTTCTCTTCTTTTGTTTTCTGTTCTTTACACCCAGTGCAATTAATTTGCTCAGGGTGGTGTTCTCTACACATGAAAGTCTGCTAGGCTGTCTCTATCTAAAAATCAAGCACTGATGATTTGCAACTGTGTGCTCAATTAACGATGATCGAGGATGAGCTCAGAAAGCTCTTTGCCATTATTTAAGCAGCATCTTTTCATGTATGTGCATGGTTACGACTAAGCGGATGTTTATCCGTGAAACGCCTCAACTGCTATGCTTTCATCCCTTGTCTCTGACTTTATCATGGACTGTATCTTGGATTGATTTTAACTTTTGGATTAAAATAAACAGATTTTATATTTTGCACCTTCAAGTTTGAGTGCTCTGTGGTTTGTAGCCGTATCAGTCTCGAAAGAACTTGCGGATCCTAATATCCAAAAAGGAGGAGGAAAGGGTCTTTTGGGTATTCGACACAATGTGGTTGCAAAAATAAAATTTATGACTTGGTCCCAGAAGTGCGATATAACATTGCATGTCCAAAAGCGATGAGCCAAGGTCGGGCGTGGGGTCTTGCAGTGGGGACATTGGGCAGCCAGAGGGTTTTTGTTGTCCACAGAGAAGGGTAGGTATGCACGATGCATTATACGCATTTGCGTTTCCCTCCAGTATTCATTTGGAGTAAGGTACAGGGTTGCATTATATCCCGTTAGAAGTCTGTGAAGAAGGTCAGGGGAGGGAAAATCCTTTCCCCAATTCGCAGCCGCTGATTCGGAGTAGGGGGGGATCGATTTCTGAAGAAGCGATTTGTAGATATTGGGGACAGTGTTGAGGTTACTTGTGATGAAAGTGTCCAGGAGTGAATGGAAAAACCATTTGGGTTTGTCCCTACAAGATGTTTGAACATAGCTCAGGCATTGCCCATAGTAAAAAGGTGGGAGAATGGTAAGGAGTAAGTATTTGCGATAATGGAGAAGTCTAAAGGTGTACCAGAGTCTTTGCAGTACAGGTCTGTGAAATTGGCGAGGCCTTTCTGTTTCGAAGATAACTTTATCCCATGGTCAAGTCCAGACGGAAACATAGGGTTACCTTGTATAGGGAGGTATCTAGATATACCGGGACATGTAATAGCTTTCTGGCTTCCCTCCATGCAATAGCTGTATCACAGAGGAGGAGGTTGTGTTGGAGGGCCAGGGTTAAGGTTTTCCATTTGCAATGGAGTAAAGCCGGTAGAGAATATGGATGTACCAAAGATGCTTTCACAGGGTACAAAGAATAACGCAAAGATTTGTTAATCCAGTCCATACCAATCCGCAACAGGCACGATAGGTTATAAACTCTGATATTTGGAAGTCCAATGCCCCCTTCTCTCCTGGGCAGGTGTAACTTCCTAAAGGACATTCGTGGTCGCTTGTTTCTCCAGATAAATTTGGAGATGGAGGTCTCCAGAAGTTTGATATCCTTGTGCTTTAACAATAAAGGCAAGGTTTGTAGTGGGTATAGTAATTTCGCAAAGCTAACCATTTTTGCCGAGGAGAGAAAGAGGAAGATCCATCCAGTTACCCAATTCCTATACAACTTTCGAGTTTAAAGGAGTGTAGTTGAGGGTATAGAGAGAGGAGGGAGTTTTACCAATTTTGATGCCTAGGTATGTTATATGTGTTGTGGCTACCGTAAAGGGCGAGTTTTGTAACCAGGGGTTTACCGGACGATGCGTCAAGGGGAGTATTTCGCTTTTAGGGAAATTTATACCAAGGCCAGAGAAGGTTTTGAATTCATCAAAGATTGCCTTTATGGTGGACATATCAGAACCGGGGTTGGACTTAAAAATGAGAATGTCGTCCGCAAAGAGGGCAGTGTGGATCTCGTGGTTGCCGACCTTAATGCCGTGTAGGGGAGCCATTTCTGCCAGAAAACGAGACAAAGGTTCCATGGCTAAGTTGAAAAGCAAGGGGGAAAGCAGGCATCCCTGCCTCGTCCCCTTGTATAAACGAAATTCACCCGAGAGGAGGCCAGCCACCACCAGTCTGGCCGATGGAGCCTTGTACATGGAGCTCATTAGGTGGGCAAAAGCTCCGGAGAAGCCCATTTCGGCCAGGACCATGGACAACCATCAGAAATCCACATTATCGAAGGCTTTTTCAGCGTCCCAGGAGGAAGACGTGTTTGTTCCAGAACAGCAAGAACTTTCCGTATGTTAAGGGTTGCCGTCCTACCTTTTACAAAACTGGGTGGATCAGGGAGGGCAGTAAGTCTGCCAACCTGGTGGCTATTATTTTGGACAGGATCTTGACATCCAAGTTTAAAAGGGAGATGGGGCGGTAGGCCCCACGGTCAAGAGGGTCTTTTTTGGCTAGTAGTTTTATGATTGCCTGATTTCCCGTCGGTAGCTAGCCGCCCCCTTCCCACATGCCATTGCACACCTGGTGAAGTGTGGGTAGAAGTAAGTCCGGCAAAGATTTATAAAATTCGCCAGTGAAGCCATCAGGTCTGGGGGCCTTGTGGGGGGCAAGATGTTTAATGGTCTCGTTTAGTTAATTTGTGGTAATAGGGGCATTGAGCATCGCGAGTTGGGATGGTGACAGTTTGGGGAGCGTAATGCGTTGTAAGAAATTTTGTGCCGTGGGGGAGTCCATGTGGTCTTCAACATAGAGGGAGAAATAATATTTGAGCATGGTTTCACTGATTTTTGGGGAGTGTGTTCTATAGTCCCGTGCATGTTACGCAAGGCAGTAATATGGGTGGGGCGGTAAGGAGGTTTGCATAGCCGGGCCAGGAGCTTACCAGCCTTGTTACCGAACCTATAAAGCATGGCCGCCAAGCGGTTCCGCTTTGTAAATTCCAATGTGGTGGCCCATAAATCAAAGCAGCGTTTGGCTTTCTGCCATTCTGTTCTCGTGGCCAGGGGAAGTGCGAGCAAGGAGGGCACGTTGAGCTATGGTTAAGCGTACACTAGCAGCTTTGTACTGTTGTGCAGATTGCCGTTTAAAGGAACTAGCATAGGATATCATTTTGCCCCTAAGGAAAGCTTTTCCGGCTTCTCAAAATAAGTTTTGGTTCTCAAAAAAGTGGGAGTTTGCAGTCCTTTTTTTCCCACAAATAGAGCTTTCTTTTGGTGGTATTTGATCACCTGTGCGATTTTTACTTTTTGCGCTATAAACAAAAAAAGAGCGACAATTTTGAAAAAATAACAATATTTTTCACATTTTTTTTTATATGAAATTCTCAAAAAAAAAAAAAATGTAAAAATCGAAATTTTTTAACATTTTAGGCCAATTTGTTTTCTGCTACAAAAACAGATTTTGATTGGTTTGCGCAAAAGTTATTGCGTTTACTAACTACAGGTAAGATTTATGTCATTTTTATTGTTTTTTTTTTTTAACTAGTAATGGTGGCGATCTGCGATTTTTTTTTTGTGGGGCTGCGACATTGCGGCAGACAGATCGGACCCTTGACTGACATTTTTTACACTTTTGGGGGTACCAGTGACATTACTACAGTAATCAGTGCTATACATATGCACTGTTACTGTAAAAATGGCCTGAAGAAGGAGCGGAGCTCCGCTACGCATCGCCGTTCGATTCCCCTGGTGTCTCCGGAAGTGACGTCATAGCCATCCGACCGGCGGTCCCACGCTGCATCGCCATCACAGAGGATCTGCACGTCCCCCGCCTCCCACATGAGGCCATCGGCTATCCTCCCTCATCACAGCGCTACCGCCCGACCGGATCTCCCACCTTGGATGTGACTCCTGAGACTTTCCCCCTGCTACTGCTTTTACAGATGCCTGCTTTTATGGACCTCTTGTGAGTACCATTTTAATTGTGTGTGAATAAAATACTGCTGTGCTACACTTAGATCGGCGCTTGGCTCTCTCTCTCTCTCTCTCTCTACTGTAAAAATGACACTGGCAGGGAAGGGGTTAACTTTATTAGTGATCAAGGGGTTAAGTGTGTCCCTAGGGGCTTGATTCTAACTGTCAAGGGGCGTGGCTTGTGATGTAACCACAGAGACATACGATCCTACATAGCAGGGTCGTATGATCTCTGCAGTTACACCAGGGAGAATGACAGGCGGCTTTGTTGTTCATTAGCCGCCTGCCTTTCTCCCTCTCCAGCGGGAGAACGCGAGTGACCGGCGGACATCAGAGCCACCGGTCACTCGCGCAGGGATGTCACTGAATGAGCGGGGGCGGGCGAGCGCGCCGCTCGCCCCCTAGAGGCTCGTGGGCGAGTGACGTAGCGATACATTGTTTTGCCCAGGAGGGGATGACCGCCGCAGTATATGTACTGTACTTACAGCGGTCGGCAAGTGGTTAAGTAGGATTGAAAATCCCTATTGTCAGATATGTGGGAGTGGAAAGTCCCATATCCATAGTTTCAGGGTAGAGGTGGTGTCGGGGAATTCTAGTGTTACTGAAACCGGTGCATGGTCAGATACAGTAAACCCCCCTCCATTGCGGGGGTTACGTTCTGGACCCAGCCGCGAAAAGTGAAATTCCGCGAAATAGAAAAACCCTATTAAAATGCATTGTAGGCATGTTTTTTTTACTGTCACTGTACTGTACATGTAAAAGCATTTTAAGGTCTTTAAACACACTTTTAAAACAATAGAAACTGATTTAAACACATAAAAGATACTAAGAGACATAGCAAGAGCTATGGAAAACACAAAATATTTCATTTTTAATGATTTATATAGTAAAATAACATTACAAAAAAAAAAAACACAAATTACCGGGACCGCAAAAACTGAACCGCGATGGAGCAGTATTGCGATGTCATGGATTTCGGGAAGGGAGGTGAAAGGGGTGAGATCATCAGTACAGAGAATGTAATCTATCCTGGTGAAGACATTATGAGGTGGGGAGAAGGTGTATTCTCTATCAGCTGGGTGGTGGAGTATCCAAATGTCTGTAAGGTGGTGGGATTCCGCAATAGAGGCAAGATGTGTGAGTACTGAGTGTGAGTGAGCAGACGATGTGCAGTGGTGGGATGACCTATCATCAATCTGGTGCATAACCGTGTTAAAATCACCCCCTATTAAGTGAGGGGTCTGTGGATCTCTTAAGAGATGCTGAGTCAGCGTTTCAAAGAAAGGCTTGCCCAGGTTATTCGGAGCGTAGACGTTGCAGAGTAGGAATTCCAGTGTACCAATGCGAACACGCGTGGTACAGAGGCGGCCTTGGTCATCGGAAGAGACATTTAAGATATCCCAGGACAGGCGTTTGTGGATCAGTATTGCGGCCTTGAGCTGCTGAGCCCAGGACCTCGCCTACCCACAGTTTCCGAAGATGGTGAAAATCTGGGGAGGATAAGTGGGTGTCCTGTAGGAGAGCGATATCTGTATCTAGTCTGCGCAGGTGGCGCAGTATTTTCATGTGCTTGATGGGGGACCTAAGTCCCTTGACATTCCATGAGACTATTTTCATATTCGATGATTTGGGGGGTGAGGTGTGGTTAGAGGACGGAAGATAGGAATGTATTATAAGGAAATGGGTATAAATGTGGAATAGGAGACAGTGCCTTAGAATTGAGCTGTAAGGTATCCGGAAAGAGGCTACGTATGCAATTTGGGTTAGGAGGGTATGCGAAACTGGGAAAGAGATAGGAAAAACTACGGTTGGAATACAAAGGTAGAACATAAGCAGTGAAAACTTCACTTTTTTCCACATGGGGTCACAACCGGATAGGCCCCTTCTCTCGACGGCCCACACAGATATCCCACAAAATCGCCCCAGTGTAGCTCCGAGGGCATGAACGACATTTGTATGGGGAGGGAGATAGTGTGCATTCCATGAGGGTGGTGGCGAGCAGCAGGGCCAGGAACCAAGGGGGAAACATAGACCTAAAATAATACAAGCTATCAACACAAAACAGCGGTCAAGTCCCAAAAACGGCGAAAGCCACGAATGCAGGTGAGGGGCTTTCAGAGAGCCCGCCGGTTAGAGACCATCACGGCTGATGAGATATACGGCATGGTGGCCAGTAACCGGGTAATAATACAGTCAAATGATCCTTTGCAGATCAGGCGTCTGGAGGACATAAAAAGGAAAAAATATAGCATACCACAGGAAGGATGGCATGTGCGTGCAAGAGTGCAGCGAGGTCTGGTAGTGGCGCGGGGAGCGCTGTGCTCGATGCGGGCAGATCTGGAGGCTGCCGCGAGCCGGTTTTTTCCAGAAAAAGATCCATCGTGATGGCAGGTAAATCTGTGTAGACAAGGAGGAATCCCCGTTAGGCGTGGAGGCGGGCGTGAGGCTGATTTCCAGGCCGGGTGTGGGAGCTGAAGTGGAATGTGTCTACTCCATACGGCGCCGAAACCGGAAGTGCATTAGCATTTTTGATTGCTAGCCACACCAGTCCCAGTGTCACCATACCAGTGTAAGTGTCAGGGCTCCAGTGGTGGAAGAGGGTCTCTAGGACCCAGCATCAGTCAGGACACCAATGGCAGGAGGAGGGCTCTAGGACCCAGCATCTCAGCCAGCACATCACATGAGCCTTTATAAGGAAGTGAGCCAGTGATTGAAGTTGCTGATTGATCTTCAGCTTGTACCGTGTTCCTGTGATCCTTGTTCCTGAAAGTTCTCTGTTACCGACCAACCTGGCTTGTCCTTACGATTCTGCTTGTCTCCTGACCTGAACTCGGCTTGTCTTTGGATATTCTCTCCTGTTACCTGATCTCGGCTTCCCTATCTGACTTTGCCTACTCTGGTATCCTCCCGGGTCTGAACTCAGGCTTGAACTGACTTCCCATTGCCTTAGTGCAAACACAGACCTGCCACCTCTCACAGGCGCCACCTGGCTGCAGCCACTACTTCGCACATCAGAAACCTTTCTGAGTTCTTCTGCAATCAACATCACAGGCGACCTGTGCTACTTTGAGCCCGACTCCTCCTGTTCTCACTTTCAGGGGAGTCTGGAACTTAACCGCAAGGGAAGCCCTCTCTCCATTGGCCTCCACACCAGGTACGTGATAGTATCAATCAGCCATATGTCTGAGGCCGAGAGAGGTGCTGCGGCGATGGAAGCTCTCTGTCAGCAGATGACCACACTTACACAAGCCATCAAGGATTTGCAAGGAGGATACTTCCAGCTTGAAGAACGCATGTGCGCTCTCACTACTACAGCGACTTCCACAGAATCTAACCCGGCTATGAGCCCCAACCCTTTAGCGGCTCCTTCCAGTCCTCCGGCCACTGCTCCAGCTGCCATTTTGCTTCCTCCCCCAGAACCCAGAGTCCCACTCCTGAGTGCTTTTCAGGGGATAGACGAAAGTTCAGGGCCTTCAGAAACGCATGTGAACTTTATTTTGCTCTGGAACCAAGGACTTTTGCACTTGAGACTTTTAGAGTAGGGTTTATTATTTCTCTATTGTCTGACGAACCGCAATCCTGGGCTCATAACCTATTGGAGCAAAAGAATACAGCACTGAACTGTTTCCACATTTTTTGGAGGCAATGGCAGTCCTTTACGATGACCCACAGAGAACTGCCACCCCTGAGTCTGCCCTTCATACCCTTGTACAGGGCCAGCGACCTGTGGAAGACTACATTGTGGAGTTCCGTAAGTGGTCAGCTGATACCGGATGGAATGCCGCTGCTTTAAAGTACCAGTTCCATTTAGGCTTAGCTGAGACCCTTAACGATGAATTGGCCCGGTTCGAGGCTCCTACCTCTCTTGTGAATCTCATTCAAGTCTCTATCCAGTTGGACAGACGGCTACGAGAGCAACGTACCCAGAGCTTCCGACCCACTTGGGTGCTACCAAGGGTCCCAGGTTCTACCATTCCTGCCCCGGTTCCTCAACCTTCTAGTTTATCTGATGCTGAACCCAAGCAGATTGGTCTACTCCGACCCGCTCTGACTCCTGAAGAAAAGGATCGCAGACGACAGAACAATCTCTGTCTGTATTGCGGATCCACCGGCCATTTCCTGCGCAATTGTCCCACCAAGTAAGCCCTGTCAACCATCCTCTTCTTATCTCCAGTTGTCCGGGACTCAATCCTCGCACATCATTCTTCCCATTTCATTGCAGCTGGCTGGAAAGGGAATCAACCTGCGAGCAATCGTTGACTCTGGGGCCTGCAGCTGCTTCATAGACATTAATCTTGCGAAAGACTTGCATATCCCTCTCAAACCTAAAAAGCAAAGACTTGATATACACCTAGCAGATGGCACTACTCCCAGCTCAGGACCTGTTACCCAAGAGACCCTTCCTATCTCAGCAACCACACATACAGGTCATCAAGAACTCCTCTGGTTCGATGTCATCAGGTCTCCCATATTCCCAGTCATCCTAGGAATACCCTGGTTACAGGCCCATAATCCACAAATTGACTGGTCCAAGGGAGAAATTACCTTTCATCTAGTTACTGTCAACAACACTGTGGCATCTCCAAGCATGCCGCTCCTCCTGCATGTTTGTCCATCCAGCCCTCAACAGATACCAGTCTTGCTGTCCCACCAGTTTATCACGACTTCCTTGATGTATTCGACAAAAGAAAAGCCGATACTCTACCCCCACACTCTACCCCCACAAACTGAGCTGGAAGTCCTCCGAACAGTACATCGATGAAAACTTAGCCAAGGGATTCATCCGTCCATCTTCCTCGCCAGCCGGAGCAGGTATCTTCTTTGTCGAGAAAAAGGATCACTCCCTCAGACCATGCGTTGACTACAGGGAGCTTAACAAGATCACTATCAAGAATAGGTACCCACTTCCTCTTGTTCCAGAATTATTTCAGAGGTTCCGAGCATCCCAGGTGTTCACGAAGTTGGACTTGAGAGGGGCCTACAACTTAGTCCGCATAAGGGAAGTGGACGAATGGAAGACCGCCTTCCGAACGAGATTCGGTCATTTTGAATATCTCGTGATGCCCTTCGGGCTTTGTAATGCTCCTGCAACGTTCCAGCACTTTGTGAACAACATATTCAGAGAGTACCTTGACCTTTTCTCATTGTCTACCTGGATGACATACTGATCTTTTCTGCCTCACTCGAGCTCCATCAGGACCATGTCAAAAAGGTGTTAAATACCCTAAGAACTCATGGCTTATATGCCAAATCAGAAAAATGCGAGTTCGAGAGACAGTCTATTCAGTTCTTGGGACTCATAATCTCTACCGAGGGAATTTCCATGGATCCTCAGAAGGTCTCAGCAATTATGGAATGGCCTGCGCCCTCAGACAGGAAGGGAGTCCAAAGATTCATAGGATTCGCTAACTTCTATCGGAAATTTATCAAATATCATTGCCTCGATTACTCAGCTTACTCGCTCACATACACGCTTTCTTTGGAATCAAGAATCCCAAGCAGCCTTTGAACAGTTAAAAGCCCTATTTACCTCTGCCCCTGTGCTACAATACCCAGACCCAGCACTTCCTTTCGTTCTAGAGGTAGATGCCTCCGAAGTAGCAACAGGAGCAGTGCTTTCTCAACGTCAGGGCCCAAAGGCTTTGCTTCACCCGGTAGCTTTTTGTTCCAAGAGACTAAACCAAGCCGAAAATAATTATGATGTGGGTGATAGGGAGCTTCTGGCAATTAAAGTAGCCTTTGAGGAGTGGAGGTACCTGCTGGAGGGGGCTAGTCACCCAATTATGATTTTTACTGATCACAAGAACTTGGAGTACCTGAGATCCGCTAAACGCTTAAGACCTCGTCAGGCTAGATGGGCCTTGTTTTTCTCCAGGTTTAATTTTCATTTGACATACCGACCAGGATCCAAGAATGGGAAGGCAGATGCCCTGTCTCGGATGTTCCCTGAATCTTCTGAACCTGCTCCCCCCAGCACCATTCTTTCTGCCCAAAATTTTTTGCTAATTCAGCCTAGTCTGGAATCCTCCATCAGGCAGGCTTCTGCATCATGTCCTGAATCCAAACAAGCTTCACTAAAAAAGAAGGATGGATTGCTGTGGCACCTAGATAAGGTCTTTATACCTCTGGAGGCAAGGCCTCAGGTTCTCAAGACATTTCATGACCACCAACTAGCCGGACACTTTGGGGCTCGTAAAACTTGCGAGCTCATCCAACGGGCCTTCTGGTGGCCTAACATTAGCCGAGACTGTAGGGCCTATGTCAATTCCTGTACAGTGTGTCTACGCAGCAAAGGCATCAAAGCTAAAGCCTGTGGGTTATTAAGGCCCCTGCCCATTCCTAACCGTCCCTGGGAGATGATCTCCATGGATTTTATCATTGACCTACCTCCCTCTGAAGGGTTTACTACCATTTTGGTAGTGGTAGATCGGCTGTCCAAAATGGCTCATTTTCTGCCCATGGTTGGTACTCCTTCTGCTACAGAAACTGCCCACATCTTTATCGAGGAGATTATCAGACTCCACAGCTTACCCAGTAACATTGTTTCGGATCGAGGGGTACAGTTTACCTCCAGGTTTTGGAGAGCCCTCTGTAATACACTACAAGTGGAACTTTGCCTCTCATCTGCCTACCATCCTCAAAGCAACGGACAGACGGAACGCACAAATCAGACACTGGAGCAATATTTGCGTTGTTTCTCTGCATTCTCTCAAGATGACTGGGCGTCCCTGCTCCCACTGGCAGAATTTGCCTACAACAACTCTTTGCATTCAGCAACCAACCAATCTCCATTCTGGGCCAATTACGGATTTCACCCTTCCGCCCTGCCAGCAAAAATGTGCAAATCAGCAGTACCAGCAGTGCAAGACAGGCTTACCTTTATACAGAGCAACTACCAAACCCTTCAAGACTGCATACAAAAGGCTCAGACAGACTACAAGAGGTTTTTTTTGACAGGAAACGAAGAGGCAATCCTCCCCTTAAAGTAGGAGACAAGGTATGGCTGTCAACTGTGAACCTGAAGCTACCGTGCCCGTCAAGGAAGTGGGACCAAGATATATCGGTCCTTTTCCAAATCAAACGTGAGATAAACCCAGTGGCATTTGAGCTTTCCCTTCCTGACTCTTACAGGATCCACCCGGTCTTTCATGATTCTCTGCTCAAGCCAGCCATTCCTGACCCATTCCCAGGAAGAGTGGAACCACCTCCACCACCAGTAACTGTTGGAGAAGAGACGGAGTATGAAGTAGAGTCAGTTCTGGATTGCAGGAAACAAGGTAGGCAGATCCAATACCTAATTAGATGGAAGGGGTATCCACCCGAAGAAAGCTCCTGGGAACCCAAAGCCAATTTACATGCCCCTAGACTCCTCCGAGAGTTTCGGGCCAAACACCCAGAGAAAATTGCCCAAATGGGCATCCGGAGGCTGCCCGTCGGGGGGTGGGGGGCACTGTCAGGGCTCCAGTGGTAGAAGAGGGTCTCTAGGACCCAGCATCAGTCAGGACACCAATGACAGGAGGAGGGCTCTAGGACCCAGCATCACAGCCAGCACATCACATGGGCCTTTATAAGGAAGTGTGCCAGTGATTGAAGTTGCTGATTGATCTTCAGCTTGTACCGTGTTCCTGTGATCCTTGTTCCTGAAAGTTCTCTGTTACCAACCTGGCTTGTCCTTACTATTCTGCTTGTCTCCTGACCCGAACTCGGCTTGTCTTTGGATATTCTCTCCTGTTACCTGTGTCTGATCTCGGCTTCCCTATCTGATCTTGCCTGCTCTGGTATCCTCCCGGCTCTGAACTCAGGCTTGAACTGACTTCCCATTGCCTTAGTACAAACACAGACCTGCCACCTCTCACAGGCGCCACCTGGCTGCAGCCACTACTTCGCACATCAGAAAACTTTCTGAGTTCTTCTGCAATCAACATCACAGGCGACCTGTGCTACTTTGAGCCCAACTCCTCCTGTTCTCACTTTCAGGGGAGTCTGGAACTTAGCCACAAGGGAAGCCCTCTCTCCATTGGCCTCCACACCAGGTACGTGATAGTAAGCCAGAAAGAGTGTTCCTGATCGCCACCACACCATGCCAGTGTCTCCAGGCCAGTGCAGCCATCAACAGTGTTCCTGATCAATACCATACCAGTCCCAGCATTAAAAAACCAGTATAAGTCATCAACAATGTTCCTGATTGCTGTGACACCAGTGCTAGTGCCACCAGAGTCAGTGCAGCCATCAACAGAGTCTCTGATTGCTGCCACATCAGTACAATGTCAACAGAGCCACTGCAGCCAGCAACAGGGTTCCTGATCACCTCAAATTCAGTGCAGTGTTTCCTCTACCTGCCACCTATACTTACCCCGGTCTGTTTAAGGACCACATTTCTGCTTGCTGCCTGGATTGATCTTTTGCCTGTTTATTAATCATGTCTGTGCCTGCCACCTAAACTGACCCATCTGCATGTCCCTCTGACTACGTTCCTGCGGGACACTGGTATCAGCCACCCCTTCAGGACAACTGCACTTCTGGACACACAGGAACTCTTTTGTTCACCTTTTGTTCAGCCTCTTTTACTTCACGGACAGTGAACATGGCATTCCTGGGGGCAGTCACCTACTGGTAGGCTAGGCTTGCTTGGCTTATAGGTGCGGAAACTGATACAGGTGATGCCACATTAAGATATATTCCCTGACCACTTGTACATAGGTGACCATTACAGTACTCTGTTTTTAATATAATGTTGGTTGATTTTTCTGATACACAGGATACAAAGTCCGGTACATAATCAGTCCAAACATTAAAAAAGCCTTACATATGTTGTATCCCTATACTCCAGAGGAGTAGCAAAATGTGTTTGGGGGTGAAATTGTAAGTATGCTCATGCTGTGTTTAAGAAAAACTATGTGAAATAAAATCAAAATGTATTTACTTTCTAAATTTTCCAATAAAAGAATTACAAATTCAAAAAACTCACCATGCCTCTTACTAAATAACTTGAAGTGTCTACTTTCCAAAAATGTGTCAGTTTGGGGGTGTTGTACTGTCCAGGTATGTATGCCTATGCTGTGAATGTGAAAAATATTTTCTTTCTTTGTTTCCCAAAAGCTATTGGCAAAAAATAAATATTCCAATAACTTTCTATGTCTGGTAAAATATACTTTTGGATGTTTGCTTTCAAAAATGTGATAATTTTTTGGGTGTTCTCACTTTCCTGATGCTCCAGGGCCTCACAAATGTGATGGCTATTCAGGAAATAAGATGCATAATTTAAGCACCTGTAAAGCCTGAAAGTGCTCATTGATTTGAACCCCTCTTTGTAGCTAGGCTGTGAAAAGTCCCACATATCTGGTCTTTGCATACTCGGGAGGAAAAGCAGAATGTGTTTTGGGTTGTAATTCTAAGTATGTCCATGCTGTGTGGTAGAAATATTATATCATTTTCAAATGTCTGCATTTTCCAAAAGATTGTGGCAGAAAATGAGGTCCTCAAAAGACTCACCATTCCTCTTAAAAATAAATTGAGGTGTTTGCTTTTCAAAATGGGGTCATTCTGTGGGTGATTTACTGTCTTGCCGCTGCAGGGCCTCCAAAGATGTGAACGGTAGTCATGAAATTAGATGCCAAATTTACACTCCTTGAAATCTTGGGGGTGCTCCTTGCATTTTGGACCCCTTTATGAGGCTAGGCTGGAAAAAAGTCCCACATATGTGGT
Organism: Pelophylax lessonae; assembly: GCF_965119305.1. NCBI lineage: Eukaryota > Metazoa > Chordata > Amphibia > Anura > Ranidae > Pelophylax > Pelophylax lessonae. Next base: position 80,385,801 of record NC_138772.1, read on the forward strand.
ATCCCCTTTCTCAGGAGGAACAGCAGAGTGTTTTGGGGTATAAGTGTGAGAACAATTATATTAACTGACAGCTGTGTGTAAAAAAAAAAATACAATTTAATTTTCTTTCCTAATGTTTCAAAAACTTATGACAGAAAATGTGATCTTCAAAAATTGTGTTATGCTTCTAATATAAAGATATTTGTGTCACCACAGGATGACACTGTGGACACTAGGGTGATTCTGTGCCTCGTCCTGATTATAAGTATTGTGGGGATTAGCTCGGTGGCGGGTGTGGATGACCCCTTGGGGGGGGGGGGGGTACGTTATACATAGGGAGATAGCCGAGAAGTGGTTGCAAACAACAGTGTATGGTTTTATTCTTGCAATTTTCTTCACACAAGTGCAAGCCTCAAAAACATCATACTTCAAAATAAACATAAATAAAATAAATCCTTGCCACTGTGGGCGGCTACCTTCTCACACACAGGAACCTACCTAAGGAGTCTGTCCCCAACCTACTGTTGGGCAGACTTTGCTGATCCTACAGGAGACCATCAATAGTCTATTTATTTTCTCTTCACACAACAAATGTCCATTGAACATGTCCCTTTTCTCTTCACATAGAACATGTCCCTTTTCTCTTCACATAAAAAACATTCCCTTGTTTTTCCCTTCACATAGAAATAGTTCATTCCTTTGTTTTTCTCTTCACATAGAAAACAATCCAAGACCTCACCTTGAGTAGTCTTCACTCTTTTTACCCTCCTCAGCGCACATCGCTTCAGGAGGTATTCCTCTCCTATGCTCACACAGCATCAGGAGGGACCCATCTGACTGACCTCCTCTACGCACACAGCGTCAGGAGGCAGCCATCTGACTGACCTCCTCTACTCACACAGCGTCAGGAGGCAGCAATCAATAGACTTCCTCTGGACAAATTATAGAGGCCTTAATTTCCTCATTCTGAATAGCTGAAGGTTTTTCAACTTCCTCTAAACCTTCCTGCTGGCTACCTCTGCAGCCGACACCCTATAGTAATTGGTGAATTGTCTAAACCAAGCAGACATGTATCTCCTGTCTGTGACAACATCCACAGATTTACCTGACTTCCTGTCACAGTATCAAATGAAGGGTAATTGGACTTTGTCGGCACAACAACAGAACAATGCGTCGTAAAAAGTTTTGTTTTTATTTGAAAATATTAAAAAAATATATAGATATATAGAGCAAACATAAACGAAAACATAGATTTAAAATCATTGCTGATAATGTAAGGACCAATATGTGGGGAAACCCACACAACCACACAGTTGAAAATACAAAAAATATATAATATATAAACAGTAATTAAACCGTGTATACTCAGAGAGAGCCTTTAGGTAGCAGACAAGTAAGGCAGTGAGCTCCAAGTGGTGGTGGGTTCACTAAATCACAGTGATGGGATAATCATCTCAATTCACAATAACGTTCTCTACATGTTTTGCGCTAATGCGCTTCTTCTGGTGAATATCGTCATATAGACTAATTAAGCAATCTACAAAGACAAAAGAATACATGTAAGATTAAGCATTAAAATCTATTTTTCAGCACAATAGTGCTTATGAATATGTTGCAGTTTGTTTCAGCGACAATAGTCGCATACAAAGGAGCTGCATACAATGTAAGTTCTTACCACATGGTGAAATATTGATTGTATAGTACAAAGGAAAATTCCATACATATCAAAAGTTGCTAGTTATTACAGCAGCGGGTCGGCGTAGGCTTGTAGTCCAGAGCCAATGGTGGAGGTGGGGGGATATTTAGGGTGAGGAAATAAACCAATCTGGGTGTGATGAAAATAATATCTTAAAAATAATGTATAATAGAACCCCAAAAGGGTTGTTGTATACAACATAATAATGAGAATAAGGAGGGGAAAAGGGGAAGGAGAAAAAAAATCTCATATCCTTACCCACGAGAAGGGCTGGTAAATATAATGTTGTAAAGATGTCCAGCAAGCAGGCTTTTCAGGCGCAGCAAAACAATAAAAAAAGGTATATATATATATATATATCCAAAAGGTTGGAAAGATATATAGAATTATGCCACTAGCAAAAAATAAAGATAAATAAAGTAAAATTAGATTTGGGAGATTGAGCCCATATGTGCATAAAGATGTTAGTAATATTACATGTGACAGATAAAAGTCACAATATTCTGTTAAAGGTTTTATAAAGAATACAGTTAAGACCAGCTAACCTACCTGTTAATCACATAGGAAGGTAAATGCTGTGTATTCAGGCACAGAAAAAGGAGAGTTTATAGGCACAGGAAGTAAATCCAATGATTCCTCCAATGTTTGCTAGAGCAAGCTGCACCTGAAATATAATTCAGGTGAGAAAGTAACAAGTTTCAATAAATAGGATTATGCAGCTGCTAAGGCCGCTTGTGTTATGAGAGGTCCTGCATGATCCTCACTTTATGGGCTGCCGGCCAGAAAATAAGTCCTGATGGTAGAACAGATGGACATCCTCATGCTGGAGTACAATCAACCCCTTTTGCTGAAGCCAGACCGACACAGAAGTCGGTCTGGTTTAAATAACCCCCAACTGAGTTATGTATTGCGCCGTGAACGGCGTGTGACGTCACTCAGTCCGGCAGAGTACCGCCCCGTACTGTCTCCCTGGTAGGGCATACACAAGGCTGCCCAATCAAGGCGGGGACCGTGACAGTGGCGGGTCTGAAAGACCAGGAACAGACTTCCAGCATAACAGAACACGCCGCCACCTGGGCCAATGGCAGCCCGTGCAAGAAGGCGGGGGGAGGGATACTCCAGCTCTGCTTGACAGGTTCGACCGCCTCCCAACGCCGGGGGATAGATGGAGCTCCCTGTACAGGAAAAACGGGGTCCCCAGCCAGAGGGGGTCAGTACCGGGCTCAGTGGTGGCACTACCAGCCGCACCTCCCCGGGACCAGACCAGGCGAATGGCTCCACCGTCTGCCAAGCAATAACAAATACATGTATATGCATAGAAGAATGCAGATAAACAAAACAAAATATACCAATACATACAAATTCTGTATATTGTCGATGTGTCACTATACAGAATACAGAATACAGAATACAATCCACAATTGAAAGCACTGAAATAAAGTTATTAATGAGGGTGTTTTAATGTTACTAAAGCCGATGGAATGTTTACAAGGAGGATTGAAACAATACGTTTGAATATACTAACGCATAGAAACAGAAAGAAAACCGCACACACAAGAGTGTTATGCAGTCTAAATTTCTATATCCGTACATTGGCGTAAGCAGCAAATGTGAACTTGTCAGTTTATCATGGTAGGGATAATTGGAACAGGCGTGCAGAGGGGACTCTATTGCCAGATATCAGTCACCAATATGAACAGCACTACCGAAAAGATCCCTGCCGGCGGGTATATGTAAAAGGGGGGAAGAAACAATAAATGAGAGGTTCCACAAGGATATCCTAAATGAGATCATGCACGATCGAAAGATGCAAACAGATTGAGAAAAATATATGAGGCATTTATAATATATATACATCCACGCAACGGAGAATATTGTCTCAAATTGCAAGTAGTACATTCAATATATATGGATCCAGGCAGGAGAGAACATTATCTCAAATTAACCTCACGTATTACTATGGAGGGTATGAGGAAATTATTCGCAGAACTTTTAAGAAAGGGTCTATATGAGATGATTTCATTCAGCCCTGGCGGTGTAGTTGCGTTCAAACGTTCGATCCACAAAACTTCTTTTTGCATCACTTTTTTATCCCAATTGCCCCCTCTGGGGTCAGGGGGTACTACTTCCAATGCTATAAAAGAAATACATGAAGTATCAAATCTATGATATAAATCAATGTGGCGACTAATGAGGGTGATCATTTTGCCCCCTCCAGAGTAATACGTATGGTCATAGACTCTTTGTTTTAGCATCCTTATGGTCTTGCTGATGTAGAAAGCTCCACATCGGCAAGATGCGAAATATACGACTCCCTGTGTTGCACAGTTGGCAAAAAAGCGGGGTGTAAAAGTTTCCCCATTGTGCAAAAGAAAGTGTTGGCCCTGGTTAAACCAGGGACAAAATTCTAAATCATTACACTTATATATGCCATGTTGGTTGTGGTTTGGGGCTTTAGTGGGGTTGTAATGAGAAGAGACCACCCTATCTCGAATAGAGGAGGCCTTTCTGAAGACAATTTCTGGACGTGTATTGATGTATCTGGTCAGTATAGTATCCTGCATGAGAATATGCCAGTGTTTGGAAAGGATTTCTCTTAATTGTTGATGTTGAGGTGAGAATTTCAATATATATTTAACCCTGTGTGAGTTGCTATTCCGATTTTTAGAACCAAATAGCAACATGCTTCTTTCCTGTTGTAACACTAGGCTTTGCGTAGCAGAGATCTGCTATAGCCTCTCTTAAGCAACCTATCTTGGAGTAATTTTGCTTGTTTATTAAAATCCTCCAGGTAAGTGCAGTTTCTGCGCAATCTAACATACTGCACATACGGAATGCTCTTCACCAATGCTGGAGGGTGAGAGCTGTCTGCATGAAGCAGTGTATTGCCAGCGGATACCTTACGGTATAGGTCAGTGGCAATACACTGGTTCATGTCAATGAAGATCTGTAAGTCTAAGAAAGCCACGGATTGTATATCAAAACCGAGTGTGAATTTCAGGTTGAAATTATTGATGTTTAGTTGTTGAACAAAGTGATGAAGGTTGTCTTCCGTTCCTTTCCAAATGACAAGTATGTCATCTATGTAGCGGTGCCAACATAGAATCGAGTCTATATATTTTGCATATACCTCGTCTGTCCATAGGCTATGCTCCAACCCCCCCCCCCAGGTACAGGTTCGCGTACGATGGGGCACAACATGTCCCCATCGCGACGCCCTGTACTTGGAGGTAGTGGGAACCAGCGAATGTAAACCAGTTGTGGGTGAGTATGTAGCTCAGAAGTTGTATAATGAAATCATTAAACCTCCACTTTTCCCTATCCTCTTCTCTCAAAAACATTCTGATTGTGTCTAGGCCCTTATGTGGAATGCTGGAATAGAGGGACTCCACATCCAGGGTTAGCAAATAGGCTTCCTCCGGAATGGAAAGCCCCTCTATCTGCTTGAGTAAGTCCAAAGTGTCCTTGATAAATGATGGAAGCTCTGTTACGTGTGGGGTTAGAAAGAAATCGACAAATGTACTCGCATTTTCCGTTATGGAGTCTGTTATGCTTCTAATTAACTATGTTGAAGGGTCTACTTTGTAAAATGTGGTAATTTTGTTGGTGTTCTGGCACTCCAAGAAGTGTTAAAGGTATTCAAGAAATCAGATGCAATATTTAGGCTCCATGAAAGCCCGAAGGTGCTCCTTGAATTCTGGGGTCTCTCTATACAGTGAAGTGAAAAATTCTCACAAGCATGGTATCCTCACACTCAGAAGGAGCAGAAGAATGTATTTTGGGGTGTAAATAAGAAAACACAAAATTGATAAGTTTGTAATCACATTTTTTTTATGTGTTTGTATGTGTATGTTTTTATGTATATGTTTGTAATCATATTCCCCAAAAAATTGTTGCAAAAAGCACACATTCAAACAACTCACCATGCCTCTTAGTAAAAACTTCGGTCCCTTTAGGGGTGTTTATGAGTGTTAATTACATTGTCTAAAATATTTTTGATGAAATTAACACTATTTTAGTCAACTAAAATAGGAATAAAACTAAAACAATTCAGATGACTAAAATATGGCTAAAACTAAATGGCATTTTAGTCAAAAGACAATGACTAAAACTAAATTAAAATTTCATGTCAAAATGAACACTGCACTACCACATAAGAGTAAGTAGGGCCATTCACTAAGCTGTTAAAAAAAATGATTTTTTTTTCTTATTTTTTTCTTATTATTTTATGTTGGTAATATATTCAGGTAATATATGCACTGGCATTACAACCAATATAGTTTACAGTTTTTTGGATTTTTTTATATTTCAAAGCTGCACTTCTGTTTGTAAAAAAGTAATATGATTGTTTATGAAACTTGGTTTTATTTCTAAAGATGTTATATATCACAACGGCTAAATCTGTGTCTGTAGTGCATGTTCAAACCTTAATACCATAAATATTAACATGTTATTGGATTTTTACTCCAGGAGTAAATAATGAATTTGACACTTCTGGAGAAATGCTTAAATAATGCATTACAATTAGTGTTGAGCGAACACGGACTGTATTATTCGTGTTCGTACCGAATAATTGGATTTTTGTTACCAGAACACGGACCCGAAAACTTTACTGTATGTTCGGGTAAAAATCCGTGTTCGGTCATTTTATTTCCGGGTTTGTATGTATTGGCACACTTTTAATGGCGGGCTTTCAACAGCCAATCAACAAGCGTTTAACTGGTGTGCCTTAAGCCATCCCTGCCATGCCTACAAATGTATTAGTAGCTGTGATTGGCCATCTGAAGCATGTGACCAAGTCTTTATAAGTTCGAGACGGAGCGCCACTGCGTCATTCTGCTGTAGATTAGGGAGAGAGCACACATCATACGTGCTGGCTGCTGATTAGGGACAGACAGGAAAAAATCATATTGTGTCTGAAAAGAATTGAGGGACAGGTCGGAGTGCTGCAGGCAGGGCGAGATATTAGGGCATTTTAGGGAGAGGCTGGAGATATTTAGGGTCAGTGTTCTACAATCGATTTTGCTGTGTGGGGGGGGGGGGGTTTGCAGTGCCGGCAGTGACCGATCTTATCGATCCTTTTAGGGAGAGGCTGGAGATAGGCAGGTAGTAAAGCAAATCTCCTGCGCTCAAGTAGAATATGATGAAGGGAAGAGAGATGCACTTCAGACTTAGATGGAAAAAAAGGGCCAATGGTCTTGCTGCCCCCTCAGGATCAAGGGTATCCAGAATCAACTGAGAGAAAAAGACAAAAGAAAAGGGGCGCACCAACCTAGTGCATTACCACTAAAACCATTTATTAAAATGTTAAAAAGTATACAATATACTCACAAAGCGGGTGTGATTGTACACACATCACCATTGCATATACAATCTCCAAGGTAGCCAAGGTCCCTTACGTGACAAAATGGCATGCAGAGTGCTGCATGGGGCTGCTATGGCTAGGCTGACGCGTTTCAGGGGCGTACCCCCTTCCTCAGAGCCAGAAAAGTTGCGCTTTAAACCCTCGTAGCTTTTTCAAAGGGCACCCCTTTGAAAAAGCTACGAGGGTTGTAGCGCAACGCGTCAGAGACAAGCCGTGTTGACGTCACTTCCGGTCTACGGCCGAGACCGGAAGCATCGGGACTCGCTGCATCGGCGGCGGTGTCTGTTTCTCTGCTGTATTACTACGTTGTTCTAGTAAGTGTTCTGTGATATTTTTTAATAAACTAAAGTTTTGATGTGCTACACCATGAGAGTCTTCTTTGCTTGAGCACCGGATAGATACGTGGAAAGGGATTGGTATATACATGAGCCGGGAGTCTAGCCATTGGAGATAGAGTTAATTCTTGCTGGAGACCGAGACGCCTGAGAGGAGGTTTATTAAACTGCATAGAAACGCTCATTCTGAGTGTTGTGGAGGTGAGCGGCCATTACACTCGGTGTCGGATTGCTTGCTCACCTGCGCACTCTTTACCTGGTTGTGACTTGAAGTCTGATTGCACCTTGTCTATTCACCTGGAATTTCAATTGAATGTCCTTGGCACTTTGCACTTTGATCACATTCTGATAATTTGAAGGACTTTATGGACATTTAGACACTTTATATAGCACCTTTGCACTCTTATATTCACTTTATTTATTCATTATTTATTTCACATGCAGCATTATTTATATTATTATTTTTGATGGTTCATTATTGATTTTTAAAGTTTTTCCAGCACTTATTTAATTCCTAATATTGGTTTTATATTACGGATGTATATCACCTCACAAGTTCACTGTATATTCACATCTTTGATATTTGCCTTTTAACCTAAAGATTTTTTTATTCAGATTATTATCAGAACTTGTATTTATTTAAAGCATAAAATTCACCTTGATTTGTATTTTTTATCACCGTCCATTACACTTTTGTGTCTCTTGGATATTTCGGGAATCTTTTGTTATCGTGATTGGAATTCCTAACCCTCTTTGAATGTTATGGATTATTGATCTCTGATTTCCCACCTTGTATGCATTTTTAGAATCATTTATTGTTGTCTGGTGTATGGATTTAGCCAGAGAGGTTCACCTTAAGAGTTGAGCGCTGCTTTTTTGTTTCTTAATATTGTCTTGGATATGTGGTGACACTACCAAATCAGCAGCTTTCTCTGCGGTGTTCCACGAGTGTTTATATTCATTTTTGACAAGATCCAGGGGGGTCATTTTATCTAATTTTAGCGCATAAGTTTGTTTTAATATTAATACACTACTGTGTTCACATGTGCTATTATTGAGTGATTTCAAAAGTTATACACTTTTTTCTATTCCACTATTCAATATACACCCTTGGGTTAAAAAAATTAAATTGTGGCATAGTCTGTACTAATCTAGTTAAAAATTACAAACTTAAAAGGGGAATTTTCTTTTTTTTTCCCTCCATAGCCTGCACCAGAGCTGACTGATATAAGACGCTGCTGTTCACATGTGCTATTGATAAATCACCAATTTTATATCATATTTTCTATTCCGCTATTCAATCTACACCTTTGGGTAAAAACAATTAAATTGCGGGATAGTCTGTATCGGTACGTGTGAGATACACCTTTCCAATTTTTGGGGCGCATCTCATACTGCCGAGGATTTGAGGGTGCTTCAGTGTGCCTCCTGCCTGTTCCGAACTCCTCCTACTCCTCATCCTGCCTTTGGGGGTACAAAAAATAGTAATTTGGGCCTAGTCTGGGTCTCTACGTGTGAGATACATACACCTTTTGATATCATATTTTCTATTCCGCTATTCAATCTACACCTTTGGGTAAAAACAATTAAATTGTGGGATAGTCTGTATCGGTACGTGTGAGCTACACCTTTCCAATTTTTGGGGCACATCTCATACTGCCGAGGATATGACGGTGCTTCAGTGTGCCTCCTGCCTGTTCCGACCCCTCCTACTCCTCATCCTGCCTTTGGTGGTACAAAAAATAGTAATTTGGGCCTAGTCTGGGTCTCTACGTGTGAGATACATACACCTTTTCATATCATATTTTCTATTCCGCTATTCAATCTACACCTTTGGGTAAAAACAATTAAATTGCGGGATAGTCTGTATCGGTACGTGTGAGATACACCTTTCCAATTTTTGGGGTGCATCTCATACTGCCGAGGATTTGAGGGAGCTTCAGTGTGCCTCCTGCCTGTTCTGAACTCCTCCTACTCCTCATCCTGCCTTTGGGGGTACAAAAAATAGTAATCGGGGCCTAGTCTGGTTCTGTACGTGTGAGATACATACACCTTTTGATATCATATTTTCTATTCCCCTATTCAATCTACACCTTTGGAGTAAAAACAATTAAATTGCGGGATAGTCTGTGTCTGTACGTGTGAGATACACCTTTCCAATTTTTGGGGCGCATCTCATACTGCCGAGGATTTGAGGGTGCTTCAGTGTGCCTCCTGCCTGTTCTGAACTCCTCCTACTCCTCATCCTGCCTTTGGGGGTACAAAAAATAGTAATCGGGGCCTAGTCTGGTTCTGTACGTGTGAGATACATACACCTTTTGATAATATTTTCTATTCCGCTATTTAATCTACACCTTTGGGGTAAAAACAATTAAATTGCGGGATAGTCTGTGTCAGTACGTGTGAGATACATACACCTTTTGATATCATATTTTCTATTCCGCTATTCAATCTACACCTTTGGAGTAAAAACAATTAAATTGCGGGATAGTCTGTGTCGGTACGTGTGAGATACATACACCTTTTGATATCATATTTTCTATTCCGCTATTCAATCTACACCTTTGGGTAAAACCAATTAAATTGTGGGATAGTCTGTATCGCTACGTGTGAGATACAACTTTCCAATTTTTGGGGCGCATCTCATACTGCAGAGGATTTGAGGGTGCTTCAGTGTGCCTCCTGCCTGTTCCGAACTCCTCCTACTCCTCATCCTGCCTTTGGGGGAAAAAAAAATAGTAATTTGGGCCTAGTCTGTGTCGGTACGTGTGAGATACATACATCTTTTGATATCATATTTTCTATTCCGCTATTTAATCTACACCTTTGGGGTAAAAACAATTAAATTGCGGGATAGTCTGTGTCGGTACGTGTGAGATACATACATCTTTTGATATCATATTTTCTATTCCGCTATTTAATCTACACCTTTGGGGTAAAAACAATTAAATTGCAGGATAGTCTGTGTCGGTATGTGTGAGATACATACACCTTTTGATATCATATTTTCTATTCCGCTATTCAATCTACACCTTTGGGTAAAAACAATTAAATTGCGGGATAGTCTGTGTCGGTAGGTGTGAGATACACCTTTCCAATTTTTGGGGCGCATCTCATACCGCCGAGGATTGCAGGGTGCTTCATTGTGCCTCCTGCCTGTTCCGAACTCCTCCTACTCCTCATCCTGCCTTTGGGGGTACAAAAAACAGTAATCAGGGCCTAGTCTGGTTCTGTACGTGTGAGATACATACACCTTTTGATAATATTTTCTATTCCGCTATTTAATCTACACCTTTGGGGTAAAAACAATTAAATTGTGGGATAGTCTGTGTCGGTACGTGTGAGATACATACACCTTTTGATATCATATTTTCTATTCCGCTATTCAATCTACACCTTTGGGGTAAAAACAATTAAATTGCGGGATAGTCTGTGTCGGTACGTGTGAGATACACCTTTCCAATTTTTGGGGCGCATCTCATACCGCCGAGGATTGCAGGGTGCTTCAGTCTGCTTCCTGCCTGTTCCGAACTCCTCCTACCCCTCATCCTGCCTTTGGGGGTACAAAAAATAGTAATCGGGGCCTAGTCTGGGTTTGTATGTGTGAGATACACCACTGTTTTGTAAAATTTTTCCTATTCCGCTATTCAATATACACCCTGTTTGAGTGTAAAAAATTAAATTACGGCATAGTCTGTATCGGTACATGTGAGATACACCTTTTTAAATTTGTTTGGCGCATCTCCTTCCACCGCCGAGGATTGCAGGGCGCTTCAGTTTGCCTCCTGTTCCCAACTCCTCCTACTCCTCTTCCTCATCCTGCCTTTAGGGTACAAAAAATAGTAATGGGGCCTAGTTTGTGTTTGTACGTGTGAGATACACCGTTTTATAAAAATTTTCCTATTCCGCTATTCAATATACACCCTGTTTGAGTGTAAAAAATTAAATTACAGCATAGTCTGTATCGGTACATGTGAGATACACCTTTTTAAATTTGTTTGGCGCATCTCCTTCCACCGCCGAGGATTGCAGGGCGCTTCAGTTTGCCTCCTGTTCCCAACTCCTCCTACTCCTCTTCCTCATCCTGCCTTTAGGGTACAAAAAATTGTAATCGGGGCTTAGTCTGTGTTTGTACGTGTGAGATACACCGTATTATAACATTTTTCCTATTCCGCTATTCAATATACACCCTTTTGGAGTGTAAAAAATTAAATTACGGCATAGTCTGTATCGGTACGTGTGAGATACACCTTTTAAATTTGTTTGGCGCATCTCCTTCCACCGCCAAGGATTGCAGGGCACTTCAGTTTGCCTCCTGTTCCGAACTCCTCCTACTCCTCTTCCTCATCCTCCCTTTAGGGTACAAAAAAATTTTAATCGGGGCCTAGTCTGTGTTTGTACATGTGAGATACACCGTTTCTTATCCTTTTTTTCTATTCCGCTATTCAATATACACCCTTTTGGGGTAAAAAAAATTAAATTGCGGCATAGTTTGCATATTTGACTGTGAGATACACCCGTGCGATACTGTTGTTGTTTTGTGCCGCTATCCAATAAACACCTTTCTAGGGCAAGATCATAAATTACAGAAATATGAGGAGACCGTCAAATAGGGGCCGTGGCCTGGGTCGTGGTGCTGCTGGTAGAGCTCCTGTTGCAAGGAGAGGACGTGGTCGATCTGTGCCAGCTACACACACAAGTGAAACACCTTCCTCAAGTGTGAGTAGGCGACAGAACCTGCAGCAGTATTTGGTAGGGCATAATGAGCCTCTAGAAGTGATGAGGCCAGAAGAAGTACAGGCGATAGTAGATTGGGTTGCTGATAGTGCCTCCAGTTCCTTCACATTGTCTCCCACCCAGTCTACTGCAGAAAGGTCAGAGTTGGCCCCTGCAGCCAATGTCCAACCGTCTTTCACCTCACCCCCTTGCAAATCAGGCAAGCAGTCTGAACCCCAAGTCATACAGCAGTCTCTTCTTCTTTTTGAGGACTCTGTCAGCAGGGTTTCCCAGGGCCATCCACCTAGCCCTGCCCCAGAAGTGGAAGAGATTGAGTGCAGCGATGCCCAACCACTTATTTCTCAAGATGAGTACATGGAAGGACCATGGCAGCACGTCTCCGATGATGACGAAACGCAGGTGCCAACTGCTGGGGCATTCAGAATTGTGGAGACCGACAAGGAGGGCAGGGGTGAAGACTAGGTGGAAGATGATGTGGAGGACGATTAGGTCCTCGACCCCACATGGAATGAAGGTCATGCAGGTGACCTAAGTAGTTTGGAGGAAGAGGCGGTGGTCGCACAGAGCCACCAGCACAGCAGAAAAGGGAGCAGGGTGCAGAAGCGGAGCGGCCGTGCCCTAGACACTACGCCTGCTACTGCCCAACGCAGCAAGGGAACGCACGCACCAAAGCCAGCTCAAAGGAGTTCTCTAGCGTGGAAGTTCTTCAGAAAATGTGCTGATGACAGGACACGAGTGGTTTGCACCCTGTGCAATCAGAGCCTGAAGCGAGGCATAAACCTTCTCAACCTGAGCACAACCTGCATGATCAGGCATCTAAGTGCAAAGCACGAGCTGCAGTGGAGTAGACACCTTCAAAACCAAGAAAGGTCTCTGGCTCCTCCTGCTTCCTCTTCTGCTGCAGTCTCGGCCTCTCCATCCACATCTGTAGTGATACCGACACCTGCCACCCCGCAAACAGACAATCTGTCAGCAACACCACCACCTGGGTCACCAACCATCTCCACAATGTCCCGTGGAAGCGTTCAGTGTGTCTCCCAAACACTTGAGAGGAAGAGGAAGTACCCCCCTACCCACCCGCGATACCTGGCCCTGAATGCCAGCATTTCAAAATTCTTGGCCTTTGAAATGCTGTCATTCCGTCTGGTGGAGACGCACAGTTTTAAAAGCCTTATGTCGGTGGCTGTCCCACAGTACTTCGTGCCCAGCCGCCACTACTTTTTCAGGCAAGCCTTCCCTGCACAACCAAGTGGGGGAAAAAATCAGGTGTGCACTGCGCAACCCCATCTGTGCCAAGGTCCACCTAACTACCGATACGTGGACCAGTAAGCACAGTCAGGGGCGTTATATCTCCCTAACGGCACACTGGGTAAATGCAGTGGCGGATGGGCCTGAGGCGGATAGCAATTTGGCGCATGTCCTTCCACCACCGAGGATTGCAGGGCGCTTCAGTTTGCCTCCTGTTCCTAACTCCTCCTACTCCGCTTCCTCATCCTCTACCGCCTCCTCATCCGGTCAGCGTAACACCTTCACCACCAACTTCAGCACGGCCAGGGGTAAACGACAGCAGGCAGTTTTAAAACTTGCCTGTTTGGGGGAAAAACCACACACCGCGCAGGAGTTGTGGAGGAGCATGGAACAGCAGACAAATGAGTGGTTGCTGCCAGCGAGCCTCAAGCCCGACCTGGTGGTGTGCGATAACGGACGAAATCTCATAGCAGCTCTGGGCCTAGCCGGTTTGACGCACATCCCTTGCCTGGCGCATGTGCTGAATTTGGTGGTGCAGAGGTTCCTTAAAAATTACCCCGATATGTCAGAGCTGCTGCAGAAAGTGCGGGCCGCCTGTGCGCACTTTCGGCGTTCTCACCCTGCTGCTGCTCGCCTGTCAGCGCTGCAGCGTAACTTCGGTCTTCCCGCTCACCGCCTCATATGTGCTCCACCTTGCACATGCTGGAAAGACTGTGCGAGCAGCAGCAGGCCATAGTGGAGTTTCAGCTGCAGCACGCACGCGTCAGTAGCTCTGTGGAACAGCACCACTTCACCACCAATAACTGGGCCTCCATGCGAGACCTGTGTGCCTTGTTGCGCTGTTTTGAGTACTCCACCAACATGGCCAGTGCCGATGACGCCGTTGTCAGCTTAACTATCCCACTTCTATGCCTCGTTCAAAAAACAATTCAGGCGATGATGGAAGAGGATGTGGCACAGGATGAGGAGGAGGAGGATGAAGAGGTAACATTTCCAAGGCTTTCAGGGCAGTCATTCGCAAGGGGCTCCGAGGGTGGGTTCCTGCACACACAAACGCCAGGGACACAATTGTCCAGCAGGGGCACAGTTCTGGAGGATGAGGAGGAGGAGATGGAGGATGAGATGGAACCTTGTTCACAGCAGGGTGGCACCCAGGCCAGCTCATGGCCATCACTGGTGCGTGGCTGGGGGGATACAGAGGACACAGACGATACACCTCCCACAGAGGACAGCCTTTCGTTGCCTCTGGGCAGCCTGGCACACATGAGCGATTACATGCTGCTGTGTCTCCACAAAGACCGCCGAGTTGCCCACATTCTAACTTGTGCTGATTACTGGGTGACCACACTGCTGGATCCCCGTTACAAGGACAACGTACCGTCCTTAATTCACTCACTGGAGCGCGATCGCAAGATGCACGAGTACAAGCGCACGCTGGTAGACGCAATGCTGCTGGCATTCCCACCTGACAGCGGGGCCACAGTGGAAGCACAAGGCCAAGGCAGAAGAGGAGGAGGAGGAGGAAGAGGTCGCCAACGCAACCAGGGCACCGCCAGCACCTCAGAAGGCAGGGTTAGCATGGCCGAAATGTGGAAAAGCTTTGTCAGCATGCCACAACAAACAGCAGCACCAGCAGCTCATATGGAACGTCTTAGCAGGAGGCAGCATTTCACCAACATGGTGGAGCAGTATGTGTGCACACGCCTACATGTAATGAATGACGGGTCTGCCCCCTTCAACTTCTTGGTCTCCAAATTGGGCACATGGCCTGAGCTTGCCCTTTACACCTTGGAGGTGCTGGCGTGCCCTGCAGCCAGTGTATTATCTGAACGTGTATTTAGCACGGCTGGGGGCGTTATCACAGACAAGCGCAGCCGCCTGTCCAGAGACAATGTGGACAAGCTCACGTTCATTAAAATGAACCAGACATGGATCCCACGGGACTTTTCCGTACCTTGTGCAGAATAGAGATGGATACCGACCTTACCCAGCCATTGTTCTATTTTTGCTCTTTTTCACTCTTTTGGGGTGTACCCTCATTTAAAATGACTGAAAAAAAGCAGTGTTGGCTACCTTGTCCTCCTCCACCGCCGCTTCCACCTACACCGCCCATAGGTGTGCACAGCCTATTGCATTAGGGTGTGCACCCCAAAGTTTAAATACACATGCATGTGTTTGCCTACATGTACATGGCCCCGATACATTACTCTCCCTGCTGGCAAAGTGAAATAGAAGTGTGTGGCACTTCTCTTATGGCAGAGCAGGTCCGAGGGAGATCTTTCCCATCTCCTCACTGGCAAACAGAGCGATAATGCTAATGTGCCCTAGGTGATTAGGGTGTGCCCAGGCACACCCGGCACACCCTGTGCGCACGCCTATGACACCGCCACATCCACCACCACCTCAACCTCCCTCCTACTCCATATGGGCCTCGTCCTTCACAGATGAAGAACATTGTTTTATTTTTCTGTTTTTTTATTTGTTGTTTTAAGTTATTTCCCTATCCACATTTGTTTGCAGAGCACTCGCCATGCTCTTAACTACGTTTTGCTGCCATTTGCAGCACTCTAGCCCATTGGTGTTTTAGAGCCATTTTAGTGCCTGAAAGTTCGGGTCCCCATTGACTTCAATGGGGTTCGGTGTCCGGGTAAAGTTCAGAAAAAGTCCGGGACATTTAGTCACAGCAGAAGCCGATCAACATGTGCCGGCTAATGATTGACCAATGGCACCCGCTGATCGGTGAAGAGGAAGACAGGACAAAGTTCTGTGAATGTAAACAATACAGAGCTTCGTCCTGTCAGTGGGGGTGAGGCGGTTTTTGTTTCCCTGCAAAAACATCCCTTGGTAAAAACAGCACACAGTGAAAGCATCAAGCACTATTAGGCACACATTTGACCCTTTGATCACCCTGGATGTTAACCCCTTCTCAGCCAGTGGCATTAGTAACAGTGACAGTGTATATTTTTAGGACTGATCACTGTATTGGTGTAGCACCCTAGAGGTAGGTGCTAGGTAAATGTATAGTGGGCCTTGTCTGCCTAACAGCAGGGCTGTGATTTATTTAGTTAGGGTGTCAGGGCTTCCAGATGTGCCTGCTGAGGGGAGAAGTAGCCCCACTGGCTCCTGTGAGGCTTCTCATAGGGCAGCACATCCAAGCTTGTAACTACCCCAGAAGGCAGATTATGCTGCAAAGGATTCTGGGAGTGGGTATACGTTTGGGAAGTGCATAACACGGTGTCTTTGGAGGGAGCAGAGTCCCAGGAGGGAGAGTACGGCTGTCTCTCCTCCTGCCTGAGGAAGTGGATATCTCGGGGTGTTGCCTGGGAATCCAGAGAGTGCTGAGTTGAGCTGAGGGGATCCGATGTGCAGAGAACCTGCAGAGAGTGAGAGGGGTCCAGTCCCAGGAAAGCCTACACAAGTCGTGAGTACTGCGGATTGCCCCTGGGGGTCTGCCTGAAGTCAGAGGGGACCACTCCGGAAGAGGTTCTGGGATCCAGTGTCAGCTAGCTGAAAGGGGGTACCTAGGTTGAGGACCCTGAAGTTACAGAGGGGGGTGCATAATCAGTGAACCCCAAAGAGTTCAAGGTTAACCACTTCCATACAGAGCAGTTAGACCCCCTTCCTCCCCAGACCAATTTTCAGCTTTCAGCACTCTCACACTTTGAATGACAATTGCTCAGTCATGCTACACTGTAACCAAACAAAATTTTTATCATTTTTTTCACACAAATAGAGCTTTCTTTTGGTGGTATTTGATCACAACTGGGTTTTTTTCCCTGTGATATAAGCAAAAAAAGAGCAAACATTTTGAAAAAAAAAAAACACTTTTTTTAGTTTCTATTATAAAATTTTGCAAAAAATTAATTTTTCTTCATACATTTGGGCCAAAATTTATACTGCTACATATCTCTGGTAAAATTAACCCAAATTAGTGTATATTATTTAGTCTGTGTGAAAGTTATTCAGTCTAGAAGCTATGGTACTATCTCGTTTCTTGAGGCCCTGAAATGTCAGGACAGTACAAATACCCCCCAAATGACCCCTTTTTGTAAAGTAAACAGTCCAAGGTATTTAGTAAGAGGCATGGTGAGTTTTTTGAAGTTATAATTTTTTCCCACAATTCTTGGGAAAATGAAGAAAAAAATTGTTTTTTCTTTTTTTTTCCCACGAAGTTGTCAATTTATAAGCTATTTCTAACACATAGCATGTACACAGCAAAAATGACACCCCAAAATACATTCTGCTACTCCTTCTGAGTATGGTGATACCACATATGTGAGACTTTTACACAGCCTGGCCACAAAAAGAGACTCCACATCCAAGTAGCACCTTCAGGCGTTCTAGGAGCATAAATACACATAAAACTTTCTTACTACCTATCACACTTTTGAAGGCCCAAGAGCACCAATACAATGGAAAAGTCCACAAAATGACCCAATTTTGGAAAGCAAACACTCCAACGTATATTCTATGAGGCATTGTGGGTCGTTTGAACATGTCATTTTTTTTCCACAAGTTTTTGGAAAATGTGGGAAAAAAATGAAAACTTTTTTTTTACACAAAGTTGTCAATTTATAGAATATTCCTAACACATAGCATGTACACAGCAAAAATGACACCCCAAAATACATTCTGCCACTCCTGCTGAGTATGGCAATACCACATGTGTGAGACTTTTTCACAGCCTAGCCATATAGAGGGGTCCAACATCCAAGGAGCACCATCGTGCATCCTAGCCACTTGCCTAGGCCTATTTTTGACATTTGGTGTTTACAAGCTAAAATCAGTTGTTTTTGCTAGAAAAGTACTTAGAACCCCCAAACATTATATATATTTTTTAGCAGAGACCCTAGAGAATAAAATGGAGATTATTGCAATATTTTTTATCACACCGTATTTGCGCAGCAGTCTTCCAAACGCAATTTTTTTGGAAAAAATTCACTTTTTTAATTAAAAAATAAGAAACCAGTAAAAAAAGAAATTGGGGGATGGTGCTGCCTAGTGGCAGGGGTAAAATAAGAGTAAAAAAATGGAGAAAATGAAGCTGATGTACAGTATATAAATATATACGTTATAGTATCGAATGGTCAGTAAAGTGACATGTGCATAAGTTCCAGTAGGGGACGTATGCACATAAATGATAGATATATGAAAGTGACTGTGTGCTGATAAATATATAAATGACTGATAATACAGTAAACAGTATATAATATATATGCTGAAAAATATGCGGAGTAAGATTAGTGTACAGTGTACAGAAGATTAATCAATAAATCTTGTATCAAATGTTCAATATAATAGCCAGTATATAAGTGAAAGTGGATAATAATGCGCTTCAATAGTAAACCAACAATATTAATGTATAAAACAGTCAAATCTTGTAGGTGCAAAAATAGTGCACAAAATTGGAGGACTTCAGAATAATGTGTAATGTGTAAACAAAGTACAGTTTATCAATTAAAGTCCATAATCAAACATGTGCATATAATATGTTCAGTGGTGAATCCACACTTAAAAGGTGACTGTGTTCAAATTCCAACGTAGTGAATGGCCTCTTACCATGTGTTGGACAAAACGGAGTCTCCAAATAAACTTGACAATGTGATAATAAAATAACACCCAGTCATAAAGATGGACTCTTACCAGAGATGATGGAGGTAAAAACTTCAAGCAAAGTAGGTAGATGATCCCGTGTCAGCAGGACTGAAGAGGTGGAGCACTCTCCTTGAGGATCCTCCAGATCACATCCACCCACAGCATTCAGAAAAAAACACTTGGTGCGGCTCAAGATGAAATGGCCCAAAGATGCATTCCCAAAAGAAAGAAAGGGACTAATAGTGCATTATCCTTTAAAACCAAATTTAATAAAGGCAAATACACTTACAGCAATCCAAGTTAAAAAGATGCAACAAGCTGAAGAACGTTACGGCCGTTTGCAGAACGGTAACATGACAAAATGACAGTGCGACCAGCTCCTTCTGACACGTTGCCACACAAGGGGTCGTCAACTGGGACTGGAGCATAAAGGCACGCTGTGAACCTCCATGTTTAAATAGCCGCATGTAATGTGCAAATCTGGTCCAGCTGCGGCGTTCCGGAAGTCTGATGACATCACTTCCGGTTTCATGAACCTGATGTAAGTTATTGCGTTTACTAACAAAGGGAAAGATTTTTGTCATTTTTGTTGTTTTTTTTAACGCGTAATGGCGGCGATCTGCGATTTTTTTTGCGGTACCGCGACATTGGGGCAGACAGATCGGACCCTTGACTGACATTTTTGACACTTTTGGGGTTACCAGTGACATTACTGCAGTAATCAGTGCTATACATATGCACTGTTACTGTAAAAATACACTGGTAGTGAAGGGGTTAACTTTATTTGAGGGGGAGGGGCTGTGTGTGTCCCTAGGGGCGTGATTCTAACTGTGATTGGCTGTGGTCTGAGCTGTAGGAACAATGATCAACGGTCCTACATAGTAGAACCGTATGATCAGTGTTTCTACACAGGGGAGAATAACAGGCGGCTTGTTTACACTAGCTGCCTGACTTTCTCCCTCTGCAGCGACGATCGCAGAGTTACCGGCGGACATCGGGTCCGCCGGTCACACCCGCGGGGGGGGGACCGCACGGGAGCGGGAGTGCGCCTCCGGCGGCGTGCGCTCGCTCCCCAGAGCCTCACAGGCTAGTGACGTATACATACGTCACTTTGCCTGTGAGGGGCTGACCGTCGCATTATATCTACATGCAGCGGTCGGCAAGTGGTTAAGATGGGGGGTTGCAAGACCCCGCCCTTCCATTTTGACCCCTCCTATTTCTCAGAAGCCCCACCCCTTATAGACTCCACCCATTTTGTCCCCTGTATTTTGCTTGCGTGAACTATATTCTAGGGAGGCAGCAGCCTACTACTTATTTCTCATCCAAGTACATTACCATAAGTGCGGAGTTTACCATCTAAACCAGTAAACCAGTAAAGTTAGCCCAATTTTTTTCCATAACATGAAAGATAATGTTACGCCGAGTAAATAGATACCCAACATGTCATTCTTCAAAATTGCGCACGCTCACGGAATGGCGAAAAACGGTGGTACTTAAAATCCCCATAGGCGACACTTTAAACATTTCTACAGGTTGCCATCTTAGAGTTACAGAGGAGGTCTAGGGCTCAAATTATTGCTCTTGCTCTAATAATCGCGTTGATACCTCACATGTGTGGTTTGAACACCGTTTACATATGTGGGCGGGGTTTCCGTATGCATTCGCTTCTGCTCTCAAGCTAACGGGGACAGGGCGCTTTAATTTAATTTTTTTTTTTTTTTACTATTTATTTTATTTATTATTTTTTATTTTTACACCGTTTAAAAAAAAAAAAAAATATATCATTTTTATTTCTATTACAAGGAATGTAAACATTCCTTGTAATAGAAATAGGCACGACAGGACCTCTTTTTTGTGAGATCTGGGGTCAAAAAGTCCTCAGATCTCACAAGTACACTAAAAGATAGTAAAAAAATAAATAAATAAAATAAAATGAAAAAAAAAAAGAGGGACCTTTAAACCGGTTGCTAGGCAACGACGTTTGCTGTAGCTCCGGTTCTCCAAGACCATAGAGTCGAGTGAGGGCAAGATTGCCCTCACTCGACATCCTGTCTGTAAGGATCTGGGACCAGATCGTTTTCCCCGCTGCCGGCGGGTCCGGTAAGCAGGGAAAAGGACCGGAACGCGGCGGGAGGGGGGGGGCATCTTTTCCGCCATCCCGGAAGGGTGATCCCACGGCGAAACCGCCGCTGGGACCACCCTTATTGGAAAGCCAACCGTCCACCGTTTAAAAAAAATACCAGCTATCTGCTGCCATAACATCGGTATTTAGGTTGATCAGTACTGATACTGATAGGTGATAGGTACTGATGGGTACTGATGAGTACTGACGAGTAGTGATGGGTACTGATGAGCAGGCGGCAAGTACTCGGGTACTTCAGGTGTCAGGTACTCTGATGAGCAGGTGGAAGGTACTCGGGTACTCTGATAGGAAGGTGACAGGTACTCGGGTACTCTGATGGGTAGGTGACAGGTACTCGGGTACTCCGATGATGGGTACTCGGGTACTCTGATGACGGGTACTCAGGTACTCCGGTACTCTGGTGACAGGTACTCAAAGTACCCGAGTACCTGTCATCAGAGTACCCGAGTACCTGTCATCAGAGTATCCGAGTACCCGTCATTAGAGTACCCCAGTACCTGTCATCAGAGTACATGAATACCTGTCACCGGCCCATCAAAGTACCCGAGTACCTGTCATCAGAGTACCTGATGAGCTGGTGACTAGGGTTGAGCGAACACCTAGATGTCCGTGTTCGACGGGTTCGGCCGAACTTTAAAAAAAAGTCCGGGTCCGTGTCCCGGACTTTTACCGAACTTTTCCCGGACACCGAACCCCATTGAAGTCAATGGGGACCCGAACTTTAAGGCACTAAAATGGCTCTAAAACACCAAAGGAAAGGGCTAGAGTGCTGCAAATGGCAGCAAAACGTAATTAAGAGCATGGCAAGTGCTCTGCAAACAAATGTGGATAGGGAAATAACTTAAAACAACAAAAAAAAAACAGAAAAATAAAACAATGTTCTTCTTCATCTCTGAAGGACGAGGCCCATATGGAGTAGGAGGGAGGTTGAGGTGGTGGTGGATGTGGCGGTGACATAGGCGTGCGCACAGGGTGTGCTGGGTGTGCCTGGGCACACCCTAATCACCTAGGGCACATAGCATTGCCAGTGAGGAGATGGGAAAGATCTCCCTGGGACCTGCTCTGCTCTATTTCTCCTTGCCTACAGGTACATGGCCCCGATACATTACTCTCCCTGCTGGCAAACACATGCATGTGTATTTCAACTTTGGGGTGCACACCTGCAATAGGCTGCGCACACCTATGGGCGGTGTAGGTGGAAGCGGCGGTGGAGGAGGACCAGGGCCGGATTAACAGCATCATGGGCTTGGTGCTGAGGATTTTGAAGGGCCTTAAGGGCCGTGCCTTGCCATGCACCCAGAGGAGGAAGGGTGCAGCCATGCATGCCTAATTCAACATGGGATGCTGTCTCTGAAGCCCATAAACACATCCATGCATCGCCAACTGTCCCTCCTTGTCCGGCCTTCACGCTGTGTGGGGAGGTTCTGAGGGTGCTGCCTGGGGAAGCGAGCATAGAAGCCAGACTTCTGTGTTTACAAGTGACAGAAGAGCGGTAACAGTGAATATGGCCAACCCGGGGCCTATATAAAAGGTAGGGGCCTGGAGCTGCAGCTCCAATAGCCCCTACATTAATCTGGCCCTGAGGAGGAGGACGAGGTAGCCAACACTGCTTCTTTTCAAAAATTTTAAATGAGGGTACACCCCAAAAGAGTGAGAAAGAGCAAAAATGGAACAATGGGTGGGTAAGGTCGGTATCCATTGCTATTCTGCATAAGGTACGGAAAAGTCCCGTGGGATCCATGCCTGGTTCATTTTAATGAACGTGAGCTTGTCCACATTGTCTCTGGACAGGCGGCTGCGCTTGTCTGTTATAACGCCCCCAGCCGTGCTAAATACCCGTTCAGATAATACACTGGCTGCAGGGCACGCCAGCACCTCCAAGGCGTAAAGGGCAAGCTCAGGCCATGTGCCCAATTTGGAGACCCAGAAGTTGAAGGGGGCAGACCCGTCATTCACTACATGTAGGCGTGTGCACACATACTGCTCCACCATGTTGGTAAAATGCTGCCTCCTGCTAAGACGTTCCATCTGAGCTGCTGGTGCTGCTGTTTGTTGTGGCGTGCTGACAAAGCTTTTCCACATTTCGGCCATGCTAACCCTGCCTTCTGAGGTGCTGGCGGTGCCCTGGTTGCGTTGGCGACCTCCTCCTCCTCCTCCTCTGCCTTGTGCTTCCACTGTGGCCCCGCTGTCAGATGGGAATGCCAGCAGCATGGCGTCTACCAGCGTGCGCTTGTACTCGCGCATCTTGCGATCGCGCTCCAGTGAGTGAATTAAGGACGGTACGTTGTCCTTGTAACGGGGATCCAGCAGCGTGGCCACCCAGTAATCAGCACAAGTTAGAATGTGGGCAACTCGGCGGTCGTTGTGGAGACACTGCAGCATGTAATCGCTCATGTGTGCCAGGCTGCCCAGAGGCGACGAAAGGCTGTCCTCTGTGGGAGGTGTATCGTCCGTGTCCTCTGTATCCCCCCAGCCACGCACCAGTGATGGCCATGAGCTGGCCTGGGTGCCACCCTGCTGTGAACATGGTTCCATCTCCTCCTCCAGCTCCTCCTCCTCCTCATCCTCCTCATCCTCCAGAACTGTGCCCCTGCTGGACAATTGCGTCCCTGGCGTTTGCGTGTGCAGGAACCCACCCTCGGAGCCCCTTGCGAATGACTGCCCTGAAAGCCTTGGAAATGTTACCTCTTCATCCTCCTCCTCCTCCTCATCCTGTGCCACATCCTCTTCCATCATCGCCCGAATTGTTTTTTCAAGGAGGCATAGAAGTGGGATAGTTAAGCTGAGAACGGCGTCATTGCCACTGGCCATGTTGGTGGAGTACTCAAAACAGCGCAACAAGGCACACAGGTCTCGCATGGAGGCCCAGTTATTGGTGGTGAAGTGGTGCTGTTCCGCAGAGCGACTCACGCGTGCGTGCTGCAGCTGAAACTCCACTATGGCCTGCTGCTGCTCGCACAGTCTTTCCAGCATGTGCAAGGTGGAGTTCCACCTTGTGGGCACGTCACATATGAGGCGGTGAGCGGGAAGGCCGAAGTTACGCTGCAGCGCTGCCAGGCGAGCAGCAGCAGGGTGAGAACGCCGAAAGTGCGCACAAACGGCCCGCACTTTCTGCAGCAGCTCTGACATATCGGGGTAGTTTTTAAGGAACCTCTGCACCACCAAATTCAGCACATGCGCCAGGCAAGGGATGTGCGTCAAACCGGCTAGGCCCAGAGCTGCTATGAGATTTCGCCCGTTATCACACACCACCAGGCCGGGCTTGAGGCTCGCTGGCAGCAACCACTCATTTGTCTGCTGTTCCATGCTCCTCCACAACTCCTGCGCGGTGTGTGGTTTGTCCCCCAAACAGGCAAGTTGTAAAACTGCCTGCTGTCGTTTACCCCTGGCCGTGCTGAAGTTGGTGGTGAAGGTGTTACGCTGTCCGGATGAGGAGGCGGTAGAGGATGAGGAAGCGGAGTAGGAGGAGTTACGAACAGGAGGCAAACTGAAGCGCCCTGCAATCCTCGGTGGTGGAAGGACATGCGCCAAATTGCTATCCGCCTCAGGCCCATCCGCCACTGCATTTACCCAGTGTGCCGTTAGGGAGATATAACGCCCCTGACCGTGCTTACTGGTCCACGTATCCGTAGTTAGGTGGACCTTGGCACAGATGGCGTTGCGCAGTGCACACCTGATATTTTCCCCCACTTGGTTGTGCAGGGAAGGGATGGCTTGCCTGGAAAAGTAGTGGCGGCTGGGCACGACGTACTGTGGGACAGCCACCGACATAAGGTTTTTAAAACTGTGCGTCTCCACCAGACGGAATGACAGCATTTCAAAGGCCAATAATTTTGAAATGCTGGCATTCAGGGCCAGGGATCGCGGGTGGGTAGGGGGGTACTTCCTCTTCCTCTCAAGTGTTTGGGAGATGGAAAGCTGAACGCTTCCACGGGACATTGTGGAGATGGTTGTTGGTGACCCAGGTGGTGGTGTTGCTGACAGATCGTCTGTTTGCGGGGTGGCAGGTGCCGGTATCACTACAGATGTGGCTGGAGCGGCCGAGACTGCAGCAGAAGAGGAAGCAGGATGAGCCAGAGACGTTTCTTGGTTTTGAAGGTGTGTACTCCACTGCAGCTCGTGCTTTGCACTTAGATGCCTGATCATGCAGGTTGTGCTCAGGTTGAGAAGGTTCATGCCTCGCTTCAAGCTCTGATTGCACAGGGTGCAAACCACTCGTGTCCTGTCATCAGCACATTTTCTAAAGAACTTCCACGCTAGAGAACTCCTTTGAGCTGACTTTGGTGCGCTCGTTCCCTTGCTGCGTTGGGCAGTAGCGGGCGTAGTGTCTAGGGCACGGCCGCTCCGCTTCTGCACCCTGCTCCCTCTTCTGCTGTGCTGGTGGCTCTGTGCGACCACCGCCTCTTCCTCCAAACTACTCAGGTCACCTGCATGACGTTCATTCCATGTGGGGTCGAGGACCTCATCGTCCTCCACATCATCTTCCACCCAGTCTTCACCCCTGCCCTCCTTGTCGGTCTCCACAATGCTGAACGCCACAGCAGTTGGCACCTGCGTTTCGTCATCATCGGAGACGTGCTGCCATGGTCCTTCCATGTACTCATCTTGAGAAATAAGTGGTTGGGCATCGCTGCACTCAATCTCTTCCACTTCTGGGGCAGGGCTAGGTGGATGGCCCTGGGAAACCCTGCTGACAGAGTCCTCAAAAAGAATAAGAGACTGCTGTATGGCTTGGGGCTCAGACTGCTGGCCTGATTTGCAAGGGGGTGAGGTGAAAGATGGTTGGACATTGGCTGCAGGTGCCAACTCTGACCTTTCTGCAGTAGACTGGGTGGGAGACAATGTGAAGGAACTGGAGGCACTGTCAGCAGCAAACCAATCTACTATCGCCTCAACTTGTTCTGGCCTCATCACTTCTAGGGGCGTTTGATGCCCTACCAAATACTGATGCAGGTTCTGTCGCCTACTCACACTTGAGGAAGGTGTTTCACTTGTGCGTGTAGCTGGCACAGATCGACCATGTCCTCTCCTTGCAACAGGAGCTCTACCAGCAGCACCACGACCCAGGCCACGGCCCTTATTTGACGGTCTCCTCATATTTCTGTAATTTAAGATCTTGCCCTAGAAAGGTTTTTATTGAATAGCGGAATAGAAAATATGATCCAAAAAAAGTGTATGTATATCACACGTACACAACCACACTAGGCCCAATTACTATTGTTTGTACCCCTAAAAGGCTAGATGAGGAGTAGGGGGAGTATGGAACAGGCAGCACCCTCAAACCTTCAGAAGTATGAGATGAACCCCAACAACTTGGAAAGGTGGATCTCTCTCACACGTACCGACACAGACTATCCCGCAATTCAATTGATCCTCAAAGGTTTTTATTGAATAGCGGAATAGGAAATATGATCAAAAAAAGTGTATGTATCTCGCACGTACACAACCACACTAGGCCCCAATTACTATTGTTTGTACCCCTAAAAGGCTAGATGAGGAGTAGGGGGGGTATGGAACAGGCAGCACCCTCAAACCTTCAGAAGTATGAGATGAACCCCAACAACTTGGAAAGGTGGATCTCTCTCACACGTACCGACACAGACTATCCCGCAATTCAATTGATCCTCAAAGGTTTTTATTGAATAGCGGAATAGGAAATATGATCAAAAAAAGTGTATGTATCTCGCACGTACACAACCACACTAGGCCCCAATTACTATTGTTTGTACCCCTAAAAGGCTAGATGAGGAGTAGGGGGGGTATGGAACAGGCAGCACCCTCAAACCTTCAGAAGTATGAGATGAACCCCAACAACTTGGAAAGGTGGATCTCTCTCACACGTACCAACACAGACTATCCCCCAATTTAACTGATCCCCAAAGGTTTTTGATTAAATAGCGGAATAGAAAATATGATCCAAAAAAAGTGTATGTATATCACACGTACACAACCACACTAGGCCCCAATTACTATTGTTTGTACCCCTAAAAGGCTAGATGAGGAGTAGGGGGAGTATGGAACAGGCAGCACCCTCAAACCTTCAGAAGTATGAGATGAACCCCAACAACTTGGAAAGGTGGATCTCTCTCACACGTACCGACACAGACTATCCCGCAATTCAATTGATCCTCAAAGGTTTTTATTGAATAGCGGAATAGGAAATATGATCAAAAAAAGTGTATGTATCTCGCACGTACACAACCACACTAGGCCCCAATTACTATTGTTTGTACCCCTAAAAGGCTAGATGAGGAGTAGGGGGAGTATGGAACAGGCAGCACCCTCAAACCTTCAGAAGTATGAGATGAACCCCAACAACTTGGAAAGGTGGATCTCTCTCACACGTACCGACACAGACTATCCCGCAATTCAATTGATCCTCAAAGGTTTTTATTGAATAGCGGAATAGGAAATATGATCAAAAAAAGTGTATGTATCTCGCACGTACACAACCACACTAGGCCCCAATTACTATTGTTTGTACCCCTAAAAGGCTAGATGAGGAGTAGGGGGGGTATGGAACAGGCAGCACCCTCAAACCTTCAGAAGTATGAGATGAACCCCAACAACTTGGAAAGGTGGATCTCTCTCACACGTACCAACACAGACTATCCCCCAATTTAACTGATCCCCAAAGGTTTTTGATTAAATAGCGGAATAGAAAATATGATCCAAAAAAAGTGTATGTATATCACACGTACACAACCACACTAGGCCCCAATTACTATTGTTTGTACCCCTAAAAGGCTAGATGAGGAGTAGGGGGAGTATGGAACAGGCAGCACCCTCAAACCTTCAGAAGTATGAGATGAACCCCAACAACTTGGAAAGGTGGATCTCTCTCACACGTACCGACACAGACTATCCCGCAATTCAATTGATCCTCAAAGGTTTTTATTGAATAGCGGAATAGGAAATATGATCAAAAAAAGTGTATGTATCTCGCACGTACACAACCACACTAGGCCCCAATTACTATTGTTTGTACCCCTAAAAGGCTAGATGAGGAGTAGGGGGAGTATGGAACAGGCAGCACCCTCAAACCTTCAGAAGTATGAGATGAACCCCAACAACTTGGAAAGGTGGATCTCTCTCACACGTACCAACACAGACTATCCCCCAATTTAACTGATCCCCAAAGGTTTTTGATTAAATAGCGGAATAGAAAATATGATCCCAAAAAAGTGTATGTATATCACACGTACACAACCACACTAGGCCCCAATTACTATTGTTTGTACCCCTAAAAGGCTAGGAGTAGGGGGAGTATGGAACAGGCAGCACCCTCAAACCTTCAGAAGTATGAGATGAACCCCAACAACTTGGAAAGGTGGATCTCTCTCACACGTACCAACACAGACTATCCCCCAATTTAACTGATCCCCAAAGGTTTTTGATTAAATAGCGGAATAGAAAATATGATCCCAAAAAAGTGTATGTATATCACACGTACACAACCACACTAGGCCCCAATTACTATTGTTTGTACCCCTAAAAGGCTAGGAGTAGGGGGAGTATGGAACAGGCAGCACCCTCAAACCTTCAGAAGTATGAGATGAACCCCAACAACTTGGAAAGGTGGATCTCTCTCACACGTACCAACACAGACTATCCCCCAATTTAACTGATCCCCAAAGGTTTTTGATTAAATAGCGGAATAGAAAATATGATCCCAAAAAAGTGTATGTATATCACACGTACACAACCACACTAGGCCCCAATTACTATTGTTTGTACCCCTAAAAGGCTAGGAGTAGGGGGAGTATGGAACAGGCAGCACCCTCAAACCTTCAGAAGTATGAGATGAACCCCAACAACTTGGAAAGGTGGATCTCTCTCACACGTACCAACACAGACTATCCCCCAATTTAACTGATCCCCAAAGGTTTTTGATTAAATAGCGGAATAGAAAATATGATCCCAAAAAAGTGTATGTATATCACACGTACACAACCACACTAGGCCCCAATTACTATTGTTTGTACCCCTAAAAGGCTAGGAGTAGGGGGAGTATGGAACAGGCAGCACCCTCAAACCTTCAGAAGTATGAGATGAACCCCAACAACTTGGAAAGGTGGATCTCTCTCACACGTACCAACACAGACTATCCCCCAATTTAACTGATCCCCAAAGGTTTTTGATTAAATAGCGGAATAGAAAATATGATCCCAAAAAAGTGTATGTATATCACACGTACACAACCACACTAGGCCCCAATTACTATTGTTTGTACCCCTAAAAGGCTAGGAGTAGGGGGAGTATGGAACAGGCAGCACCCTCAAACCTTCAGAAGTATGAGATGAACCCCAACAACTTGGAAAGGTGGATCTCTCTCACACGTACCAACACAGACTATCCCCCAATTTAACTGATCCCCAAAGGTTTTTGATTAAATAGCGGAATAGAAAATATGATCCCAAAAAAGTGTATGTATATCACACGTACACAACCACACTAGGCCCCAATTACTATTGTTTGTACCCCTAAAAGGCTAGGAGTAGGGGGAGTATGGAACAGGCAGCACCCTCAAACCTTCAGAAGTATGAGATGAACCCCAACAACTTGGAAAGGTGGATCTCTCTCACACGTACCAACACAGACTATCCCCCAATTTAACTGATCCCCAAAGGTTTTTGATTAAATAGCGGAATAGAAAATATGATCCCAAAAAAGTGTATGTATATCACACGTACACAACCACACTAGGCCCCAATTACTATTGTTTGTACCCCTAAAAGGCTAGGAGTAGGGGGAGTATGGAACAGGCAGCACCCTCAAACCTTCAGAAGTATGAGATGAACCCCAACAACTTGGAAAGGTGGATCTCTCTCACACGTACCAACACAGACTATCCCCCAATTTAACTGATCCCCAAAGGTTTTTGATTAAATAGCGGAATAGAAAATATGATCCCAAAAAAGTGTATGTATATCACACGTACACAACCACACTAGGCCCCAATTACTATTGTTTGTACCCCTAAAAGGCTAGGAGTAGGGGGAGTATGGAACAGGCAGCACCCTCAAACCTTCAGAAGTATGAGATGAACCCCAACAACTTGGAAAGGTGGATCTCTCTCACACGTACCAACACAGACTATCCCCCAATTTAACTGATCCCCAAAGGTTTTTGATTAAATAGCGGAATAGAAAATATGATCCCAAAAAAGTGTATGTATATCACACGTACACAACCACACTAGGCCCCAATTACTATTGTTTGTACCCCTAAAAGGCTAGGAGTAGGGGGAGTATGGAACAGGCAGCACCCTCAAACCTTCAGAAGTATGAGATGAACCCCAACAACTTGGAAAGGTGGATCTCTCTCACACGTACCAACACAGACTATCCCCCAATTTAACTGATCCCCAAAGGTTTTTGATTAAATAGCGGAATAGAAAATATGATCCCAAAAAAGTGTATGTATATCACACGTACACAACCACACTAGGCCCCAATTACTATTGTTTGTACCCCTAAAAGGCTAGATGAGGAGTAGGGGGAGTATGGAACAGGCAGCACCCTCAAACCTTCAGAAGTATGAGATTGTGTTCACTGTACCCCACAAAGATTGAGTTCACTGCACCCCACAATGATTGTGTTCACTGCACCCCACAAAGATTGTGTTCACTGCACCTCACAAAGATTGTGTTCACTGTACCCCCCAAAGATTGTGTTCACTGCACCCCACAAAGATTCTGTTCACTGTACCCCACAAAGATTGTGTTCACTGCACCCCAAAAAGATTGTGTTCACTGCACCCCAAAAAGGATGTTGTTCACTGCACCCCAAAAAGGATGTTGTTCACTGCACCCCAAAAAGATTGTGTTCACTGCACCCCACAAAGATTGTGTTCACTGCACCCCAAAAAGATTGTGTTCACTGCACCCCAAAAATGATTTTGTTCACTGCACCCCAAAAAGGATTTTGTTCACTGCACCCCAAAAAGGATGTTGTTCACTCCACCCCAAAAAGATTGTGTTCACTGCACCCCAAAAAGATTGTGTTCACTGCACCCCACAAAGGATTTTGTTCACTGCACCCCAAAAAGATTGTGTTCACTGCACCCCAAAAAGGATGTTGTTCACTGCACCCCAAAAAGGATTTTGTTCACTGCACCCCAAAAAGATTGTGTTCACTGCACCCCACAAAGGATTTTGTTCACTGCACCCCACAAAGATTGTGTTCACTGCACACCAAAAAGGATTGTGTTCACTGCACCCCAAAAAGATTTTGTTCACTGCACCCCAAAAAGATTGTGTTCACTGCAGCCCAAAAAGATTGTGTTCACTGCAGCCCAAAAAGATTGTGTTCACTGCAGCCCAAAAAGATTGTGTTCACTGCAGCCCAAAAAGATTGTGTTCACTGCAGCT
Organism: Pelophylax lessonae; assembly: GCF_965119305.1. Taxonomy (NCBI): domain Eukaryota; kingdom Metazoa; phylum Chordata; class Amphibia; order Anura; family Ranidae; genus Pelophylax; species Pelophylax lessonae. The sequence goes on from NC_138772.1 coordinate 80,417,271, forward strand.
CACACACAGAAAAATGGATGTGGATCACTGACACCTGCCTATCTCCAATCCCACACCACACAGCAATATCGATTGTAGTTTGTAGAACACAGTTTCCCTAAAATTCAGCAGACTCTGTCCCTAACAGGATTGAGAAGAGATCGTAGATCAGGATTGAGTGCAGACCCCACCCCCCACACAGCAATATCGATTGTAGTTTGTAGAAGACACTGACCCTATAATTCAGCAGACTCTATCCCTAAAATGCCTACAACTCGCCCTGCCTAAACACTCCGACCTGTCCCTCAATTCTATCCGGACACAAATGGTTTTTTCCTGCCTATCTTTCCCTAATCAGCAGCCAGCACGTTGATGTGTGCTCTGTCCCTGAATCTAAGCAGCATAATGACGCCGCTGCGGCTGCCTCGAACTTATAAAGACTTGGTCACATGCTTCAGACGGCCAATCACAGCTACTGAGACATTTGCAGGCATGGCTGGGATGGCTTAAGGCACACCAGTTAAACGATTGTTGATTGGCTGTTGAAAGCCCGCCATGAAAAGAGCGCCAAAGCATGCAAAACCCGGAAATAAAACGACCGAACACGGATTTTTACCCGAACATACAGTAAAGTGTCCGTGTCCGTGTTCGGGTACAAAAAATCCAATTATTCGGTACGAACACGAATAATACAGTCCGTGTTCGCTCAACACTACTGGTGACAGGTACTCGGGCACTCTGATGGGCTGGTGACAGGTACTTGGGTACTTTGATGGGCTAGTGACAGGTACTTTGATGGGCTAGTGACAGGTAATTTGATGGGCTAGTGACAGGTGCTCTTTATTGGGGGGGGCAATCAGTGTGTTTTGGGGTGCACTGTAATTGGTAACTAGCTGTTACCACAATATCCTCCTCAAACAGGATCAGTGTGTGAGGAGGAGAACACGGTGACAGCTAGTTACCGTGTTCTCTGTTGACAGGTACTCGGGTACTTTGATGGGCTAGTGACAGGTACTTTGATGGGCTAGTGACAGGTGCTCTTTATTGGGGGGGCAATCAGTGTGTTTTGGGGTGCACTGTAATTGGTAACTAGCTGTTACCACAATCTCCTCCTCAAACAGGATCAGTGTGTGAGGAGGAGAACACGGTGACAGCTAGTTACCGTGTTCTCTGTTGACATTCCGTGAACGGCTGTGATTGACAGCCGGTCACGTGGTAAAAAGCCAATTTCATTGGCTCTTTACCTAGATCGGGGATGGGCTCTGTCCGAGGGCCCCATTTTTCATGAGCTGAACTCAAAGATCTAAGACTTTTTCTATGTACACAAAAGGCCTATTTTTCCCAAATATTGATCACAAATCTAGCTAAATCTGTGCAAAGCCTCGTACACATGATCAGATTATCGAACAATCTGTCGTTCGTTTTTTGTGGCATGCTAGTCTGATGTGGAAAGTGAAGAGGTTATTTTCATACGAATTTTCCCGTACGACAGAATTCTACTTCAGAAGTAATGTCATGTGTTGGATTGTTTTGTATGTGTTCTTTCGTAGCTGAGCATGCCTAGTCTTGCTCATAAGATTTTTTTCCGTAGAAATCTGTACTAATGAGACGAAAATCGGATGTTGTATTACAGACGACAAAAATTGTATAGCCTGCACATCAGGATTTTGTCAGCCGAAAATTTGGAGTTGGCTGTCGAAAGCACCATACTAACAATCCAAAAATCGGCAGATCAGTCGTCGGAGGAATTTTCCCTACAGATTTTCTTATCGTGTGTACGGGCCTTTAGTGTGCACTTCTACTTGCCAAGATAATCCATCCACCTCACAGGTGTGGCATATCAAGATTCTGATTAGACAGCATGATTATTGCACAGGTGTGCCATAGGCTGGCCACAATAAAAGGCCACTCTAAAATGCGCTCATTAACACAGATTTAGCCAGATTTGTGAACAATATTTGAGAGAAATAGGCCTTTTGTGTACATAGAAAAAGTCTTAGATATTTAAGTTCAGCTCATTAAAAATGGGGGCAAAAACAAAGTGTTGCGTTTATAATGTTGTTCAGTGTAAGTAGCAGAATACATCTTGGCTAAAATTTTCAAATTTAAGTCTTTTTTCTGTTTATAGTGCAAAAAATAAAAAACCCATTAATGACCGAATACTACCAAAAGAAAGCTCTATTTGTGTGAAAAAAACCCCATAAATTTCCTTTTAAGTGCAGTGTTGCATGACCGTGCAATTGTCAGTTAAATCCACGCAGTGCCAATAAGCAAAAAATGGCCTGGTCATGAAGAGGGGTAAATCTTGTGGATGGCAAGTGGTTAACCCCTTAACGACATGATAACACATACACTATATTACAAAAAGTAATGGGACACCTGCCTTTACACGCACATGAACTTTAATGGCATCCCAGTCTTAGTCCGTAGGGTTCAATATTGAGTTGGCCCACCTTTTGCAGCTATAACAGCTTCAACTCTTCTGGGAAGGCTGTCCACAAGGTTTAGGAGTGTGTCTATGGCATGTTTGATCATTCTTCCAGAAGCACATTTGTGAGGTCAGGCACTGATGTTGGAGAGAAGGCCTGGCTTGCAGTCTGTGCTCTAATTCATCCCAAAGGTGTTCTATCGAGTTGAGGTCAGGACTCTGTGCTGGCCAGTCAAGTTCCTCTACCCCAATCTCGCTCATCCATGTCTTTATGGACCTTGCTTTGTGCACTGGTCCAAATCATTTAGTGGAGGGAGGATTATGGTGTGAGGTTGTTTTTCAGGGGTTGGACTTGGCCCCTTAGTTCCTGTAAAGGGAACTCCTAAGGCTTCAGCATACCAAGATATTTATTTCATGCTCCCAACTTTGTGGGAACAGTTTGGGGATGGTCCCTTCAAGTTCCAACATGACTACATCAGTGCACAAAGCAAGATCCATTAGGACATGGATGAGCGAGTTTGGGGTGGAAGAACTTGACAGACCTGAACAGAGTCCTAACCTCAACTCGATAGGACACCTTCTCATCCAACATTAGTGCCTGACCTTACAAATTCACTTCTGGAAGAATGGTCAAACATTCCCATAGACACACACTGCTAAACCTTATAGACAGCTTTCCCGGAAAAGTTGAAGCTGTTACAGCTGCAAAGGGTGGGCCAACTCAATATTGAACCTAATGGACTATGACTGGGACACCATTAAAGTTCATGTGTGTAAAGGCAGGCATCCAAATACTTTTAGTATTATGTGTATATGTGGCATCCAGAAAGTGAGTTTTAAACCTGGGCACCACATATACTGTATGTGTTCTTGTGTAAGATCTGGACCCCTAGGAGCTCCAGGTCTTGTAGTAACAAACGGGAACTGGGAGTCCTGGTTCCCCATTACCTAATCACTTTGATTCCCTCAAACTGGCTATCACAGTGATCAGTCCCTGTGTAGCCTGCCCATGTGTTTTTTTTTTCTCCTCCGAATGGAGAGAAAAATACACTGTACCTTTCTCTCCTGGCAGGGGAGAAAAATGCTAACAAACAAATGTGTGTAAAATAAATAAATAAATATGTTGCCTAAGTTGTGAGGAGTTTATGTGTAATCTCCATTAGTAATTGTAAATGGATGGATGTAAATATAAATGTACAAGATATTGAGTTTTGATTTCAAATAACTTAGGTGATATATCATTGTAGATTTTTAAGTTGTGTAATCCAGTCTGACCAGCAGTAGTAATCAATTTAACAAATACGTTTGAAATACATGCCTGAGCTACCAGGGGGGGGGGGGCTGTTGTTTACACTTAAACACATAAAAGGATAAGTCTGTTTGAAGTTTTTTGCTACCGGGGAGGTGCCTGCTATTCAACATACTGATATGCAAAATAGTAACACACCGTAATTAAGTTCCTGTTAGCCAGACATCCTGGGTCCAAGACAATAGTGATAATAGGGCATGTCATGTCCTTCCTTAATTCGGCCTCCATATCAAAGGCACCGTCATTAAGATATGCAATGAAGATGGACCATTTGTTGAGGATTGGACAATTTGCCCCGGATATGACCTTGCATATTTAAAATTTCAATTCCAGAGCAAATCAACAAGTATAATTAAATTCTCCCTCCAATAGAGAGGAGGGGTTAACAAGGGGCTGAATTATGCTAAGCTAGGAGAGGAGGAAGTTATCCAATCCTGAACGAGATACGCCCAGAGGGAGGAACAGGGCAGGATAGCTGCACCAATCAGAATAGCCCTATACAAGTCTATGGGATAGAGGTGTATATTAATCCAAGGTGAGCAGAGAAGAGTTAGGAGCCATTGACGTGAGAAGGGGACCCCATATCATCTTAAACCACTGGTAAATATCAGGACACCTCCTAGCACTTAAATGTATACATGTTTGTATTATTTGTTATCTGTCTTGCGATGCATATCATAATATTTTGAATCCCATTCACTATATGTGTTCAGTTAAACTTTGAATATTTTCCTTTTTGTATGTACTAGAGATACAATTGTTGTGAATTAATTTAGGCTTCAAGGCTACTTATCAATAAAGTAATATTGCTGTTTTCAAGCTTTCACTCATGGTCAAATAACTCTCATTTAACCCGAATATTGTCTGAGGTAAATCTCATATCTTCCGGGTAACATAATTGGCAACCATGAATCATTAGACCAGACTGAGAGTATTTAATACAGAAATACCGAGATTTGTTTAAACAAATTAAGGTTATTGGGTTGGGTTAAAACTGTGTCAGTTTACCAGGTAGTTTGAAGGCCACAGGAATTTAATCTAGGAAAAACAATAAAAGTTGTTTTTTAGTGGGTATTAGAATAACTCTAAAAGAAAAAAATAGGGATATGATACACCACATTTGCTTTTTGTAATCCCGTAAATATTGTTGAAAAATATATCAGCTTGGGGGCGTGGCCGGGATGTAGACGGCGCCGGACGTGTGTTAGCAGAGCTCTCCACCATCCTGACCTTATCCGGCCCCATCCACGGCCCCTGTGCCTCGGATCGCGGCGGTTTTGCCCTCCTCCGCATCGGGCACAGGTGGGGCACGGATGCCGGGGAGAAAATCCCGGGTTTCAGCACCGACCCCGCGGCCTAAACGAGCGGTCCCGCCGCGAGGCGCGAAAGCGGCCGCCGCCATCTTGCAGGTCCGGGCCTCATCTTCTTCCTCTGCAGCCACAGGCGCCCAGGCCTTCTTGAAGTCGGTAAAGATGTCTGCGGGGGCCGGGAACCCTCCTCTGGCACAGCCTAAGGACTCAGGTACCGAGGGGTCACTGCTGGGGACCGCTGGACAGACTGGGGGGTCGCATGGAGGGGGGGATATTACTGCTCCCATACTGGCTGCTATAGACGCCTCAAAAACTGCCCTGATGCTCCGGATTGACCACCTGGCCTCTGAATGTACCCTAATCCGCCATGATCTGGATAAAATCAGGGGGCGCCTGACTGAGACTGAGGGCCGGGTGTCTGAGGTGGAGGATGTTACCGCTTCCCATTCGGCACAAATCATTGCCATGCAGGCCCAGGTGAATGCTTTGGCGGACAAGATGGAGGATGCTGAGAACCGACAGCGTCGCAACAATATCAGGGTGGTCGGCTTGCCAGAGAAGGCTGAGGGATCTAATTCTACATTGTTTGCTGAGAAGTTCTTTTGTGATCTACTCAAATTGCCTCCCCCTCCCCCGACATATGTGGTGGAAAGGGCCCATAGGGTTCCCACAGGACCTCGGCCACCCGGGGCCCCCCCGCGCCCGTTTCTGGTCCGCTTTTTGAACTTCCGTGACAGGGATCGTATCCTCTCTGAGGCCAGGAGACAGGAGGAATTGCAGTTTGAGAACAGCAAGATAATGTTATTTCCTGACTTCTCTGTGGAGACGCAGAAAAAACGCAGATCCTTTACTGAAGTGCGCAAACTCCTGAGAACCAAGGGCCTGAAATATGGCATGATGTACCCGAGCCGCTTGCGTGTGGATTACAAGAGATATGTCCTTTTCTTCAATTCGGCGGGGGAGGCTGCTGACTGGTTGGAATCCATTTAATTTCCTCTGATGCACCTGCTCTCTTGGATGATATGGGGCTCTTGGGGCCCTGCTGCACTGTACTCCCTATTTGCAGCTCCTGTCTACGCACGGTCTGCCTCCTCAATTGCTGATGGGGGGACATCTATGGTTCCTGTATTGCTGATCCTGCCCTGAAGTTTCCTGGGTTGCCCTGGGCTGGATCCATGCTTCTATTCCTGGGGCTGTGGAATGGTCTACAGGTCATTGGAGCTCTGTGTGCTACACGTTGTTGAACTAACAATTTTTTCTTTTTTGTTTTGACTTTATTTTTCCTCCCTTTAGGTTTTTTTCCTTTTTTTGAGGAATGACTATCTAACGGCCCCCCCCTTTTTTGGGGCTGCCTTTGGTGGACACGAGTAACGCCGGCTGCGGTTTTTATGTTGCAGCCATGCCTTTAAAATTTTTGCTGGGTTTTGGGATTAGGCTGGGTACCCTGTTGCACTTTTTTTTTGTTCCAGGTTTGGGTATCACAGCAGGGATGTTTTTTTGTTCTTGGCTCCAGGCTCCTTCCGGTGGTCACTGTTCTTTTTTACTTATGTGTCTGTATTGCTGAATGTCTGGATGGAGTCGGGGGATCGGGTTGGTCCTCGGGCTGTGCTTGGTCCTCCGGCTCCCTCCTGCTATGTGTCCCTCTGCTGTTCTATGGCTGAGCTACTTAAAATCATGTCATGGAATGTGCGGGGTCTCAATGACAAGGTAAAACGCACAGCCATTTTTAGGTATATTAAATCTGTTCAACCGCATGTTATCCTCCTCCAGGAGACGCATTTGGATGGGAGCAGGGTGCTTGCCTTGAAGAGGCCTTGGATTCAGAGGATCTTCAATGCCACTTACTCCACGTATGCCCGTGGGGTGTCTATTTTGCTGGGTAGAAATGCACCCTGCTCGATTCAAAAGGTAATTACGGATCCTGGCGGACGGTATGTTATTGTTCTCCTGGAGATTTTTCACCGGCAGGTGGTACTGGTGAGTGTCTACTTACCGCCCCCGTTCCACTCTCAGATTCTGGTGGATCTCCTGGTGACCTTGGCCCCTTATATGCACCTTCCTCTAATTATGGCGGGGGATTTCAATGCTCTTCTGGACGGCGGGCTGGACTCCTCTAACACGGGTAGACTGTCGTCTCCTGAACTGGTGTCCTGGTCTTCCGCGGCTCAGCTTACGGAGCTGTGGCGCTGGAAAAACCCTGGGGTACGTGGCTACTCCTGTTGGTCTGGGGTGCACAGAACGGCGTCCAGGATAGATCTGGCTTTTGCTAATGGGCCTTGTCTTGCTTTGGTCCAGGATGCTACATATTTGGCGGGTGGCCTCTCTGATCACAACCCACTGCTGCTGACTCTGCGGGTGGGAGCGGGTGGAACTAGGGGTGCATGGCGCCTTTCGCCGGGTTGGCTGCAAACTGACAAGGTGATGCAGCAGGTAGAGCCCCAGATGCCTACATATTGGGAAGATAATGCCTCGTCCATGGCAGGGGTAGTCCTGTGGGATGCTTTCAAAGCGGTTATGCGGGGTCATTACATCTCTGCGATTAAGGCATCTCGTAGGGAGGCTAATGCTGACAGAGAAGCTGTTCTGCTGGAGGTCCGTAGGTTGGAAGATGAATACTCGGCCACTCCGGGACCGGCGGCCTATGCGGCCCTGGAGGAGGCCAGGAGGCGTTTGGCCTTGTTGGATACTGATTTTGCGCATGCCAACCTTAAACATAGAGCGGAGTCACTTTTTGAGAAGGGAGACAAGAATGGTAAGCTTTTGGCCTTTTTGGTGGCAGATCAGAGGGCTTCGGTAAGTGTTCCGTGCATCAAGTCTAGTTCAGGGGAACTGGTTAGGGACCCGGGGGAGATCTCCCGGGTCTTTATGGATTACTACTCTGATACCTATTCCCCCCTGCCTGCATATGACCTGGAGGAGTTGGAGCGCCTTTTATCTGGCTTGCCGGTTCCGGTCTTGGAGGGTGAGGACAGTGCGTGGCTGGACAATGACATCACGTTGAAGGAAATAGAGAGAGCCATCTCATCCTTTCCCTCCAATAAATCGCCGGGCCCTGATGGGTTCCCGGTGGAATGGTATCGGCAGTACTCAGACTCCCTGGCAAACAGGCTCCAGGCATTGTATGCTGCGTGTTTCGATCAGGGGGCCCTGCCGGGTTCCATGCTCGAGGCGTATGTTGTTCTCCTGCCCAAGCCGGGGAAGGATCACACCCTGTGTTCCTCCTACCGCCCCATTGCCTTACTCAATGTGGATCTCAAGATACTCACGAAGGTCTTGGCTACTAGGCTGGCGGTGGTCTTGCCTTCCCTGGTGGACATTGATCAGACCGGGTTTATGCCGGGCAAGTCCACGGACACCAACCTTCGACATCTGTTTACTCATTTGCAGGTGTCCCATGCCTCGGTTGGCACTAGGGTGGTGGTGTACTTGGACATTGCCAAGGCCTTCGACACGGTGGATTGGGGGTACATGGGGGTGGTGCTGAGGCGCATGGGGTTTGGTCCTAAATTTTGCAAGTGGATTTCCCTCTTGTACTCCTCCCCGCGTATGGCGTTGAAGATTGGATCCTCCCTGTCTCCCTTTTTTGCAGTGGGTAGGGGGACTAGGCAGGGCTGCCCTCTTTCACCCTTTTTGTTCTCTCTGATGATTGAACCCTTGGCTATTGCATTGCGTGCATCTCCGGAGGTGGGGGCTCTGGAAGTGGGCTCCATTAAGGAGTGCCTGGCACTTTATGCGGATGATATGCTTTTATTTTTGAAGGATCCCAATGCTTCCCTGCGGGCGGTATTCAATATCCTGGACACTTTTGCAAAGTTTTCCGGCCTAAGGGTAAATTGGGATAAATCCACTATGCTCCCTATTGATCCTGGTGCCATTGCTGCAGCTGATGGGGCGCTACCGTTGAAATGGGTGACGGAGTTCACCTACCTGGGAGTCAGGGTGTCGGCGAGGGTGGCGGATTATCTTACTTTGAATCTTAACCCATTGCTGGAGGTCTTTAAACGCAGGGCAGAGGTGTGGCGCGACTTACCTTTGTCGGTTCTGGGGCGCATTAACTTGGTGAAAATGAAACTTCTCCCTGTCTTTCTGTATTTCCTTAGAAATTCCCCGGTGTGGGTCCCGCGTTCTTTCTTCCGCCGCGTTCATGGCCTGATAGGTTCCTTTATTTGGGGTACCTCTCCTCCTAGAATTGGTCTGCAGGTGTTGCAGGAGCCCTGGGGTCAGGGGGGATTGGCTTTACCTGATCTTTATAAATATTTCCTGGCTGGGCAGGGGGTGGTGGCGCGACGCTGGCTTGCGGGGGACGATGGGGACTCCGCCACGGTGCTGGAGGCGGCTGTTTTGGGCTCCTACGAGAGTCTTCGCCTTTTACTGCATCGAGGGTCCAGGGCTACATTTAAGCTGACAGGAACGATGCGTTCTACCATAAAAGCCTGGGAACAGATGCAGGTGCTGGTGGAGCCAGGAGCCACTGGTGTTTCCCCGGCCTCCCCATTGTGGTGGAACCCCAAGTTTCCTCATTTTGCCTCGATCCCTGATCCTACCATCTGGGCCGTTAAGGGGGTGAAGTTGCTGGGGGATATTGTCTCTGGTGGGGAGCTGTGCACCTTTGATGCCCTGAAGGCGCGTTATGATCTTCCAAATGGGTATTTTTTTCGCTATCTTCAACTTCGCCATGCGTTTGTGGCACAATTCAGTTCCTCTCGGGTTGTGATTAAAGCTTCAGCTCTTGAAACGGCGATACAAGCGGCGGATATGCGGAAGCCTCTCTCAGAATTGTACAGGGAATTGTTCGCTATCACTCCACCTGCTGTACGTAGGTGTCGGGAACGCTGGGTGGAGGAGGTGCCTGACCTGGATGGTGATGACTGGGATGATATGTGGAGTTCGCCCTTCGCCTACCTGGTCTCTGCGAGGGACCGTCTGATTCACTTTAAATTTCTGCATCGGATTTATTACACGCCGGTGAGGCTGGCACGTATTTATCGGACGGCCTCGGCGGAGTGCTGGCGTTGTTCCCATTCACCGGCGGACTTCAGTCACATCTTCTGGGGGTGCCCGGTGGTCAAGGACTATTGGGCATCCGTCTTAGCTTGTATTGTGGAGGTGGTTAAGATTCCGGTCCCCAGCTCCGTGGAGGTTTGCCTCTTGGGGTTGGTGGATGGCTTGGCCCCTGCGAGGGCCGTTCGTACTCTGGTCAGCTTACTGCTTTTCTATGCTCGCAAGGCTCTGCTCTTACACTGGAAGAGTCCCTTGGCTCCCACGATCCTTTTCTGGAAAGGCTTGGTTAATAAAGTGACTCCGCTCTATAAGGCCACGTATCTCAGTAGGTTATGCCCCCGCAAGTTTGATAAAGTATGGAAAACATGGATAGACTCTCCGGCCTCGACCGCCGTTGATCAGCTTTAGTGTTCTGTGTGCTACTGTTCGGGATTGTCTGGGGGGGGGGGGATGGACATGCCGGTTGGTGATATTTTCCTGTTCATTGTGTTCTTACTGTATGTTGTACAGGTCGTAGAGGGTGGGTCCTTGAAGGACGCTATATTTCCTCTCTGTTTGGGCTCTGGGCCCTTTAAGGGAGCAAAAGGGGTTAACTCATTGATCAGAGGAAGTGGGTTTAAGAAGGACAGGAAGTTGTAGATTGGGGGTGGTGGAGCATAGAGGAGACTGTGGATGGTGAATGTGGACTTTTGTACAGCCGAGAAGGTGCATGTCAGTGTGCTGACTGGGAGCCTATTGCCAGGAGAAGCTACCCTCTTCAAAAGTTGGGACTGTTTGACTGCAAAAGCAGCTCTGAACTCTTCAAGTCGGTGAGACTGTCTTTTCCTTGTTGTGTTTCTTTTGCTGCAATGAAGCCTGTTTAAGTTAATAAACATTTCTTTGGTTGCAACGCCTGTGTCCTGCGATCCAGCTGATCCCCCCAAACATTACAAGTGGTGCTCGGATGCGGGCAGGACTGAGTAACAGGCACAAGAAGAAAAAAAAAAAAATTTTTTTTTTTTTTTGCATTGGACTGAAACTGACATTTAAAGGGACAGTACACTTGACTTATGTCCTGGGTTAAAGCCGCACTAAAAGCTGAAACAATGGAGGAGCTAATTAAACAGTTATCCCTGGCTAATATGCAAGCGCAAACTCGTCATGAGGAAGCTAATCAGCGCTTAGCAACCCAGCTGGAGGTACAACAAGCTCACCACAAAGAGGCTCTGGCTCAGCAACAAGAAAGTACTCACCTGTTGGTAACCCAGCTGGCCGCCCAGCAAGGAGCTATACAGACTCAGGTGAAGGCCTTACAAGAGGTAGTACAGCACCTTTCCCAGAGTCATGAACAGGCAGCGGTTACCCCTAGCAACCAGGTGACGGTGAGGGCCAGTCATTTCCTGCAGAAGCTGTCTCTGAGTGATGATGTAGAGGCATTCCTTGCTACGTTTGAGAGGACAGCAGAGAGAGAAGGGTGGCCCCAGGACCAGTGGGCCGGTCTCATTGCTCCTTTCCTCACCGGAGATCCTCAAAAGGCCTACTTTGATCTACCACCTGAAGAAGCGAAAGTCTATGAACGATTAAAGGCAGAAATTTTGGCTCGTCTGGGGGTAACTACGGCTGTTCGGGCCCAACGAGTGCACCAGTGGAAATATTGTCCAGACCGGCCACCAAGGTCCCAAATGCATGACCTGGTGCAACTGGTAAAAAAATGGCTGCAGCCCGAGGTGTTGTCTGGCCTCCAAATTGTGGAACGAGTTGTGTTGGACCGATACCTGAGGTCCCTGCCAGACGACCTTCAACGATGGGTCAGCCATGGAGACCCCACAACAGTGAACCACCTTGTTGAGATGGTGGAACGATATACGGTAGTGGAGGATCTTCTTGGCCCTACCAAGCGCCAAGGCCCCAGCACGTCTCGGCCGGTTCGGCCAACTGCAGCCGCTCGGATGGAAATCCCACGGAACCCTGGAGCACCAATTCCACAAGGCCAGGAGTCACTCCTTGTGCCTTCTCAGAGGCCTGTTCCTGCTCGGAAAGTGGGGGATATACAATGTTGGCGGTGTCATTCCTGGGGCCATACCCGGGCACACTGCCCACTGCAAGAAGAGCCCATGGAATGCGGGGTCCTCCAAAAGGGGTCTTTTTATGCCCATAAAGTATGCACAACACATCTGGATCTTGGTGAGGGGAAGTTCGAGTGTGAAGTTCGAGTAAACCACCTTCCTGCCAGGGCTTTGTTGGACTCAGGAAGCATGGTGACCCTGGTTCATCCTAGAGTCATTGGGAGAATCGGCCCAGTAAGCAAAACTTTACGGGTCGTGTGCATTCACGGAGACACTAGAGAGTACCCTCTCATCTTGGTGTCCATCTCCACGGCATGTGGCACTGGTACTCAAGAGGTGGGGGTGGTGGAAAACTTAGTGCATGATGTGATCATAGGACGAGACTGTCCGTTGTTTGCAAAACTGTGGGAACAAGGACAACCACATGAATGGCCCAGAGACTGGGGAGAAACGTCCTCTGTTCCTGCTGTTGAGGAAAGTAATCCTGAACTGCCAAATTTTGTGAAGGTTGAACTGGATAAAAGTAATGTTGAAACTGTTGAGGATGCCAAAATACATGGTCCGCAGACCAACCTGAATACTGAGGGGGGGGAACCTTCTCCTCTTCAGGTGATGCTGGGGGAAGAGGAGGAGGAAGTGGCCTGTACCCCTGCTCTACCAGATTTGGGTGTTACCCAGGGGGCATTTGGTACTGCTCAGATGCAGGACCCCACTTTGGCCCGGGCACGGGAACAGGTTGTGGTAGTAAATGGAGTTCCACAAGAGCCAGGGGCAAATGAGCGATGGCCACACTTTGCAGTATGCAATGAATTGCTTTATCGGGTTAACCAAATAAGAGGAGATGTGGTAGACCAATTATTGGTACCCCAACAATATAGACGGAAGGTTCTTGACCTGGCCCATAACGATGTTTTAGGGGGACACCTAGGAGTGGAGAAGACAGAAGCACGAATCACCGACCGGTTTTACTGGCCAGGTCTGAAAGCGGAGGTAAAGAAATACTGTGCCTCCTGTCCCACCTGTCAGTTAACCGCTCCGGTGACTCACTTCCGTAGCCCTTTGGTCCCTCTGCCTATAATTGAGGTCCCATTTGAAAGGATAGCGATGGATATAGTGGGTCCATTGGTAAAGTCTGCTCGAGGTCACTCCTATATACTGGTGATCCTTGACTATGCCACCAGATATCCAGAGGCGCTACCCCTGCGGAATACCTCCTCTAAGACTATTGCTCGGGAGTTATTCCAATTGTTCACACAAACTGGATTTCCTAAGGAAATCCTCACGGACCAGGGCACTCCGTTTATGTCGAGGGTTATGGCCGATGTGTGCAAGCTGTTTCGGATTAAACAGCTGCGCACATCAGTATACCATCCCCAAACAGACGGCTTGGTAGAACGCTTTAATAAGACTCTGAAGTCAATGCTCAAGAGAGTGGTACAAAGAGATGGGAAAGACTGGGACTGCCTGTTACCAGCTCTCCTATTTGCTATTCGGGAAGTGCCTCAGGCCTCCACGGGGTTTTCACCCTTTGAGTTGGTGTATGGGCAGAGACCTCGTGGATTGCTTGATTTTGTTAAAGAGGAATGGGAAAGTGAACCTATTCAGCATAAGAGTGTTCTTGAATATGTCTCCCAAATGCAGGAAAGGATCATGAGTGTGATGCCCCTGGTCAAGGAACATTTGCAAACAGCCCAGGAGGCTCAACGGAGGGTATATAATAGGGCCGCTAGAATAAGGCACTTCCAAGTGGGGGATCGAGTGGCGATACTGATTCCCACTGTGGAAAGTAAGTTCTTGGCCAGATGGCAAGGTCCCTTTGAAATTGTGGAAAAAATAGGGGAGGTAAATTATAGAGTCCACCAACCAGGCAAGAGGAAGCCGTATCAAATATATCACGTAAACTTGTTAAAGCCCTGGATGGACAGGGAACCGGTGACCTCCCTGGCTGGTGTAAGACTTGAACCTCAGGTTGGTGTGGAGAGTGTCCAAGTAGCAAATACACTGTCTAAAATCCAAAGTCAGCAAGCAAAGGAGTTCTTGCAGAGAAATAAAGAAAAATTTTCAGACTTGCCAGGTCTTACTACGGTTATCGAGCATGATGTTATCACGGAACCAGGGGTCAAAGTTTGTGTCCGGCCGTACCGTATCCCGGAAGCTCAGAGAAAGGCCGTTGCAGAGGAAGTAAAGAAGATGTTAGACCTGGATGTTATTGAAGAATCGCAGAGTGAGTGGTCAAGCCCAATTGTGTTGGTACCAAAGCCCAATGGGACTCTGCGGTTCTGCAATGATTTCCGTAAACTTAATGAAGTTTCAAAGTTTGATGCCTACCCTATGCCCCGGGTGGATGAGCTTATCGAGAGACTAGGCCCAGCCAGGTATATCACCACCTTAGACCTTACTAAGGGGTATTGGCAAATCCCCCTGACTAAGGCTGCCAGAGAGAAAACTGCTTTTTCTACCCCAGAGGGGAGTTTTCAGTACAAAAGAATGCCTTTTGGACTACAAACTGCTCCAGCCACCTTCCAGCGAGCAATGGATAGGGTTTTACGACCTCATCGAGAGTATGCCTCCGTATATTTGGATGACATAGTCATTTTTAGCAGAGACTGGGAATCACACTTGCCTAAAGTCCAGGCAGTGCTGGACTCCCTTTCGAAGGAGGGGTTCACAGTGAATCCAGAAAAATGTGCGTTGGGAATGGAGGAGGTCAAATACCTGGGGTATATCGTAGGTAGAGGGCTGGTAAAACCTCAGGTCAACAAGGTAGAGGCAATACAGAACTGGCCTCGCCCCCTAACAAAGAAGCAGGTACGTGCATTCCTGGGCATAGTGGGATACTACAGGAGGTTTGTACCCAACTTTGCCACATTGGCGGCTTCACTGACCGATCTGACTAAGGGTCGGAAGTCGGTCATGATTGAGTGGAATGCAGACGCTGAAAGGGCTTTTTTGGAGCTTAAGTCAGCACTGTGCCAACACCCTGTCCTGATAGCGCCAAACTTTTCAAGAGAATTCATTGTCCAGACTGACGCTTCAGATACAGGGTTAGGAGCAGTCCTGTCACAGGTTGTTCAGGGTGAGGAGCACCCGGTAGTCTTCCTCAGTAGGAAGCTGACACCAGCGGAGAAAAACTATGCGATAGTTGAGCGAGAGTGTTTGGCCATTAAGTGGGCCTTAGAATCCCTCAGGTATTATCTCTTGGGGAGGAAATTTAGGCTGATTTCGGACCATGCTCCTTTAACATGAATGAGACAAAGTAAAGGGACTAATGCCAGGATTACCCGTTGGTTCCTGGCACTCCAGGAATTTAAATTTGTAGTGGAGCACAGGCCCGGGAGACAGCATCAAAATGCAGATGCCCTCTCTCGAGCCCATTGTCTTAGCTCCACTGTTGCCTCCACCTCCTTGGCGTTGGGGCAGAGGGGGGGGATATGTACAGGTCGTAGAGGGTGGGTCCTTGAAGGACGCTATATTTCCCCTCTGTTTGGGCTCTGGGCCCTTTAAGGGAGCAAAAGGGGTTAACTCATTGATCAGAGGAAGTGGGTTTAAGAAGGACAGGAAGTTGTAGATTGGGGGTGGTGGAGCATAGAGGAGACTGTGGATGGTGAATGTGGACTTTTGTACAGCCGAGAAGGTGCATGTCAGTGTGCTGACTGGGAGCCTATTGCCAGGAGAAGCTACCCTCTTCAAAAGTTGGGACTGTTTGACTGCAAAAGCAGCTCTGAACTCTTCAAGTCGGTGAGACTGTCTTTTCCTTGTTGTGTTTCTTTTGCTGCTATGAAGCCTGTTTAAGTTAATAAACATTTCTTTGGTTGCAACGCCTGTGTCCTGCGATCCAGCTGATCCCCCCAAACATTACAATGTATAGAAGTCTCTCTATCTTTTGACTAAGCCATGGGGTTGCTGCTAGTGGGCTCTGTGCTGGACTAATCTATATGTTCTATGACCTTACTACTGGATA
The DNA here is from genome assembly GCF_965119305.1 of Pelophylax lessonae. NCBI lineage: Eukaryota > Metazoa > Chordata > Amphibia > Anura > Ranidae > Pelophylax > Pelophylax lessonae. The sequence continues at coordinate 80,433,304 of NC_138772.1, forward strand.
ATTGGAGCAGACTTGAGGGGTATCTTTATTACTGATGGAAGCTTTGTTTTTGCACTGGACGTGCTGGAGGGAGCCTGGAGTGGTGGGGGGGGGGGGGGTGGGGGTGGTATGGGAGGGGTTTGACCTGTTGTCACTGTTTATGCTTGTTGCCCTGCGTGGCATTGTCTTGTCTGTTTTTTTTTTTGTGCAAAAATTCAATAAAAACAAATTTTAAAAAAAAGAAAAATATATCAGCTTAAGGGCTCTTTCACACGGCCGCTCCGCTTGTCCGCAAATCATCCTATTTTTTTGCGGATGATTTGCGGACATAATGTAAGTCAATGGCATTGCGGATGTCAGCGGAATACCATCCGCTGACATCCGATTTTCTTCCTTTCAGTTCTGTTCCGTTTTTTGGAACGGAACAGAACCCTATTTTTTCCTCCGTGTAAAAAACGGAAAGGAAGGAAAATCGGATGTCAGCGGTGTCATCCGCTGACATCCGCAATGCCCATAGACTTACATTATGTCCGCATATCATCCGCAAACGGATGGGATGATATGCGGGCATACGGAACGGATGACACAAATGTCATCCGCTCCGTGAAAAAACAAAAAAAAGTCCCGCAGGGGACACAAACAGCGGAGCGGCTGTCTGAAAGAGCCCTAACTTTTACGAAACCGGTCACTGTAATTGGGAGGATATATTTAAGTGGTAAAGTTTTGTTTTTATTTGTTTGTTTCTGTGGAAGCTTACCAAGCTTCATTTCTTGAGGTTGCTTCATTATAAAGTTGTTATTTGAAAGACACCGAAAGACTGCTTTTTATTGTTGGGTTGAAAAATCTTACAATTTATTTATTTTTTTTCTCTTTTGTTTTAAAGACACAAAGGAATAACTTGATATGCTCGTTTCCTCTTGCGTTCTTTGTTGAAAAGGTTCAACAAGTCTTGGTTGTTTTTAATTTAATTTTTTTTATTTTTTGTTTTTGTTTTTAACCACTTAAGCCCCGCAAGATTTTACCCAGGGGTATTTTGCGATTCGGCACTGCGTGATTTTAACGGACAATTGCGCGGTCATGCAGCACTGTACCCAAATGAAATTGACATCCTTTTTTTTCCCACAAACAGAGCTTTCTTTTGGTGGTATTTGATCACCTGTGCGATTTTTTGATCATGCGCTATAAACAAAAAAAGAGTGACAATTTTGCAAAAATAACAATATTTTTCAAATTTTTTTATATGAAATTCCCCCCAAAAAAAACCTAAAAATCAAAAATTTTCAACATTTTAGGCCAATTTGTTTTCTGCTACATATGTTCGGTAAAAAAAAAAAAATCACAATAAGCGTATTTTGATTGGTTTGCGCAAAAGTTATTGCGTTTACTAAGGGAAAGATTTTTGTCATTGCGGCGGACAGATCGGACCCTTGACTGACATTTTTGACACTTTTGGGGGTACCAGTGACATTACTACAGTAATCAGCGCTATACATATACACTGGTACTGTAAAAATGACACTGGCAGGGAAGGGGTTAACTTTATTGGAGAAGGAGGGGTTAAGTGTGTCCCTAGGGGCGTGCTTCTAACTGTTATGGGATGTGGCTGTTTGTGTAACTACAGAGATATACGATCCTGCATAGCAGGACCGTATGATCTCTGCACTTACACAAGGGAGAATGACAGGCGGCTTTGTTTACAGCCGCCTGCCTTACTACCTCTGTAACGGACGATCGTGAGTGTCCCGATGTCCGCCGGTCACACGCACGGGGATCACAGTGAGCGAGCTGGGGCGGGAGCGCGCCCCCGGCGGTGCGCTCACCCCCTATTGGCTCGCAGGCGAGTGACGTACCCATACGTCACTTTGACTGCACGGGGCTGACCCCCCCCTGGAGACTTGAAGGTCACACACAACACAGTGGTAACCCACAGAAGGCATGGCAGAGTTATCTGCAGGCATATGACAATGGATGAATAAAAGGAAAAGGGGCATTTTATATGCCCCCCTTTTCCTCATGGGAGAAGTGGCAGGGCAAAAGAACTTGAAAGTTAGTCAGAATTTAGGCGGGATAGGTTACTAGGATTTTTCCTCAGGGAAAAGAGTGGGAACCTGCCTGGAGATAGCTGAAGGAGGTGGGATTTACATATCCTGGCAGGTGATAGGTCCTCTGGAGCTGGTTTAAGGAAAGTTCTAGAAGGGCTTAGGAGCTTCTATATAAGGAGAGTACAGTCTCTGAGGGGTTCATTCACCTCAGAGAATCCAAGCTGTTTGTTCCTGTACTCCCCTTTTCCTGAGACATGACCTTACTGCGGCAGCTTATAGAAAGGGCAGGGGAAGAAGGTGGAGAGGAATGGGTGTGACAGTGTCTGAATTTGCCTCGGTCTACTAATCCATTACCTGTTCTTGGTGCTGCTTCAAGTGTAGTTCAGACCGAAGGACAGGATTTGATTGTACCGCCACACCTGTTTGTAGGAGTAGCGCCGGTTCAAGATGCGGAGGTTCCGGGTCCGTTCGACGTCGCCTCCGGCGGACGAGGGAAGCGGAAGAGAACCCCGAGACAACGTCAGTCTCCGTCGCCGGAGAGGTCAATTCCGCCGAAAGGCGCCGGGCCCCATCCAGTGCGCAGGCGCGAAGCCCAGAAGGAAGCGGTGGCAGGAAGCAGGAGGCCGGCGGAGATGAACAGTCTACGGGGCAACAGGAGAGATCCTCGGCTGCAGCGGCGCATCAGTCCAGGCGGAGGTCCTTGAGCTGTGAGGCTGAAGATGGATCGGAGAACCAGATGGGAGGTCGCTCAATCCCAGTAATAGGAGCAGATAATTTGTTCGATGGACAACAACCTGGACAGGGTGAGTTGGCGAATGTACCTATCCTGTCTAGTATTGTTGAAATTTTGAATAAACTCACTAAAGATGTGCAGGAAATTCAGAGTAGCAGACAGGTCCAGAGGAGCCCAGCAGTTAGTGATGTTTGGACGCCATCTTGTGGCAATGTTGCAAACTGCAGTACTGTGGAACAGGTTTCTGATGTGTCAGTTTTTGAAGTAGCCAGGGCACAAAATATCCCTGAGACCTGTATGAAAGAGGCTATAACGTGTGAAATTTCCCTCTTAGGCTATCATTTGCCCGTAGCTTTGAAGGAAAAAATTTGGAGGGGGGAATTTGTAGACATATTGTCTCTCCTTCCCTCAGCAAAAGAGTTTATTTTAAAATTGGAGAAGAAAGATGACAAAGATGAGGATAGAAGACCAGTGTCTAAATCTTTTAACAACTGGCTGCAAGCCTTTTGTATCTATAAAGGAAATGGTGATCTAATAAGCGCTAATACCTAAATGTGAAGCTGCTAGCACAAAATAACTGATATACATGTCATAAAATAAAAAGAAAAAAATGAGTGCAGCGCTATATAAAAACATGCGTAACCATATTAATATCATAAATAATGACACAATAATTGAACCAACTGAATGAATCAAATAAAGTCCATGTGAAGAAGTGAAATAAAATATAAAGTCCCAAATTGTGATGAATCTTTGACGATGAACACAATAGTGACCATTTAGTGAGAAGAACGTCCCATCACCAAGAAAACAAATAAGTTGGGCGCTCACCAGATTCAGTGGGTTTGTGTTGCCGTATGACAAACAAACCAACCAAGCTTTAAAGGAAAATCCAGACTCCTCCTAAGGATGTAACCATGGATGGGGTTCCAAGCTCATGTGATGGTGGGGAGAGGGATGGAAATCTCTCATAACCAGATGACATGGAAGCCAAGAAGAGAAGTGCACATAGCATAATATTGCTACAACAAACTTTTATTGAAAATAAAGAGTTGCACTTACAATGTTCGCATGGTAACAGGCAATAAAATAAAGATGAGAATCTACTGCAAGGCTCTGACGCATTTCGTCCACTTAGACATCATCAAAGGATATTGCTCGTTGCATAGGAGTATAGTAACAGCTTATATAGTACCGTGTATGAGGGTGAAATGGTCTGCAGCTGTCAAATTCGCGCACTGTACCGCCACTTCCGCCAAAATGGTGTTGGCGTGCGCTTCAAGCCTCTCTTTAGATAAAGAGAGTGACTCGACAATGTGTCAAGCCTCACTGTGAAAGTGAGCCCAGAGCGTAGCATCATTTCCGGTTCCAAACCGAAAGTAAGGTAGGCGGAAGACCAGGAGCGTTCCTAGCCTCATTCTAATGGTCTCTAAATGAATAAGGGAGCATCCGATATCAACAGGGCCAAACGGATCACCCACCAACCCCAGAAATGGCTCCACTTCCAAAATTAGAGGGGGACACAATGCCATCACATTTATACATGAAAAAAAACAAGATCATTAAACTCACCAACCACTTTTGTCATTTTTGATAGTGAGCCAATTATTGAAAAAATTAAAAAAAAAAAAAAAAAAGTTTCTTTGGATTTAGTATCTGGGGGGGTCTAAAAAGTGTACCTGTGAAGTTTCAGCTCTGTAGCATGTCCAGAACCATAAAAAAAAGATTGTTTGTATTATGTCACTTATAGAACAGGGATATGGCTCCGCTATTTTCACACCTTGCCGGTTTAGTAGCAAGCGTTTTTTTTTGGGCATTTTTTGGGGGTTATTGGAGGCAGGCAAAACATCAGAACTTCTGTGTAGGGGTAAATATACACACATACTTATATGTATATATACCCATACACATATATAGGTGTGAAAGGAACAGAACACTATACTTGCGCTAATTAAATAATTAACACCAATATGTCTCCGCTCCTATAACACCTATATATGTGTATGTGTAAAATACATATAAGTGTGTGTGTGTGTGTGTGTATATATAGTACTATACACAAGTTCAGATGTTTTGCCTGCCTCCAAAAACCCCAAAAAAATGCCTGCAACAACACACCTGGGCGGTTTTTTTTGGCGCTAGCGTTTTTTTGGGCATTTTTTTGGGTGTCTTTGGAAGCAGGCAAAGCATCTGAACTTGTGTATACGGGTATATATACACACATACTTATATGTATATATACACCTAGACATATATAGGTGTGATAGTAGCAGAAATATATGCTTGCGCTAATGAAATAATTAACACTAATATAGCTCCGCTCCTATAACACCTATATATGTGTAAGTGTAAAAATACATACAAGTATGTGTGTATATATACCACTATGCACAAGTTCAGATGTTTTGCCTGCCTCCAAAAACCCCCCAAAAATGCCTGCAACAACACACCTGGGCGTTTTTTTTTGGCGCTAGCGTTTTTTTGGGCATTTTTTTGGGTTCTTTGGAGGCAGGCAAAACATCTGAACTTCTGTATAGGGGTATATATATACAGACACACTTATATGTATTTTGCACTTACACATATATAGGTGTGATAGGAGCGGAGCCATATTGGTGTTAATTATTTAATTAGCGCAAGTATGGTGTTCTGTTCCTTTCACACCTGTATATGTGTATGGGTATATATACATATAAGTATGTGTGTATATTTACCCCTACACAGAAGTTCTGATGTTTTGCCTGCCTCCAAACAAATGCCCAAAAAAACGCCTGCGCCAAAAAAAACACCCAGGTGTGTTATTGCAGGGTTTTTTAGGCATTTTTTTGGGTTCTTTGGAGGCAGGCATGACATCTGAACTTCTGTATAGGGGTATATATACACACCTACACATATATAGGTGTGAAAGTAGCAGAACACTATACTTGCGCTAATGAAATAATTAACACCAATATGGCTCAGCTCCTATCACACCTATATATGTGTAAGTGTAAAATACATATAAGTGTGTGTGTATATATACCCCTATACAGAAGTTCAGATGTTTTGCCTGCCTCCAAAGATCCCAAAAAATGCCAAAAAAACGCCAGCTGCAAAAACACACCTGGGCTTTTTTTTTTTTTTGCGCTGGTGTTTTTTTGGGCATTTTTATGGGTTCTTTGGAGTCAGGCAAAACATCTAAACTTCTGTATAGGGGTATATATGTACACACACACTTATATGTATTTTACACTTACACATATATAGGTGTTATAGGAGCGGAGCCATATTGGTGTTAATTATTTCATTAGCGCAAGTATAGTGTTCTGCTCCTTTCACACCTATATATGTGCAGGTGTATATATACATACATGGGTGTGTATATATACCCCCTATACACATGTTCAGATCTTTTCTCTATAGCCGTCACCCTGATATGGTAGGGTTTGGTCACCCTGCCATAGCAGTCAGAGTCAGTTCACCCTACACTACATTACGGTCACCCTGGCACTTAACACTTTCCCTACAGAAACTAACTTTTTGCATCTAACTAAAGTGTAAAAAAGCACTCTAACTACACTAGATATCCCTTTCCTCACACTAATAAATGCTAAATGACACTTTTGAAGCAAAATTAACAGAACTGCTTCCACTCTCTTCCATGTTCCTGTATTACAATGCTAGGAATTTGCTGGGGCTATCCTATATACTGGGGGGCGTATTCACTAATGATTGGCCTAGTGACCCCCTAGTCACTCCAATCACATTCCTAGCATTCTCCTGCCCCCTCAATTGGCTTTTACTAATGGATCTGGTCCAATCACGGGCTTTTAAAGCCCATTTCCTGTCCCATTGCATTTTGGTCGGTTCTGGTTGCCGAATTGCGAACTTTTTCAGCAAAAAGTTCTAAATTCGGCCGAACCTCGAACAGCCAATGTTCGGGTCGAACCGATGGTCAACCAGAACCGTTCGATCATCCCTAAATTATCTAATGGACACAATATATAAAAAGCCAGAGAAATAAAGTATAGAGATAATATTATATAGAAATGTATACAATGATATTATAGATGACAATAATATCTCAATATTAAAAACTATATAATTAAGTAATGGTAAATTAAAACATTTAAAAAACTAAAAAAAAATTAAAAAAATGTAAAAAATTAAAAAATTAAAAAAAATGAAATAAATGAATTAATAAATAAATGAATCTGGTGAGTGTCAAACTTATTTGTTTTCTTGGTGATGGTACGTTCTTCTCACTAAATGGTCACTATTGTGTTTATCGTCAAAGATTCATCACGATTTGGGACTTTATATTTTATTTCACTTCTTCACATGGACTTTGATTCATTCAGTTGGTTCAATTATTGTGTCATTATTTATCATATTAATATGGTTATGCATGTTTTTCTATAGCGCTGCACTAATTTTTTTCTTTTTCCCTTTTGTATCTATGCTGCAGTATTATGTGAGAAATCCCCAGAAAAAAAGTTCTGGTTTATTTCAACATGTTGATATAATTTTAGAGGCATATAAAAATTTTCGGAGTACTGCGTGGTTTGCGTATGATGAAGCCTTTAGACAAAAGCTTGCCATACATAAAAATTTAAAGTGGGGTGTAAAAGACATTGGTTTATGGCTGAACTTGTTCCTTCCTCAAAAACCAGCGTTTAGCAAGCAGCCAGTTACCAATCAGGCTAGTATTTCCTTTCAGAAGGGAGTTTGCTTTAACTTTAATTATGGACAATGTAAGTGGGCCTCAGCATGCAGGTATAAACACGAATGTGCATTCTGCTCAGGATCACATTCGGTGGTCAAATGCTTAAAAAAAAAAATGGCCAGTGCCAATCAGCAACAGCCACTGGTTTCAAAAGGCACGGTCCCCAGTGAGGTTGGAAAACATGCTTCCATTCCTTCAAGCTTTCCCAGACAGGGAGACAGCTCTACTTCTAACTGAAGGTTTTGAGCAAGGTTTTATGTTACCTTTTTTTCCTGGGACTGGTTGCAGGATTTTTGATAACTTAAAATCGGTAGATAGATATATGGATGTTGTTTTAAGTAAGATAGGAAAAAAGATTAGGGTAGGCAGGATGGCAGGTCCTTTTGAATCCCCCCTTTTTCAGATTTTAGAATTTCACCACTAGGGATAGTTCCTAGAAAAGAACCAGGAACTTTCAGATTAATTCATCACCTGTCATTCCCAAAGGGGGAATCACTAAATGATCAGATTACAGAAGAATTCTCTTCAGTGTCCTATGCCTCGTTTGAGGATGCCATGGTGATTTTGAGGCGCCTGGGTCAGGGGGCTTTGTTAGCCAAGGCTGATATACAATCTGCCTTTCGACTTCTCCCTATACATCCTTCATGTTTCCATTCACTGGGTTTTTTGTTTGCAAGGAGAATTTTATTTTGATCGTTGCTTGCCCATGGGCTGCTCGATTTCTTGCAGATATTTTGAATCTTTTTCCTCTTTTTTGCAGTGGGTAGTGGGTCATGTCACAGGTTCTGACGACATGATTCACTATTTCCTATTTATACAATTTTGGACAATTTCCTATTTATGGGTGGAAGTGATTCTCCTGGTTGTATGCAATTATTGGACACCTTTTTTAAAGTGTGTGCAGATTTTGGTGTTCCGCTAGCCCTTGAAAAGACCATGGGCCCCTCAACTAGCATAGAATTTTTGGGCATCACTATAGATACCATAGCAATGGAATTCAGGTTGCCATCTGAAAAGGTTGAGAGGTTTAGGAATATGCTGGTAGCAATTATAAGGAAAAAGAAAGTGTGCTTAAGAGAAATGCAATCTCTCTTGGGCCTGCTTGCTTTTGCATCTCGAGTTATGCCCATTGGGAAAGCCTTTTCCAGACAAATTTATAGGGCAATTTCAGGATTAAAATCTCCTTCTGCTCACCTGAGGGTCACCTCTGAGTTAAAGGAGGATTTATAAGTATAGTCCCAATTTTTGGTACATTTTAATGGTTGGACCTTGTTTCAGGAAGAATTTGTCTTGGACAAGGATTTCTTACTGTTTACGGATGCAGCTGGTTGAGCTGGATTTGGAGCAGTTTGGCGCACACATTGGTGTGTGGGAGTATGGCCACACATTTGGAAAGCGAAAGGTTTTGTGAAAAAATATAGTCCTGCTAGAGCTATTCCCTATCCTGGTTGCTCTGGAAATATGGGGTAAAGAATTTAAGAATAGGAGATTAATGGTTAGGATAGACAACAAAGGTGTCCTTTATGCATTAAATTGTTTGTCATCTAAGTCTCCGCCCGTCATTGCCCTTTTGAGATATTTAATTTTTAAATGTTTGGATTTGAATATCTGGTTAAAAGCAAAGCATGTGGCTGGCAAGGACAATGATGTGGTGGATGCTCTATCTTGTTTACAGATGGAGAGATTTTTCCTATTGCTTCCAGAGGCAGATCAAGCTAGTTTACCTTGCCCAACAAATTTATGGACTCTAATTTGAGCTATATTCCTGATTATATTAGAAATTCTGTGGCGCCTTCCACTTGGGCTGGGTATCAATCAGCCTGGTTAATGTAGTTGGCATTCCTGCATAGTGTAGGAAAGGAGCATAATGCTTTTTCCGAAGACCTTGTGTTATTATTTTTAGATGGATTGATGAAAGCACAGTATTCTTGTGCTCACATTCAGAAATTGTTGGCTGGTGTTTCTTTCTTTTTAAAATGAAATGATTTACCCCCATGTTTTTCTTTTTTCTCTGTCAAGCAGGCGGTGAAAGGATATAGGAGAAAAATTTTTAAAAGGGATGGGCGCCTACCAATTACACCACAGATCTTGAGTAATTTATGTGAGGTTGCGGATAAGGTCTGTTATTCTCAATTTGAAGCTCTCCTTTTTCAAACTGCTTTTTCAATTGCATTTTTTGCTGCACTGCGGGTTTCTGAACTTATTAGTCTTCATCAGGAGGGTGTTAAGGTTGACCAGAGAGAGGCAAATATTTTTTTAGAAGGGTCTAAAACAGATCAACTGAGGAAAGGGGTTTGGATTACTCTAAGGGCTTTTAAGGGTTCGCCATATTGTCCAGTTCGATTATTAAGCAGTTATGTTAGATGTAGGCCGGTAGGTAGTTTTGGTCCATTTTTTATACATGAGACAGGTAATGGCCTTTCAAAATATCAGTTTGAGAGAGTTTTTAAGTTAAGTATGGACAAATTAGGCTTTCAAAAACAACGTTTTACCTCCCATTCATTCAGTATAGGTGCATCAACTGAGGCTGCTAGAACAGGACTGGATTTGGCGATAATTAAGAAGATGGGTAGGTGGAAGTCGGACTGTTACAAATTATATGTTTGTCCTAATTGTTCTGTTAGATTCTTTCTAGGTGGGAAGAAAGTGGTCTGGATTGTCGGCCACTCTTTTGTTTATTGGGCACAGCAGAGAGCGAGACAGAGGGTGTATTCCGAAAATTTGGGACTGAACCCGCAGGCATTCCAGGTTTTTTGGTGTGGTAGGCGGGGCATGGTTTGGGAGGATTTTTTGTTTGAGGTATGTAGACTTTATCAGGTCCTTCCCTCTCCAGATGTGCTGGTAGTACATCTGGGAGGGAACGATATAGGTCAAATTAAGACTTTAGACCTTATTTTTTAAATTAGAAATGATCTTTATAGCTTTAGTTTGTCCTCCCCCAAGACTGTAGTGTTTTTTTCTGAAGTGGTGCAGAGATTGAGATGGGTTGTCTCTCCTTCAGGAAAAGGATCAACAGGGCTTTGGCGAAATTGCTAAAGAGAATAGGTTTTTTTTCTTTCAGACACACGGAGTTGGAAAACGGAACAGAGGGCCTTTATAGGTTTAATGGGGTACCCCTGTCGAACATAGGCCTTGATATTTTCAATGCTGATCTTGGTTCATGTGTGGAAATGGCCGCGGTGGTGGGTTAGGTGACAGAAGGGATTGATGTGCCCCCCTCTTCTGTCGTGTGGGAGTTGTTTTTAAAAAAATAAAGAAAATGTGTCTATTTATTGATGCAGCCTGAGCTGTAATGGCTAGGTTGTCTGAGGATGTTTTAATAAATTATTTGAGTTTATTATTTATTTATGTTTAAACCAATAAAAAAAGGCCGCGGCCAATTTTAATCCAAGCTATTTGGGTCAGTGTTTTTATTATAGAATAAGTTTAGATAGAGTTTTAAAGTTAAGATCCTGCCTACTATCCCATGAAAGGAAAAGGGGCATTTTATATGCCCCCCTTTTCCTCATGGGAGAAGTGGCAGGGCAAAATAACTTGAAAGTTAGTCAGAATTTGGGCGGGATAGGTTACTAGGATTTTTCTTCAGGGAAAAGAGCGGGAACCTGCCTGGAGATAGCTGAAGGAGGTGGTATTTAAATATCCTGGCAGGTGATAGGTCCTCTGGAGCTTGTTTAAGGAAAGTTCTAGAAGGGCTTAGGAGCTTCTATATAAGGAGAGTACAGTCTCTGAGGGGCTCATTCACCTCAGAGAATCCAAGCTGTTTGTTTCCCTACCCCCTCCCTCCCCTTATGTTGCGGCTTTTATTATGTGGTAAGTCACCTTTGTAACTGTGCAAAGGGGGCTAGTGGTATATTTAAGTGTGTGGGAGTTGTTTTAAAAAAAAAAAAAAATGTGTCTATTTATTGATGCAGACTGAGCTGTAATGGCTAGGTTGTCTGAGGAGGTTTTAATAAATGATTTGAGTTTATTATTTATTTATGTTTAAACCAATAATAAAAGGCAGCGCCCAATTTTAATCCAAGCTATTTGGGTCAGTGTTTTTATTATAGAATAAATTTAGATAGAGTTTTAAAGTTAAGATCCTGCCTACTATCCCATAAAGAGGGGTGATGAAAATCTGGAAGCACCTGGCTGAAGGGGGTAACTATTCAAATTGTTAAACGTTTCAATGGGAGAGGGTCTCATTATTATGTCGCAGTAAATCTACAGCAAGGCTAAACAAAGGTCCTTACTACTCAGGATTACAAGATAAGCAGTCATTCGAATGCATATGTCTTAGACGTACACGTTTTTCTTTACCTACCATTGTCCGAATTAATAAAGTATAATCACAGAAAGCCAGGAAAGCTGGTCCAAAGCCTGTCGCTGAATACGCTGTATCCAGTTGGAATCCCCATGGAAGGCCGCCCCAGAAGCCAGAGCAACATGACCAGATTTGCATTATTTATTTTGTTTGGTAGTTTTGTCTCTTATTAATATTTTTTTATTTTTTATTATGGAGTTATTATATCCAGAACAATTAATGAACTACTGATACTGAAATCCAGGAATGTGGACTGTCGAGAGATTATAGAGTTTTTTTTTTCAACTAGTTTTTATTTCAGAAAGCAATGGCAAAAACTCAAAGGAGATTACACCTAAACCATTATTTTATGTGGGGCCCTTGATTTCTGCAGGCCCCAAGCGGGCATCTGTTGCTTTATGAGGAGTTTATGTGTAATCTCCATTAGTAACTGTAAATAGATGTGTGTCAATATATGGATGAGATATTGACTTTTGGTTTCATTTAATAGTTGATATAAATTATATGCCGTTGTGTGAAACCATTCTGCAGGCAATAGTAATTTGATTAGTAAGTCCTTTTGAACGGCAAGAATGTGGTTAGGTTGGTGTTATTGTAATTAGTTCCAGTTCAAATGTTGGCCTTTTGTTTACCCTGATCACTACATGTAGCAAACACCAGCCTTCTTTGATTCATCCAATCAGGCTGTGCCCAATATCCATTTTCTAGGTACAGTGAGCAATTAGGGAGAGTTATATGAGCCACAGTAACAGAAAGGAGGGGGTATAGAAAGCCAAATGGTCACCAAACTATATCTCTCTCTTTTGTGTTTGAACACACGGCAGGCACCATGCTCCAACCTAAAGTGGAAAGGTAAACTGACTCCCTGCTTATACATACATTGTATTGTAAATATGGCTATTGTGGGTAATTTGTAAATATCATATAAGTCAGGGGATTTATACTAATAATATGTAGTAAATACTGTTTAGTGTGTAATTTGTATATATTATGTAACCCTTATGATGTGTATAGGTGCATACTACTACAATGATTGGGGTGTATGCACATTTACACATAACTTAGATCAACAAATACATTTAGGAAATAAAGAAATAATAGCTAGATCAAGGTTTGATCTAGGTCAGTGTCAGGGTTAGTGTTAGGGTCAAAGGTCAAAGTCAGTATATTCTAGGTAGGGTTAAAAAAGCGCCAATTTTTATATTAGTATCAGTGTCAGTTAGAGGTTTATTTGCTAAAGCTGGAGAAGGCAAAATTAGTCACAATTCTGCAGAGAAACCATTCAGCATTTAACATCAACTTGTTTAATTAAGCATTAGTAATAAAACCTGGAAGCTGATTGGTTTCTCTGCTGAATTGTGACTGATTTTGCCCTCTCTAGCTTTAGTAAATAGACCCCTTAGTGTCAATGTGTTTTAGGCAGAATAAAAAAAGCAGAATGACCACCAATGTTTCTGGGCTCTACTATGGGTATATAAAACAATATACAAAAAGAAGGTTCTCTGAGAACATCAGACATAGACTGACAAAATGGCGTTGCGTGGTGTTTGAGATACGTAATTTCCGGTCAGCTGGAATGCAGGAGGGGCGCAAACCAGCGATTCCTATACAATACATGCTGATCCCTGTCTTCTTTGATGTAAGTGCAATACAACCTTCTTTTTTAAATAAATGATTTGATATGCTGCACCATGAGAGTGTTTCTTCCTCTCCCTCTCAATATGGCAACACTGGAGCTTTGAATACGCTATTTATATACGTATTCAATGGATGAGAGCAGTGGCTTGAAATAATTCCTGTGACCTCATGTATGACATCTTGGATTTTCCCATATGCTCTGTGTAATAGGGGTCAATTAAGTCTGGTGATTGTATAGTGCGTCTGCATGCTGGTGGAGAGGAACCTTTCCTATACTCACTGAGGGCACTATTCACGTGTGGGATAATATATGGACTTCACATTTTTTATGTATTTTTTATAATTTAAATGAAGATGTATTTATTTATTTATTTGTTTATTCAATATTGTTTATTCACTATAGTGGTGTATTTTATGATGTAAGAGTGTGGTTTCTTTTTACGGTATAGGTGTTTTTTACACTTTACAACAACAGCTCTTTATTGTAGTTTATTTGTTTTTTGGTTATTGATTTGTGCGGGTTTAGAATCTATTTTCTTTCATGTACACACAGACTGGGTTGACCGCCGAGCATGGGAAACCGCAAAACATGGCAAAATTGCGGTCAAAACTAACTCATCCTGAAAGCAATTCTTCCGCATTCAGGAGAGGGAGGTTGGGGGAGGTTGCACCTCCCCTAACCACAGCAGCTTCTAAACTCTTGTGCCCTGGTGATAACCACTGACTCTCTTTCATTTATAATTCAATATTTTTGCAGACACTGCTCAGAAAAAAGGATGCCCTATCAGTTTTTACAGTAACATATTGCATTATGAAAATGTTCATTGACCATAAAAGGATTACACTTACAAAGTGGACTTATGTCACTGAAGTTAGTGATATCCTATCAAATGTTAACTAAGTTTTTTTTTATTTAGGTGAACCAGATCATTTATTAATAACTTTTTACGTTGTATATGACATTAAGGCCAATATGACAATTTGTAATTGACTATTTTTTTCAACTTTATCGGTTCAAATCCATGTCATTGTACATTGTGGCAATAAGCTCTTTGTGCTACTTTCAGGGTCCTTTCATACTGAGGAGTTTTTAAAGCGCTTTTGTGTTTAAAAAAAAAAAAAAGGGCCTGAAAAATGCTTCCCAATAAAATCAATCAATGTTTTCACATTGGGGCGGGGCGCTTTTGTTGCGGTGAAAAAAAATCCTGCTTGCAGCATCTTTGGAGAATGTTTGGGGAGCTGAAAAAAAAGCACCTCTCCTCACCATTAAAATCAATGGGAACCTCCTCAAAGACGCCCCCACTAAGCATTTTTGGTGCAGTTTTTGAGTCACATGTCCTATAACAACTTCAATACTGGGGACTTTTATCCCCTTCCTGCCCAGGCCAATGTTCAGCTTTCAGCGCTGTTGCACTTTGAATGACAATTGCGCAGTCATGCAACCTTGTTCCCATAAATTACATTTTTATAATTTTTTTTTCACACAAATAGAGCTTTCTTTTTTTTTTTTTGCTAGAAAAAGCCAAAAAACGACCAAAAGTTTTGGAAAAAAAAAAGGTTTTCTTCGTTTCCGTTAGAACATTTTGTAAAAGAGTAATTTCTCTCCTTCACTTATGTGCGCTGATGAGGCTGCACTGAAGGGCACTGATAAGTTTTATTGATGGGCACTGATGAGATGGCACTGAAGGGCACTGCTGAGGTGGCACTGATAAAGAGGCACTAATTTGCAACACTGTTGAGCTCTTTTAGGCGGTACTAATGGGCACTGATTATCTGTGCAGGTCTCCCCTGTGGGGAAATCGCACTGATTGGCTCTCCTCTCCTCACACAATGTCAGTGTGAGGAGAGGAAAGCCGATAACCCCTCATTTCTTTTTTATTTTGTTTACATGTGATCAGCTGTGATTAGACAGTGTTTACGTGTTTACTTTGAGGTGCTTTGAAAAGTGCTGATTTTTTATTCCCTGCTTTGAAGGAAAGTTTAGAAATTCTTCTGTAGCCGATGCCATCAGTTTTTTTTTTTGCAACAATAAGGTTGCAAAGGTCTTGAGAGAGCTCTTTGCTTTAACTCAATATGAGATGTTTCTTGTGTGATACCTTGGTAATGAGACACCTTTTTATAGGCTATCCTTTAAGACTGAACCAGTTGATATAAATTTGCACTGACAAGAGGCAGGATTTCTTTCTAATTACTGAAGAAATTTCAGCTGGTATGTTGGCTTTCATGCTTTTTTGCACCTCCTTTTTTATGTGTTCGATACCTTTTCCCTGTTTTATTTCATTTTATTACATGTAAGTTAATTTCTGAACTTATCTTTTTTGGTTTCTTTGTATGTATGGATTGGATGGGTTGTTACTGACATGTGGTGAAAAATTCATGTCAATAGCACCTTTAGTAATATATTTACCTATAAAGATGGTAACGTGTTCAATAGTTGTTTTACCTGCAATATATATATATATATTTATATATATAGTATCTCACAAAAGTGAGTACACTCCTCCCATTTTTGTAAATATTTTATTATATCTTTTCATGTGACAACACTGAATAAATGACACTTTGCTACAATGTAAAGTAGTGAGTGTACAGTTTGTATAACAGTGTAAATTTGCTGTCCCCTCAAAATAACTCAGCACACAGCCATTAATGTCTAAACCGCTGGCAACAAAAGTGAGTACACCCCTAAGTTAAAATGTCCAAATTGGTACCCAATTAGCCATTTTCGCTCCCCGATGTCATGTGACTCGTTAGTGTTACAAGGTCTCAGGTGTGAATGGGGAGCAGGTGTGTTAAATTTGGTGTTATCGCTCTAACTATCTTATACTGGTCATTGGAAATTTAACATGGCACCTCATGGCAAAGAACTCTCTGAGGATCTAAAAAAAGAAGTGTTGTTCTACATAAAGATGGCCAAGGTTATAAGAAGATTGCCAGGACCCTGAAACTGAGCTACAACAGTGGTTTAACAGGACAGGTTCCACTCAGAACTCGTCTCGCCATGGTCGACCATAGAAGTTCAGTGCATGTGCTGAGCGTCAAATCCAGAGGTTGTCTTTGGGAAATAGACGTATGAGTGCTACCAGCATTGCTGCAAAGGTTGAAGGGGTGGAGGGTCAGTCTGTCAGTGCACAAACCATATGCCGCAAACTGCATCAAATTGGTCTGCATGGCTAGGAAGAATCTTCTAAGGAAGATGTACAAGAAAGGCCAAAAACAGTTTGCTGAAGACAAGCAGACTAAGGATATAGATTACTGGAACCATGTCCTGTGGTCTGATAAGACAAAGATAAACTTATTTGGTACAGATGTCGTCAAGTGTGTGTGGCAGTAACCAGGTGAGGAGTACAAAAACAAGTGTGTCTTGCCTACTGTCAAGCATGGTGGTGGGAGTGTCATGGTTTGGGGCTGCATGAGTGCTGCGGGGACTGGGGAGCTACAGTTCATTGAGGGAACCATGAATGCCACCATGTACTGTGACATACCGAAGCAGAGTATGATCCCCTCGCTTCAGGAAACTGGACCACAGGGCAGTATTTCAACATAATAATGACCCCAAAACACCTACAAGACAACCACTGACTTGCTAAAGAAGCTGAGGGTAAAGGTGATGGACAGGCCAAGCATGTCTCTAGACCTAAACCCTATTGAGCATCTGTGGGGCATCCTCAAACAGAAGGTGGAGGAGCGCAAGGTCTCTAACATCCACCAGCTCCGTGATGTCGACATGGAGGAGTTGAAGAGGACTCCAGTGGCAACCTGTGAAGCTCTGGTGAACTCCATGCCCAAGAAGGTAAATGCAGTGCGGGAAAATTATGGTGGCCACACAATATATTGACACTTTGGGTCCAATTTGGACATTTTAACTTGGGGGTGTACTCACTTTTGTTGGCAGCAGTTTAGACATTAATGGATGTGTGTTGAGTTATTTTGAAGGGACAGCAAATATACACTGTTATACAAGCTGTACACTCACAACTTTACATTGTAGTAGTGTCATTTCTTTGGTGTTGTTACATGAAAAGATATAATAAAATATTTACAAAAATGCGAGGGGTGTACTCACTTTTGTGAGATATATATATATATATATATATATATATATATGTATACGGTGCATTGCGAAAGTATTTGGCCCCCTTGAACTTTTCGACCTTTTGCCACATTTCAGGCTTAAAACATAAAGATATAAAACTGTAATTTTTTTTTGAAGAATCAACAACAAGTTTGACACAATCATGAAGTGGAACGAAATTTATTGGATATTTCAAACTTTGTTAACAAATAAAAAACTGAAAAATTGGGTGTGCAAAATTATTCAGCCCCTTTACTTTCAGTGCAGCAAACTCTCTCCAGAAATTCAGTGAGGATCTCTGAATGATCCAATGTTGACCTAAATGACTAATGATGATAAATAAAATCCACCTGTGTGTAATCAAGTCTCCGTATAAGGCCCCTTTCACACATACGGTCCGTTCAGTTCATCAGTTCAGTCACGTCAAAATTTATCAGTTTTCCATCCGTTTTTCATCCGTTTTTCGTTAGTTGTCATCCGTTTTTCATCACTTGTTATCCGTTTTTAATCCGTTTTTCGTCAGTTGTTATTTGTTTTTCATCATTTGTCATCCGTATTTCATCTGTTGTCATCCGTTTTCATCCATTGTCATCCGTTTTTCATCCGTTGTCATCCGTTTTTCGTCCCATCCGTTTTTTTGACGGATGAAAAATAGGGCATTCATCCGTTCAAAAAAACGGACATTGACGAAAGCGGATGAAAACGGATGTTAACTGATGATCATCCGTTGTCATCCGTTTTTACAACGGATGGATGAAAAACGGACAAACGGACAGCATGTGTGAAAGGGGCCTAAATGCACCTGCACTGTGATAGTTTTAGAGGTCCGTTTAAAGCGCAGAGAGCATCATGAAGAACAAGGAACACACCAGGCAGGTCCGAGATACTGTTGTGGAGAAGTTTAAAGCCGGATTTGGATACAAAAAGATTTCCCAAGCTTTAAACATCCCAAATAGCACTGTGCAAGCAATACTATTGAAATGGAAGGAGTATCAGACCACTGCAAATCTATCAGAGATGCAGCCAAGAGACCCTGGATGAACTGCAGAGATCTACAGCTGAGGTGGGAGACTCTGTATATAGGACAACAATCATTCGTATACTGCACAAATCTGGCCTTTATGGAAGAGTGGCAAGAAGAAAGCCATTTCTTAAAGATATCCATAAAAAGTGTTGTTTAAAGTTTGCCACAAGCCACCTGGGAGACACACCAAACATGTGGAAGAAGGTGCTCTGGTCAGATGAAACCAAAATTGAACTTTTTGGAAACAATGCAAAACGTTATGTTTGGCGTAAAAGCAACACAGCTCATCACCCTGAACACACCATCTTCACTGTCAAACATGGTGAAGGCAGCATCATGGTTTGGGCCTTCTTTTCTTCAGCAGGGACAGGGAAGATGTTTAAAATTGATGGGAAGATGGATGGAGCCAAATACAGGACCATTCTGGAAGAAAACCTGATGGAGTCTGCAAAAGACCTGAGACTGGGACAGAGATTTGTCTTCCAACAAGACAATGATCCAAAACATAAAGCAAAATCTACAATGGAATGGTTCACAAATAAACATATCCAGGTGTTAGAATGGCCAAGTCAAAGTCCAGACCTGAATCCAATCGAGAATCTGTGGAAAGAACTGAAAACTGCTGTTCACAAACGCTCTCCATCCAACCTCGAGCTGTTTTGCAAGGAGGAATAGGCAAAAATTTCAGTCTCTCGATATGCAAAACTGATAGAGACATACCCCAAGCGACTTACAGCTGTAATCGCAGCAAAAGGTGGCGCTACAAAGTATTAACTTTGCACGCCCAATTTTTCAGTTTTTTATTTGTTAAAAAAGTTTGAAATATCCAATAAATTTCGTTCCACTTCATGATTGTGTCACACTTGTTGTTGATTCTTCAAAAAACATTACAGTTTTATATCTTTGTTTGAAGTCTGAAATTTGGCAAAAGGTTGAAAAGTTCAAGGGGGCCGAATATTTTCGCAATGCAATATATATATATATATATATATATATATATATATATATATATATAGTGACAGGAAGTCAGGTAAATCTGGGAATGTAGTCACAAAGGTGAGGACATGGACTGTTTTGCTATGTGGAAAGAAAACAAAGGGACATGTTCCATGTGAAGAGTAAAGGGACCTGTTAAATGAACTGTGTTCAATGTGAAGAGTCTGAATAGTAAAGGGACCTGTTATAAATGAACAT
Source organism: Pelophylax lessonae (assembly GCF_965119305.1). Lineage (NCBI taxonomy): Eukaryota > Metazoa > Chordata > Amphibia > Anura > Ranidae > Pelophylax > Pelophylax lessonae. Next base: position 80,452,997 of record NC_138772.1, read on the forward strand.
GTGCTGTGTGAAGAGATAAAACATGGACTGTTGAGTATCCGCTGTAGGATAAGAAAGTCTGCCCAACAGTAGGTTGGGGACAGACTCTTAGGTAGGTTCCAGCGTGAGAAGGTAGCCGCTCACAGAGGCAAGGATTTATTTTGTCTTTTATTTTTATTTTGGCTGTTTTGACGCTTGCAATTGTGTGAAGTAAATTGCATGAATAAATCAGTCTTGTTTGCAACCTCTGCTCGGCTATCTCTCTGTGAAAACGCACCCCCAAAGGGGTCATCCACGCCTACCACCGAGCTAATCCCTCACATATGGTGGAGGATGCGGGCAGAAGCAGAGATCCTTGCAAGGAAGTGCATATGTTTGATGAACTTTATCTGGTGCAATCTATGTGTGCAGGAGAGAAGATCCTGAAAGAAAAAAAAAAAAAAAAACGTGTTTTAAAGAGACAGCGGTCTCAAAATTTTTGATGAACTTTGTTGTGTCTGGTGCAAGGGACTGCACAAACTATGTGTACAGGAAAGGAAATCCTGCAAGAGAGAGAAACAACTACTATGTGTTAAAGAGACAGTGGTCTGAAATTTTTTTTGCTGGACTGTGAAAAATTTGTTTGTGGAGTTATTGAAGATGGGGCGTTCAAAACGCCTGAAAAATTCAAAGATAGATGAAATGAGAGACCGGATTCTATGGATGGAGGGAATGTTACCGTCTGAACCAGCCCCATCCATGCCTAAAGAGAGTCTACTAAAGAGGAAGGTTGTTGTCCCTAGCAACACTGATGAAACTGCTATGGAGACGCAGTGTGCTCAGATGAAAAGTAAACCCAAAATGGGGGAGATGCTGAAACAGCGGAGCTTTGCAGCTCAACAAAAGGCTCATCCAGAGAGCATGGCAGGCTGGAAACAGAGACGTCAGCAGCCAATGGAGGTCATCGGTTTGGAGGAAACCGAGTATGTGTGCAGGGCTGAGTTGGATGCCTTGCAATGGAAAATGGAAGAAAAGGAACGAGCCCTGGAGTTGCTTAGGATAGAGCATAGAAACGTGCAGGCTCAGGTGTTCCAGTGGGAAGAATCCACTGCTCTTCTTTTTTCCGAGTTGCACAAACGCAGAGAGACTATAATGGAAAAAGATACCATCCTCATGGAAAAGGAAAGTGAAATTCAGACTTTGCAGAAGCAAAGTATGTGTGAAATGTTGGAGTTGGTAATCAGCTGGAAAAAAGTCTTCAGTGTTTGGAAGTTACAAAAATAGACCTGCAGGAGTCGCAGGAACAGAATGTTGCTGTGAAAACGACATTGTCTCTCAGCGACAAAAAGAAAAGTGAAAGAGAGGCTAAATTACTGAGTACTGTGTGTGAACTCACCACTTTGAGAAGTGTGGTAGATGAATTGCGTACGGACTGTGAAAGTTGGAAAGATGAAGCCCAACGTGTCCAGCAGCAGTTAAAGGAGAAAGAAGCCTGTGTGGCAGAATTACAGTCTCATTCCCAGAAGCTAGCCAATGAGGTGAAAGCTCTTATGCAGGGAAAAGGAGATTCGGAACACAAGAGAAAAAAAATAGAGGCACAGCTTCTGGAATCGCAAGTCAAGGTGTCAGAAGGTGACCGAGTGTGTGCTAAGCTGTCAGAGAAGGCAAACCGACTGCAGGTTGAGTTGGACAATGTCACAAATCAGCTTTCTCAAGCAGACAGCAAATCTAGAGAAATTGCGGAAGATTTTTCTATCTTGGAATCGCAGCTGCAAGACACGCAGGAACTCTTACAGGAAGAGAGGTGTCAAAGGCTGAGTTTTAGCACAAAGCTCAAACAAATGGAAGATGAGAAAAATGGCTTCCTGGAACAATTAAAAGAGGAGGAGGAAGCAAAGAAAAACCTATCAGAGCAAGTCGCAACATTGCAAGCTCAGATAGCGGATATGGAAAAACGCATGGAAGAAAGCGTTGGTTCATTAGAGTGTGTTGAAGATGTGAAAAAGAAGTTTGATCAGATGCTTGGTGAGGAGAAGACTGCGTCTGCAAAATATGCAGAAGAACGCGACCGTGCAAAAACGGAGGCGCGTAATAACGAGAGCAAAGCCCTGTTCTTGGCTCGCTCTTTGGAGGAAGCTCTAGAGTGTAAGGTTGAACTAGAAAGAGTTAACCAACAGCTGCGTACAGAAATGGAAGGTTTGATCAGCTCCAAGGATGATGTTGTGAAAAGCGTTCAGGAGCTAGAAGAGTCTAAGCGAGTCTTAGAACAGCAAGTGGAAGAGATGAAGATTCCGTTGCAGGAACTGGAAGAGGAATTACAGGCAACAGAGGATCTGTCCCAAAGAGGGGATAGTGTGCCTGATGTAGTTTTTAAAAGGATCAGTGTTTTGGGGTCTGTCCTGAGTGAGCCTCAGAAATGTGATGACATGTGGCTTGAATCACCCCTTTGGAATAAACCGTTCCTTCAAAAACTTCAAGCATTGGAAAATGTATCATTAGAGCTTCAGCAAACAAAAGAGTTGTGTAAGAAATGTGATGATTTCTCAGTTCAGGCTGAAAACCTAGTGGAGAAAACTAAAGCAAGTGATATAAATCTGGGAGAAAAAAGGAAACGCCACCTAGTGGAGAAAACTAAGGCTGTTGGTGAAAACGTGAAGCAAATGAATAAGTGCCTTTCAGGGAAGATTTCCAAAATGGAACTGAAAGACAGGTGGCAGAAGTTTGATCGTGATCTTGAGATGCATTCCATGTGGAATTCAGATAGAGAAAAGGAACTAGGCGACCTTGAGCGGTCAAATAGTTCAGCAGAAAGTGCATTGAAGAAACCTGTAAAAGAATGTGTTGCAGTTCCATGCTTCTTCACTGATGCAGAGTGTAAGATTCTGGTACCTTCGGTACCCTTCCAGCCCATTTCTTCTGCATTGCATCCCACCTTTTCAGCTAGGTGGAACGCATATACCTGCCTGTCCCTTTAACTCGCATGACGTCATCACTAGGCGCCGCTCTGAGCGGCTATTTCAATCGCTGGCTCCCACTCACAAGCGTTCGTGCAAGCCACCTGTAATGCAGCCATACCTGACGCTACTTGATCCTCCTCCAGCTATTTCCGCAATATCTGGATAGACCGGAGTCTCGCTACTTGATCCTGTATCTTGCTACTTGGTCCTGTATCTCGCTACTGATCCTGTATCTCGCTACATGATCCTTATCTCATTACCGGAACCCTCACCTCTCTAAACCAACTAAGTGATAAGTACCCCGCAGGGGATTCCTTTCTATCAACTTACACTATCTACTCTTGCATACTAAAGACTGTTGCTATTGTAAGGGATTAGCTCGGTGGCGGGTGTGGATGACCCCTTGGGGGGTGCGTTTTCCCAGAGAGGTAGCCGACAAGTGCTTGCAAACAAACAGTGTGGTTTATTAAATGGTGTTTTCTCCACCAGGCTGTATGCAGCAAAACATCCAAAATAAAATAAAACAGAAAATAAATCCTTGCCTCTGTGGGCGGCTACCTTCTCACAACTGGAACCTGCCTAAGTGTCTGTCTCCAACCTACCGTCGGGCAGACTTCCTTGTCCTACAGCGGACACTCAATAGTCCTTTTATAATAGCTTCACAGGGCAACACAGTCCTTTGTTTCTTTCACATCAACAGTTCGTCTTCTCACCTTTGAGACGTATTCACCCTTGGTTACCGTCCCGGGCACACATCACTCCGGGGGGTCTTCTCCCAGGCCCACACATCCTGTCGGGAGGCACACGCTGACTGTCCTCCTGCTCCCAGCCCACATGGCTTCAGGACACAGCTTCTGGAGGCAGCAAACAATAGGACTTTCTCTGAACAAATTATAGAGCCTTAACTCCCTCATTCTGAACAGGTGAAGGCCTTTCAACTTCCTGCTGGCTAGCTCCGTAGCCAACACCCTAAACTAATCAATGGACTCTCTAAATCAGGTGGAAATGTATCTCCTTCCTGTGACCACATTCCCAGACCCAGCTGACCTCCTGTTACATACCCCCCCCTCTTGTTTCAACCCTAGGGTTGGGACACAGATTTCCAGGCACGCATGTGTCAAGCACTGCTGACTCACTGATAAGCCTCCTATTATCCTCAAGCTTCCGGATGAAACTGTTTTGTCATCTTCATTGACGGATTTCTCATAAATGCCACACAGTTTGTCTCTCATCTCATATACACATTCTTCAACTGCATTTTTGGCATCATTTTGCTCCTTCTCGTTTCTGTCATCTTCATTGACAGCTTTCTCATAAATGTCAGACAGCTTGTCCCTCATAACCGTCTGTCCAATCCACCATGGAGGACCGTGATCCATAGGCAACTCAATTGGGCTAGTCTTAATGTCTTCAACATTCTTAAGACGCCTCTCTCTGCAATCCATAAATGTTTTCCACACAACTTTGAGAACCTTTGCTTCACTAAGCTTTGTTCCAAGTAGGGACTCTTGACATCCCTCTGTGACTTGAGTTGCCTCTCCATACAGCTGTACACAATCATTGACTTTTTGTTGTAAAAGGGAATGATCTTCCTTCTTGAGCTTTGCTTGCTCTAAGATGCTGTGCAGAGGATTTTCCAATTGAGACAACAGGCTGTCACACATTTCTTCAAAGTGACCCCTGTTCCTTTTCCCAGAGATATCAATATCATTCAAACATTTCATATTCATAGGCAGATCTGAAGCATTTGCACTCATCAACTTCTTAAACTTTTCGCCCTCCTGAGCGAGTCGCAGTAAAGGCCTACTATTTGATTTGATATTCAGTTTATATTTCTTGCCAAACTCTTCACAGAAGTAGCCAACCAGAACATCATCAACTTTCCTTCCACCAACATAGGGGTCAAAGGCAACAACACAGTTGAACCCAGCGATCTGGGTGGTATCCATTATAGACCTCCTCTCTGCATCAGTGAAGAAGCATGGAACTGCAACACATTCTTTTACAGGTTTCTTCAATGCACTTTCTGCTGAACTATTTGACCGCTCAAGGTCACCTAGTTCTTTTTCTCTATCTGAATTCCACATGGAATGCATCTCAAGATCACGATCAAACTTCTGCCACCCGTCTTTCACCAGTTCCATTTTGGAAACACTCCCTGAAAGGCACTTATTCATTTGCTTCACGTTTTCACCAACAGCCTTAGTTTTCTCCACTAGGTTTTCAGCCTGAACTGAGAAATCACCACATTTCTTACTCAGCTCCTTTGTTTGCTGAAGTTCTAATGATACATTTTCCAATGCTTGAAGTTTTTGAAGGAACGGTTTATTCCAAAGGGGTGATTCAAGCCACATGTCGTCACATTTCTGAGGCTCACTCAGGACAGACCCCAAAACACTGATCCTTTTAAAAACTGCATCAGGCACACTATCCCCTCTTTGGGACAGATCCTCTGTTGCCTGGAATTCCTCTTCCAGTTCCTGCAACGGAATCTTCATCTCTTCTAGTTGCTGTTCTAAGGCTCGCTTAGACTTTTCTAGCTCCTGAACGCTTTTCACAACATCATCCTTGGAGCTGACCAATTCTTCCATTTCTGTACGCAGCTGTTTAACACTTTCTAGTTCAGCCTTACACTCTAGAGCTTCCTCCAAAGAGCGAGCCAAGAACAGGGCTTTGCTCTCGTTATCACGCACCTCCGTTTCTGCACGTGCGCGTTCTTCTGCATATTTTGCAGACACATTCTTCTCTTCACCAAGCATCTGATCAAACTTCTTTTTCACATCTTCAACACACTGTAATGAACCAACGCTTTCTTCCATGCGTTTTTTCATAACCGCTATCTGAGCTTGCAATGTTGCGACTTGCTCTGATAGGTTTTTCTTTGCTTCCGCCTCCTCTTTTAATTGTTCCAGGAAGCCATTTTTCTCATCTTCCATTTGTTTGAGCTTTGTGCTAAAACTCAGCCTTTGACACCTCTCTTCCTGTAAGAGTTCCTGCGTGTCTTGCAGCTGCGATTCCAAGATAGAAAAATCTTCCGCAATTTCTCTAGATTTGCTGTCTGCTTGAGAAAGCTGATTTGTAACATTGTCCAACTCAACCTGCAGTCGGTTTGCCTTCTCTGACAGCTTAGCACACAATCGGTCACCTTCTGACACCTTGACTTGCGATTCCAGAAGCTGTGCCTCTACTTTTTCCCTCTTATGTTCACAATCTTCTTTTCCCTGCATAAGAGCCTTCACCTCATTGGCTAGCATCTGGGAATAAGAATGTAATTCTGCCACACAGGCTTCTTTCTCCTTTAACTGCTGCTGGACACGTTGGGCTTCCCCTTTCCAACTTTCACAGTCCGCACGCCATTCATCTACCACATTGCTCAAAGTAGTGAGCTCATACACAGTACTCAGTAATTTAGCCTCTCTTTCACTTTTCTCTTTGTCGCTGAGAGACAATGTCGCTTTCAGAGCGACATTCTGTTCCTGCGACTCCTGCAGGTCTATTTTTGTAACTTCCAAGCACTGAAGACTTTTTTCCAGCTGATTACGCAACTCCAACATATCAGCCATACTTTGCTTCTGCAAAGTCTGAATTTCACTTTCCTTTTCCATGAGGATGGTATCTTTCTCCATTATAGTCTCTCTGCGTTTTTGCAACTCGACCAAAAGAAGAGCAGTGGATTCTTCCCACTGTAACACATGAGACTTGAGTAGTTCATTCATTTCCTGCAAGTTTCTATGCTCCATTTTAAGCAATTCCAAGGCTTGTTCCTTTTCTTCCATTTTCCGTTGCAAGGCATCCAACTCAGCCCTGCACACATACTCGGTTTCCTCCAAACCGATGGCCTCCATTGGCTGCTGGCGTCTCTGTTTCCAGCCTGCCATGCTCTCTTGATGAGCCTTTTGTTGAGCTGCAAAGCTCTGCTGAAAATCCGCATTTGCCTGCTGTTGAGCTGCATTTGCTTGCTGTTGAGCTGCATTTGATATAATCAGATGTTTCAACATCTCCTCCATTTTGAGTTTACTTTTCATCTGAGCACACTGCGTCTCCATAGCAGTTTCATCAGTGTTGCTAGGGACAACAACCTTCCTCTTTAGTAGACTCTCTTTAGGCATGGATGGGGCTGGTTCAGACGGCAACATCCCCTCCATCCATAGAATCCGGTCTCTCATTTCATCTATCTTTGCATTTTTCAGGCGTTTGGACCGCCCCATCTTCAATAACTCCACAAACAAATTTTTCACAGTCCAGCAAACAATTTTCAGACCACTGTCTCTTCAACACATGTAGTTTTTCTCTCTCTTGCAGGATCTCTTTTCCTGCACACACAGTTTGTGCAGTCACTTGCACCAGACACAACAAAGTTCATCAAATAATTTTGAGACCGCTTTCTCTTTAAAACACTTTTTTTTTTTCTGTCAGGATCTTCTCTCCTGCACACATAGATTGTGCAATCTCATGCACCAGATAAAGTTCATCAAACATTTGCACTTCCTTGCAGGGATCTCTGCTTATGCCCACTGCATACCTCCACCATATGTAAGGGATTAGCTCGGTGGCGGGTGTGGATGACCCCTTGGGGGGTGCGTTTTCCCAGAGAGGTAGCCGACAAGTGCTTGCAAACAAACAGTGTGGTTTATTAAATGGTGTTTTCTCCACCAGGCTGTATGCAGCAAAACATCCAAAATAAAATAAAACAGAAAATAAATCCTTGCCTCTGTGGGCGGCTACCTTCTCACAACTGGAACCTGCCTAAGTGTCTGTCTCCAACCTACCGTCGGGCAGACTTCCTTGTCCTACAGCGGACACTCAATAGTCCTTTTATAATAGCTTCACAGGGCAACACAGTCCTTTGTTTCTTTCACATCAACAGTTCGTCTTCTCACCTTTGAGACGTATTCACCCTTGGTTACCGTCCCGGGCACACATCACTCCGGGGGGTCTTCTCCCAGGCCCACACATCCTGTCGGGAGGCACACGCTGACTGTCCTCCTGCTCCCAGCCCACATAGCTTCAGGACACAGCTTCTGGAGGCAGCAAACAATAGGACTTTCTCTGAACAAATTATAGAGCCTTAACTCCCTCATTCTGAACAGGTGAAGGCCTTTCAACTTCCTGCTGGCTAGCTCCGTAGCCAACACCCTAAACTAATCAATGGACTCTCTAAATCAGGTGGAAATGTATCTCCTTCCTGTGACCACATTCCCAGACCCAGCTGACCTCCTGTTACACTATCTATACATTATTGTTTCTATCATCTGCACTGTTACATAGATTTCTAGCTCTTGAGTCTACTACCATCTATATCCTAGTCTCGCTACTTGATCCTGTATCTCGCTACTGATCCTGTATCTCGCTACATGATCCTTATCTCATTACCGGAACCCTCACCTCTCTATTTTTTTTTTTTTTTTCACAAAAAAGTGCTTTATTGAATAAAAAGTAATTTTAACACACGTTACAGTCAACTGTACATTAGTACAATAATAGAATTAGCATATGTAACTGCTTATAAACAAACCAAATGGCTTTGAAATCAAGTAATACAATGTTTAGTCATGGTCAAACAATGAAATCCTATGAAGTTTGTATCACAGTAAAAGGCTTTTAAACTGAAGGAAGTCTTGCATAATGAAAAAAGAGTTGTGAACAAGTCAAGTGATTTAGGAAATCCAGGTTTCGTTCACTATATTGGTTCGGGGAGTAACCATGTATTAAGAAAATATATGTGCAAATGATCAGGTATATCATATTGAGATGTCTCCAGTCCGGCCGAAGCAAGAAGAACGATTCGGACTGAGGCTGGAGAGAAGAAGAAGAAGAAAGGAGAAAGGTAAGAAAGAAGGTAACATACACATGGAAAGAGAAAAAAAAAAAAAAAAAAAAAAGGGGGGGGGGGTGGGGGGAGGGAGTGGAGAGGGAGAGGGCGTGAGGTAAAGGAGTAGCAGCATTCCAAAGAGACCCGCTCCCAAGGATGTTAGACTGGCATAGCTCAAGATCAGTGATCTAGAAAAGTAAGTTTAGGATAACAACGTAGTGTACTCTGGGGAGACAGTAAATATTGTCCATGGTGACCACATTTTTCGGAATTTTTCAATTCTGTCAGATTTCATTGCTAGTGTCCTTTCCATGTCATATATTAGATTTATTTTAGATAACCAGTCACGGATTCGAGGTGTATTGGCTGAGTTCCAATTTAGTGGGATAAGACTTTTTGCCGCGTTCAGCATGTGTCTAACTATTGATCGCTTGTATGAGGAGTAGGGCAGAGGGTTAATGTGCAGAAGATAGGTTGGGATGTCAAAATCAAGATCCCGTCCGCAGATGTGCCTCACCAGGGAGGCGACCTCTCTCCAGAAACTCTCTATCTTGGGACATGTCCACCAAACATGAGTGAAAGTACCCTGAGAGGCCCCACATCTCCAACACTTATCGGAGTTATTGGGGAACCACTTTTTCAGTTTATCTGGGGTGTTGTACCATTGTGTCCTGACTTTAAAGGCATTTTCCTGTAATTTAGTACTCAGAGAACATTTATGCGTAAAGACACATGATTTCTTCCATTGAGCATCTGAGATTGATATGCCCAGACTGTCCTCCCACCTCTTTTTGAAAGGGTCTGACGAGTCTATTGGGGCATCATTGATCCATTTGTACGCTAAAGAGGTTACTTTCCTCATAGGGGTGCGGAGCGAACAGCAATTTTCAAATTCTGTCGGTGCTCTAAGAAACATTTTTTTAAGCTTGTTATTTTGTAAGAAACCATGTATCTGAACGTAGTTCCAGAACGATAGGCGATGTTCCGGAGAGCATATTGTTTGCAAATTTTGAAAATCAAGGATTTTGCCTTTCGAAAAGCAGTGAGCTGCAGTCAAGGGTACCATTTTGTTTCCCTGTTTAATTAGCAAGGATTTGTTCTGAATACCTGGTGGAAAGTCAGGATTATTGTATAAGGGAACAATTGGGCTCGGAGAGGAAGAGAGTCTACATTTGGTCATTGATTTTTGGAAAATATGAAGTGTAGTGTGTATAAGGGGATGTTGCTTGATCTCATACGGAAGAGTACGAGTGTCCGACCATAGTAAGTGCTCTGTGTCACACAGGGACCAATGTTTCTCAATGTTGACCCATTCTTTGGAGTCCGCATGGCAAAACCAGTCCACGATTCTCGTCAAGTGTGTCGCCACGTAATAGTTATAAAAGTTTGGGATCCCCATTCCTCCACTTTCCCTGTTTCTTTGAAGATATGAGAATTTTATCCTTGGGTGTTTCCCAGCCCAAATGAAGTTTCTTTGTAGAGATGTGAGGTAGCGAAAAAACGAGGATGGGACGTGGATCGGCAGGGTGTGAAATAGATAAAGCAATCTGGGAAGTATTGTCATTTTCACAATGGCTGCCCTGCCGAACCAAGAAAACCTGCCCCTATCCCACTTCTTAAGATCTGATGAAATCTTTTTAAGCAAAGGTGTAAAATTGGAGTGGAATAGTTCATTAGTGTTTGCTGTTAAATCAATCCCTAAATATTTCAGGGATTTGTCTTCCCAGCGGTACGGGCAATTCTCCTTAGTCAGTTTAACCATCTGGGGGGAGAGGGTCAGATTAATTGCTTCCGACTTTGAGTTGTTTATTTTGAAGTTGGACAGCGCTCTATAATCTTTGAAGTGCTGGTTAAGATTTGGTATGGATATATGCGGCTGAGCAACATAAAAAAGTAGGTCGTCCGCGTATGCCGATACCTTGTATTCTTTTTGCTTCGTTTTGATCCCCTGTATAGATGGATCTAGGTTAATAGACCTGAGCAGTGGTTCCAAAGACAAAATAAACAGCACCGGTGAGAGCGGGCATCCCTGTCTTGTGCCATTGCGGAGATCCAAGGGGTCTGAGAACACTCCGTTTACTCTGACTCTTGCTTGGGGTGAAGAATATAGGGCCCTAATCCAGGACATCATGTTGGAGCCCAACCCAATATGGGCACAAGTTCCAAAAAGGTAGTCCCATGATACGCGGTCAAAGGCCTTCTCCGCGTCTGTGGACAGGAGAAGACCTTCAAATCCTAACTTCTTCGCACCATGAATTAGATTAATTGACTTAATAACGTTATCCCTGGCCTCTCTACCGGGCATAAAACCTACTTGGTCTGGTCCTATTATCTGTTCTAAGTGTGGCCTAATCCTTTCTGCCATAATCTTTGCTAAAATTTTTAAATCTAAATTGAGCAGAGAAATAGGCCTATAGTTAGCGCAGAGAGTTGAGTCTTTATCGGGCTTTGGAATCACTGTGATATGTGCTGTTAAAAAGTCCCTTGAGGGAGAGTGGCCATCTTTAATTGAGTTTAGTGCTTTGGTAAGAATCGGAGAGAGGATATCGATAAATATTTTATAATATTGGGCAGTAAAGCCATCAGGGCCCGGGCTTTTTCCTGTCTTCATTGTCTTAATTGCGAGTTTTGTTTCCTCAGTTGTTATCTCTGCGTCTAGACTATTTGTAATGTCTTGATTTAAGGTTGGAAGGCCACTTTTTAATAGATAGTCTTTGATAGCTTGGTGTCTAGTGGAGGTGCAATTTTCTTGTTTATTTTGGTTGGGTAAGTTGTATAGTTTCTCATAGAAGTCCCTAAAGGAGTTGGCTATATCCCTAGGTTCTTGGACTAGAAGGTTTTGTGGTGATTTAATCCCTGGGATAGCATTAGAGGCCTGAGAGTCTCTCAGTGCTCTGGCTAGGATCTTTCCTGCTTTGTCACCGTGTTCATAGTATATGGATTTCTGCCAAAACAAAATCCGTTTCGTGTCAGCATCCAAGATAGATTGGAGTTCTTTCCTAGTATTCATTAGTTCTTCCCCAACTGAGCCAGCCAAGGATTGCTTGTGTTTGTTTTCCAGATCCCTGATTTTGGTCAAGAGCTTATCTTTAAAAGCCGTGTTTTCTCTTTTTTTCTTTGAACCTAAGCGGATCAATTCTCCCCTGACAACCGCCTTATGTGCCTCCCAGACTGTGAGTCGGGAGACCTCGTCAGTGTCATTGTCAGAGAAGTAATTGTCTAACACGGTTTGAATGTGTTGTTGGTTAGGCTGGTCCAGAAGTAGGGATGGGTTCAATCTCCATGCCTTATCTGTTTTTCGGGACGGTAGGAAATTCATATGTAGGGAGATTGGGGCGTGGTCCGAAATGGTAATGGATCCAATATCTGCTCCAACCACCTCGGACAAGTCCCTCTGCGACACAAACACGTGATCAATCCTCGTATACCTATTATGTGGGATGGAATAAAAGGTGAAGTCTTTCTCAGCTGGGTGTAAAGTCCTCCAAGTGTCAACAAGTGTGAGTGATTGGAGTGACATTTTGATCTTTTTTAGAATAGCATATGAAAGGCAGGAATGTCCTGTGGAGGTATCACATAAGGGGTTTAGGGGAACATTAAAGTCTCCCCCCAGGATTATGCAACCCTTCGCAAAACTCTTCAATTCGGATATCATTGAGTTGCAAAATGTTAAGTGAGCTCGATTGGGGAAATATATATTCGCCAGAGTTATCTGTTTGTCGCCTAGTTTACCGGCGATGAAGACATACCTCCCTTCCGGATCTGCCATCTGTTTCTCCAGTACAAAGGGTGTGTCCCTATGCAGCAGAATGGCAACACCCTTGGTTTTAGCCAGGTTGTTGGAAGCATAGAATGCTGTAGGAAAGAACTTATTTGTCAATGAGGGATGGGAAGGGTTTTTAAAATGGGTTTCTTGAAGAAAAACCACTTGTGGTTTGCATTTCTTAAGTTCTCTAAGGACCTTTCTCCTTTTTTCTGGAGTGTTCAAGCCGTTAATATTGTGTGAGATTAAAAAGGGGCACTTACCAAGATGTGCGTATGCCATGTTGTCCGTAAGAGAGGGTCTCCTCTGTCTGTACAGCAAAAAATAAAGAGGGAAAAAGGGGTTGGGGGAGGGGAGGAGGGGGTGACACACTAGGGAGAAAAGAGGGGTGGAGAGATTAGTAGAAGATAAAAGCAAAGAAGAAGAGAGAAGAAAGACTCACAGTATAGCGAGGTCAACCAGATTTAAACAAGCTGGCTGAAATCGCAAACGATGGATATTCAAGTCACGTTATATCAGTGCAATCAATCAAAACATAAGATTATCCTTGTGGGTTGGGGAAGGTGTCACATAGGAACGATCGGTGGAAAGAGAAAACACCAAAAAAAAAAAAAAAAACTTATCTCAATCCTTAACCGAAAGTCAACTCCTATTGCCTTGGGTCTCCACTTGAAAGGTGGGGTACTTGTCATGAGTGATCATAGAAAGGTCACGTAATATCAATACAAACAACAAGTTTTTAAACTAGTAGCTCAAAATGTCGGATAGTCTACAGACCCACCAGCACAAGGCCCATGCGTCCGCGGACCAACCGACAGGTCTGCACTTAAATATGTAAGCGGGCTCCTAATACCGCACAAATATAGGTAGAGGGATAAAAAGGAGAAAAAAGAAAAAACATGAAAAAAGCTCAGTAGAGTTATCCCTCATAAAGGGCAAACTTATATTTGTAGTGTAGCCTGACATTTAAAAAGGAAAAAAAAAAAAAAAAAAAAAAAAAAAAAAAAACAAAGATATGAGTCTCCTTTATGACCGGAACATAAAAAATATGTAAGGGTTTGACAGTCATTAACAGTCATCAGGCAAGATCCTAGGCAAAAAGAAAAGCTTATAAGAAAAAAACTGATATCCTAAGCAGACACTCGTGGTTCTCCTCCATTAAGTGTTCGTCTACAGTTATGTTCAGTGAGGGTTATTATAAAGTATCTCCGTGGCCCACAGGTGACGACAGAGATCTTCCTGGTGCATATAGTAGAGAGTGTAGTGATCACGATGTGGACTTATATGGCTTGTCGCCATCCAGTGGTCAAGGAGAAAAATGGCTAGGATGTGCATATAGTTCGAGCTCTGTGCCTGTTTAGATTTGTGAACATACTGTTCAGTTCACGGCCAAAATCTTCCGGTATAGAAGGTTACAGTATACAGTAAGGAGAGATCAGAAGTTCCATGCCAGGCATTACCAACAGTGGGAACAATAAAAGTGAGAACATGTTAACTTGTATTCAGGTGGCAAAAACGCCGGTCGGTTAAGGTCTGTCTCTATTTCTAGGTGTTTTCGGCGTTTTGGGAGACGCTCCGAACAATGCATTTAGCTCCCTTTTCCTGTGCTGTTTCCCTTTCTTGGGGTGTGGTGAGCGAGCATTAGAGGCATCCAAGCTCTCATGATTGGTATCTAGAGGGATGGGGACCAAGAATTCTGCATACCAATCCGGTAGTGTGACCTCCTCAATGTGCAGGTTTGCGCAGAAGTCGTGGATGTCTGCCGGAGTGCGCAAAAAGTATTGTTTGCCCCCGAGCCCTGCCTGTAGGGCAAAGGGAAATTTCCACCTATATGTGATGTTCTTTGCCTTAAGTATTTCCAGGAGGGGTCTGAGGGCTCTCCTGTTATTTAGGGTGATGGGGGATAGGTCCTGGAAGAGCTGTATGGGGTTCTCATTAAAAGTAATCTGTTCATTTTGCCTAGCTTTGGCGAGTATATCTTCCTTAAGGGGGTGGCTGGCAAGGCAACAAATAATGTCTCTGGGTGGTGCATCTTCTGGAGGCTTCGGTCTCAAGGCCCTGTGCGCCCTCTCAAATTCTATGGGTGACTCCTCCGGGCGATCTAGTAGGGTATTGAATACTGTTTGCAGAGAGCGTTTAATCCCCTCTCTCTCAATGGTTTCCGGGACCCCCCTCACCCTTATGTTATTGCGACGACCCCGATTGTCGAGGTCTTCCACCTGTCTGTTAATCGCTATTAAATGGGATGAGTGAGACATGGCCACGTCTTCCAACTTCTTTATGGCCCTGTCTCTGTGCCTCCCGGCTCTCTCCACAGCCGACATCTGGTCAGAGAGCCTAGTTATATCTGATCTGAGATCCACAATTGCCGAGGCAAAAGAATTTTTTATGTCCGCTGCGATTGCCATCATTGATTTATATGTTAGAGGGGGATCAGAGACGTCTGGCTCACCTGCTGTGTCCTCAGTGTCCGCCAGCGAGTCCGTGTCATACTCTCTCTCCTTCTCCCTGAGAGCAGACCGCGCCATCTTGGAAGCCTGTGAAGCCTGCTTGCTAGATGAGTGAGCGCCAAAAAAGTCCGGAATGTTCCTTGTTGAGCTACTCGGACCGGACCTCGGTGCCTTAGTGCTGCTTCCCGGCTTGTATGATCTGCCCATGCTCTGGTTTAAAGGAGCCCGCTAGCACTGGGAGACCCGATCGGCGGAGGAGCTCGGTCTTCAGGCGTCCATTCCGTTTGCGCGCCAAGCCACGCCCCCCCACCTCTCTAAACCAACTAAGTGATAAGTACCCCGCAGGTGATTCCTTCCTATCAACTTACACTATCTACTCTTGCATACTAAAGACTGTTGCTATCTATACATTATTGTTTCTATCATCTGCACTGTTACATAGATTGCTAGCTCTTGAGTCTACTACCATCTATATCCTAGTCTCGCTACTTGATCCTGTATCTCGCTACTGATCCTGTATCTCGCTACATGATCCTTATCTCATTACCGGAACCCTCACCTCTCTAAACCAACTAAGTGATAAGTACCCCGCAGGTGATTCCTTCCTATCAACTTACACTATCTACTCTTGCATACTAAAGACTGTTGCTATCTATACATTATTGTTTCTATCATCTGCACTGTTACATAGATTGCTAGCTCTTGAGTCTACTACCATCTATATCCTTGCACTAAGTTAGCAACTCCTGTACACTTCATCTGCTGTCCCCTACCACCTGTTACTCGTACATGATTGCTAACCTATCTGCATACTATCTATCCCCATCTGCTAACACTCCTGAACATTACTATTGAGTGCCTATCATTGCTATCACTACTCACGCCTGTCCTTTCAGCACATCACCTCTATACTATCGTATACAACCTATCACTCCAGGAACATCTTATCTGAGTGTCTGTATATTTGCATGCTGAAGCAGGCTGGGCCACAATGATGAGTCTGGAGAGTTGGATATGGTGATTCAACACATCTCTACACGACTACTGAGTGGAAATTCTGCAGCTGCAAATCCAGTTCACTAAACAAACGCCGGAGCGTTACAGATTGCACGAACCTGAAAAAAAATGGATTCAGCAGAATTAGCCACTCATGTGATGCACCTAACACAAAAGGTAGATGGGTTAGTTCAAACTCTTACTGAAATACTAAACGAAAACCATACCTTAAAAAAGCAATTAGCTGCTCTGTCACAGCCTACTGCTGCTCAACCCCCAGAACCCCTTGTCCTGTTACCAGACAGGTTTGATGGTTCCCGTTCCTTATTTTTTTTTTTCCGGATGGATTGTGAGCTCCTATTTGTGCTTAAGTCCAGGACCTATCATAATGACTTTATTAAAGTTCATGCTGCCATTAATTTGCTTTCTGGAAAGATGAAAACATGGGCATACCAGAAACTGCAAGAGAAAAATCCTATCCTAGACAATTGGGAGTCATTTACAATTGCCATGCACTCTCAGTGTCTCCCCTCTCAAAAACCTACCCCTAAACCTGCTCCAGGTTCCCGCAGACCCTGGGTACCTAGGGAAAAAAGGAAACCAAATGAGTATGGTGATTCTGCCTGGTCATGGTACAAGCCTGCCTTAAACAGTCGGCCTTGTCACTCTGACACACCTTCTTTAGACCCTGATCCTCCAGAAGTTGATGAGGAGCCTATGGAGATTGGTACCGTGCATACTAGGCTGTCTTTACAAAAAAAAGATCACAGGAGAATCTGTGGCCTTTGTTTTTATTGTGGAGAGGGGGGACATTTCATTACATCTTGCCCAACCCGACCATCTAGGCCTAAGGCTCTCCCAGTGGAAGCCAAGCAAATCCGTGCTGTCTTCCCTGAAAAACAGCCTGGAAATTGCCAAGGCTGTTGCCAGCCCTGTCCCCGTTCTATATCAGAAAAGGACACCCAGAATTTGGCAAAAGTTGGAATAGATACTCCTGTAGAAGCCCCTCCTTCAACTCCAGTGAACCCTGTACCACTACCTAAAGAAATTCCTGTTTTGGCAAGCACCCTTATAGCTTCCAATCAAAACATTGAAATTCTTGCACCTGAATGCACACGCGCTTCTAATGGCACGGTGGTACGTAGGGAGGATCTGAGGTTATTTGAAGAAGCATTGAAAGCTATGCCTACTTCTGACATTCACGCTCCCAGGCTTATACGAAGGTTACACTCCAAATACCCGGAGAGACCAGTGCTATAGGCCTTCCGGAGCTGGCCTTAAGGGGGGGGGTACTGTAAGATTCTGGTACCTTCGGTACCCTTCCAGCCCATTTCTTCTGCATTGCGTCCCACCTTTTCAGCTAGGTGGAACGCATATACCTGCCTGTCCCTTTAACTCGCATGACGTCATCACTAGGCGCCGCTCTGAGCGGCTATTTCAATCGCCGGCTCCCACTCACAAGCGTTCGTGCAAGCCACCTGTAATGCAGCCATACCTGACGCTACTTGATCCTCCTCCAGCTATTTCCGCAATATCTGGATAGACCGGAGTCTCGCTACTTGATCCTGTATCTTGCTACTTGGTCCTGTATCTCGCTACTGATCCTGTATCTCGCTACATGATCCTTATCTCATTACCGGAACCCTCACCTCTCTAAACCAACTAAGTGATAATTCCCCCGCAGGGGATTCCTTCCTATCAACTTACACTATCTACTCTTGCATACTAAAGACTGTTGCTATCTATACATTATTGTTTCTATCATCTGCACTGTTACATAGATTGCTAACTCTTGAGTCTACTACCATCTATATCCTAGTCTCGCTACTTGATCCTGTATCTCTCTACTTGATCCTGTATCTCGCTACTGATCCTGTGTCTCGCTACATGATCCTTATCTCATTACCGAAACCCTCACCTCTCTAAACCAACTAAGTGATAAGTACCCCGCAGGGGATTCCTTCCTTTTTTTTCTTTTTTTTTTTCCAATAAAGCGCTTTATTGAAGTTAATTGAAAATACAATGAAAACAGTTTCCTTCCTATCAACTTACGCTATCTACTCTTGCATACTAAAGACTGTTGCTATCTATACATTATTGTTTCTATCATCTGCACTGTTACATAGATTGCTAGCTCTTGAGTCTACTACCATCTATATCCTTGCACTAAGTTAGCAACTCCTGTACACTTCATCTGCTGTCCCCTACCACCTGTTACTCGTACATGATTGCTAACCTATCTGCATACTATCTATCACCATCTGCTAACACTCCTGAACATTACTATTGAGTGCCTTTCATTGCTATCACTACTCACGCCTGTCCTTTCAGCACATCACCTCTATACTATCGTATACAACCTATCACTCCAGGAACATCTTATCTGAGTGTCTGTATATTTGCATGCTGAAGCAGGCTGGGCCACAATGATGAGTCTGGAGAGTTGGATATGGTGATTCAACACATCTCTACACGACTACTGAGTGGAAATTCTGCAACTGCAAATCCAGTTCACTAAACAAAAGCCGGAGCGTTACATAGAGAGGAGGTCTATAATGGATACCACCCAGATCGCTGGGTTCAACTGTGTTGTTGCCTTTGACCCATGTGTTGGTGGAAGGAAAGTTGATGATGTCGCTGGAAAAATGAACAGGGGTCACGTTGAAGAAATGTGTGACCGCCTGTTGTCGCAAATGAAAGGCCCTCTGCACAGCATCTTAGAGCAAGCTAAGCTCAAGAAACAAAGAGTCAATGATTGTGTACAGCTGTATGGAGAGGCAACTCAAGTCACAGAGGGATGTCAAGAGTCCCTACTTGGAACAAAGCCAAGTGAAGCAGAGGTTCTCAAAGTGTTGTGGAAATCATTTGTTGATTGCAGAGAGAGGCGTCTTAAGAATGTTGAAGACTTTAAGACTAGCAAAATTGAGTTGCCTATGGATCACGGTCCTCCATGGTGGATAGGGCAGACGGTTATGAGGGACAAGCTGTCTGACATTTATGAGAAAGCTGTCAATGAAGATGACAGAAACGAGAAGAAGCAAAATGATGCCAAAAATGCAGTTGAAGAATGTGTATATGAGATGAGAGACAAACTGTGTGGCAGTTTTATGAGAAATCTGTCAATGAAGATGACAGAAACAGTTTCATCCGGAAGCTTGAGGATACTAAGAGGCGTATCAGTGAGTGTCAAGAGCAGTGCCTGACACATGCGTGTCTGGAAATATGTGTCCCAACCCTAGGGTTGAAACAAGAGGGGGGGGGGGTATGTGACAGGAAGTCAGGTCAATCTGAGAATAAAACAACTATGTACCTGCGCTGCTTATGTCTAAACACCTCGAAATATATGTGATTATATAAAGTGCTAGTGCAAAATTATACTGAGTGCAGCCTTAAAAAAACCTATATATATATTACACAAGTACACACAATAAATATCAGTTATAAATTCCATATATGAAAATACCACATAAAAAAACTTGTGCAAATAAGAAACTTATAAATACAAATATGTATTCTATACTATATAGTCCATGATAATGTTAAAGTGAAAAAAAGTCTCTGTGTTTTATTTAAGTGCTTCGTGTTCCAATAATATTAAAAAGTGCTCGTGCTCAATCCAGGTGAAGTGGTGCTCCCCTCTCAGCTCCCCACTCACCAGAAGTTGGATGAAAAAACGCCTTATCAGTAGATAAAATGGAGTAGACCCCTCACTGGATCGCCAACAGGAGCAAGGTAACGCACCACAAGCCTCACACTCTATCTCCAGGATATGTTCTCACGATTCATAAAAAGAAAGGGCCATCATCGTGCAGTATATAAGACTTGTTTATTCACACGCAAAACAAATAACACTTACACTGTACAGGAAAAAATATCGCCTTGTGCAAACCCGCGGGACGCCAAACAAATGGCCGAGAATCTGAGAATGTAGTCACAAAGAGGAGACACATTCCCACCTGCTTTGGAAAGTTCACTAATTACTATAGGGTGTCGGCTGCCAAAGGCAGCAGGAAGGTGTAAAGAAGTTGAAAGGCCTTCAGCTGTTCAGAATGAGGAAATGAAGGCTTCTATAATTTGTCCAAAGGAAGTCCTATTGATTGCTGCCTCCTGTCGCTGTGTGAGCTGGGAAGAGGAGGGCAGACATACGTGTGCCTCCCGACGCCGTGTGGGCATGGGAGAAGGACTGCTGCCTCCGGAAGCTGTATCCTGAAGCCATGTGGGCTGGGAGAAGGAGGACAGTCAGATGTGTGCCTCCCGACAAGCTGGTGAGCAAGGGAGAAGACCCCCTGAAGTGATATGCGCTAAGGAGGGTAACCAAGTGTGAAAAGCGTCTCAAAGGTGAGGACATGGACTGTTTTGCTATGTGGAAAGAAAACAAAGGGACATGCTCCATGTGAAGAGTAAAGGGACCTGTTAAATGAACTGTGTTCAATGTGAAGAGTCTGAAGAGTAAAGGGACCTGTTATAAATGAACATGTGCTGTGTGAAGAGATAAAACATGGACTGTTGAGTATCCGCTGTAGGATAAGAAAGTCTGCCCAACAGTAGGTTGGGGACAGACTCTTAGGTAGGTTCCAGCGTGAGAAGGTAGCCGCCCACAGAGGCAAGGATTTATTTTGTCTTTTATTTTATTTTGGCTGTTTTGACGCTTGCAATTGTGTGAAGTAAATTGCATGAATAAATCAGTCTTGTTTGCAACCTCTGCTCGGCTATCTCTCTGTGAAAACGCACCCCCAAAGGGGTCATCCACGCCTACCACCGAGCTAATCCCTCACAATATATATATATATATAGGGACATTGTACTATTGTGGCTATTGTTAATCACACTCAATGGCTGCTGCACTGACATACATTGACATCAGTGTAACATCTAATGTCTCTGAGAAAGGAGTACTGCACACTGTATTGCTCACAATTTTTTTTTCTTTCTACACTCTCTTCTCACGGCTGATTGCTTACAGTGTTTGTTTACATGTGTGATTGGTCACATGGTACAGGGCCAATTTCATTGGTCTTTACCCCATTCTGTGATCCGCTGAGTCCGAGGAAGCAGCCGATGCGGGAGTACTACAGATGCGTCCACCCATATCACTACTTGCCCTATCCAGCCGTTTATGTACATGGGCAGGATAGGAAGCTTTAAAGTAACTTCTAGCAAAAAATTTTCATTTTACATTTCCCTGGTAGAAAAGTGGCTAAGCAAAAATTTGTTGCATAAGTGGTACACAAGACAACATTTCGAAAAAACACCTATTTTAGAAGAAAACAGTAGTTAAGTAACAGTGACAAGTATGTTATCATGCTTTCAAACACGTAAGTTATTTTTCCAGTAATACACCAGAATAGGTGTCAATGACATATAACTTTATACTGGGGATAAAAAGAATATCAACACAATTTTAGTTACTGTGATTCATTCTGCAGTTAAATCAATAAAAACTTTTACTGTGTCATAAACTTACATGTTATAATGTAGCTATAAATCAATTGATGAATCATTGCAAGACGATTGGCTAAAATTTTCATACAGTTGTTTAGAATGAAATATTAGGGAATGGTTTCTCAGTTGTATTTTGTGTTTCTGTTTATGCTTCAAAGAAAATAGATCACAGGTTAAATGCATTTACATCATTGCACATTTTTAAGTTCAAACTGTTTTAATTCAGTGTATTTGCTAAAAGTACTGTATATATGAAAAACATAAATTTATATACAGTATATTAAAAAGTATATTCTTTACTGCTCCTGGCCCCTCACTCCTGTGGAGTGCCCCCCACCCCCCCGCCCCCCACCCCCCCCCCCCCCCCCACAGCAGGCAGCTTGTTATGGGGGCACCCGAACTGAGCTGAAGCTCTGTGTGTCCATTCAGACACAAAGCTGCCGTTCTTCCTTACTATTGTTAATAAATCAGTTAAATTTGGATCTGTCAAACAAATCCTTAAATAGTTTTTGTGCACTCTTGTAAGTGTGTAAGTGTGTCTTTGTTTCCAGCACATGGTGAAAAAAAGATGTTTGGGCTTATAACATTTTTTTGCTTACTGCACAAGCACTTGGACTTGTGCAGTTAGACTTTTTAAAGTGGGACTTATATAGGTTTTAATAGTTGAATTTATGCAATCTTTTTTTAAATAAATTCTAAGGATTTGTTTTTTCTGAGGATTGTGTGTGATATTCATGAGGTTATATAGTAGTACATGGTAAAAGGTAGTCCAACGTTTAGCACTGCACATTTTTTGTTTATTATTCCTACAGCCTTTTGATGAGCCTCCATGGCAGACTCCATAGTTTACACAGCAGATAGATTCAGTTTCACCTCCAAGATCATTGCACAGCACTCCTTCAATACGTTGGGCTAGGATTGCTGGGCCTTTACTGGTTGGGAGGTAGTCCAGGTCCTTTCTGGAAGTGCAAGATTTTTCTTAGATCCGAGTCTTTTGCCTAGAAATGGCAGACAGAAGCTCGTGATGAGTCCCACTCTGAGGGAGAAGTGGCACTTGTGATGGGTCAGTCAGCTATTATTCAGGAGGGAGAGTCTCGACCTGTAAGTCCATTGTCTCATCTTCATTGATGCATGAGGCAGCTGGGTGAGCTCAAAGGGGCCAAAGTTGTTGGATAACACTGGAGGCCTGAGGTTTTAGGCATACAGCCCAAGGCATGGTATTTCTTTCTTCTTGTCATTGGGTAAATGAGGCATACATTTGTCTTGACTGCCTTCCGTATGTCATTATTCAGCTGCAGCCCTGCACCATCCTCAGGCCACCCCCTCTCTCCTCAGTTTGTGAAATACATGCTCCTTATTTTCATTGGTCATGTGCATGCAGACCTAAAACAAGCTAGAACTAGACTTGAAGCAGGTCTAATACTCATGTAATCCTGAAGAAAACTGGAAGAAAAACAAATTCACAGAAATGGGCATTAGAGATTCAGTGAGGAGGGTTTAATGTTGTAAGGTGCTGTAATGTAAGTAAAAAACTACATGTTAAGGACGCTTAGGGAAGTTTTAGAATTTTTATTGTTCTCTGGGTCAAATTTCCCCTAAACACTACTTCAGTAAGCTCCTAGTGCCTCAAAGAACACATGTACTGGACACTGGGTATAGGAAACATTGGTGGACACTGAGGCAGCTAATGTGTGGGTTGTAGAAGAGCACAATGGAGGTCTCATTTGCTGACGCAATGGACATGCTTAGTGGATACTCTGTCAGGTATAGTGGAGCGATATCCCAATGTAGACTAACACATTCTTCTTTTCTTTCCCAGCATTAATTAGTTTGGAAAAAAACTTTCCTCGCCTTATGGTTTTCATACAGTTTAAGGTTCGCATTTACCTTTTAGAAATACTGGAAGATGGATTACCCAGAAGATGCAATAGCAATAGTTGGAATAGGATGCAATTTTCCTGGTGGTGAGTATTTCAAACCATGATACACATGATGGAAAAATAAACCATGATATATGCAGTGTTTAGTAAGCTGTATTATATGCATATGTGGGAAAAAAAAGCTGGTATCAATATAAGCACACATTTTACTATGCTCTCCTTTGTATTTTCAGTTCGAGACAATTATCACAAAGCAGGAAATAGGCAAAGTGTAAAATTAGAATATTTAAATAGCAAAATGAACACAAGCAGTACACGATTTATTGATTTTTAATCAGGAAAAGGTTTTATTGTGTCAAACATACAGAAAAAGTCACAAGGCATTGACATAAAGAAAAAAAAAAAAGATAAGTAAAGGGTGTACATTTCGATTAAAGGATTACGAGGTATGCAATATACATCCCTATATATAGCCTGTGGTGCAGACATTTCCAAATGTTACTACAAGCTAGTTGTTGACACAATCTAGGATCATAAAGTGGCACTGAAGTACCCAATAAGACTGTATGACACATATAAACCCGTAAGATAGTAGAAAGATATATAAAATTGTTTTAAAATCAGTGGCAGCTGGTGCTCAAAAATTTCGGGGGGGGGCGCAAACAAACCAATGATGAGGGTTATTATTATGGACACTGACACCAATGAGGGGGAGGGGGGGAGGGGGAGGCGGCACACAATCTAATGCAACACTCCCTAGAGATCAGTCCTAATAGCTTAATAACAGGTAGACTGCAGTTCCTAGACAGATAAGCCATCCTGTGCTGTCCTGGGATGTGGTGTGCATATGAATGCCTGCTGTCTCCATAGACGGTGTGCTGATCCATCAGCAGCATTAGTATTCCCATCCCTGGTTGTCACAGTGTTCTCAGCCCTGGCCATTACAGTGTTCCCATTCCTGGCCATCACAACAATTCCATCCCTGGCTGTCACAGCATTCCAGTTCCTGGTCCAAACAGCATTCCCATCCCTGACCGTAACAGTAACCTCATCCCCAGCCATCACAAAATCCCCATCCCTGGCCATCTAAGCACCTTCTATCCCTGGCCAACATTAGATCTTCATCTGTGGTCATCAAAGCATATCCCATCCATCATAATGTCCCCATATCCCTGACCATGTATGGTACCGCTTGTCTTCTCCCAGCCTGCCATTGCTGGCAATGTAGGAGGGAGCAGGCTGAACCAGATGGTCTATAGTTGTATAACAGAATTAACTGGATTTTTTTATGAAGAAAAGTTTTGAATGTAAAGCATAGATATAACCAAGTATCTGGAGTTGCCTGAACTTAATGCCACAGTAGAAGGCAAGGGGAGCCAGGAAGTCAATTTTAAAGTGACCCTAGAACATGCATTAATGTGCCTGCAACATTATATAAAAAGAACAGAGGATATGGAAAGTGGTATCAACATTTAAATAGTTTAAAAACTATATAATGTGTTCAATATTTGCATAACAGAGAGTCTAGGATTTGGTTACACCTTAGAGATTTGATAAATAACCAAGGTTGTCAGCAGGTACTTCGATTTGCCTACTTTATGGAGCCACCACAGAAGGTAAGGTAAGCCCACATCAATAAAGAAGATGCAATACTGTGCTTGGAACAATGGATACAATCTCCTCTGGTATAGGAAATTATATGAAAGGTACACCACTGTGTAATGTGGTTTATATTGGCATAACAGATTGCCTGGGACTGGTACCAGAAGAATAATCAGCAATCTCAAATGGTAGTTAGAGGTGCTTACTCTATAGACCTGTAGAGCTGTAGAAAGTAATGGTAGTGCACAGGTCTAAGATTAACTCCAGGATTTCAGCCACTTTGGGCTGACATACCATGAGCAACTTCAGAATAGGTAAATATAGGCATCTTTCTTTTTACAGGGTAGATAGAATAGGCTTAGGATGGGGGTGGGAGTAGGTTTACCCTTAGTTAGGACTGAACTTCCACAAGTTCCAAAACCAACAAGATGCACGCTACATCTGGCAATTTACAGCTATCACTATACTCCTGTGGCTCTGACATAATACAAAGTGCCCTGTGATTAGGAAGTAGGAGGGAAGGGGTGGGAAAAGCATCTGAATGTTGCAGAAACTTAAACCAGAAGGTCCCCAGCATTGGAACACCGAAATAATAGCCATAGATTATCTCTTTAATTTACAATTAACATTTTTACAGAGCTCAGGGAGCATAGCTAGGTGACCTCCATCCAGTACAACTTTCCCTCGGTATTCCTCCGTTCAGACAGGGAACCCCCCCATGGCACATCCAGCCATAGAGGAGACAGCAGCATCGGGATGTTCTACATGACATGACAGGGGATGCCCTCCACTTACTCTCCCAGCTCGGACTCCAACTCGTAGTAATGAGCCATCAATCCAGTAGTCGGGGGCAGCGCTGGCCGACCTGGAAGAAGTGGAGGAGTTGGAGGTTCCAGAAGGCAGTGGAAGAGGAGGAAGATGACGAGGATCAGCAGAGTGACTTTCAGCATCTCGGGAAGATCCAGGAGGGGGACCGACACAGGCCAGCGGTGGCTCGTGGCTTCTCTGGTGTGGCGGCGAGTCCTCTGTTCTCCTGGCTCCCACCTCCTCCCCAGCCAATGGCATGGGGTTTGCCTTTCGGCCAATCAAAGGCGCGTATCGGACGCGCTTCCTGATTGGCCAGGAGGAGGACCCGTGTGACAATAGGGAATTTTCATTCGCTATTGTCACACAATGGGTGGGCTCGGGACGCACTGCTCTGCGCCCCGGGTCCACCCTTTTTTTTTTAGCCTGTGAGAGCCTCTGGCTCTAATCACATGGCTAAAAAAAAAAAAATCCCATTGTACTCCATGTGTCCGGCGCCCCGCATGTAGATTAGGGGGCCAGACGCATGGATAGGGGGGCTGCACCCCTGCGCCCCCAACACACTGGCCGCCACTGTTTAAAATGCATGTACAGCATACCCAAAATGTTTTTTTAGTTCTGAATATGGATTATAGAAGAATAAAAATCTCAGAAAATTAAGAGGAAATTTGTCTTAGACTGTTGTTGCTGAATATTTGTCCCAAATGAATGATTTACCTTGATTTCTTGCTGTGATGACAACTCAAAACATTGAATTGCCATAATTTTGGTCACCAGCACAAATAGGCAGCGTGAATATCAGTATAAACGTGACAGAGG
This sequence comes from Pelophylax lessonae, assembly GCF_965119305.1. Lineage (NCBI taxonomy): Eukaryota > Metazoa > Chordata > Amphibia > Anura > Ranidae > Pelophylax > Pelophylax lessonae. Next base: position 80,479,480 of record NC_138772.1, read on the forward strand.
GTCAAACTTTCTCCAATACATCCAAAACTAGAAAAATAGATTTTGCCTTTTCATATACTTTAAGAATTACTGAACAGAAAATGTATATGCATAAAACAAAAAATGAAGTGAGAAGTGTAGTTGGGTCACAGTAAGGCCTTGTTCTCAAGGGGCATATGCATCTTTGTCCTGTATGATGGCCGGGATGCACAGATGTTCCATGCATTTCTAAGTTTGCAATCCCATTGCCGTCAACTGGGACACAGCAGCTACACGGACACACCTGATGCTTCCAATATGACAACTGTATGGGTGCATGGCTCCAAACGTACCCAGGGTGCTTGCATCCGTACCTGCGCAGATGTCACATTGGGTATGTACAAAAATGCCAGAAGCCTGGTTAATATGAAGGAAGAACTAGAACTTCTGATATTTGGGGGGGACATTGTGGAAATATTAGATACTGGGTTGATAGCTCACATAAATGTGCATTACTCAAAAGTGAAATTTCACACTCTACTGGAAAGCCTTAAATTCACCACAAGAGATGGACCTCTGTCAGATAACAAAAGGTCAAAAGCGCATTATGGATCAGAAGCTAGTTGACGTGTGGCAAGCGGTGGTAGATAACTGGTCACTTATTAGAGGGTCATGTTCGTCAGAGGGCATAAAAATGCAGTCCATCTGCGATCAAACTTGGCAAGATTGGGAGAGTTGGTAGTTTTAATTTCTAGGGCTTCCCTTGCATATAGTTGTTGCAGGCCCATTTGGCTAGAATAATTGTCCTGGCTATCATGTAGCAGGTTAGTAGCCAAGATTTATGGGACTGGATGAGGAGGCATTGACTCTTAGGTAGCTTGTTGAGAATCATATCCAGGTTTCCAAATAGGAGTGGGTAAGGATCACCAAGGGGTGCTAGGCCAGTGACTGCCTTGACATAGGATTAAACTGAAGACCAGAAGGCGGAGAGATGGGGGCATGACCAAAGTCTGTGGGCAAGAGTAGGTTTGGTAAGCGAGCATAGCGGGCAGCAGTTCGAGTGGAGGTGTGGGTTATTCCGTGAGTAGGGTACATAGCTACGGGGGAGAGGTATGTGAAGAGTGATGTGATTGTGAATATGAGGAAAAACATTGCCAATGGGACTAGTGAAGAGGTGGAGACATGGCAGCTGGGGCTTTAAAGGGACAAAGCAAATGTTAAATTAATGGTGGGTGTATGCTATAGTCTCCTTAACCTTAAAAAGGAGGAGGAGACCCCACTTCTTTTACAGCTAGAAATGGATAGAAGGCAGGGTGAAGTTATCAAATACTTATGTAGGACTTCAACTATTCTGATATTGATTGGGCAGATGGAACTGAACACTCGACTAAGGGTCATCATTTCCTAAATGTAATGCAGGACAATTTCCTGTGTCAAACGGTGGAAGCCCCAACTAGAGATAATGCTCTGCTGGACTTGCTAATTAAAACAATGCACAGCTGATTGCAGATGTGGAAGGGATTATTTAGACAATAGTGATCAAAGAGTAATTATGTTTCCTGTAAATTATAGGAAAAGGAGACACAGAGAAGGATAAGTACACTTAATTTCAAAATAGCCAACTTAATTAAGCTGAGCTCCATGTTATATGATACTAATTGGCATCAAATTCTTGCAGCTAAGAACACAACAAGAATAATGGAAGTTGTTTTAAAGACGTGTTAAATAATGACATTTGTCAGTGCATTTTACAGGGTAGCAAATATTAAAAAAAAAAAACAACAGTTAAACCTTGGTGGCTAAAAAAAAAAAGGTAAAAGGCATATTAGTGAAAAACAAATGTTCTTTGAAAAATATAAAGCTGAAGGGTACCAGCATTCTAAAACTACAAGGAATGCAATAAAAAAACATCAGGGCGGCTAAATAAGATTATGACGGACACAGCCGTCTGAGGAAAGTAAAGAAAAAAAACCCAATTTTTTTCAAATGTATTATATATTAAGAAGGCTAGGTCAGAACATATTAGCCCCATAAAAGATGATTGGGGGGAAGTTGGTCACAAGTGACAGTGAGAAGGCAACTGTATTACATAGTTACCTAATTAGTTAGGTTGAATAAAAGGCACTAGTCTATCTAGTTAAACCAATAAAAAAAAAAAAAAAAACCCACACACAAATAGAAAACCTCCATATACACAATCCTATACCCACAGTTGTTCCAAAGGAAGGCAAAATAACATAATAAAGTATGATCCAAGTTGCTCCAGTGGGGGAAAAAAATCCTTCCTGATCCCCCGTGAGGCAAATGGCTGCTCCCTGGATCAACTACCCCTGTCGTTATTACTCTAAATAGTAATATCCAGTAATATTTTGAACATTTAGGAATGCATCCAGCCCTTTATTAAGCATCCACTGAGCTGGCCAGAACCAGTTCTTGAGGGAGTCTATTCTACATTTTTACAACTCTTACTTTGAAGAAGCCTTTCCATATGTGAAGGTTAAATCTAGTTTCCTCCAGATGTAAAGAGTGCCCCCTTGTCATCTGTAATGAGCTGAAAGTGAATAACTCAACACTAGAGTTGAGCGGACACCTGGATGTCCGTGTTCGGCGGGTTCGGCCGAACTTGAAAAAAAGTTCGGGTCCGTGTCCCGGACTTTTTCCGAACTTTACCCGGACACCGAACCCCATTGAAGTCAATGGGGACCCGAACTTTCAGGCACTAAAATGGCTCTAAAACACCAATGGGAAGGGCTAGAGTGCTGCAAATGGCAGCAAAACGTAGTTAAGAGCATGACAAGTGCTCTGCAAACAAATGTGGATAGGGAAATACCTTAAAACAACAAAAAAAAACTGAAAAATAAAACAATTTTCTTCATCTGTGAAGGACGAGGCCCATATGGAGTAGGAGGGAGGTTGAGGTGGCGGTGGATGTGGCGGTGTAGGTGGAAGCGGCGGTGGAGGAGGACGAGGTAGCCAACACTGCTTTTTTTCAGTCATTTTAAATGAGGGTACACCCCAAAAGAGTGAGAAAGATCAAAAATAGAACAATGGCTGGGTAAGGTCGATATCCATCTCTATTCTGCACAAGGTATGGAAAAGTCCTGTGGGATCCATGCCTGGTTCATTTTAATGAACGTGAGCTTGTCCACATTGTCTCTGGACAGGCGGCTGCGCTTGTCTGTCATAACGCCCCCAGCCGTGCTAAATACACGTTCAGATAATACACTGGCTGCAGGGCACGCCAGCACCTCCAAGGCGTAAAGGGCAAGCTAAGGCCATGTGCCCAATTTGGAGACCCAGAAGTTGAAGGGGGTAGACCCGTCATTCACTACATGTAGGCATGTGCACACATACTGCTCCACCATGTTGGTGAAATGCTGCCTCTTGCTAAGACGTTCCATATGAGCTGCTGCCCCTTGTAACAGGGATCCAGCAGCGTGGCCACCCAGTAATCAGCACAAGTTAGAATGTGGGCAACTCGGCGGTCGTTGTGGAGACACTGCAGCATGTAATCGCTCATGTGTGCCAGGCTGCCCAGAGGCAACGAAAGGCTGTCCTCTGTGGGAGGTGTATCGTCTGTGTCCTCTGTATCCCCCCAGCCACGCACCAGTGATGGCCATGAGCTGGCCTGGGTGCCACCCTGCTGTGAACATGGTTCCATCTCCTCCTCCATCTCCTCCTCCTCCTCATCCTCCTCATCCTCCAGAACTGTGCCCCTGCTGGACAATTGTGTCCCTGGCGTTTGTGGGTGCAGGAACCCACCCTCGGAGCCACTTGCGAATGACTACCCTGAAAGCCTTGGAAATGTTACCTCTTCATCCTCCTCCTCCTCCTCATCCTGTGCCACATCCTCTTCCATCATCGCCCAAATCGTTTTTTGAAGGAGGCATAGAAGTGGGATAGTTAAGCTGACAACGGCGTCATCGGCACTGGCCATGTTGGTGGAGTACTCAAAACAGCGCAACAAGGCACACAGGTCTCGCATGGAGGCCCAGTTATTGGTGGTGAAGTGGTGCTGTTCTGCAGAGCGACTCACGCGTGCGTGCTGCAGCTGAAACTCCACTATGGCCTGCTGCTGCTCGCACAGTCTTTCCAGCATATGCAAGGTGGAGTTCCACCTTGTGGGCACGTCAAATATGAGGCGGTGAGCGGGAAGGCCGAAGTTACGCTGCAGCGCTGACAGGCGAGCAGCAGCAGGGTGAGAACGCCGAAAGTGCGCACAGACGGCCCGCACTTTCTGCAGCAGCTCTGACATATCGGGGTAATTTTTAAGGAACCTCTGCACCACCAAATTCAGCACATGCGCCAGGCAAGGGATGTGTGTCAAACCGGCTAGGCCCAGAGCTGCTATGAGATTTCGCCCATTATCGCACACCACCAGGCCGGGCTTGAGGCTCGCTGGCAGCAACCACTCATTTGTCTGCTGTTCCATGCTCCTCCACAACTCCTGCGCGGTGTGTGGTTTTTCTCCCAAACAGGCAAGTTTTAAAACTGGCTGTGCTGAAGTTGGTGGTGAAGGTGTTACGCTGACCGGATGAGGAGGCGGTAGAGGATGAGGAAGCGGAGTAGGAGGAGTTAGGAACAGGAGGCAAACTGAAGCGCCCTGCAATCCTCAGTGGTGAAGGACATGCGCCAAATTGCTATCCGCCTCAGGCCCATCCGCCACTGCATTTACACAGTGTGCCGTTAGGGAGATATAACACCCCTGACCGTGCTTACTGGTCCACGTATCGGTAGTTAGGTGGACCTTGCCACAGATGGCGTTGCGCAGTGCACACCTGATTTTTTCCCCCACTTGGTTGTGCAGGGAAGGGATGGCTTGCCTGGAAAAGTAGTGGCGGCTGGGCACGACGTACTGTGGGACAGCCACCGACGTAAGGCTTTTAAAACTGTGTGTCTCCACCAGACGGAATGACAGCATTTCAAAGGCCAAGAACTTTGAAATGCTGGCATTCAGGGCCAGGGATCGCGGGTGGGTAGGAGGGTACTTCCTCTTCCTCTGAAGTGTTTGGGAGATGGAAAGCTGAACGCTTCCACGGGGGACATTGTGGAGATGGTTGGTGACCCAGGTGGTGGTGTTGCTGACAGATCGTCTGTCTGCGGGGTGGCAGGTGCCGGTATCACTACAGAGGTGGATGAAGAGGCCGAGACTACAGCAGAAGAGGAAGCAGGAGAGACCTTTCTTGGTTTTGAAGGTGTCTAGATGCCTGAACATGCAGGTTGTGCTCAGGTTGAGAAGGTTTATGCCTCGCTTCAGGCTCTGATTGCACAGGGTGCAAACCACTCGTGTCCTGTCATCAGCACATTTTCTGAAGAACTTTCACGCTAGAGAACTCCTTTGAGCTGGCTTTGGTGCGCTCGGTCCCTTGCTGCATTGGGCAGTAGCAGGCGTAGTGTCTAGGGCACGGCCGCTCCGCTTCTGCACCCTGCTCCCTCTTCCGCTGTGCTGGTGGCTCTGTGCGACCACCACCTCTTCCTCCAAACTACTCAGGTCACCTGCATGACCTTCATTCCATGTGGGGTCGAGGACCTTATCGTCCTCCACATCATCTTCCACCCAGTCTTCACCCCTGCCCTCCTTGTCGGTCTCCACAATTCTGAGTGCCGCAGCAGTTGGCACCTGCGTTTTGTCATCATCGGAGACGTGCTGCGATGGTCCTTCCATGTACTCATCTTGAGAAATAAATGGTTGGGCATCGCTGCACTCAATCTTTTCCACTTCTGGGGCAGGGCTAGATGGATGGCCCTGGGAAACCCTTCTGACAGAGTCATCAAAAAGAAGAAGAGACTGCTGCATGACTTGGGGCTCAGACTGCTTGCCTGATTTGCAAGGGGGTGAGGTGAAAGACGGTTGGACATCGGCTGCAGGTGCCAACTCTGACCTTTCTGCAGTAGACTGGGTGGGAGACAATGTGAAGGAACTGGTGGCACTGTCAGCAACCCAATCTACTATCGCCTGTACTTCTTCTGGCCTCATGACTTCTAGAGGCGCATGATGCCCTTCCAAATACTGCTGCAGGTTCTGTCGCCTACTCACACTTGAGGAAGGTGTTTCACTTGTGGGTGTAGCTGGCACAGATCGACCACGTCCTCTCCTTGCAACAGGAGCTCTACCAGCAGCACCACGACCCAGGCCACGGCCCCTATTTGACGGTCTCCTCATATTTCTGTAATTTATGATCTTGCCCTAGAAAGGTGTTTATTGAATAGCGGAACAAAACAACAACAGTATTGCACGGGTGTATCTCACAGTCAAATATGCAAACTATGCCGCAATTCAATTTTTTTTACCCCAAAAGGGTGTTTATTAAATAGCGGAATAGAAAAACAGTATACAAATACAACGGGTGTATCTCACAGTCAAATATGCAAAGTATGCCGCAATTCAATTTTTTTTACCCCAAAAGGGTGTTTATTAAATAGCGGAATAGAAAAACAGTATACAAATACAACGGGTGTATCTCACAGTCAAATATGCAAAGTATGCCGCAAATTTAATTTTTTTTCACCCCAAAAGGGTGTATATTGAATAGCGGAATAGAAAAAAGGATATAAAACGGTGTATCTCACACGTACAAACACAGACTAGGCCCCAATTACAATTTTTTGTACCCTAAAGGGAGGATGAGGAAGAGGAGTAGGAGGAGTTCAGAACAGGAGGCAAAATGAAGCGCCCTGCAATCCTTGGCGGTGGAAGGAGATGCGCCAAACAAATTTAAAAGGTGTATCTCACATGTACCGGTACAGACTATGCCGTAATTAAATCTTTTACACTCAAAAAGGGTGTATATTGAGTAGCGGAATAGAACAATTTTTATAAAACGGCGTATCTCACACGTACAAACATAGACTAGGCCCCGATTACAATTTTTTGTATCCTAAAGGCAGGATGAGGATGAGGAGTAGGAGGAGTTCGGAACAGGCAGGAGGCAAACTGAAACACCCTGCAATCCTCGGCGGTGTAAGATGCGCCCCAAAAATTGGAAAGGTGTATCTCACACGTACCGATATAGACTATGCCGCAATTTAATTCTTTTTACCCCAAGGGTGTAGATTGAATAGCGGAATAGAAAATATGATATCAAAAGGTGTATCTATCTCACACTTACAGACCCAGACTAGGCCCCCGATTACTATTTTTTGTACCCTAATGGCAGGATGAGGAGTAGGAGGAGTTCGGAACAGGCAGGAGGCAAACTGAAACACCCTGCAATCCTCGGCGGTGTAAGATGCGCCCCAAAAATTGGAAAGGTGTATCTCACATGTACCGATACAGACTATGCCGCAATTTAATTCTTTTTACCCCAAGGGTGTAGATTGAATAGCGGAATAGAAAATATGATATCAAAAGGTGTATCTATCTCACACGTACAGACCCAGACTAGGCCCCGATTACTATTTTTTGTACCCCAAAGGCAGGATGAGGAGTAGGAGGAGTTTGGAACAGGCAGGAGGCAAACTGAAACACCCTGCAATCCTCGGCGGTGTAAAATGCGCCCCAAAAATTGGAAAGGTGTATCTCACACGTACCGATACAGCCTATGCCGCAATTTAATTCTTTTTACCCCAAGGGTGTAGATTGAATTGCGGAATAGAAAATATGATATCAAAAGGTGTATCTATCTCACACGTACAGACCCAGACTAGGCCCCGATTACTATTTTTTGTACCCCAAAGGCAGGATGAGGAGTAGGAGGAGTTCGGAACAGGCAGGAGGCAAACTGAAACACCCTGCAATCCTCGGCGGTGTAAGATGCGCCCCAAAAATTGGAAAGGTGTATCTCACACGTACCGATACAGACTATGCCGCAATTTAATTCTTTTTACCCCAAGGGTGTAGATTGAATAGCGGAATAGAAAATATGATATCAAAAGGTGTATCTATCTCACACGTACAGACCCAGACTAAGTCCAGAGTACTATTTTTTGTACCCCAAAGGCAGGATGAGGAGTAGGAGGAGTTTGGAACAGGCAGGAGGCAAACTGAAACACCCTGCAATCCTCGGCGGTGTAAGATGAGCCCCAAAAATTGGAAAGGTGTATCTCACACGTACCGATACAGACTATGCCGCAATTTAATTCTTTTTACCCTAAAGGGTGTAGATTGAATAGCGGAATAGAAAATATGATATCAAAAGGTGTATCTATCTCACACGTACAGACCCAGACTAGGCCCCGATTACTATTTTTTGTACCCCAAAGGCAGGATGAGGAGTAGGAGGAGTTTGGAACAGGCAGGAGGCAAACTGAAACACCCTGCAATCCTCGGCAGTGTAAGATGCGCCCCAAAAATATGATATAAAATTGGTGATTTTTCAATAGCACATGTGAACACAGCAGTGTCTTATGTCAGTCAACTCTGCAGCAGGCTATGAAGGGAAAAAAAAAGAAAATTCCCCTTTAAGTTTGTAATTTTTAAATAGATTAGTACAGACCATGCCACAATTTTATTTTTTTTAACCCAAAAGGGTGTATATTGAATAGTGGAATAGAAAAAAGTGTATAAAATTGAAAATCACTCAATAGCACATGTGAACACAGCAGTGTCTTATCACAGTCAGCACTGGAGCAAAAAGGCTATGAAGGGGGAAAAAAAAAACCCTTTTAACTTGTAGTAAAATAGATCTAAGGTGAACGCTGCACACAACTGACTGATAAAAATAGATTTTTTTCTCCCTCCTCCTCCTCAGTGGGCTCAAGTGAGGGCAAAAAGATTGTTCACTGCACCACCCCCCACACAGCAAAATTGATGTAGAAGACTGACCCTGCCGAATCTCCAGCCTGTCCCTAATATGCTCAATAAGATCGTTCACCGCACCACCCCCCACACAGCAAAATCGATGTAGAAGACTGACCCTGCCTAATCTCCAGTCTCGCCCTAAAATGCTCTAATAACTCTCCCTGCCTGCACTCCGACCTGTCCCTGCATTCTTTTCGGACACAATTTTTCACAGAATCACTGTCTGTCCCTAATCATCAGCCAGCACGCATGATGTCTGCTCTCTCCCTAATCTACAGCAGAATGACGCAGCGCTCTGGGGCTCTCGAACTTATAAAGACATGGTCACATGCTTCAGATGGCCAATCACAGCTACTAATACATTAGTAGGCACGGCTGGGATGGCTTAAGGCACACCAGTTAAACACTTGTTGATTGGCTGTTGAAAGCCCGCCATTAAAAGCGCGCTATTACATACAAAACAGGAAATAAAATGACCGAACACAGATTTTAAACCCGAACATACAGTAAAGTTTTCGGGTCCGTGTTCGGGTAACAAAAATCCAATTATTCGGTACGAACATGAATAATACAGTCCGTGTTTGCTCAACACTACTCAACACCAAGTTCACTATATGGACCACCTATATATTTAAACATGCTAATCATATCCCTCCTTAAACTGTTACTAAACCCAGAATCTGCATTCACTATATCTGGTCTCCCACAGTACACAGAACATGGAAATGCTATTATTTTAGTAAATACTGTATAAATGGATAAATACCTTTTCCTAATCAGCAGTATATAGCAGTCTTGTGACTTGTATTAGTTCCTAGTAAGGCTTGTAGGTGGATTTTTCATTCTCCCCTGATCCTCTGTCTGGACAGTGCTCATTGGCCCTGTGCTAATCACATGTACCCTCCCAAGAAAAAAAAAAAAAACTCTCTAGCAATACATGCCTAACTGAGCATATACAGCCCGTTCCCTGGCGTCGTAAATATCCAGTTATTTTTTGGAGACAGTGAAAGAAGAGGAGGTTCAGGGGATACAGGATCAAACAGCCCTTATACACAATAAAAAGGATTAACCTCTTACGTTCCACAGTGATTATAACAAGCATGCTTTACTACATGTACAGACTGATTTTACTGTTGTGGGTTTAGTAATACTTTATCTCCTCTTCTCAAGTGAATACATTCTAATCTTTCCTTATATCTGAATTCCTCCATGCCTCTTATCAGTTAGGTTGCCCCTCTCTGCACTCTTACCAGTTCATTGATATCCGTTTTGTGAACTGGTGCCCAAAACTGAGCTGTGTTACAACTTTTTTGTACAGGGGCAAAAATAGGTCTCTTTCTGGAGTCTATGCCTCTTTTAATACAAGAACCTATTTTCCTAGCTGTAAAAACTGCAGCATGGCATTGCATGCTATTATTAAAGGGTAACTCCACTTTTTGTGGGGAATAAAAATAGTAATTATATAGCGTATACAATTACGAAACACGTCATATTGTAATTGAACATTATTAAAAATAGCCTTTCCTTTTCAATCTACAGAAGCTGTAATTTTCAGTAAATGCAATGCAATATGACTACATGGAGGTGTTCCGTAAACAGAATGTGTACTAAACACCCCAGAAACATAATTTCCTGCTTGTGTGATCGGCTCACTGATTTTCCCAGAAGTCTGCACTAAGATACAAGTCAGATTTCCAGCATCTCCTCCAACAAAAATTAAATTTTTTGTTAGATACCCCCAATAGGAAATTAGGTCTAAAGGGATGCAGACCCTGCCACTTTCCTCATTAGAGCCCTGCAGGTGCAGCAGCTGATTTATCATTAGATTTGATTTCCCACATAGACACAAACACACAGGGATTTCTTCTGAATAACAATAGGTAGGAACCTACAACAAAGTTTGATAAAATACAAGAATACCCAGATCCTTTTCCACCATTGACTCCCCCAGCTGTTCTCCTGTTAGCGTGCATGATGCATGCATGTTTTTGGCGCCCAAAATGCATATCTTTTTTTTCTTGTTACATATTTTGCTATATTCTTTGTAACTTTCAAATGATGATAGTCAAACATTCTCACATCACAGCCAACAGCACGAACACATTCAATTCAGTTAAAACTTTTCTTTAATTCAGCTAATTTAAAAATACTTTATAAGTTATTTTGGTAAAAAAATGCAGCTGTTTTATACCACAACTGGTTTGATACTGCAAAATTGAAAAGAGGCTATTGTTTTGACAGCTACATAGGAAAAAGACACACTTTTCTCTTGTGCATTAACATCTTGTTCTGAAATCTATTTACCGTATATATAAATGTACAGTTCAGTAATGGTGCTCGGCCATTTGATGCATGACTGTGGGGAAAACTTCTTGTTGAGCTTCTGCCTACACTGTTTCTCAAATTCTGCCTTCCTTAGTTTATTCCTACTGAGACAGATGTGTTATGTCGGCAATTTATTCTTCTGAAATCCATCCTCTTCAGCAGAAATGGGTGTATTTATAAGGGTATATGGGTCACAGCCCATGTAGAGTTTATAATAAAATGGTCAAAGAATAAATTGTATATTTGATTTCCAATGCTGTTTATTCTGTTGTGTTGATTTTTCTATGTACCAGGGGAAGGAATTGATAACTTTTGGAAAGTTATTGCTGAAGGAAGGAACTGCACAGTTGAGATACCTGATGAAAGATTCAACATCAAACACTGGTATGACTCCGATTATAGCAAGCCGGGTAAAATATGCACCAGTCGTGCAGCTATTGTAAAGGGGTAAGTGCATTCTGTAAATATAATGAACTCAGCCTTAAAATGGCTGTGTCAGATAGATATTGTGATACAATCTAGCAAAGTTTCAGTGTGGAGTTGGGTCCTTTCACACGGGCGATCCAATCGGATCTGCATGTCAGTTTTTCAAGCGGACCTGATCGGATGCTCCATGCATCCCTATGGGGCAGCGGATGTCAGCAGAGACATGTCCACTGACACCCGCTGCTCTCCGATCTGATCCTGTCTGTGAAATCCGGATGGATGGAAACCCTATTTTCCATCCGTCTGGTGGATCGGATGGGATCGGATGAGAATGGACAGGCGGCCCATTCTCATCCGATCTCCCCATAGAGATCAGAGGGGATCTGACAGCTCCGTCTGCGCACACAGAGCGGAGACGGAGCTGTCATCCACCTGCTCAGCGGGGATCGGCGCATCAATCCCCCGGGAGAATGGACGTTGTCGGACGGCACACCGTGTGAAAGGACCCTTAGGCCTTTCTTACCTCCTGGCTGAAGTTTCCTGTCTGAGGATGCTCGGGGTAAAATTGATTAGCTGGGATTCATTTTTTTGGCTGAACAATATTGTTTCTACTGAACAGGCTGGTGTGCCCAGTGACCTCCTTTCTTCCTGTATAGACCTCAGAACTTATGTGTAAAAAATCTGTCCCTGACCCCCCAATGAAAGGGGCATGTCTATCCTGAATACCTATGTAACAGAGGCACTTCTCCAATGACCAGCAATGTAATGGGTGCACTGATCCACTTACCACTAATATAAGGGGCCACTATAGCGACCACCAATGTAACAGCAGAATTTCCTCACTAACCACCAATCTACAGAGGGACTTCAATCGATCAATGTAAGAACAAACATATTTTTCTTTGGAGCCGAAACAGGTAAGAATTTGCAACAAAGTTTGTTAAAATCCTTGCAATAAACAAAGAAAATAATGCAGTGCCTCCAAATATAGAATAATAAAAGCTAAAGCAACCGCTATCAACACAGCATTCATAATATGCAGAAAGCATCTACAATATTCAAATATTAAAAAATAAATGTAAAATGTCCAATGCAAAAGAGTTCAAATAATGTGATAAATAAAGAAAGAGTCTTCCACCAGCTAATGAAAATCCTCTCCACCACATGTGAGCAACAGAGCTAAAATGTGCTCACATTAGAGCTGCCAGAGGAAAGCAGCAACATGCGCATTTGTGCCAACAGGATCCTTCACACGTGGTCAACCAGCTCTATTCTCACAATGGGGACACCCACAAGTGCTGCTTCTCAGCACTGGGGACAGTCAGATGATTTGCTTAATACTGTCTGGGGAATAAAAGTGCTCACTACCCCACAGCTACAGGCAGGGGACCACATATAGTGTAGTATATTTATTAAAAAGTATAGATTTTACAAAAAAAAGTAAGAAACTTCATCCAAATAAAATGCTATTACTACTACTATTCCCCTGAAAACATGCATATGCATGAAACGTGCTGGGGCAGAAACTACACGCTGACATTTCACCGCCACGTCTATGCTTGGAACTGGTGGTTCTCTTTGTAAGTGCACTGTTTTATTTGTTGTGACAATCATCTTACTGCCATTTGGATAAGATCTTTCTTTTGAAGACTTTCAGTTTGATTTTAGAACACAGGAGAGAGAGAAAGAGAGAGAGAGAGGAGCACTGGGAGATTTGTTTGACTGCTATTGACTGGCACAACCCTGAAGGGGGGTATCCCATTTCCAATGAACATAAGGGAGAAGCGTGAGATTGCTCAGCATGGGGTGCGGATGACACATTGACCATCTAATATACGTACAAGCCCATCTTACCACTTATTAATTTGGGGGTCCACAACTTCTGGTAAGGGTTTATCCACGTGAAGCACGATGGTGGATTTCGTTTTTATCCTGGGAAGCGGGATCTTTCCTTTGTCTCCATACCTTCGCCTGTGTGATCTATCTCACTAAGGGACTCATGTTATGTCTGCTTATGGTTTCTCTGATCGTGGATGGATCGTCTAATCTCTCTCGCTCTTAAGGACTTCTAGCAGTTTATAACTTATTTGTCTGATTCATTTGCTATGATTTGTAATCCTTAGGGGTATGAGGAATTGTCTATTTATGCCTAGTTTGGCGCTGCACCTTTACCCACAGCCCTCATATATGTCCACAAGGGGACATCTGCCCAGGGGTCCCTCTGACCCTAGTATGTGGGCCGTGATGCCTGTAATAGTCTGTGTGGATAGGTGCCCTTAAACAGAAATTTTGTTAAGGGGTATGTGGAGAGAATTTGCATTAACTGGTTGAAGACACTTTCTTTATTTGTTGGACTCTTTTGCAATGGACTTTATCTACACTGATTTATTTTCTATTATCATTTTTGAATATTGTGGATGCCTTTTTCACATTATGAATGCTGTGTTGATAGCACATGGTAATTTGAGAAAAAAAAAAGTGGGTTTGGCGCTGCTATTTACGTGCCTAAATAGTGTTAAATAATTTAAAAAAAAAAAGCCAAAAATTCATAAATCGCAGTGTACGAAAAAGCATATACAGTGCCTTATAAAAAAAATAATGTGTGCTAGTGCCAAGTTAAAGTGACCAGTGCTATAATAGAAACTATGTATTCCAAATGATCATGTAAAGTGACCAGTGCTACAGAGCAGAAAGCCTTATGTGATTAAAAAACAACAATAAATCAATATTGCCAGAATTCATATAAAGTGACCAGTGCTCCGAATAATAAATCCTTATGTGATACAGAAGTGGCAATATTGCGTAATTAATCCAGTGTTCCAAATATCATGTATCCACCCTAAGAGTCCTTATAGTGGTGCTGCTATTAAAGCATTTATTGGTCGTGACGCAACAGAAGAGATATCCACAGAATCATACGGTGTGCCCGGTGTCTCCACACGTGCCCCCCCCCCCCCCCCCGTTGCTTCACTCACCAGAAATGTCTCCCCTCAAGGGAGTAACCAGCATTCACAGCTCCATCTGGCTGTATGTGGATATCCAGGACCGGCCCTAGGGCATCTTTCCTTATCCTTGCTTCCACTGCCACAGCAGTCTCAAACCTGGCAAGACCTACATGCAATAGATGGAGTATGGAAAAAAAAAAAGCTTTCCCTTTCGTATGTAATGAGTCATACTTTCCTGTACCGTGCTCCCAGCCAGGATCCTCTACACTGTCACACCGGAGGGTACTGGACACACAACATGAGCTCCAACCCCACCATGACCATTCAAGGCTCTTTCCACTGTTAGCACACTCACCATTTGGCACGGTGCACTGTATTACTAAAATTATATATTTTTTTAAAGTTACTTGTGTAGGTGGCTGGAGCTTGGCATGGCTCTTCCTTGTTGTAGGCTAACAGGGGGCCCCACTCAGATCATGCACATAGGCCAACTGATTTCAGTAAACACCCTTGTCCTGTCAGATTTTTCTCTGCTATCTGTTTCCCATTAGAGATATTTTAACTCACTTTCTGTCCTTTAGACCAAACAGGAAGTGATATTGGTGGTCAGGACAATAAAAGAGAGTAGATCTCCCTAATGGGGACACAGACAGCAATCAAAACCCAACAGTAGTTCTAGCCTCTCACCACTCTATCCAAATCTAAAAAAAAGGTTTTGTCTTTAGTTATACTTTAATACTATTAACTAGACAAGCAAGGACCACATTTCAGTTATTCTAAATGTTCACTTATATTTCCAACCTAAGAAGCTTGTGGATGAAATGGTAACCAAAATAGGTTTTGTCATGCCTCCAGCATAAGGAAATAATTAATGTTAGTGGAACTTGCAATACCAATATTATCCACAAGATGCCACTGTGACAATACAATTGTTGGACAGCACTTTATGGTATTTCCTGTTCTTGCTGGATATTAGTTCCACCCCTCTCTGTGAGAGAATCTCCATTTTAGATTTACCTCATGAAGGAGCAGTCAGCATCTGAGGTTGTTGTGGGAGATTCCTGAACCCCCCTTTGAAGCATCGCTGGTATGCCTATGAACTGTCAGTTATATACTCAGTGCATATATTGTTTATGTTTGTATACTGAATGTATGCCTTTACCTGTTTATTTACAGTTTCACCTATTCACAATCCTATTTGCATATCCATCTGACTTGTAACCTGTTCACGTGACTATCATTCTTTCACTGGAATAAAGCCTTAAGTTACAAAAGGACTGGTTATTGTAGGATTAAAGGTTTAGCTGTATGTTGAGCTGCACACGCCTGGGGCATACGTGTAGTGAGAACAGAACAGTGAAACAGCGGCTAGCCAGCAAGTGGGATTTAGGACAGCGACTATACAGAGGCCTGCTACCCTGCCAGCGCAGTCATCTGCATATGCAATTCAGCAGTCTCTACACAGTCAAGCATTCCTGCAAGCAGCATGTCACATAGCCAGACATCCTCACTCAAGACAAGGTCCCGAGTTTCCGGCTCCTCTAGATCTTCCTCCGCAAGCAATGCACTCACCATAGCACGTGCGAAAGCTGAAGCCGCTAAGGCGCGAGCAGCCTTTACTGAGCAAGAAATGCTAATTAAACAGGAGAAAGTGAGGTTAAAGAAAGAGGCAGAGGAAGCCCTCTTAAAAACAAAGACTGAGGCCGAAGAAGCCCTCCTAAAAGTGAGACTAAAGAAAAAAGCTGAGGAAGCCCTCTTAAAAATGCAGAAAGAGGAAGCCCTCCTAGAAGTAGCCCTAGAGAAACTGACTGTAGAGAAGGAAGTAGCAGCAGCTATAGCTGAAGCAGAGGCCTTAGAATTAGCTGTATACCCAAGAAGTGAATGCAGCAGACGCAGCAATATTCTCGATCCAGCAGCTGAAACTCCAAATTCTCTACAACAAACTTCAGATTACATCAACCAACACTTTAAAACAAGCAGTGTCAAAGATGATGTCAAAGAGACAAGCCAAAGTCACCACAAGGTACCGCCGCAAGTCAGTGACAAGCCTCAAGCCTGCAAAATGGAGAAATCCGTACAAAGTGACATCTCCTACGACAGACTCTCCACAAGTGAGATAATAGAATCACCTTCTAATCGCCCTCCAGAACCAACGCCCAAGCCAGAACGGTACATCAGAGGACAGCTTGGTGCCAGCAAAAGGTATGACTACACACAGCCATCTTACCATGACAACACACAACAGGCTAACCAAGCCACAATAGACTTTGCAAGGTTCTTTGCACGACGCGAGTTAGTCACCAAAGGACTTGAAAAGTTTAATGACCGCCCTGAAAACTACAGAGCCTGGCGGTCATCCTTTCAAAACACTATCAGAGACTTAGGACTATCTTGCAGCGAAGAGATAGACCTCCTGATCAAATGGCTTGGAAATGAGTCTGCCGAGCACGCCAGGCGAATTAGGACAATAAATATAAACTACCCAGACACTGGTCTTAGAACAATCTGGGATATACTTGATGAGTGTTATGGTTCAGCAGAAGCAGTAGAAAATGCATTATTCAAAAGACTTGATAACTTTCCCAGAATACCTAGTAAAGCCTACCATAAACTTAGAGAGTTAAGTGACTTGTTAATGGAACTTCAAGTAGCTAAATCCGAGGGAGACTTACAAGGAATTGCATTCCTTGACACAGCCCATCGTGCAAAAGTTACCCTATAACTTGCAAGAGCAGTGGATTACACATGGATCCCGATTTAAAAGACAGCATGATGTTCCATTCCCTCCTTTTTCTGTTTTTGTGGACTTTGTGTGCCAGCAAGCTAAAACAAGAAATGATCCAAGTTTTGATTTTACGCTGTTGTGTGCTGCTCCTGTGGGACTTAACCCTCGCAAACCTCCAGTAGCAGTACACAAAACGAATGTGTCTCCTCCAGGTTCCTTTCACAGGTCTGCCAACTTCTCTAACTCAGAGACAAAGGTCAACGATCCTGGTAAGCAGTGCCCCTTGCATCGGAAGCCACATCCTCTCCTAAAATGCAGAGCCTTCAGAGAGAAAACCCTGCAGGACCGCAAAGCCTTCCTCAAGGAGAACCACATCTGCTACAGGTGCTGGTCTTCAACATCTCATCTCGCCAAGGACTGTAAGGTCAGTTTAAAATGTACAGAATGTGACAGCTCAGATCACAACACAGGGTTACATCCTGGGCCAGCTCCATGGACTTTACAACACACCCTCAGCACTAGTGAGCATGGCGGGGAGGAGGAGCACACCACCACAACTACACCAGAGGTCACTTCACAATGTACAGAGATCTGCAAAGGAGCCATAGGTGGTAGGTCCTGCTCCAAAATCTGCCTAGTCAGAGTCTACCCAGCAGGCCAAAAAGAAAAAGTTATTAAGCTTTATGTAATCCTGGATGACCAAAGTAACAAGTCATTAGCCAGCTCAACTTTCTTTGACATGTTCGGCATTAAAGGCCCCAGCATTCCCTACTCCTTAAAAACTTGTGCAGGAATAGTGGAGACGGCTGGTAGGAGAGCATCCGGCTACCAAATCAAGTCCATCGGCGGGCGATCTCGCTTGTCTTTGCCAACTCTTATCGAATGCAATCAGATCCCTGATCATAGATCTGAAATTCCTACACCAGATGTAGCTGCTCATCACCCACACTTGAAACGCATAGCACATCTTATAACAGAACTTGATCCTCAGGCTCAGATCATCCTACTCCTTGGGAGAGATATCTTACAAGTACACAAATCAAGAGCTCAGATTAATGGTCCCAATAACGCTCCTTATGCTCAGAAGTTAGACCTCGGATGGGTCATCATAGGAGATGTCTGTCTAGGAAGCGTGCACAAACCTAACTCCGTTAGCAGCATGCTCACAAATACCCTAGAGAATGGACGTCCCTCTCTTTTCCAGCCATGCCACAACCATTTCCTTGATAAGGAATCAGCCTATGCCACCCACTCATCTTGTCCCTTCACAAGCCCCACTAGTGAAAACTTTGCCTGTGACAGTGACCAAGACCATTTAGGGTGCACAGTCTTTCAGAGAACTAAAGATGACAATTGTGTGGCAATGTCTATCGAAGACAAACTCTTCTTAGAAATAATGGAGCAAGGTCTAGTCAAAGACAGCACAGACAGCTGGGTCAGACCTCTTCCCTTCAGACCACAGAGACAACGCTTACCCAATAACAGAGAACAAGCGTTACAACGTTTTGCTTCCCTTAGACGTAATTTGCAGAGAAATCCAGAGATGAGGGAACATTTCTTTTCTTTCATGGGGAAGATCTTTGAGAACGGTCATGCCGAGGTGGCTCCCACCCCTAAAGACTCTGAAGAGTGTTGGTACCTCCCGATATTCGGAGTGTACCATCCAAAAAAGCCAGGTCAAATTAGAGTAGTGTTTGACTCTAGTGCCAAATACAAGGGTATATCCTTAAACGATGTCCTCTTGACAGGCCCAGACCTCAACAACAAACTCCTGGGAGTGCTCTTATGCTTCCGCAAAGATTCTATTGCCTTCATAGCTGACATCCAGCAGATGTTCCATTGTTTCTTGGTCAGAGAGGAAGACAGGAACTTCCTAAGGTTCCTTTGGTTCCAAGACAATGATCCTTCCAAAGATATCTCAGAGTATCGCATGAGGGTACACATCTTTGGCAATAGCCCTTCACCTGCAGTCGCTATCTACGGACTCAGACATTCCGCCCAAGAAGGTGAACTTGAGTTTGGCTCAGATGCAAGACAATTCGTAGAGAAAGACTTTTATGTGGATGACTGTTTAAAATCATTACCTTCCAGTGAGTCTGCAATCTGTCTTCTTAAAAGAGCACAGGAAATGCTCACTTGTTCCAATCTCAGGCTTCACAAGATTGCTTCCAACAGCAAAGAGGTAATGGAAGCTTTCCCCGCTCAAGACCATTCCAGTGATCTAAAGGACTTAGATCTGGGTACAGACTCTTTACCTGTACTACGCAGTCTAGGTCTACTTTGGGACTTGAAATCCGATTCCTTTACCTTCCAAGTAAATGGAGAAGAAAAACCCTTCACTCGCAGAGGTGTCTTGTCTACAATCAATAGCCTGTACGATCCATTAGGATTTGTGGCACCTGTTACAATTCAAGGTAAAGCCTTACTTAAAGACTTGATTCGTGAAACATCCGACTGGGATGCCCCACTACCCCTTGATAAGAGAAACTCTTGGGTAGAGTGGAGGGACTCTTTATCAGTCTTATCTAAACACCATGTTTCACGCCCATATGCTCCTGTACCTTCTACAGAGATACAGAGTCAAAACCTTTGCATATTCTGTGATGCTTCTGTCAAGGCAATAGCTGCCGTGGCCTACTTAAGAACTGTTGACACAAAAGCACGATGCCACGTAGGATTCGTCATGGGCAAGGCAAAGCTTGCTCCACACCCTGAGCACACTATACCTAGGCTAGAACTTTGTGCTGCAGTACTAGCTGTTGAACTAGCAGAACTAATAGCCACAGAGATGGATATTGACCTCAAGGATATTCAGCTCTACACAGACAGCAAGGTAGTGCTAGGCTACATCTACAATGAGACCAGACGTTTCTATGTTTATGTCAACAACAGAGTGTTGAGGATTAGGAGATCCACCATTCCAACACAATGGCACTACGTACCTACTGACTATAACCCTGCAGACCATGCTACAAGAACTGTTGCTGCATGCAACCTTAAAGACACAACATGGTTAACTGGACCTGCATTCTTGTACGATGCAGAACAGACTTTTCCTAAAAGTGACACGATTGAACTAGTAGATCCAGACTCAGATACTGACATCTGTCCTGAGATCTCAACATTTCATACTACAACTTCAGACTGCCAGCTTAAATCTGACAGATTTACCAGATTCTCAAAATGGAGGACACTTGTACGAGCTATTTCTTGTCTTATCCATATAGCTCGCTCCTTTAAAGGTGACTCAAACAGCTGTGACCGCAAGGGATGGCACCATTGTCAAAGGATCAGTTCGGTATTAGAGCTACAGCAGTCTCAGGATCTTATCATCCGCACTGTACAGCATGAAGCCTATGCTAAGGAGATTGACTGTATCTTGAACGGAAAACCTATCCCTAGAGACAGTGCCCTGAGGAAACTTGATCCATTCCTTGATCAAAATGGACTACTTGGGTTAGGTGGTCGTCTAAGACGAGCCAACCTAGATTCAGACGAGAGAAACCCTCTAATAATTCCTGGTCACCACCACATCGCTCACTTAATTGTATCACATCATCACTCCCATGTAAAGTGGAAGTCAAGATCCAGAGAATCAAGGAGACAAAGTTGTTCCTCAGACCAGTTTCTGAACTAGTTCTGTTGTTGTCGTCTAAGGAATAAATAGTGTTATCTAATGATACCAGACGGGGAGTGTCATGCCTCCAGCATAAGGAAATAATGAATGTTAGTGGAACTTGCAATACCAATATTGTCCACGAGATGCCACTGTGACAATACAATTGTTGGACAGCACTTTATGGTATTTCCTGTTCTCTATTGCTGGATATTAGTTCCACCCCTCTCTGTGAGAGAATCTCCATTTTAGATTTACCTCATGAAGGAGCAGTCAGCATCTGATGTTGTTGTGGGAGATTCCTGAACCCCCCTTTGAAGCATCGCTGGTATGCCTATGAACTGTCAGTTATATACTCAGTGCATATATTGTTTATGTTTGTATACTGAATGTATGCCTTTACCTGTTTATTTACAGTTTCACCTATTCACAATCCTATTTGCATATCCATCTGACTTGTAACCTGTTCTCGTGACTATCATTCTTTCACTGGAATAAAGCCTTAAGTTACAAAAGGACTGGTTATTGTAGGATTAAAGGTTTAGCTGTATGTTGAGCTGCACACGCCTGGGGCATACGTGTAGTGAGAACAGAACAGGTTTAAATGCATAAAAAACCTTTGTCACGTACCTGGTGGCGATCTAGCTGGAGAGGGGGCTTCTCTTGCACCTCTTATCCAACAACTCCAGTAGTGGTGACAGAAGGTGTCAGGACACAGAGCGGCATGAGGGCCAGTGTAGTGGGCAATGCCAGCTGTTGGTTTACAGGATGCAGATGACTGTAGATCTCTTCAGACAGGGACTAGTGACCAGAACATGGTGACACTTGATCAGCAGATAGGAGTGTTGGCTGGATACACGCCAAAATGTAATCAACAGCCAGGCAGGGATGTACAGGAACATCAGGCAGAGTCAGGATACAAGCTGGTATCAGTAAACAGCCAGGCAGCAAGTTAAAGGAATGTAGACGCTGAGGTCACAACAGGTAGGCAGGAATCCAGAGACAGGTCAGGGGCAAGCTGGGTTGTGCACAGGAAGGAAAATATAGCAGGTCAGGGCACCAGTAAAGCAGGGACTAAGTTAAGATCACTCAGCAATATTTTCATATCACAATCCAGCTTAAATAGGCTATTTATTGGTAATGGTAGTACTGTGTTCACATATGCGTGTGCATGCGTCGATTAGCATGCAGGCTAATATGTTTGCATGCATGTGCTAGTGCACATCCTGTAATAAACCTCTGAGCAAAATTACGAGCATGCTCCAGGACAGTGGTTCTCAAATCCGGTCCTCGGGACCCACCAACAGGCCAGGTTTGCAAGATAACTAAATTACATCACAGGTGATCTCATTTGCTTCTCAGTGATTGCAGTATTCTAGTCTGCATCTCCCCAAGGTAATACTTAAAATCTGGCCTGTTAGTGGGTCCCGAGGACCGGATTTGAGAACCACTGCTCCAGGATATACTGGGATTTACACTTATAGAGAAAGTAATATGTTTTATATTTTTAAATAATTTATTTTATTATTATTATTTGCCATCAAGTTTATGATGACTCTTGGCGTACTCATGGATAGTGCTCTCCAAAATGATTGGCCTTCAATTTGGGTCTTTACAACGACTTACTTTTTGTGACTGTACTCAGCCACCTTATTGCTGGTCATCTTCTTCTGCTTTCCCTACAACAATTCAAAGCATTATTGTCTTTTCCAGTGAGTTTATGCTTTTCATAATATGTCCAAAAAAGGATTGGCTATACTTTAGTTATCTGAGCTTCTGGTGAAAGGTTGGGCATGGGTTTTTAAAGGAACCATTTGTTTGTTTACCTTGCTGTCAAGGATATTCTTAGAATATTCTTAGAAATATTTTTTTCATTGTCCATCTTTCACATCCATAGAGAGTGACAAAAAATACTATAGCCCTTGATCATTTTCATTGTGTACTTATAGACACATCAGTACTTTTGAAGTTAATTTAAAGGTATTTCATCTTTGCTGTTCCAAATAGAAGCCTGAGTCGTACTTCTTGACTTCTGGATACTTTGTGTTTATAATTGTTCCCAGAAGCTCTCTACCATTTCTTTATCTAAAATGAATGAGCACCACTAAAATGACACAAATTTTTGTATCCTAGAATTCACATGTTTGACAACAAACTGTTTGGAATTCATAATTCCGAGTCTGATCACATGGATCCACAGCACACACTACTGCTGCAGTGTACATACAGGGCTCTGGAAGATGCTGGTTATGCCATGGAGAGCATCAGTGGAAGCAATACTGGAGTCTACATAGGTAAACAAAAAAAATGTATGCTGCCAAAAATAACTTGTCAACATCTGAGATTTCAGTAGTAATTCAGGTTGGCCAACCAAAGAACAATGATGTACAATGTGCAGTAATCTGTGGTAACCAAATCAGAAATCGAGGAAGTCAGGAATAAGTGGGTGATGAATTCTTATTTCCTAGAAATTCTACTGTTTATACTTTATTGATTCTTTGTTGAACACAAGACACAAAGTTAATTTGCATTCTAATAAATTTCCACAGTGATATCAAACAGCCATGTTAGTGATTTAGATGATGCACTAACTCTTACTAGCACCAATCGATTTAACTGTTTAACCTCCAATACTTATATAACTTTGGGGATCATTATGAGGGATAATAATTATTATTGATGGTTATTTTTATACTTTTCACTATGGAGAATGTAAAAGAGCAGGACCATTCATTTGCATTAGTAGAAAAGCACTTGGTGGAAGAGTGGGCTGAGTTAAACCATAGAGTTATTTGACCCAACAAAGAGGTTTAAGAAGATTCGACTTAAATTTTATCTGTCCTTATTTCACAGGTTTAATGAACAAAGATGCAGAATTTATATACAATAATTATCCTGAAAACATCAATCACTTCAATGCAACTGGCACATCAATGTGCATAGCAGCAAACAGGATATCATATCAATTCAATCTGACTGGGCCTTCTTTATCACTGGATACCGCTTGTTCTTCCTCCCTTGTTGCTCTACATTTAGCATGCCAAGCCATCAGACAAGGTACTAATTAGAGTCAAACCAGAACTCTTATAAAATAGGCTGTAAACCTACAGCTTTTGTGTAGCCAATGATCCATAATCATGGCAGACAATTACTGTTATTTGCTTCAAAACTGAATTTAGAAAAGGCAAGGTACAGCTCACTTACTATAGTGCATCTGTTATCCATGTGAAATGCTAGATGCATTGGTCTATGTGACTACCCACACAATGAATGTGATAAAAACTTGAATTACCAGCTAGTCCAATCGGGAGTTGTACTTTATTAGGCAGCCTAATGCATACACTTTTTTGGCTTATATAATTGTGTCTAATAGGAATATGGCAGGGTTGCTTACAAGCAATGTGCTATTTACCTGTGCCCCTCAGCATTATTTTACATGCTTTGACTACGGACAGGTATGTCAGATACAAGGAAGAATTTTTGTAAGCCTTAAAGCAACTTTTAAAAAAAAAATAAGTGTCTGTAAACAAGTGAATAGTTACCGCTCATGCTGTCTGTCACTGGGTGAAGTTCCCTCAGGAAACCCAAACCTTCAAGAATGCCAATCTCTCTGTGCTCAGATGTTATTCCCACTGACCCCCACATCACTACAGAGCACAATACTGGCAAAGAGTTTGATTAGAAGCATCACTCAGCACAGCAGGGGGCACGATCCCGAAAGTATCTGCATCAGAAGAAACTTCACCTGGTAATTTCTCCTCAATGGAATGGTAATTGGTGGCATAGGCAGTCAGAGAGTTAAGTATGCACTTGCTTCTTTGAAGATGCTTTATTTTTTCATCAAGATAGTTTAAGCTATGTAGTCTCTATAACTTTAATGGTAACAATAATAAAGTAATGATTATTGTTAGCCTTGGTGGAGTTCTAGTTGATCATCAATTTTTTACTGTGCTTTACATTTATGTATATAAATATGACCTTTACAGGGGTGTTATCCAGTGTAAGGGTGGTTAAAACCCTCACATATACCCAATGAAGCGAACAGCCTCAGGTGATACACAGAGATGAAACAAATCCTCCTACATAGGTTTTATTTGTTTATCTGCAATCTTTTTTTCCCTACAACCCTTCAAAAGGGAAAATGGAGTTAAAACCCTTCCGAATTTGTGAGGAGCAGAGAGGAGGGTGGAGAGGCTGCAGGTAAAGTGCGTGAGAGCTGATTGGAGGAGAGGAACACACCTCCCTTCACAAAGCAGAAGAACTGTGTTCTGAATAGACAAGCTAAGTGCTGAGCTCTTCCCCCCAACACAAATGTTTATCTTGTGTGCTGGGAAAACCTCTCAGAAGTGACTCATGCTGGTAACAAAGGAACAAAGCACCAGAGAGAAAAAAACACTTAGAGCTTTTGAGAGAGATAAGTAAACACAGTTCAGATATATGTGCTTTGCTCACATTTCATGACTGAGGTTTACAAAACCTTTAATTCAAATTTCTGAAAAATACATCCTGGAAAATGTGCATACATACGGGGGCAAATAGTTTTTAGAACTGTCATTTGCATTTCAAAAACATCTTAAACATGCCAAAGTCCTGTTTCTGATGACTTATACCTGATGTCCGTAGGTACATATTTACCTCAGAAAATCTCCATGAAATGATAAATGTGGGGGTGTTGATTTACTAAAGTCAAATAGGCTGTTTACTTGGCAAGGTAATTTCCACTTTGAAAGGGAATTTTCCATTAGCTTAGTGAATAAAGTAAACAGTCACACCAAATATAACCACAAGAAAGTGCTGAATGGACCCAGTGATGTGGATTGTGAATGTAAACTATGAGCAATGTAGTCAATTTTGATGACATCAGCGTAAATGATAAAACATCAAAAAGTTTATTGGAAACAATCCCATAAGTGAGCAGTTAGTCCATGTCAAAAGTGCAGTGATAAAATATGCAAAACTCCCCTTAGCCACACTAGTGAACCATAATGGGGCAAAGACTGACAGGATAGATCTCCTCTGGCGTGCTGTAACAGGGAACTCAACCAACCAGGACGGTGTTGTGGTGCAAGCTGCTGTGAGGTAATCCAGCAAAGCGGCTCAAACCTCGCTTCAGACGGAGATTCCTCGAGTGCATGACGTCATGCCCAGGCTGTTTCTCTGCTGTCCACTAAACCGTTTGTCAGCTGATGATATTAGCATATTGTCCGTCTTTCATTCCCAGTGACAGTGAGTACTGTCACACACACCATCCACGTTATTCAAGCACAGTATTGTCCCTAGCATTAGTAGTGGAGGGAGATTCAATCTAAATGTCCCAGCCCTCATGAAATTTTTGGGGCGACCTTGAGACAGATATGTCATGTTATACAATGGGACCGCTAAATTAAGCAATTTCTTCCAGCTATCCAAAGTAGGAGGTCTATCCGAAAGCCTGTTAAAATTTAAAAGTGATACTAAACAATATAATTATTTTCCAAAAATAATTCACACGCATCCACTGCTTATTGTCCCTGTGATCTATTTTTCATTAGATTGTTTTTACTGTGTTTTCCTGCCTCTTCCCTGAGCTCCTAAACCTCTACCCCCCCCCCCCCCCCATTACTTGTTACATAGTTACATAGTTAGTGAGGTTGAAAAAAAGACAACAGTCCATCCAGTTCAACCTATGATGTGTGTGTGTGTTTGCTTTTAACCGTACATTGTATACCCCTGTATGTTGTGGTCTCTAAGGTGTCCATCTAACAGTTTTTTGAAACTATCAATGCTCCCTGCTGATACGACTGCTTGTGGAAGAGAATTCCACATCCTTACCGCTCTCACAGTGAAGAACTCCTTACGCATTTTAAGGTTAAACCGCCCTTCCTCTAGTTTTAGTGAGTGGCCACGTGTCTTATTGTATTCCCTTACTCTGAATAGTTTGTTCCTCATGCTAGGGTCACCAGTACAGTATTTGTACATTGATATCATATCCCCCCTCAATCTTCTCTTCTCCAGAGAGAACAGGTTCAGTGCCTGTAGCCTCTCCTCATAGCTGATGTCCTCCATTCCCCTAATTATTTTTGTTGCCCTTCTCTGGACTCTTTCCAGTTCCAGCACATCCTTCCTGAGGACCGACGCCCAGAACTGGACAGCATACTCCAGATGTGGCCGGACCAGAGTCTTGTAGAGTGGAAGAATTATCTCTTTATTTCTGGAGTGAATCCCCTTTTTTATACATCCCAGTATTCTGTTGGCTTTACTTGCAGCGGCCTAGCATTGCATGCCACTGCCAAGCCTGTTGTCTACCAGTACCCCCAAGTCCTTTTCCATCCTAGACTCACCCAGAGGTTCCCCCCCCCCCCCTAGTGAGTAGCTTGCTCTCTGTTTTTGGCCCCCAAGTGCATTACTTTACATTTATCAACATTAAACCTCATCTGCCATGTAGTTGCCCACCCCGTTATTTTGTTCAGGTCCGTTTGTAAGGTTTCTACATCCTGCATAGAAGATAATGGCAAGCCTAATTTAGTGTCATCTGCAAATACTGAGATTGTACTAGATATTCCCTCCTCTAGATCATTTATGAATAAATTAAACAGGATTGGTCCCAGGACCGAACCCTGGGGGACCCCACTTTCCACACCCGCCCAATCCGAGTACTCCCCATTAATTATCACCCTCTGGACTCTCCCCTGGAGCCAGTTCTCTATCCAGGTACTCACCTTATGGTCCATACCTACCTTCCTTAGTTTATACAGTAAGCGTTTGTGGGGAACGGTGTCAAAGGCCTTTGCAAAGTCCAGATACACCACATCCACAGCCTTTCCTTTATCTAGGTGGCAGCTCACTTCATCGTATAAGGTTTATAGATTGGTTTGGCAAGAACGATTTTTCATAAATCCATGCTGATTACTACTAATTATACTGTTTTCATTACTAAAGTCTTGTATGTGGTCCCTTAAAACCCCCTCCAAAATCTTGCAGACTACAGATGTTAGGCTGACCGGCCTATAGTTCCCCAGGATATACCTCGGCCCCTTTTTAAATATTGGTACCACGTTGGCTTTTTTCCAATCAGCTGGCACCATACCCGTCTGTAAACTATCCTTAAAGATCAAGAATAATGGTCTGGCAATCACCTGGCTGAGCTCTTTAAGAATCCTCGGGTGCAAGCCATCCGGTCCCGGTGATTTATTTATGTTAAGTTTCTCTAGTTTAGTTCTAAGTCTATCTTCTGTTAGCCATGGAGGCACTTCCTGAGGTGTGTTGTTTAGTTCGACCTTACAAGCAAGGTTTGTGTAGCCCCCCGATTCTTTTGTGAAGACTGAAGAGAAGAAATGATTTAACACTTCCGCCTTTTCTCTGTCCTCAGTGGCCATATTTCCTTTGTCATCTTTTATGGGGCCAATGTGATCTGGCCTCGCTTTCTTACTGTTTATAGACTTAAAGAACTTCTTGGGGTTCTTTTTACTCTCCTCCGCTATATGTCTCTCGTGTTCTATTTTAGCCGCCCTGATTTCGTCTTTACATTTCTTATTACACTCTTTGTAATGCTTGAATGCTGCCAATGACCCCTCAGTCTTGTATTTTTTGAAGGCCTTTTCTTTAGCATTAATATGCATTTTTATGTTGGAGTTTAGCCACCCAGGGTTTAATTTTGCTCTTTTAAATTTATTTCCCTTTGGAATGCACTGGTCAATCCCCTTGTTAAGTATGCTCTTGAAGCACTCCCATTTTTCCTCCGTGTTCTTTGTTCCCAGGGTTCAATCCCAATTGATATTTTCTAGCAGTTTTGGGAAATTGGCTCTTTTGAAATTCAGCGTCCTTATATTACCCCTCTGCTTCCTATAACTGTAATTAATACTGAAACTTATTGACCTATGGTCACTGTTTCCTAAGTTCTCCCGTATTTCTATATCCGTGAGCAGGTCTGTATTGTTGGTAATCAGTAGGTCAAGTACCGTATTGTTTCTTGTCGGTGCATTCACCATCTGACCCATGAAATTGTCCTGCAAAACATTTAGGAACTGCCGAGCCTTGGCTGAGTGTGCGGTTCCTTCTGCCCAGTCTATATCTGGATAATTAAAGTCCCCCATTATAATGACGTTTCCTGTCCTTGCTGCCAATCCTATCTGTAAAATGAGGTCCGCCTCCCCCTCCTCCCTCTGGTTGGGGAGCCTATAGCATACGCCCAATATTACCTTCCCCACCGTGCCTTCCCTTTGAAGCTCTACCCATAGGGATTCTGCCTCGTCCTTAGCTCCATTATTAATATCATCCCTCATATTTACCTGTACACTTTTCTTAATATACAGACATACCCCTCCCCCTTTTTTACCCTCTCTATCTCTGCGATAAAGGGAATACACCTGAATGGTCACCATCCAATCATGAGAGCTGTCAAACCAAGTCTCAGTTATCCCCACAAAATCTAAGTCCTCCTCAAACATCAGTAGCTCCAGCTCTCCCATCTTGTTGGCCAGGCTTCTGGCATTGGTATACAAACCTCTTAATTTTGACCGGTTACATTTATCCTCATTTGATGTTTTTAGGCTGCTCACTTGATTTTTCCCCATACCCACCCTGGGTATAGGAGCTCCAAACACCCTACCGCTAATGCCCCCATTTCTGCCCTCTGAAACTTGCTTTCCACTGGCTAATTCTACATCTGTACCCTCCCCCCATTCCCTAGTTTAAAAGCCCCTCTAACTTTTTGGCCATCCTCTCACCCAGTACGGCTGCACCCTCCCCATTTAGGTGCAATCCGTCCCTACCAAAGAGCCAGTCGGCCCAGTTCTCCAGGAACCCGAAACTCTCCTTACTACACCAGCTCCTCAGCCACTCGTTAACTTCCCTAATCTCCCGCTGCCTCTCTGGTGTGGCTCGAGGTACAGGTAGTATTTCGGAAAATACTACCTTGGAGGTCCTTCTCCTCAACTTAGCGCCTAAGTCCCTGAAATCGTTTAGGACTCTCCATCTTCCTCTGCCTATGTCATTGGTACCCACGTGTACCATGACAGCTGGGTCTTCCCCAGCCCCACCCAATAATCTGTCCACCCGATCCGCAATGTGCCAAACCCGAGCGCCCGGCAAACAACAGACTGTTCGGCACACACGGTCTTTGTCACAGATTACACTGTCTGTCCTTCTAATAATTGAGTCCCCTACCACCAGCACCTGTCTTTCCTTTCCCTTTCTCCCAGCCTCACTGGAGGAGTTCTTCCCCTGGCAGCTAGGGGCGTCGCTCTGCTCCAGCAATGCTGGTCCCTGACTGGTTTCCCCAACATCACGCAACGGGGCGAATTTATTGGGGTGCTCCAGCCCAGGATCAGCCTCCTTGCCTTTTTGCCCTCTACCCTTCCTAACTGTCACATATCTACTCTGCTCTGCTGCCTGCACCTCCGTCATTCCGCCCACCTCTGTGCAGACCCCTGCCTGCACCTGGCGGGTACGATCCCAGCTCTCCTTCAGTATGGACATACGTCTTAGTGTTGCCAGCTGCTTCCCTAGATTCAGGACCTGAGCTTCCAGGGAAACAACGTGCTTACACTTTGTGCATTTGTATTCGCCCTCGATCTCATGATCGAGGAACGTATACATAGCACAAGATGTACACCAAATCGCATCTCCACACCCGCCTGGCATTGTACCTACTAATCTAATCTAATGGGGATTCAGTGATTTAAGTCTATCCTATGTGGCTATTTCCTAGCTTCCTATCTCTA
This sequence comes from Pelophylax lessonae, assembly GCF_965119305.1. Taxonomy (NCBI): domain Eukaryota; kingdom Metazoa; phylum Chordata; class Amphibia; order Anura; family Ranidae; genus Pelophylax; species Pelophylax lessonae. Next base: position 80,509,916 of record NC_138772.1, read on the forward strand.
CCTTCTCACCCTCTGGCACTCCGCTACCCTCACTTGACACTCAGTTGCACAACACTCACAATCTCACAGCCCGGTCAGTCTCACGACTCTCCCAGTCGCACCACCCGGTCAGTCGCACAACACTCCTGTCGCACACACTCACAGTGTCACAGCCTGGTCAGTCGCACCACACTTCACAGACACACAGCCCGGTCAGTCGCACAACACTCACAGACACACAGCCCGGTCAGTCGCACAACACTCACAGACACACAGCCCGGTCAGTCGCACAACACTCACAGACACACAGCCCGGTCAGTCACTCAGGTAGTAACAGGTACTCCCAGACACACAGGCAGTAACAGGTACTCCCAGACACTCAGGCAGTAACAGGTACTCCCAGACACTCAGGTAGTAACAGATACTCCCAGACACTCAGGTAGTTACAGGTACTCCCAGACACTCAGGTAGTAACAGGTACTCCCAGACACTCAGGTAGTAACAGGTACTCCCAGACACTCAGGCAGTAAAAGGTACTCCCAGACACTCAGGTAGTAACAGGTACTCCCAGACACTCAGGTAGTAATAGGTACTCCCAACACTCATGTAGTAATAGGTACTCCCAACACTCAGGTAGTAATAGGTACTCCCAGACACTCAGGTAGTAATAGGTACTCCAAAAACAGCTTCAGCATACAGATATACACACTCAATAAGATGTTCCTGGAGTGATAGGATGTATATGTTAGTATGAAGATGATGTGCTGAAGGGACAGGTGTGAACAGTGACAGAGATGGTAAGCACTTGATAGAAATGTTCAGGAGAGTATTAGATGGTATTGGGTAGAATTCAGATAGGTTAGTAATCGAGTATGGTAACAGGTGGTAAGGACAGCAGATGACAAATACAGGATAGACTAACCCAGTGCAAGGATAGATGGTAGTAGACTCAAGAGCTAGCAATCTATGTAACAGTGCAGATGATAGAATTAGTATGCATAGATAGTAACAGTCCTTAATGTGCAGAGGTAGATAGTGTAAGTAAGGTTATGGAGGATTCCCCTGTGGGGTACTTATCACTAGTAAGGTTAGTAGTAGAAGGGTCCAGTAGTGAGGGAGTGATCCAGTAGCGAGATACAGGGATCAGTAGCGAGGTTCCGGTCTGTTTCCAAGTAAAAGAAAATAGCTGGAGGTTCCGGTAGCAAGACAAGCTTGTAAGCATGTGGACACACAGGCAGGTTGAACGAACAATGTGAGAGAGAACGCCGGCGGTTGAAATAGCGGCTCTGCGGCGCTCGGCGATGACGTCATCCGTCTTAAAGGTGTATGCGTACCACCTAATTAGAAAGGTGGGACGCATATCAAAAGAAAATAGAAAATAAGGGTACCAGAGGTACCAGAATCTTACAGTACCCCCCCCTTAAGGCCGGCTCCGGAAGGCCTATAGCACTGGTTTCTCCGGGTATTTCGAGTGAAACCTTCGTATAAGCCTAGGTGCGTGAACATCAGTGGTATCCAACCAGGTGTCGTCTTGGGGTCCATAGTTCTTCCATCTTATGAGATACTGGAGTCTTCCTCTGTGGATACGAGAATCCAAAATCTCCTTAATCTCATATTCTTTTCCGCCTTCAACTTGTACTGGAGGTGGAGGCAAGATGGTAGGCCTTATTCCTTGATTAGGAACATGGGGTTTCAGTAGCGACACATGGAAGATGGGATGGATCTTGAGATCTGCTGGTAAGGTGAGCTGTACTGCAGCTTTTCCAATAAGTTTCTTAATTGGGAAGGGTCCCAGAAATAAAGGTCCAAGCTTTTTGCTAGGGATCTTTAATCTTAAATTTCTTGTCGATAGCCAAACGAGGTCCCCAATAGCATACTGAGGAGAAGGTCTTCTACGTAGGTCGTAGTACCTTTTTTGTTGGCTGTGGGCGTGTGAGATAGTGGTATTAAGTAAACCCAGAGAGTCCTTTATTTGGGTAAGATAGTATGAGGCTACTGGGTTACTTGATGGTAGGATGCGTGGTGGAAGAAGTGTGGGATGGAACCCATAGTTCAAGTAGAACGGACTTTGCTTAGTAGTACTGTGGGTTGCGTTGTTATAAGCAAATTCCGCCAGAGGGAGAAGGTCCACCCAATCATCCTGTAGGTATGATGTGTAGCAACGCAGATATTGTTCTATACACTGGTTGACTCTTTCAGTCTGTCCGTTGGTCTGAGGGTGGTAGGGAGAAGTGAGCTTTCGCTCAATCCGTAATATTTGACAAAGAGCTTGCCAAAATTTGGAGATGAACTGTGAACCTCGGTCGGATAAAAGAGTCTTTGGAATTCCGTGTAACTTGAACACATGTTTCATCAGTAGTTCCGCTGTTTGTTTAGATGAAGGTAGTCTACGGATAGCGATGAAATGTGCCATCTTTGTCAGGTGGTCCACTGACACTAGAATGGTATTAAATCCTTTAGAAATTGGTAGTTCTACTATAAAGTCTAAGGACACAACTTCCCATGGAACCTGGGGTATTGGTAGACTGCAGAGTAGACCAGATGGTTTTGTAGTGTCAATTTTGGACCTTGCACAGATGTCACATGAAGATACAAATTTTTGTACAGACGTCTTCATATCAGGCCACCAAAACTGCCTAGTAAGCAAATTAAGGGTTTTCGTCATACCCATATGTCCTGCCATGGGCACATCATGTGATAACTCCAAGATCTTGGTACGCATAGTAGGGGGTATGTAGAGTTTGTCGTTGTAGTAGAGGAAGCCTTTTGCATCAGTACTTAGTTGTGGTGGAGGTGAATCCAATTTTATACTGTGCAAAATCTCTTTCTTCAGGGAACGAACAACCCCAATAATACGTTCATAGGGTATTATAGGAATAGAAGGGATTTCAGCGCAGTTATCTTCGGTTAATCGTGATCGCGCATCCGCTTTTTTATTTTTGTCTGCAGGCGTGTAGGTCACTAAGAAGTTGAATCGTAGGAAAAATAATGACCATCGTACCTGCCGGTGGGAGAGAGTTTTGTTAGTCTGGAGGTATTGAAGGTTTTTGTGATCTGTATATATGAGTATTGGTAACCGGGTACCCTCAATTAGATGTCCCCAATTCTCCAGTGCCAGTTTTATGGCAAGCAACTCCTTTTCACCCACTGGGTAATTCACCTCTGGGCTGCTTAATGATTTTGAAAAGAAAGCAACTGGGTGGAGTGGTGAAGTATTTGTTGGTCGTTGGGAGAGAACTGCTCCTACTGCCATATTTGACGCATCTACCTCCAGAATATATTGGAGGGATGGGTCTGGATGGCGTAGTATGGGAGCAGAAGTAAAGCTTGATTTTAACAAGCAGAAAGCTCGATTTGCTTCTTCTGACCATTTGAATGGTTTCTTTATACTTGTCAGTTGTGTGAGAGGTCTCACAATGGCAGAAAAGTTCTTGATAAACTTCCTATAGAAGTTTGAAAATCTAAGGAATCGCTGTAATGCCTTACGAGTTGTTGTTATAGGCCAGTCCAGAATACAGGATATCTTGCTCATATCCATCTTAATTCCGGTTTTGGATATGATGTATCCTAGGAATAATATTTCTTCTTTATGAAATAGGCATTTTTTTAATTTCACGTATAGATTGTGTGCGAGTAATCTGGATAACACAAGTCTTACATGTTTTATATGTTCAGAGAGAGATCGAGAATAGATAAGTATATTGTCCAGATATACTACAACACAGACATCAAGTAAGTCTCTAATGATGTCGTTTATGAACCTTTGGAAGGCTGCGGGAGCATTACACAACCCGAATGGCATCACAAGATATTCAAATAATCCGTATCTGGTTCTGAATGCTGTTTTCCACTCATCTCCGTCACGGATTCGGATTAGGTTGTATGCCCCTTTCAGGTCTTATTTAGAGAAGTAAGTAGCCCCACGCACTTGTTCAATGAGTTCAGGGATGAGCGGTAAAGGATAGCGATCCTTTATTGTAATCGTATTTAATTGCCTATAATCGATAATAGGCCTAAGACTTGAATCCTTATTGCGGACAAAAAAAAGTCCTGCAGCTGTGGAAGAAGTAGAGGGTCTGATGAACCCTTTTGTCAAATTCTCATCCAAGTATTCCTTGAGATGAGAAAGTTCATCCTGTGAAAGAGGATAAACATGACCGAAAGGCAATTTGCTGTTAGGGAGTAGATCGATAGTGCAATCATAATCCCTATGGGGAGGCAACATTTGAGCATTTTTTTCAAGGAATACTTTGGACAGATCCTGATAGCATAGTGGTGCAATCTCATCTGACACCACAGACAGGATCTTTCCATAAGATGGGAGGTTACACGTAATCTCACAATAGTGAGAAGGGAAAGACAAAGTCCGTCTTTTCCAATCTATGATTGGTTGATGTGTGTGTAACCAGGGGAGTCCCAAAATAATAGAAAAATGGGGTGAAGATAGTATATCAAAAGTGGTGGTCTCCATATGAGACTCGTTAGTAGTGACGAGGAGTGCTTGTGTCTGGTTGGTGATTGGACCAGAAGATAGTGGGATACCGTTAATGAAACTAACAGAAACAGGTTTAGGTTTTGAAATAATAGGTATTTTATTTAAGGTAACAAAACATGTATCAATATAGTTTCCACAAGATCCGGTGTCGATCATAGCCTTGGTGGTAATCCTAGTCTGGTCCCACTGTAATGTCAAATGAACAAAGAGATAGGGGTTAGAAAAGGAAGTCGTTAATCCTCCTAGCAAGACATGTGAACACTCACCCTCTTTTTTGCGGACAAGGGGAGAGACGCTTATCAAATGATCCGGGGATGCGCAGTACATGCAGAGGTTTCTGGATCTTCTTCTGGCTCGTTCAGTAGTTGATAAAGGTGGACGTATGGTTCCTACCTCCATGGGAGTAGGGTCAACGGCCGAAATCCGAGAAGGACTAGACAATGGCATTCCCATTTTCTCAGCCCTTCTTTCACGCAGTCGCCTGTCGATGTTGATACTGAGTTGTATTAAGGCATCCAAGGTGCCAGGTAAATCCGCTCGGGCGAGCTCGTCTTTAACAGCTTCTGACAACCCGAGTCTGAATTGAGTTCGCAGAGATGTATCATTCCACCCTGAATCAAGGGTCCAACTTTTGAACTCAGCTACAAAGTCTTCTACAGGTCTCCTTCCTTGTTTTAAAGCCCTCAATTGAATATCAGCAGTACTCTGCCTGTTGGGGTCATCATATAAACTAGCGAGTTCCGCTAGGAATAAAGAATAGGAGTTGAGAAGCTGATCATTTTTCTCAAAGAGAGAGTCTGCCCAGGCCCGTGGATCACCCGTTAAATATGAGATAACGGTACAGACTTTAATTTGATCAGTAGGGTATGTACGAGGTTTTAACAAAAAAAGCAATTGACATGCGTTTTTGAATTCACAAAATTTTTTCCGATCACCTGTAAACACTAGAGGAGGGTTTATTTTAGGTTTAGGGGGTTGAGCAGCAGTGAGCCGTGAAAGACGGGTTACCTGCTGTATCAGAGTCTGATTTTCTTCTTTTACTTCAGTAAGAGCAAGCATTAATGCATTTACTTGTTGTGTTAATTGTGTCACTTGAGTGGGTAATTCTGCTGAATCCATTTTTTAGGTTCGTTCAATCTGTAACGCTCCTGCATTTTTGTAGTAGGCTGGATTTGCAGCTGCAGAATCTCCACTCAGTAGTCATGTAGAGATGTGTTGAATAACCAGATCCAACTCTCCAGACTCATCACTGTGGGCCTGTCAGCTTCAGCAAACAGATATACACACTCAATAAGATGTTCCTGGAGTGATAGGATGTATATGTTAGTATGAAGATGATGTGCTGAAGGGACAGGTGTGAACAGTGACAGAGATGGTAAGCACTTGATAGAAATGTTCAGGAGAGTATTAGATGGTATTAGGTAGAATGCAGATAGGTTAGTAATCGAGTATGGTAACAGGTGGTAAGGACAGCAGATGACAAATACAGGATAGTGCAAGGATAGATGGTAGTAGACTCAAGAGCTAGCAATCTATGTAACAGTGCAGATGATAGAATTAGTATGCATAGATAGTAACAGTCCTTAATGTGCAGAGGTAGATAGTGTAAGTAAGGTTATGGAGGATTCCCCTGTGGGGTACTTATCACTAGTAAGGTTAGTAGTAGAAGGGTCCAGTAGTGAGGGAGTGATCCAGTAGCGAGATACAGGGATCAGTAGCGAGGTTCCGGTCTGTTTCCAAGTAAAAGAAAATAGCTGGAGGTTCCGGTAGCAAGACAAGCTTGTAAGCATGTGGACACACAGACAGGTTGAACGAACAATGTGAGAGAGAACGCCGGCGGTTGAAATAGCCACTCTGCGGCGCTCGGCGATGACGTCATCCGTCTTAAAGGTGTATGCGTACCACCTAATTAGAAAGGTGGGAAGCATATCAAAAGAAAATAGAAAATAAGGGTACCAGAGGTACCAGAATCTTACAGGTAGTAATAGGTACTCCCAGACACTCAGGTAGTAATAGGTACTCCCAGACACTCAGGTAGTAATAGGTACTCCCAACACTCAGGTAGTAATAAGTACTCCCAGACACTCAGGTAGTAATAGGTACTCCCAACACTGAGGTAGTAATAGGTACTCCCAACACTCAGGTAGTAATAGGTACTCACAGATCCTCAGGTAGTAATAGGTACTCCCAACACTCAGGTAGTAACAGGTACTCCCAACACTCAGGTAGTAATAGGTACTCCCAGACACTCAGGTAGTAACAGGTACTCCCAGACACTCAGGCAGTAACAGGTACTCCCAGACACTCAGACAGTAACAGGTACTCCCAGACACTCAGGTACTACACTACAGTACACCCTCAGTCAGTGTTCAACCTCAGTCACCAGTCTTACTTACCTAATGTGTGTCCCTTTAAGCCTGTCACTTGCAGTTCCTCCCTCTCCCTCAGTCGGCCAGTCTCCTCTCTGCACCCGCCTCCCTCGGTCACTTCCCTGTCAGCTAGTCTCCTCTGCTCCTCTCTGTGGGGGGGGGGGGTTCCCGCACCGCTCTAATTGCAGTCATGTGCACTTCTCTATGCACACTATAAATCTCATAATCAGCCATCTTGGGAGGGAGCATCCTACATACAGTAAGACCATGGAGCCACCATCTAACAAGGAGTCGAATTAACAGGTGAAGTCCCACAATTTCAAAGCCATATTCAGTGTGATCGAGGGCTTAGACACAGAATTTTACCATTTGAAAAGAGAACAATCTTTTCAGTTTGTGTGAGATCAATGTGATAATATTGTTAATAATAATAATAATTAAAAATAATAATTAGCCAAGTGCATAGCAACAGTTGAAGTATTTGTCATAGTGCAAAAAATTTAAGGTGGACAGATTTTGCAGGCAGCAAGCTCTGCCTATCCATGACCTAACATGCACAGGGTTTCCTTAAAGAGGAGTTCCACCCCCAGAAAAAAAATTAGAAGTCAGCAGTTACACATACTATAGCTGCTGACTTTTAATATTAGGACACCTACCTGTCCTGGAATTCAGTAATGTCGGCACCCCAGACAATGTTTTCATCGGCAGACGGGTGCTGCCGCCGCCATTGCCGGTAAGGGAACCCAGCAGTGAAGCCTTGCGGCTTCATAGCTGGTTCCCTACTGCACATGTGCGAAGCGGGCTGCACATTCTGAATGGTGCGGCGGTGGGCGACGGAGGAGGGGGCCGGACTTGTGACGTTCTTTGCCACGGCCAAATCCACTGGAAGAGGGGATGGGTACCTGTCAAAAACAGGAACAATCAGATAAACAGAAGTTCCAGTTTTGGGTGGAGCTTTAAATTATTCTCAGATGAAAGAAAATCTAGTGGAAAAAAAAAACACAGAAGCTGTTGTAATTGCTGAAAGATTCATGAATGCTGTCATGGTCCGCAGTGTTTAGTTGCATAGTATACAGGGCTGGAAAAAAAAACAACAGAGATTCTTATTTTTCCCTTTATCCAAAATGTAAAAAGATTGCCACTCGATATACTTTCAGTATCAGTAATCATCGTACTTACAGTGGGTACGGAAAGTATTCAGACCCCCTTAAATTTTTCACTCTTTGTTATATTGCAGCCATTTGCTAAAATCATTAGTTCATTCTTTTTTCTCATGAATGTACACATAGCACCCCATACTGACAGAAAAACACAGAATTGTTGACATTGTTGCAGATTTATTAAAAAAGAAAAACTGAAATATCACATGGTCCTAAGTATTCAGACCCTTTGCTCAGTATTTAGTAGAAGCCCCCTTTTGATCTAATACAGCCAGGAGTCTTTTTAGGAAAGATGCAACAAGTCTTTCACACCTGGATTTGGGGATCCTCTGCCATTCCTCCTTGCAGATCCTCTCCAGTTCTGTCAGGTTGGATGGTAAACGTTGGTGGACAGCCATTTTTAGGTCTCTCCAGAGATGCTCAATTGGGTTTTAGTCAGGGCTCTGGCTGGGCCATTCAAGAACAGTCACGGAGTTGTTGTGAAGCCACTCCTTCATTATTTTAGCTGTGCGCTTAGGGTCATTGTCTTGTTGGAAGGTAAACCTTCGGCCCAGTCTGAGGTCCAGAGCACTCTGGAGAGTGAAAAATGTAAGGGGGTCTGAATACTTTCCGTACCCACTGTACATTACATATTCTTACAACCAGAATTGTACTTTATAATATTATAACGCCTGACAATGGTTCTTTCCGTTAACAGGAGATTGTGAGATGGCAATATGCGGGGGTGTCAACTGTATCATAGATCCTCATATCTATGTTGCTCTCAGTAAAGCAAGAATGATCTCTCCTGAAGGAACAAGTAAACCATTTTCCAAAAAGGCCGATGGCTATGGAAGAGGAGAAGGATGTGGCATTGTCATTCTTAAACCTTTAAAACAGGTAAAGTGCATTTTTACCAAGATATTACCTGTTCAATAAAATAAGGTATAATTTGAAAAATACCTAATACTAGTGAATTTTAAAACAATAATTAATAACCATGATTGAAACAAAATATATATAGATAGATTGCTTTTAATATTAGATAAATACAAATAATAATGTACGGCAAACTCCTTACTGCGTCTATATGAAAATGCAACATAATATACACATACTTTACCAGCGTAAGTGTGTGTATATTTTTATTTTCATATAGCCATGAAAATGCAACAAAATATATAAATATACTATACAATCCTAATAGGGTGGGCGAAGTGTCATGCCGTGTATATTAAAATCAAAATGAAAAAGTATGTACGTGTGGTACAAGAAAAAAAAAAAAAAACTAAACATTTTTTTCTAAATAGTGGTATATGGTATGGTATGAAATACAAAATCTTGAAAACATTTTTATAAAACTATAACTTTTTAAAAGAGAAATCCAATGTATAATAAATGAGTGTTAAAACAAAAGCTGTAAAAGACTGTTTACTATAACAAAAGTAAATGAATGTTTGTTACCTTTACAGCCAATGAAGCTTCCATCTTAGCTTCTGTTTGATGTGCAGTTGCCATGGCGCTGCACATGTGATCAGTTATGACATCAGCCATTTAATGATTTGACAGTCTAGTTGAGATCACAAGCACCTTGACAGTGATTGGAAGAAGTTAAAATGAACAGGCTTAGTTCCACTTTAAGATGAAAAAAGACTGTATGCTGGACTGAATTAGTATGCAAGATAAGTGCCAGTTGCTGCTCTCTGCTTCAAGCAGACCGTGCGATCAGCGGTCATGTGATTGATCATTTCTCAGGCCTTAGAGCCAACGTGGGACAGCTGCAGCATCACACCAATGCTGCACCAGAGGTGAGTATGTGTATTTGTTTCTATATACCCCAAACTTCCCCTTTAACAAGCTGTGTCCATGTCTGATGTGAGATCTGTTTTTGTTTGCTCTTTGGTGAAAGGTTTGGATGGTTCTTCCCTCATTTCTTAACCACTTAAGCCCCAGCCCTAGTTCGGACACTTTTTGTTTACAAGTTAAAACCAGTATTTTTTCCTAGAAAACTACTTAGAACCCCCAAACATTATATATATATATTTTTTAGCAAAGACTCTGGAGAATAAAATGTCAGTCATTGCAAAATTTTTTGTCACGCAGTATTTGCGCAGCGGTCTTTAAAACGCAATTTTTTTGGAAAAAATTTGAAAAAAATCAAATTTCACTGCATTTAAAAAATACTAAACAGTAAAGTTAGCCCATTTTTTTTGTACATTGTGAAAGATGATGTCACGCCGAGTAAATAGATACCCAACATGTTACGGTTTAAAATTGCGCCCCCCCCCCCCCGTGGGATCGCGACAAACTACGGTCAATAGAGATCTCAATCTTCAACGCTTTAAATTTATTTAACGGTTACCAGTTTAGAGGTAGAGTGTAGCTCTTTTTTTTTTAATTATTGTCCACGCTCTGGCGATCGCGGCGATACCTCACATGTGTGGTTTGAACAGCGATTTCATTCTCGGCTCGACTTGTGTACACGTTTTTTTTTTGTGCTAACGGTGACGGGGGCGGCTAAATTTATTTATTTTTTTTCCTATTTATTTTTTATTTTTTTTAAACTTTATTACAGATTTTTTTTTAAAAAAAAATCTGATCACTTTTATTGCTGTCACAAGCAATGTAAACATCCCTTGTGACACCAATATATAGTGACAGGTACACTTTATGGAGGGATCGAGGGTCTAAAAGACCCTAGACCCCTCCACTACACTTCCCTGTATGCAAAACGCAGAAAACGGCATTTTTGCATACAGCCGTTTTTTAAATTTGCCGCTGTTTGCAGCACAGTAACCCAGAAGTGACGTCATGGACGCCGCCTCCGGGTTACGTCATCGGAGCCCCGATCGATGCCGTTTCCGGCATTCATCGGGACTCCATCCAGCCGGCGGACGTGCCACAGAAGGCGGGGGGCAAAGCCACAGAAGACGGGGGGAAGTCCCCTCCCGCCCCCCGGGTAACGATCGAGCGGCTCCCGAGCCGCATCGGCCGTTACCGACGGAAAGCCGACCGTCGGCTTCAAACCACGGTACCGGGATGATGCCTCTAACTAGAGGCATCATCCCGGTATAACCCCGCAAAGTGTACCGACGTACCGGTACGTTAGAATGCGGTAAGTGGTTAAACCTCATGGGTATCTAGGAATGTAAACTACAAATTTGTACAACAAGTTCAGTAAGGAACTAATCAGTCATTCTTTACCAGTGCTGGTGACAAAAACTAAAATTGCTTTCTTTTTAGAGAGATTAGCTGGTGGAGCATTTTGGTGCTTCACACTGGAATCAGCCAGCATATGTTTGATACTCTAAGTTCACTTTTTCCAGAAAATAGCCTACGTTGTCAAGGGGCCCCAATGGATATCAGGAAACGGTGAAGCTTTGTAAAATGTTCAAATATTTTATTGTCATACCTGTAGGCCATTTGGGTTTCCTCAGAAGCCTGACCTGAAAATATTTAGTTAGCAACCCTCATGTCCTGACTTGTTGTTGGGATGTGAAAACTGTTGATTTTCACTGCTGCAATGCTGGGAGTGAGCATCCAATGGTTTTCACATCCTAGCAACAAGGCCAGACAATGGGTTTGCTAACTGAGGGTTTTCAGGCCACCAAATGACCTACAGGTATGGCAATAATACTATTTAACATTTTACAAAGTTGCCGTTTTTTAATATCCACTAGGGCCCATTGACTGCATATGGGCTATTCTTTGGAAACGGTATACTTAACCTTTAAGAAGAAAAAGAAGGCAAGCAAGAGATGGGTTCATGTCTTTGTAAAAGGAAACTTTTGCAGCCAATAGAGACAAACAACAGGGGAAACATATCATGCACTGTGATGGTTTATCTTTCACTGATTTTTCAGAGCATAATATAAATAATATAATGTAGATATATATAATAATAATGCTAAGTAGTCACGCCATGTTCGAAAAAAAGTTATACAAAAAGTCCAGCAATACTTATATATATAACATAAAATGTTGTGCTGCTTTATTTATTTGTTAATTTATAGCACTCAGAAATTAGTTTTAACAAAAAAGCAACAGCAGAATGTGCTTCTAAGTGCATCTATTGCCTCAAGGAGATAAAACACTTACTATAAACAGTAGGTATAAAGGCTCATCAGAGTCATCAAAGTCAGTGAGTCACAGTGGTGTCCAGGAGGTGTCCAGAGGGTGTCCAGTGTGCTATGTCCATGTGAGGAGTCTCTTTGTCGGTGGTAGCACTGATATGGAGGATCCTAGGCCAGCCAGCAGCGGAGAACCGGCCAGTTTGTCCCCCCAGTTTGTTTCTCTTGTCTAGAAATTAGTTTAAGCGCTCTTTTGTAAGTCTTGCCTAACAGTTTAAGATATTATTGATGACCTTAAAATGTTACAAAATGATCAAGGCTAATCTAAAGTCCAACAAATATTTACAATACACAATTTGAGTGGACTTTTTGTGTGGATATTTAAATGGGCTAATAAAAAAACATTATCTTGATCAGGTTAATACTTCTAAACCAACTTTCTTAAGACTCCTCCATGGTAGACTATAAGAAAACTTTTAGAAACCAGCACTGTAATGTGCTAAAATAAGACCATTTCAGATCAAAAAAGTTGAATTATAATTCATGTCTAGCATAAAATCTGGAGTGCACAGGAAATATATGTAATCCTTACATTATGTCACCATACATATAAAGTCTTTATACACATAATTTGCCTTTTACTAGGCACCCACTCTTCTACTTTACTTCATTTCCACTTTATTTTTACATATTCATATTTGTTTCTGTTTTACAGGCTAAAGAAGATTACAGCAAAATCTGGGGAGTCATATGTGCCTGTTCAGTTAACCAGGATGGGCAGTCAGTAACACCAATTACCAAACCATCCCAAGACCAGCAGGAGAAACTATTAAAGCGTATCTACACAGCTATAGATCCATGTTCTTTACAGTATGTTGAGGCTCATGGCACTGGAACACCTGTTGGGGACCCGATAGAAGTCACCAGTATAGGAAACATCATTGGGAAAAAACGTCCAAGTGGAATGAAAGCTTTGAAGATTGGATCCGTTAAAGGAAATATTGGACACACTGAATCAGCTGCCGGAATGGCTGGATTGATAAAGGTTCTACTAATGATGCGTCATGAAGTGATTCCTCCATCTTTACATTATTCAAAAGAACTTGGTATTAAGCAAATTGAAGAATCCAAACTAGTTGTTCCAACAGCTCCAGAAAATTGGCATGAAGATGTAAAATTTGGAAGAATGGCTGGCATTAATTGCTTTGGCTTTGGGGGAACTAATTCTCATGTTGTCATTAAACAATATAAAGAGAAAAACTCCAAACATCTCTCCAAAAGACCTTCTGAAATATTTGTTCTCTCAGCTTGCTCCAGCAAGTCACTTCAGCTCAGCATTGAAGACACGAAGCAAGAGCTGAGCAAAATATCATCATCATTATCTCTGGAAAACCTGGTGTACACTGCTGCCTGCAGAAGAAGTCATCTTAATTTCAAACACAGAGCAGCATTTCTGGCCTCTTCCTTGCCTAATCTGCAACAACAACTTCAGTCTGTAAATACAGAGACACCCCCAGCCACAAAAATCCCTCACATTGTGTTTGTGTTTTGTGGGAATGGAGTCCTTTCAAAAGGAATGTGCAAGGTATTGCTAGAAAATGAGGAAGTGTTTAAAGCTAAATGTTTAGAGGTAGACAAGATGATTCAGGTTTACACTTCCCTTTCTGTTGTACAATTGCTAGACAATGAATATGATGACTTTTCCAGTCCAGATGTTGCACAGTTGTTGCTCTTTACCATCCAGGTGTCACTGGTGGATCTTCTAAGACACTGGGGGGTAAATCCAGACTGTGTTGTGGGACATTCAGTAGGTGAAGTTGCTGCCGCATATTGTTCTGGTCTTCTTTCACTTGAAGATGCTGTTAAAGTTATTTATCACAGGAGCAAATTGCAGTGTACAGTCACTGGAGGGAAAATGCTTGTGGTTGCAAATGTACCAGTAAAAGAAATATCAAATATAGTCTTGTCAAGCAATGGAAAAGCATGCATTGCTGCATATAACAGTCCCTCATCATGTACACTTTCTGGAGACGGAAAAGCTATACAGCAGATCAGTGATCACTTATCTCAACACTACAAGAAAGGGAATATATTTCTCCATGTTCTAGATGTCCCAGCTGCATACCACAGCCACTTGATGGACCCAATACTGGATGATATAAAATGCATTTTATCGAACTTACATGCAAATAATGTGAGTAAGAAATGTGAGTTGATTTCAACAGTAACTGGTAAGCCTGCAACAAAAGGAGATTTTACAACTGGCGAATACTGGGCCAAAAATATTCGTGATCCAGTTGAGTTCGAACAAGCTATAAAAGCTTCTGCAAATGAAAAAGAACACATTGTTTTTATAGAAATTGGACCACGCAGAGCACTCCAAAAAAACATTGTTGACATCCTTGGATCAAAGACATTTGTTATGCCTGCAGCACATCCGAAAAATGAGCATGAAACTCTTTTTTCATTGCTGAGTGCTCTTTTCAAAAAGGGTTATAATCCTAATTGGAACAATATTTTTTCTGAATACAAATCCTCTCCATCTTGCATTCCAAGATATCAGTTTGAGCACAACAAGCAAGATATCCGTTTCGATGAAATTAGGCAAGGCAACCAATCTGCATGCTCTCTCATTCATCCACTGGTTCACAGTGTGAGTGCAGATTTCACCAAGTTTAAATGCACTCTGTCAAAATCACTGACACCATATGTCTATGAGCACAAAAATTTAGAGTCCACCCTTGTTCCTGGTGCATTCTTTGTAGAACTTGCATTGGCAGCTACAGTTATAAGCTTAAGGCCCAGGGTTCCCTTACACTCCCTGGAAATCAGTGTAACATTTTTGAATCCCTGTATTCTTCAAAGAGAATCTCAGGACCTAAATGTCAAGATACACCAACAAGACCAAGTAATTCATTATGAAATTCTGACATCTCATGTCTATGCAACTGGGCATGTGCAAAAACATAACAGTAGAACAGACGGAGACAAAAGAATTTACATTCAGCATATTGTCAAGAGATGTCAAACTGTTTTAAAAAAGGAAGATGTCTATGAATTACTAGCTACTTTTGGATTTGACTATGGGAAGATCTACAAACAACTGTGTGATGTTCACTATGGGGAAGAGCTGAATGAAGGGATTGCTAAGATTAAAATGGGAGAAGTCAAAGAAACAATGTATGAATACCACATACACCCAGTGATTTTGGACTATTTTCTTCAAATGATTGTTTGTGTGGTTGGTTCTAAAAAAATAGAAGCTGCAGCGATCTTTCCATCTTCCATAGGAGGTTTGACCATTTTCCATCCTCTTCAGGAGGAAATGGTAATCTACATTAAAAAAATAAGAATCACTGAAAGTTATATTGAAGTCTGTGGATGCTTTTCTGATAACAATGGTTTGGTGTTAGCAGAGATAAAAAATGCCAGGATGGCCTTCATGAAACATGCAGCAAGAACACCAACAAATTACTTTTTTCAAATTAATTGGACAAAGATACCAAGCTTAAAGAGTGAATCAAATGAGAAGCCAAGCTTGCTGGTTTATGCAGATAAATCTGGAGTAAGTCAGCAATTATCTGCATACATAAATGAGGGAGTGAGCTACATTAACTTTAGCAACTGGGATTCAGACATCCAATTTCATGAACTCCTCAGCAGTGAATGCAAAGATATTGTGTTTATGTGGGGGATCCATAGACTCAGTGATACAATTCCAAACAATTTAACAAAATATCTAGCAAAATGTTGTGAGGTCTACCGAAAACTAATTTTGGCAGTAAAACAGAAATGCTCTGAAGCATCTATCAAGACAGTCACATTCAGAACAACAGAAAATACTGTAGATCACATTAATCCTGGTTTTGTTTTTGTTGGGATGACACGAGCTTGTATAACTGAAGTGCCCAACATTACCTTTCAGCTAATCGATATTAACTCTTCAAGTCCACAAGATGTGGCAGCACTTGCTCAAGTTCTCCTTCATTACAAACCAAATGACCACCCAGAAATTTGGATAAAAAACGGATGTATTTACACAGGTGATGTAATATATACAGACATTGAAGCCAGTAGACAACTATCAGCACCCTTGGAGAAGTCCGATAATTTTACTTTGTGCACTTCAGATATTCACACTATAGCTGACCTTTCTGCTGAACCAAATAATTCTAGACTCAATAAGCTCGCAGATAAAGATATAGAGATAAGAATTCAAAAATTAGGTGCCCACACTGAAGACTATTTTCCTGTAAGTCTTTCTAGCTGGCAATATGGAAACACATTGTACTGGAATGGTGCGGCTTCTGATAAACATAAGCTAATTGCTCTAGATTTAGCAGGAACCGTAACAGCCATTGGAAGAGATGTCCAGAAAATTCAAGTTGGAGATAGAGTTGCTTCATGTTATCCAACAGTTGCAAATTCCAAAGTGAGGATTCCAGAGAGGGTTTGCTATTTAACTAAGAAGTTACCAATGCTAAGAGATGCACCTTTTGTTTCTCTGTTTGTCTTGGCTTGGGAAATTTTACATAAGAGACTACCACGTGCAAAAAATAAACCTAAACTCACAATTGTAACAACAGAAGAAAAGTCTGTTTTGAGTACACTTTTATCAAAGGCAGCAAAACAAAGAGGCTGGGAAACAACAATATCTCCAGGAATTACAGCTAATGGCAAGCAGTGCAGTGCCATGATTATACTTCCTACATCAGAAATAATATCAGGAGAAGACCTTGCCCAGCTTTCCATTCTTAAAGATGTGGTAATCATTTGTGACCACAAACATTCTACCTATTTCCACAGTTTAGCAAGTAACTGCAGACAAAACATTCACATACACATACTTGACCTTGCAACAGTTTTCCAAAGAGCATACCTGCAAGAGTTTGCCAAAGACATTTACAAATGGCTTCGGTCACTGTCTTCAGATATTCACCTCATCTTACCTAAATCTATAATTCAGGCTTCCAACAGTACTTCCAATTTGAGCCATCCAGTGTCTAGTTATTTTAAAGCACAATATTTACCACTCATTGAGTTAGACAATAACACAATTAGAAAGATACCAATGTCTATCTCTGATGCAGTTCTTTTTAAGCACAATGCTGTTTACATTGTGGCAGGTGGCCTGACTGGGTTGGGATTTGAAACAGTGAAATTTATTCTACACAATGGAGGTGGTCACATTGTTATTCTCTCAAGAAGAAACCCAAACAATGAAATGGAACAACAAATAGCCAAAGCAAGAAGTGAAAATGAGAACACTAAGATAATAACTCTACAATGTAATATAAGCCAGTATGCTGACGTGAAAAAAGCAACTGATTCAATACAAAAGATTTTTCAAAATATTCCAGTCAAAGGTGTCTTTCACAGTGCTGTTGTCCTGCATGACAGCATCTTAGAAATGTTAAATTTGTCACTCTTTGAGAAGGTCCTGAGTCCAAAAGTCGATGGAGCTGTCAATCTTCATCTTGCCACATTAAATCAAAAACTGGAATATTTTGTTTGTTATTCATCTGTTTCATCATTTGTTGGAAACTCTGGACAAGCTAATTATGCTGCTGCCAACTCTTTCTTGGACATCTTCTGCCAATACAGAAGAAATCTTGGCCTTCCTGCCAAATCAATTAATTGGGGAGCTCTGAATACCGGGCTGTTACTTGATCAAACACAGGTTCATAACATTTTGCAAGCAAAAGGAATACTTCTATTTACTGTACCAGAAATTCATAAATACCTGAAGAGAAGCCTCCTTATAGACAATTGTCAACAGGCAATAGCCAAGTTTGATTTTAAATTGATGTATGACAGTTTGGCTTCACGCATTCCAGCTATGAAGAGGCGATTCTACAGTTTGGTTATGGAATATGTCAACAATTTGGATGACAAAAACCAAACAAAGCAATCCAAAGTTATTAAACAAAAATCAGAGGATTATGTTTTGTCTTTAGTAAGTGAACTTACAAGTGTCACAACAAGTGACATCACAATGAGCAGCCTTCTGAATTCATTGGGGATTAACTCCATGTTGGCAATGACATTACAGAATCGTATCTTTGAAGAGAAAGAAGTAAATGTTCCTGTTGTCAAACTACTGGATCCCAACACAACTGTTTTAGATGTGGCATCATTGATTAAACAAAACTCTCCTGATGAAGAAAAGCTGGTGGGGAACATCATATTGGAAACCAGGCTGTAATAGGACTTTTCAAGCATACATTTAAAGTGTATCTAAATCCCAGATCTTTGTTTTGTGTTTTGGATAGAGTGGGGAAGAATAAGCAACTGTGTCAGATTGAAATTGCTCTCTGTGTATTTGCTAGGGAAATACACCCTCTCTGTTTAGTCTGGTGACCATTGTTACCAGAACTGAAACTAAGGGAAAATACCAAATTTTGAGTTTTTGCTGGACTAGGAATAGAGGGGGAGTCTTAGAATAAAAATGCTTGTTACAGTAACCACTATGTCAGAAAGGATATACCTTACTTTGGGAAAATTTCTTCACAATTCCTGGGACAGGAAGTGATTGGAATCTCCTCAATGGACACAGATGTAATTTACAGGTGTTTTATTCATTCCTTACTCTATCCAAGAAAAAAAAAAAAAACTTTATAGCAAAAAGTTTTGGTAGAACTATAAAAAACAATATTATTAAGCTAAAAGACGTTTCCAGGAAAATTCCTAAAAAAAATTGTAATCATAGAGGACCTATGTTTATTCATTTGAAAATATTACATTTGTGTTTAATATTTTTATCAGTGTATGTAAATGGTACTGCGATTGATTTTCTTTTCTATTTACTAGAAATTGTGAGATCGGATATAAAATAAACAAGATCAAATACACTGTGGCATTTCATTTATTTACTGATTGCAGTCCACAACTAAGTACATACCTAAGGGACCCAGTAATGAGCATTTCTACTGCCTTTCCCCTGCATTTCACGGGTATCCAAAATTTGGTATATGGAACATAGGGTAAGGGCGCCAACAGTTAAGACCCACGTTTGTTTTACCCAAAACAAAATCTTAAATGTTCCAAGCAGTATCCATCATCACATTACCATCATCTATAATTTTGTGTGTGGGGATTGCAGGTGAAAAGGAGCACTAATATCTGATATACATTAAATAGATTTTCCATCTTTTATAAAGAAATTGGCAAAGCTATATACAAGGACCCTTCATTGATCAGGGTTTTACTGCTTTGAGCATCCATTGTTTTAACAGCGTTATGGGACAACTGAGATGCTAACATCACTTGGATATCAGCTTCCCATACTCCAACAACGCTGGGCCCTGAAAACCCATTGACAAGCATTGGGTTTTCAAGGCAGCTCCAAGCAACAGGAGATTCTTTAGAGGGCTTCTGAACATTTCTAGTGATTTTTGCTCAGCAGAGTATCTTGCGCTGTGAAGTCTATATGATTTATACATGCAATTTAGAAGTGTATATGCATATATCATTTCCATGAAAGGCATCTTAAACATTGCTTGAAGTAATGGCACTTTTGAACCAAGACTTCTTTTGTTTTTTTATTTGCTCAACCGTATCTGGTTCATCTGCAGGGTAATGAAAGACACTTGGCCCGTTCAAAAACTCAAATAAATACAACACTAGAGATATTACTGGCCTTTGGCTAGTCCTTGGGCAGCTTTTTTTTAAATAATATCAATTTATTTTTTTCAACAAATTAAATAGGTCTACATTGAACATGATAACTGCATATGCACTTCACAGAACAAACAGATTTAAAGCATTATAATAAAGAAAAATAGTGGTTTAAATCACCCTAGGCAACCTAATGTTTTTATTATAAATGTTATAAATGTGAATATATATGTACGGGTGTGAATCTCGCGCTGTCCTAAGAGGTGTAGGTGTGAATACCCTTAATGCAGCTTGTACTCATTTACTGTTAACTGTACAGTTAAAAAAGATAGAAAATAAGGGGGAAGTACATTTGAGCTATCTATATATTATTACTTTTTATATACATTTTTGCAAGTACATTGCCTGGTGGATGTACTTATTCACATTTATAGAAAATAAGGGGGGAAGTACCGCGCTTCAAGGGATGACTATGTAATGTACAGTGATAATACACTGTACAGGGGGATCTCCTGAAGAAGTCATGTGTGGTCATGACGTAACGCGTAGGGCAGAGCACCGGAAGTGACGTAGCGGAGGACAGGAAGGATTAGTCCCGCAGCAGATAGACGCACTGTAGCAGTTTTAAATGTGAGTGGCTACATCTTTTTATATAAATATTGTTTGGAAATACTACACTATATTGGCCCCATTATTTCGAGATCCGTGGTCCCATAAGTGGATCCCTGCAAGGAGGAATATACTACCATCCTCGTGACCCAGTATATATGTCCAGAGGAGGAGACTCCCTGATAGTTCTTAAAGGCACAGTACCTAAGACATGGAGGTGAGCATTTAGCACATGATCCCCTGAAGAAGTCACGTGAGCGATCGTGACGTAACGCGTAGGGCATAGCACCGGAAGTGACGTACGGGAGGCGGAAGTCCCGCAACTGAATGCAAACCGCTCTGAATGGCAGTTTTAAAATGGGAGTTGTTACAATTTTATATTGAATAAATTCTTGATTGAAATTACTGCACTATATCGGCCCCTTATTTTGAGATCCGAGGTATTACCGGAGGGTCCTCAACTTGATCCAGTTAAGGCGGAGTACACCATTATCCCCCCACCATATACACCCTAAGAAGGAAAGGAGGAGAGATCAGATCTTTTATAGATCTAAAGGCGCATTACCTAAAAGCTTGAGGTGAGCATGTAGCACACCCATAGGTGAAGAGCACCAAAGAGCACCCCTCATTATCACTTGGTGTAAAGGTGAAAGAAGGTTTATTGAAACACCTGAAAGAGGAAGATCAGCGTTCTTTGTTTCCTCTGATGTTTTGGGACACTTGAACACTTTTATATATACAGTGGGTACGGAAAGTATTCAGACCCCCTTACATTTTTCACTCTTTGTTATATTGCAGCCATTTGTTAAAATCATTTAAGTTCATTCTTCTTCCTCATGAATGTACACATAGCACCCCATACTGACAGAAAAACACAGAATTGTTGACATTGTTGCAGATTTTTTAAAAAAGAAAAACTGAAATATCACATGGTCCTAAGTATTCAGACCCTTTGCTGTGACACTCATATATTTAACTCAGGTGCTTTCCATTTCTTCTGATCATCCTTGAGATGGTTCTACACCTTCATTTGAGTCCAGCTGTGTTTGATTATACTGATTGGACTTGATTAGGAAAGCCACACACCTGTCTATATAAGACCTTCCAGATCACAATGCATGTCAGAGCAAATGAGAATCATGAGGTCAAAGGAACTGCCTGAAGAGCTCAGAGACAGAATTGTGGCAAGGCACAGATCTGGCCAAGGTTACAAAAAGATTTCTGCTGCACTTAAGGTTCCTAAGAGCACAGTGGCCTCCATAATCCTCAAATGGAAAACGTTTGGGATGACCAGAACCCTTCCTAGAGCTGGCCGTCCGGCCAAACTGAGCTATCGGGGAAGAAGAGCCTTGGTGAGAGAGGTAAAGAAGAACCCAAAGATCACTGTGGCTGAGCTCCAGAGATGCAGTCAGGAGATGGGAGAAAGTTGTAGAAAGTCAACCATCACTGCAGCCCTCCACCAGTCGGGGCTTTATGGCAGAGTGGCCCGACGGAAGCCTCTCCTCAGTGTAAGACACATGAAAGCCCGCATGGAGTTTGCTAAAAAACACCTGAAGGACTCCAAGATGGTGAGAAAAAAGATTCTCTGGTCTGATGAGACCAAAATAGAACTTGTTGGCCTTAATTCTAAGCGGTATGTGTGGAGAAAACCAGGCACTGCTCATCACCTGTCCAATACAGTTCCAACAGTGAAGCATGGTGGTGGCAGCATCATGCTGTGGGGGTGTTTTTCAGCTGCAGGGACAGGAAGACTGGTTGCAATCGAGGGAAAGATGAATGTGGCCAAGTACAGGGATATCCTGGACAAAAACCTTCTCCAGAGTGCTCTGGACCTCAGACTGGGCCGAAGGTTTACCTTCCAACAAGACAATGACCCTAAGCACACAGCTAAAATAACGAAGGAGTGGCTTCACAACAACTCCGTGACTGTTCTTGAATGGCCCAGCCAGAGCCCTGACTTAAACCCAATTGAGCATCTCTGGAGAGACCTAAAAATGGCTGTCCACCAACGTTTACCATCCAACCTGACAGAACTGGAGAGGATCTGCAAGAAGGAATGGCAGAGGATCCCCAAATCCAGGTGTGAAAGACTTGTTGCATCTTTCCCAAAAAGACTCCTGGCTGTATTAGATCAAAAGGGGGCTTCTACTAAATACTGAGCAAAGGGTCTGAATACTTAGGACCATGTGATATTTCAGTTTTTCTTTTTTAATAAATCTGCAACAATGTCAACAATTCTGTGTTTTTCTGTCAGTATGGGGTGCTATGTGTACATTCATGAGGAAGAAGAATGAACTTAAATGATTTTAGCAAATTGCTGCAATATAACAAAGAGTGAAAAATTTAAGGGGGTCTGAATACTTTCCGTACCCACTGTATATATATATATAATTTGGCACTTTGTGTTATACACTAAAGTATATTTTGGTTTATATCTGCACTGATCACTTTATTGGCACATATATATTGGTTTAATTTATAATGAACACAATACCACCATAAGCAGCTTATGTATATATTCTGTATATCAGTTTATCTATATACTTTTATATATTTATTGATTAATTTTATTGAATATTGTACATTATCAGACATATTTTAGCACGTTAATATTTATTGGTACACGGAATGAATTTTACATTTTTTTAGAAGATATACAGTAAAACCTTGGATTGCGAGCATAATTCGTTCCGGAAGCATGCTTGTAATCCAAAGCACTCTTATATCAAAGCGAATTTTCCCATAAGAAATAATGGAAACTCAGATGATTCGTTCCACAACCATTTATTCATAAGTCCTTCAGTTTATAGTCCATATAAAAAGATTATAGCATTGCGATAGGTTGCATAAAATGTCCATCCACAAATAGCCACTTCCATAAGGGGATTAGAAGCAAAATCCAGCAGGAGCTACAGAGTATCAAAGAGAAGAGAGGCGCCTCTAAGTGTAGCAATATGGTTCCATTTAATGAAGGTACAACAAGTAGCAACTCACATGGTTGATGAATAAAACAGGCACATCTAAGTATGCAGGCATCCAGGGTAAAGCTGTCCACATAGACTATTTTCTGCACCGCCAGCTGGCAGTCTGTAATCCTGACCGGGAAGACCACCCTGCAGTAAAGAGATCTGAAAGTGAGGGGCAGCATGGAAGGGATGATGTAGATGGCGGTGCGGAGGATGGTCCTATGTGGACAGCTTTACCCCGGATGCCTGAATCCTTAGATGTGCCTGTTCCAATCATCAACCATGTGAATTGCTAAAAGTTGTACCTTCATTAAATGTAACCATATTGCTACACTTAGAGGCGCCTCTCTTCTCTTTTATACTTAGCTGTGACTTGAGGCTACTTGTATATCAAGACATCGCTTGTATATCAAGTCAAAATTTATTTGAAAATTTTGCTTGTCTTTCAAAGCGCTCTTAAACCAAGTTACTCTCAAACCAAGGTTTTACTGTATATCACATATCATAAGTTTATCCAATCCATGCTCTGATACAACACATTGAATATTTATTTATTTTTTTATCAGCACATTTTTTTACTGATTTATATCCATTGCACATTTTTCAACATAATTTGTATCATCACTGTACATTACATAGCCATCCCTTGAAGCGCGGTAATTCCCCCCTTATTTTCTATAAATGTGAATAAGTACATCCACCAGACAATGTACTTGCAAAAATTAATACAAAAAGTAATAATATATAGATAGCTCAAATGTATACATTCAAATAGGATCTACTTGTACTGGTACATCACCACAGTGTGTATTTCTACATACGCATAGGGGCAGAAGATATAAGGAGTAGTCGTGTATGATCAACTGAGCAACAATGCACAAAAGCTGTAGCAAACATATACGTATAGGAAATACTTGGTTCAAAGTCAGGCTGAGAAAAAGAAATCCAATTCACTCAATGTTTCAGGGTTATTACAAACCCCTTTCTGAAAGAGGACTATGAAGCTCAACTCCAGGAATTAGAAAGAATCTACCCTTGCAGCAGGCCCTTCTGCACCACAAGGGTTATATGATTGTTATGTGTAGGGGTTATTTGAACAGGCAAGATTACTTGCTCCATTCCCCTCTCTGGTGCTGCCCTTTTCTTCCTGAAGCTCCAGTCTGTGAGTGGTCAGTCTCATCCTGTACAAATGGCTATTAACATTGCATTGTACATGGTAGGGGCGAGCATGTGACCATGACTTAGAGAGGAGGCCAATCACAGCTAATCACAACAATACACACTGATATGAATAGGTTAATGCACAACAAATGTTTGTTAATAACCGAAATAATCACAGTTGTAAGTGATCATAATGTGTAAAAAAAAAAAAAATCCCCAGAGTAGTAGTGTTACTATTGAACACTGTGATGCTCTAGTCACAAAATGTAAAAAGAAAATCGTAAAATAAAAAAGATATTATGATTTTTTATTTTATTTTACATACTCTCACTAGTCAATGTCCCTGATCATCACCACACCAGTCATATGATGATGCTATACTGCACTGGTGACAGTATTTAAAAAATAGTTTTTTTCATTTCCTTATATTCTAAATAATTTTGCCAAAAAATTAAAACTTCAAAAAAACACACCACATCTCTTACTAAATACTTTAGACTGTCTGTTTTCCAAAAAGGGAAAATTTTGGGGATATCTATACTGTACTGGCATTTTAACCACTTCCCGCCCGCCCTATAGGCGATTGACGGCGGGAAAGTGATTGCATTATCCTGACCGGACGTCATATGACGGCGGCAGGATAATGCGCCAGAGTGGCGAACGGTGATGCGGCGTGTCACTCTGACACACCGCATCTCCGATCTCGGTAAAGAGCCTACTGATGTAGGCCCTTTACCATGTGACCAGCTGTGTCCAATCACAGCTGGTCACATAGTACACAGGAAGAGCAGTTGATCGGCTTTCCTTAGTTCGTGCCTGACAGGCACGAGTAGAGGACAGCCGATCTGCGGCTCTCCTGATGACGGGGGGGGGTCAGCACTGGTGATCAGATTAATCAGATCATTGATTACCAGTGCAGACCCTCGGGGGAGGGGGTGCCAGTAGAACCACCAGGGATGCCCACCCATGACCACAGGGATGACCACCCATGACCCCAGGGATGCCCACCATGGCCATCAGTTATGGCAATCAGTGCTCAGTGAGCCCGCCAGTACCCTCCCCATCAGTGCTGCCCACCAGTGCCCATCATTGCCCACCAGTGCCGCCTATCAGTGCCGCCCATCAGCCGTTTAGTTCCTCCTATCAGTTCCCATCAGTGCCACCTATCAGTGCCCATCAATGCCACCTATCAGTGCCCAGCAGTGCCGCCTATCAGTGCCCACCAATGCTGCATATCAGTGCTACCTATCAGTGCCACATATCAGTGCCCATCAGTGCTGCCTATCAGTGCCGCATATTTATGCCACCCCATCAGTGCCACCCCATCAGTGCCTCCTCATCAGTGCAGCCTCATCAGTGCTCATCAGTGCAGGAAAAAAAATGATCTATTTACAATATTGTATAACATAAACAAAAAAAAATTTTTTTTCAAACTTTTCAGTCTTTTTTAAATTTGTTTAGCAAAAAAGAAAAAACCTTGCGGTGATCAAATACCACCAAAAGAAAGCTCTATTTGTGGGGAAAAAATGACATAAATTTGGTTTAGGTACAGTGTTGCATGACCAGGCAATTGTCATTCAAAATGCAACAGCGCTAAAAGCTGAAAATTGGCCTGTGCAGGAAGGGGGTGAAAGTGCCCGGTATTGAAGTGGTTAAGGCATCAAGAAATGAGATGAGAGAGGGGCCGTCAGTACATCAGGATCGATCAATTTTCATATATACATTTCCTGGCTCTGCGTCATGCCATCAGACTAGGGGTCAACTCCGCCCCTCTGACCCCCATAGGACATGCCTGAAATAGCATAAAAGGCAGGCAGTACCTGGTGGAGCTGTTCTTTTTTCGTCCTCGCTCCGGACAACTTTAAAAAAAAAAAGGAAAAAAAATCTTATCCTTCCTTGTAGCCTTCCCAGGTTCAGCCTCTCTCCTGGGTAAAAAGAACCCCTCTTATGGGCTGTAAATCTCCCTCGATGGTGGGTTCCCCTTGGTGCTGGGGGTAAGTTACATTGCAATATAAATTGCTGCATTTCATACTGATACCATTACTTGACAGTTAAAACTGCCACAGATGCCGTATTCCAGTGGAGGTTCTTTCCTCGCTTTTGTTACAGTATGAATGATGAAGCTGGCTGGCGATTTTTCTTTGCTGTATTTTTCTCCCCTTAAACATGCTTGCTGGCTCTTGTAGTTCACTAGAGATGGTGGTTTTGCATGCTCCAGTATGGGGGAGGGGGGCAGCCCAGGCTTCCTCTGATCACTATGGAGCTGTTGGTTAATCAGTGGAGGCAGTCTGCAGGTGCAGTTGGCTTCCTTTTTCTCTGTGGCCATACACTGTGTGTAACTGGGTCTCTGCTCCCCTCACTGTGAGTACATTCACATCCTGGTCTACTTTGCCTGTGTTGAAGCTTGGGGTATTTTTGTCTAAAGCTGCCACCAGCCTCAAAGCACTGAAGATTTTATGGGAAGGAATGTGTTTTTGTTTTTCTTTATCTTTTTTGGAAAAAAAAAAGAGAGCAATGTATTTGGCCAGGATGGAATACATTTTCGTCAGTTGGTCACTCCGCATAGACCTGACCGAGTGTGGAGCCACAGTGTAGTGGGGATGAATGTGAACTAAGCACCCTGCAACCTTGATTTTAATTCCCCAGGAGATCACAAACTGAAATATTGACACGGCTGTCACTTGAAATATTGACACGGTGAGTGCTGTCACTTGGCAAATGCTTCACATCATCTTCTCACTAATTTGGAGGATATGTCAGCAATACCTTAACCACTTTACCCCCAGCCCTATTTCGGACACTTTTTGTTCACAAGTTAAAACCAGTATTTTTTCCTAGAAAACTACTTAGAACCCCCAAACATTATATATATTTTTTTAGCAAAGACTCTGGAGAATAAAATGTCGGTCATTGCAAAATTTTTTGTCACGCGGTATTTGCGCAGCGGTCTTTAAAACGCCATTTTTTTGGAAAAAATTTGAAAAATCACATTTCACTAATTTAAAAAAATACTAAACAGTAAAGTTAGCCCATTTTTTTTGTATATTGTGAAAGAACATGTCACGCCGAGTAAATAGATACCAAACATGTTACGGTTTAAAATTGCGCCCCCCCGTGGGATGGCGACAAACTACGGTCAATAGAGATCTCAATCTGCGACGCTTTAAATTTATTTAACGGTTACCAGTTTTGAGTTAGAGTGTAGCTCTTTTTTTTAAATTATTGCCCACGCTCTGGCGATCGCGGCGATACCTCACATGTGTGGTTTGAACAGCGATTTCATTTGCGGCTCGACTTGCGTATACGTTTTTTTTGTGCGCGAGCTAACGGTGACGGGGGCGGCTAAATTTTTTATTTTTTTTTTCCTATTTATTTTTTCTTTTTTTTTAACTTTATTACAGGTTTTTTTAAAAAAAAAAAATCTGATCACTTTTATTGCTGTCACAAGCAATGTAAACATCCCTTGTGACAGCAATATGTGTGACAGGTACACTTTATGGAGGGATCGAGGGTCTAAAAGACCCTAGACCCCTCCACTACACTTCCCTGTATGCAAAACGCCAAAAACTGCATTTTTGCATACAGCCGTTTTTTAAATCTGCCGCCTTTTGCGGCACGGTAACCCGGAAGTGACGTCATGGACGCCGCCTCCGGGTTACGTCATCGGAGACCCGATCGATGCCGTTTCCGGCATTCATCGGGACTCCATCCAGCCGGCGGACGTGCCGGCTGGGTGCTCGGGGCTCCCGGTGGGACGGGAGCCCCGAGCAAAGCCGCGGAAGGCGGCGGGAGGGGGGGGACGTCCCCTCCCGCCCCCCCGGGTAACGATCGAGCGGCTCCCGAGCCGCATCGATCGTTACCGACGGAAAGCCGACCGCCGGCTTCAAACAACGGTACCGGGATGATGCCTCTAGCTAGAGGCATCATCCCGGTATAACCACTCAAAGTCAGCCGACGTAGATCTACGTGGCTGGTCGTTAAGTGGTTAAGGAGGTAGTCCAAGGATCTTCCTCTCATTATGCTTAGCACAATAAGATGCTGGGAGGATACGTTGCCAGGAAGGAGAATGTGTCTATGCCTTAATGGAGTAGTCAGAGTTTCTCTTGTCCACTATTTATAGCCTCAAAGTTACTGTGAACACTGGATGTAGTTACCATTCCCAAGTGTTTGCATATAGCTTGCACTGCTTTACAATATTGTTGCTACCTGCTGCAGAGACAACAGCAAGGTTACTTCTGGTTGTAGGCAACAGACAACAGCATAAACTGGCACTTTATGTGCAGCCTGTGCCTATCCTATTAGTACTTATTGCTTAGAGTAGATAAGGTTCTCCGTGAGTGGAGGAGAAATGGCTCTGGTTGGGAAGCTTGTGTTAAGTTTTCTCAGTTCAGGTAAAGGCTTGTTTGCCTGGCTCTTGGAGATGGCCCAGGACTACAGCATCAGAGTTGCCTTAGTGGAGATAGCCTATGGCCACACCACACCACTCTGCTTGATCTCAGAAGCTAAGCAGGTTTAGACCTGGTTAGTGGATGAATGGGGGACCACCTGGGAACACTGGGTTCTGTACAGCAGCACATATTATTATTATTATTAAGGATTTCTATAGTGCCAGCAATTTACGCAGCACTTTACAATAATAGAGGGAAACAGTACATATACAATACAATAAAATACAAGAGGATTTAGAGGGCCCTGCTCAGAAGAGCTTACAATCTTATGGGGTGGGGCAGGCGTTACAAGAGGTAAGTGTAGGGAATCAGCTGATGGCAGATTAGTTGTTGGTGTGATAGGCTTCCCTGAAGAGATGAGTTTTCAGGGATCGCCTGAAAGCAGCTAGAGTAGGAAATAGCCGTACTGGTTGAGGTAGAGCATTCCAGAGGATGGGAGAGGCCCTGGAGAAATCCTGGAGACGAGCATGAGAGGAGGAGACAAGGGAGCTTGAGAGTGATATTTGGGTGATATTTAGAGACAAGGTTGGTGATGTAGCTCGGGGCAGAGTTGTGAATGGCTTTGTATGTTGTGGTTAGTATTTTGAATTTAATTCGCTAGGCAATCGGGAGCCAGTGTAGGGATTGGCAGAGAGGGGAGGCAGACGCTGAGTGGTTGGTAAGGTGGATAAGCCTGGCAGCAGCGTTCATGATAGACTGAAGAGGGGATAGCCTATAAAGTGGTAGGCCTATGAGAAGGGAGTTGAAATAGTCGAGGTGAGAAATAACTAGGGAGTGAATAAGTAGCTTGGTGGTTTCAGTTGTTAAAAAGGGGCGAATTTTAGAGATGTTGCGGAGGTGAAGTCTACAAGCTTTTGACAATGATTGGATTTGGGGCTGAAAGGACAGGTCAGAGTCCAGGATTATACCTAGTGCCCTGGCATGAGGGGAGGGATTGATGGTTGCATAACTAACTTTGATAGAAAAGTCATGGAGGGGGGCACGGACGGGAGGGAATATTACCAGCTCTGTTTTAAAGAGATTTAGTTTGAGGAAGTGGTGCGACATCCATGTTGATATGTCAGTAAGTAAGTTAGCAATGCGAGAGGAGACTGAAGGAGTGAGGTGAGGAGTAGACTTGAGTGTCATCGGCGTATAGATGATATTGGAAGCCGTGGGAGGTTATCAAGTGACCAAGGGAGGCGGTGTAGATAGAGAAGAGGAGGGGTCCAAGAACAGAGCCTTGGGGAACCCCCACAGAAAGGGGCAATGGGGAGGAGGAGGTAGAGTTGTGGGTAACACTAAAGGAGCGCTGTGATAAGTAGGAGGAGAACCAAGATAGAGCAGAATCTTGGAGGCCAAGGGAACAGAGTTTATTAAGAAGGAGCGGGTGGTCAACAGTATCAAAGGCCGCAGAAAGGTCAAGTAATAGAAGTATGGAGTAGTGGCCATTGGTTTTAGCAGTTAGTAGATCGTTTGTGAGTTTTAATAAGGCAGTTTCTGTAGAGTAATTAATATTAATATTAAATAATATTAAAAAAGTCACGCTAAAGATGATTTCAACAATATTCAAATTGTATCAAACTTTGGATAAATTGTTCATATAGTCCATACAAGGTGACTTGTAAAACGTAAAAAATGATCAAAACAATATCAACTTTTAAACACGTTGTCCATATAGTCCATAGAATCAACTGTTAAATGTGACTTGTGAATAGCCTTATGAATGAGAGGCTTACCAGAAACCAAATAAACACGTGCAAAATGAGAACACAACTCCTGACGTTTTCACCAAGGACAATCCACAGGGGATCTTGTGGTCCAGACCAATCCCTCTCGATGATGGGGTTATATGCGGGATAAAAGTGAAAACGCCATAGCGTAAAACCAAACACCAAATTGGAGTAATAAAGGTATATATAGGATAGCACTATCTCAAAAAGTGAGTCACCTCAGTGCCAAAAATTGTTTAGAAAAGAAAGGTGAAAAATTGAAAAGCCTCCACTGACAAATCCAATAAATACTCCTTACCAAAAGTAAAAATCAAACAAACGTGAATATGTTTTGATGTGAACAAACCCTCCACCAACAGGACTGCAGCTTACCGGATAGTTATATCCAAAATGCCCATAGGAGATACCAAGATCACACACATGCTGTAATTATAACACCATATGCCCTAAACGACCTTACCAGATGACAATAGGTGACAAGCGGATGGTAATAACTGGCGTATGCTGGGATGCAGGACCCTTAAGGCCGCGGTGGCTCAGGATACGGTGTATGTTCTTGGCAGCAGGATATTAAAAGCTTAAAAACAAAGAAGAAAGCGAGAAGGAAGACACTTGATCGTTTCAACGGGCAAAGCGTTTAACTAGAAATTGACTCTCCTTTCTGAAATCTTCAGAAGTCAGTAACTCTGGGTAAAAGTCACCTGCCTCTCCCTCCCTAACCTGCTCTCTACCTTTGCTTGGTCATTTCTGTAGAGTGCTGCGAGCGAAAGCCAGGCTGTAAGGGATCAAGAAGGTTATTTTCACTGAGGTAGGAGCTGAGACGGTTGTAGACTAAGCGTTCTAGAAGTTTAGAAGTGAATGGAAGCAGTGAAATGGGTCCTAAGTTGTTCAGGTTGGTGGGGTCTAGTGAGGGCTTTTTAAGTATGGGAGTGATCTGTGCATGTTTTAAGGGGAGGGGAAAGTGCCACTAGAGAGGGAGAGATTAAATATGTGAGTAAGGGAGCATAGGATAGAGTAAGAGGGTGTCCATAGTAGTTGTGAGGGAACAGGATCCAGGGAACAGGTGGTTAGGTGGGCATCTGAAAACAGTTTTTTAACCTATTCAGTAGTAGCCAGTTCAAAGGAGGAGAGCGTTGACTGTGCTGTTAGGCAAGGTATGTTGAGTGGGGAAGATGTGCGCACAGTTGCGGCGTCCTCCCGTATTGCATCAACCTTGTCTTTGAAGTGATTGACACTGCGGGCAATGTCGGAGCTTCCTGCGGCGTACTTCCGGCTAACAACATGGGGCGTGATGACATGGATATCCACGTCATCACGCCCCACGTTGTTAGCCGGAAGCACGCCGCAGGAAGCTCCGACATTGCCCGCAGTGTCCCTAGGGTTTGGACAAAGCCGTTCCTCCATCGGCTCGAGCGGACCACACGGCGGATCGGTCGGATCCCTTACATACAGGCACCCGGACAACTGATCTTTCGGATCAACTTCCAGGCTATCATTCACTGCTGGTCAAATCTATTGTTTGTGAGTATATAGTGTGCTGTGTTTCCATTAAAATCTGAAGTCATATTACACTTAGAGTGGTGCCTGTCTTCTTTTCCAGTCTACTGCAAGTTGTTCTTCTTACTTGGACAGAGCAGCCTTCAAGTGTTTTTAAAGACTTTGGTTGTCTATGGACTCAGCTGGACTTTGATATACCACATTTATTCCCACAATATTGTAATCTGTTAGAAATTGATGGTATCCCTCCAACTTCCTTTTGCGTCAGTATACACCCCCTATTGCAAGCGAAGGTCATGTCCATCCTTCTGGGTCCGGGTATGTTTTTGGTCACAGCACCCGCCCCAGAACCCTTCTGGAGGTACTATCTATCCTTAGGGCATTAGTTTCCTCATGGATATCCTGCTTAGAGCACTGCTGCTAGTTAACGCCTTAGCCTGCAGGACTCTCGAGAGCTTTCATCTTGTCAAGTTTTAGTAGAATTAAAGTCAGTCTACTTACTCCTAGAGCACTGTTCAGTGCTAGTTAAGGTCATGCCCATCTTTCTGGGGCCTGGGATCCTGAGCATTATCTGGACTATATCCTGGTGTTGGCTCACTCCAGGGATTTTCTCATAGACCACCGGATCAAGTCTTGCAGACCCTATCAGCATTTGGGTGGATGGTGAATGTGCAGAAGAGCCAACTTGTTCCATCCCAATGCCTAACCTACCTGGGCAGGGGTTTCAGTACAGTCCAATACAAGATTTTCCTGTGAAGAGAGAAGATCGATTGAGTCTGTGCGGAGACCAAGGGGATTAGGTCCTCAAAGGGAATCACGGTTCGTCGGGGCATGAGTTTTTTTAGGTCTCCTGATCGCCTGTATCCCGGCAGTACCTTGGGCACAGTGGCACAGGAGAAGGTTTCAGTTCTGCCTTTTAAGCCAATGGCGCCGCGGTTCTCTCAGCCAGAGGTTCCAGGTTCCTTGCTTAGTTTCCAACAACTTTCTCTGGTGGACCAAGAGGAGCAACCTCTCCCTGGGCGGGCCCCTCAGCCCTGGAGACTGGATCAGGAATACTTCGGAGTTGGGGGGCGCATTGCCTACAACTGAAAGTGCAGGGAGTGTGGGACCAGAGTTTGCCATGTTCCTCGAATCTCCTAGAACTAACAGCGGCCAAGGAGGCGCTTAAGAAGTTTCTGCCCACAATCAAGAGCAGGAGAGTCAGACTTCTCATAGACAATACGACAGCAGTATCGTACATTGTGAAACAAGGGGGGACAAGAAGTCTGCAACTTCTCCAGGTAACTGCGGAGATCTTCTCCTTGGCTGAAGCCCACTTGCTGGACTGTTCAGCATCGTGTCTCCTGGGCCCTCAGAATACCTTAGCAGACCAGTTGAGCAAGAAGTTCACCAACTACACAGGATGGATGCTAAATCCAAAATATTTGTCGAGAATTTTCACACAATGGGGAGTTCCCGAGATAGACTTAATGGCGACACATTTCAACTGTCAAGTTTTTTCCCAACTTCTTCTGCCCGCAAGCAGGTCTACCTATTTCCACCAATTACTCTGATCCTCAAATCATTGGTGAAGATCATGGAGGAGGGAGTACCCGCTATTGTGATAGCTCCATTCTGGCCGAGGAGGCCATGGTTTCCCCTTTTTGGTCGTCTGGCGGCGTGTCCTCCAATAAGGCTCCCTCAGGTCAGGGACCTTCTCATCTGCAACGGCCACACTCACCCCAGCTCGGCCCATCTGGCCTTGACTGCATGGAATTTGAAAGGAGCAAGCTCCAGAATCTGAATCTCTCTGACTAAGTAATGTCCACCATTCTGTCATCCAGGAAAGAATCTACTAAGGCCACTTATTATAGAGTGTGGCAGAGGTTTGAGGGTTTCTCAGTCTAACAGGGATTTTCTTTCTGTTTCCCCTCAGTGGTGAATATATTGGATTTTCTGCAGTATGGCCTTGACTCAGGACTAAAGCCCCGTACACACGTACCGATCGTCGGCCGAAAAGCTTCGGCCGACGACCGATCTGCCGATTGTAGGCTTGTTAGTATGATGCCTCCAACAGCCGACAGCGCACATTCGGCCGAAAAAGAATCTGTCATGCAAGCATTAAAATTTTTGTATGCCGACACCAGAGCGGCCGATTGTTTGCCAGTCAGTACAGATTTCGGCCGGCAGAAACACAGGGAAAGTTAACCATTACATGACATCACTTCTGCAGTCGGCTGTAGTCAGCAGACAAAATTCTTGTGCAGTCTTTTGTACTTTTCAACAGACACCGACAGCCCTGGACAAAAGACGGCCGATCGTTCGCCGACGATCGGTACGTGTGTACGGGGCTTAAGCTTCAACATGCTTAAAGTACAAATTTCAGCACTTTCAGCCCTTACCAATACCTCATGGTCAAAGGAGTCTCTAGTAGTTGGATTCCTCCATGCGGCAATCAAGATATGCCCGCCTATTCGTCCTTTTCTTTCCAAAGTGGGATTTACCGTTAGTATTAACGGGGTTGCTAAAAAGCCCCCTTTTTTTCCCCAAGTTCGGACAGTCCTTTATGGTACCTGACATTAAAGACGGTTTCCTTGACAGTTTTGGTCTCAGCCAGACGAGTCTCAGACACTGCGGCCTTCTCCTACAAAGAGCCGTTCTGCACCTTCCTTCCGAACAGCGTGGTGTTACGACCTTCTCCGAAGTCCCTTCCTAAAGTCTCTTCGGAATTTCATTTTAATTGGGAATCGGTTCTCCCAGCCTTTTCACCTTCTCAATCAGCCTTGGAGGAGCCTAGATGGAATGATCTGGATATGCAGTCTCTCCTACAGACATAGCTGCCCAGAACGGTCTTGTTCCGGAAAACAGATGCTCTTTTTTGTATTCCCAAAGGGTCCCAGGATAGGTATGCCGGCCCCTCCAAGAGTCCTCTCAACATGGATAGTTAAAGCAATCAAAGCAGCTTACTCCCTGGAAGGCCTCCCCCCTCCTCAGGAGATCTGAGCCCATTCCACAAGAGCGGTGTCATCCTCCTGGGCAGCTTGGTCCAAAGTATCGGCAGACATGGTCTGTAAGGCAGCAGGTTGGAGATCTCCTAATACCTTCAAAAAACACTATAAGCTGGATGTGATGTCATCCCAGTATGCTCAGATGGGAGCTTCAGTATTGTCTTCTGTTTATCAAGATATTAAAATTTGTTTTCTTGCAGCAGTACCTGGTGTTTGTAATTTATTCTTCCCACCCTGTGTTTTGGCTAGTTAAGTCTCGTAGTCTGATGGCATGACGCAGAGCCAGGAAACTGGAAAATTGTTACCAATACTTACTTAATTTTCCTTTCCTGGCTCTGCGTCATGCCAGCACAAACCCTCCCCGGTCGGTCACACAAGCTCTTACAGAACACCTCCACCAGGTACTGCCTGCCTTTTATGCTATTTCAGGGATGTCCTATGGGGATCAGAGGGGCGGAGTTGACCCGTAGTCTGATGGCATGACGCAGAGCCAGGAAAGGAAAATTACGGTAAGTATTGGTAACAATTTTCCATTATATACCATAATTTGTGGACTCTTTAACTTTCCTACGGACTAAATAATATACACTGATTTGGGTTATTTTCACCAAAGAAATGTAGCAGAATACATTTTGGCCTAAATTTATGAAGATTATTTATTTGCAAATGTGTTTTTTTTTTTTTCAAAATTTTCAGTCTTTTTTTTTTTTGCTTATAAAAGACCCAGTGGTGATTAAATACCACCAAAAAAAAGCTCTATTTGGGTGATAAAATGATAAAACTTTAAGATGGGTACAGTGTTGTCATTTAAAAGTGTGACAGCACTAAAAACTGAAAATTAGCCAGGGCAGGAAGGATATAAAAATCTCTGGTACTGAAGTGGTCTCTTCTGTTATAAATGTCCCCCCTGCCTGCCAGCGAGAATGTAATTTAAGCCACGCGTGTGCAGCTCACATCACATTTACCACCCACTCTGTGAGCCGTGGAAGTATGACTGTCATGCATATGCGTGGGAATGATGTCACTGCAAACAAAATGGCCCCTGCCTCCACCTATAACTGGCCTTCACAGCAAGGAGCACATGGAAGGCCAACCCATGCAAGACAAAACCAGAAAAATTCCCAGCTCAACTTTCCAACCAGTTTGCTTACCAACCAAAATAACCTGTCTAACATTATGCCTTAAAAACAGGGGTTTAGTTAGCACACATTTGAAAATGAATGCATAAGCTGCAGGGTGACTTCACGGCAACCTGTATTACCTGCAGTCCTAACTCCTGTAAATCTATGAGAGTCTCCACAGTGAGAGCACATGCATTCTAATGGATAGCTGTCACTGCAGCCTTGCCATTCAAGCGGCTGAAGATAGAGACCCCGGAAGAAAGACAGGGAGAAGAGGGATGCACCAAGGAGCCGTGACAGAACAGAACTGAAGGGCTCAAATTGCATGTCTGTCATAATGTGCTAATATGCGGTACATACTAGTGCATTATGACAAACCTGCAGGGGGACCAGCCGTTTTATTTTTAAAAAATTACTTTACTCATGGTTAATTAAAAATTGACTAGTATTTGTAGAGACACTCAGATGAAGTTTGAGAAGGTGTGGAACCCGTGGGTGGCATATCTCCAGGCTCCCTGAACACGGGGAGGCATGCTATCTTTGTATTGGGGCTCAGTCCGTGGGGACGGACTCTTACTTGCTCTTCTCTTCTTTTCTATTTTTCCCTTTTTTTTTCCTTTTCTTTTCCTTTCCTCTTTCTTTTCTGCTTTCATAGCTTTGCACTTTGTTTGATCGGGATAACCCGAAATGACTTAGATGGTTTATTTCCAGTTCACGTTTTGCCATGCTGTTATGTGAATGATGCTGGTGATCGTTGCTTTAAATGCAACTATTTGATACAAGTTGTTTGTATTAGGATCACTGTGCATATGTATGGGACATTCTAGAACATCATTGACGTGCTTGTACTGTCGGGATTATTGGGGGTGATTAACTAATAGAATAAAAATGATTTTAAAAGCCATGTATATTCATATCTTATGATGCTGAACAGTACAGCATGGCTTCCATCTTGTTCAGGGTGAAAGAAAGTTCATATATGTTCTGTTGCAAAATGTCTCTTACAAGTTTACAAAGGGTCTATGGTTTCAATAGAGATCTTTGTATTTCTTTTAAAATCATAAATAAGGTAATACATTGACATCTCATCAGATAACGGACAATTAGCGAGACACCATACTAGTCTAGCTTGTAATCTTATCTGTATATAACAATGGACAATGGCTCAGTGTTCTTCATCAGACATTTAAAATATAAATGTTAAAGATACATTATTATATGTGAGAAGATATTAGCTATAATTATGTCATTATATTATGTAAGGCATATACATATATATTTAGGAATGTTATATACCATTTTGGGTTTATATTCTTACAGTAGTAATCTTACTTAGACTTAAGACTAGAGTGAATACTAATTACTTCATTTTAAGGTATGTGGTAGGAGTGTTTATATAAGAATTGCTTTGGATTAGACTAAGTGTTTTAGGTATCGTAAATATTATAGTCCTAGACGAGATGTCTGACAGCCTATGGCATGGTCAAATAAGTAATGGCTTTCCACTAGCCAACAGGTCAAAGATCATTAGATAAGAAGAGTGGTAATTGTTTCTAATTATTATTTAACTACAAAATCTAATGAACGGTACGATACTGCCCTCTATAGACGAAATACCAAATGCAGTCTTGGTATAGTTGAGATATTTCCAATATAGAAATATTATATTGTATTAAAAATATAATTGTTGAAATGGCATTACTTGCCAAGGTGAATGATGGAGATACAGATGGACATTTATGTATGTACTGGGAGTATGGACAAAGTTTTATGTTGTGTTTTATGATTACTCTTACATATAGAGAAATCATCCTTTAATTTTATTATACGAACATTGAATTATCAAAAGAGGTGTGTCTATGATCTCACCAGTTTAGGTATAGAATATCCCAACCAATGGGAATAATGTTTCATCCCTCTGGGTTTAACTTATGGTAATTTTAATAGTCCTTTGTTCATACCATATAAAAGACAACCCAGATGAGAGACACATTACATTACACTACTGACAACACACCTCACACTTACATCACACACACTACTACGTCCATCTATAGACTCATCCAGACATACTCCATCTTGGTCCATCATTCATCTGAAACTTGAAGGGAAGCCACTATCTTAAGAAAGGCATCCATCTTAGGACTCTGGTAACAACCATTTGAAGCTAGCGGCCATCTTAAGTGTGGTAAATATGCCTTGCTATGTTATTTGATTTTATTTAACAATTGTTTATTCCTTCCTTATATGTTTTATATTGCATATTTAAGGGTAATGAGATTACAATCCCAGCCATATAAACCATGGTAGATTTTTCTCTAAAAAGCTGATTTTTGTTTTTATACATTTTTATTAATATCAGATTTAGTGCATTATTTGCAATTTTAAGTCTTCCGTTTTGCATAGCTTATTCTCACTCATCTGCAGTGAAGTGACTTTCGCTATGCATTGCGCAGACCATTGTAGTCTGTTTATATAGAATATCTATGGTTTATGCTTTACCTGGAGAAATGGTAATCTTGCTTTCACTTTTACTTTGTTTCAGTGTTTCAGTTTCACTTTCATTATTGAGCTAAACATCACATTGCATTGATTGTTTGAAGTTAGTATATTTTCTGTAGAGTTATCTTTTTGTGTCACTTCTTGTTTGATCATATATTGTGATTACATGTCTTGAGAATAAATATTTTATATATATTCCATACTGTAGACTGTACTCACTAAGATTGGTATATGCTTTTAAAAGAAATGAATCAATTAAAAAGAATTCACGACATTGATTTGTGGCAATAGGTGAAGATTCTCCTTTCTTATAGATCTTTGCTTATTAATCATGAATAGACACTGTTATATTCAGAGCAGTATAAATTTCTGACATAATGAAGTACGAGCGCAAGATATTATTATTAAATATTCTTACAGTACTCTGATGCCGTTCACATCTATGAGGGTTTGCATGGGCACAGCAGCATATTCAGTTGAATGGGCTGCCGTGCCTGCATTTACTGCAGAAAAAATACAGTTTCCTTGAAATAGATTAGATGTGTTTCCAACGCATCCTAAAATGCAGCGCATTTTTTGGGTGCGGGAACCACAGGTTGATCGCATGGTGCAAAAGCATCATTTGAATTCAAAGATGTTTTTAAAACGCTGCATGTACTTTTTTCTGCAGGAAACGCAGGCACGGCAGCCCATTCAAATAAATTGGCTGCCGTACCTTGGCATACCCTCACAGATGTGAACCAGGCCTAAAAACATCAAGCAGTGTGGACTTGTGTGCTAGTGTCAGTGTGTCAGTGTGGCCCTTGCTCTCTATACAACAACACCACAGCCAGGTCAGGGTTTAGAAACATTTTATGGGGAGAAGGCAGCACATACCTTTTCCTGCAGATGGTGAGCTCTGCTCACCATCTGCAGGCTCTCAGTACAGCCTGCTACTGCTCCCACCATCAGCAGCTCCTACCCTGATGCATCCTGAGCATACAGGCAGCATGGCATGGGGCAGGGTCAAAGCATCAGTGAAGCTTACGGCCCCACCCGCTCCTTCCTTACTGGGGAATAAATGAAAATGGAATACACAGCACAGCGAGATGCTGCATGTCTGCTGTCCCGCAGCAGTGTGGTGTGTACAATGTACCCAGTTGGTCATTCTGCAGTGCCAATGGTGCCCCTAATTTTCAGAAAGCGCAGGCTCAAGGGGCAGCAACTTTGGGCCCCAAAACAATGACTGGACCCAGGGCTGCTGCCCCTTTTGCCCCCCGTTAAAGATGGCCCTGGTAGGAAGGTTGAATGCATTGGAAAGTGATACTTTTCAAATACAGGAATGTGAAATACCTAAGAAAAGTTAAGTGTTCTTGAAAATATGAGACTTGGTAAAATATTCAGGTAAACTAATATCTCCACCGTTAGCTTTGCCAAACCTAAAAAGCTCCTGCAGATGTACAGTCAAATTTAAAAAATATGTAACAAGGCTAAATACCTGCTACATGTCACTGGGTATACGAAGTATAGCGCGATCTGGAGTAATAATAATTACCTGGAGCTAGTCAAAATGATGCATGGTACTCGGTGGAAGGTGTATGGGATTGAACGTATGTCCCAGATTTTTAATGATTGGGGTCCTGTTACCTTTTGCCTCCACACAGGCTGAATACTTGTTACCTGCTCATTTGCAGTTTTATTATCTGCAATTAAGGCATGCAGTCAGGGCAGAGGGGAACTCACAAGAATGGCATCTATCTCCCACCCCTATTTTAAATCTCATGCAATTAGCTGGAAGCTCTAAAAGCTTCATTTCCCAATGTTTTAACATGTTGCTGTCTGCATTTCAGAAAGGCAACCTTAACCACTTTCCCACCGGAGGATTTTGCAGCTTAAAGACCAGACCCCTTTTTTCAACTTGGCACTTCGTGATTTTAACTGATAATTGCTTGGTCATGCAATGCTGTACCTAAACGAAATTTACGTCCTTTTTTCCCCACAAACAGAGCTTTCTTTTGGTGGTATTTGATCGCCTCTGCGCTTTTTATTTTTTGCGATATTAATAAAAAAAGAGCGAAAATTTTGCAAAAAAATGACATTTTCAACTTTGTCTTTTAAAAAATATCCAATATACTCAATTTATGTCATTTTTTTTTGCCAAAATATATTTAGCTACATGTCTTTGACAAAAAAAAATCAATAAGCGTATTTTTATTGGTTTGCGCAAAAGTTATAGCGTCTACAATCTATGGTGTAAATAGTGAAATTTACGCAGCTTTAATTTCTGACTGCCAATCTCATTTCATGAAGTGCTAAAATGGCGGGGCAGTACAAAACCCCCCCAAACTACCACTTTTTGGAAAGTAGACATCCTAAGGAATGTCCTGACAGGCATGTTGAGCTCATTGAATATTTCATTTTTTTGTCACAGGTGTTTGAAAAATGACTAAAAAAAATT
This sequence comes from Pelophylax lessonae, assembly GCF_965119305.1. NCBI lineage: Eukaryota > Metazoa > Chordata > Amphibia > Anura > Ranidae > Pelophylax > Pelophylax lessonae. The sequence goes on from NC_138772.1 coordinate 80,551,025, forward strand.
TTTTTTTTTTTTACACAAAGTTGTCATTGAAATGATATATTGCTCACACATGCCATGGGTATATGTGTAATTACACCCCAAAATATATTCTGCTGCTTCTCCTGAGTACAGGGATACCACATATGTGGGACTTTTTGGGAGCCTAGCTGTGTAGGGGTCCCCACAAACAAATCACCACCATCAGAATTTCAAAGGGCGTACATTTTTCATTGCATTTTCTCACTACCTCTAACGGTTTAGGAGGCCCTGAAATGTCAAGATACCACAAAACCCCCCCCAAATGACCCCATTTTGGAAAGTAGACCCCCTAAGCTGTTTGCTGAGAGGCATGGTGAGTCCATGGAATATTTTATATTTTGCCACAAGTTTTGGGAAAATTACAATTTTTTTTTTTAATTTTTTTTTTTTTACACAACGTTGTCACTAAAAGATAAATTTCTCACACATGACATGGGTATATGTGGAATGACACCCCAAAATACATTCTGCTGCTTCTCCTGAGTATGGGGATACCCCATGTGTGAGACTTTTTGGGAGCCTAGCTGTGTACAGGACCGCAAAAGCCAATCAACACTCTCAGGTTTTCTAATGGCGTAAATTGTTCATGTCATCTCTGCACTACCTGTCACAGTTTCGGAGGCCCTAAAATTCCAAGATAGCACAAAACCCCCCCAAATGACCCTATTTTGGAAAGTAGACACCCCAAGCTATTTGCTGAGAGGCATGGTGAGTCCATGGAATATTTTATATTTTGCCACAAGTTCCGGGAAATATATATATATATATTTTTTTTTTTTACACAAAGTTGTCAGTAAATGATATATTGCTCACACATGCCATGGGTATATGTGAACTGACACCCCAAAATACATTCTGCTGCTTCTCCTGAGTACAGGGATACCCCATGTGTGAGACTTTTTTGCAGTCTAGCCGAGTACAGGACCCCGAGAACCAACCTCCACTTTCAGGCTTTCCAAGGGCGTAAATTGTTGATTTCACTCCTGACTACCTATCACAGTTTCGGAGGCCCTAAAATTCCAAGATAGCACAAAACCCCCCCAAATGACCCCATTTTGGAAAGTAGACACCCCAAGCTATTTGCTGAGAGGCATGGTGAGTCCATGGAATATTTTATATTTTGCCACAAGTTCCGGGAAATATATATATATATATATATTTTTTTTTTACACAAAGTTGTCAGTAAATGATATATTGCTCACACATGCCATGGGTATATGTGAACTGACACCCCAAAATACATTCTGCTGCTTCTCCTGAGTACAGGGATACCCCATGTGTGAGACTTTTTTTCAGTCTAGCCGAGTACAGGACCCCGAAAATCAACCTCCACTTTCAGGCTTTCCAAGGGCGTAAATTGTTGATTTCACTCCTGACTACCTATCACAGTTTCGGAGGCCCTAAAATTCTAAGATAGCACAAAACCCCCCCAAATGACCCCATTTTGGAAAGTAGACACCCCAAGCTATTTGCTGAGAGGCATGGTGAGTCCATGGTATATTATATTTTGCCACAAGTTCCGGGAAATATATTATTATTTTTTTTTTTTGTTTTTTTTACACAAAGTTGTCAGTAAATGATATATTGCTCACACATGCCATGGGTATATGTGAAATGACACCCCAAAATACATTCTGCTGCTTCTCCTGAGTACAGGGATTCCCCATGTGTGAGACTTTTTTGCCGTCTAGCCGAGTACAGGACCCCGAAAACCAACCTCCACTTTCAGGCTTTCCAAGGGCGTAAATTGTTGATTTCACTCCTGACTACCTATCACAACTTTGGAGGCCATGAAATGCCAAGACAGCACAACCCCCCCCCCCCCCAAATGACCCCTTTTCGGAAAGTAGACAACCTGAGCTATTTGCAGAGAGGCATGTTGAGTATTTTGCAGATCTCACTTTTTGTCACAAAGCTTTGGAATTTGAAAAAAGAGGAAAAAAATGCATTTTCCTGTTTTTTCTTCATTTTCCAAAAAAAATTAGAGCTGTAAAATACTCACCATGCCTCTCAGCAAATAGATTGGAGTGTCTACTTTGCAAAACGGGGTAATTTGGGGGGGTTTTGTGCCATCTTGGCTTTTTATGGACTTCAAAAGTGTGATAGGTAGTAAGGAGTGAGATCAACAATTTACGCCCTTGGAAAGCCAAAAGGTGCGCATTGGTTTTCCGGGTCCTGTACGCGGCTAGACTGGCAAAAAGTCGCACACATGGGGTATCATTGTACTCAGGAGAAGCAGCAGAATGTATTTTGGGGTGTCATTTCACATAAACCCATGGCATGTGTGAGCAATATATCATTTACTGACAACTTTGTGTAAAAAAAAATAAAAAAAAATTTTTTCCCAAAACTTGTGGCAAAATATAAACTATTCCATGGACTCACCATGCTTCTCAGCCAGTAGCTTGGAGTGTCTACTTTGCAAAATGGGGTCATTTGGGGGGGTTTTGTGCTATCTTGAAATTTCAGGGCCTCTGAAACTGTGACAGGTAGTCAGGGGTAAAATCAGCAATTTACGCCATTAGAAAACCTGAAGATGTGGACTGGTTGTCGGGGTCGCGTACACAGCTAGGCTCCCATAAAGTCTCACACATGGGGTATCCCTGTACTCAGGAGAAGCAAAAGAATGTATTTTGGGGTGTCATTTCACATATTCCCATGGCATGCATGAGCAATATATCATTTAGTGACAACTTTCTGTAAAAAAACAACAACAAAAAAAATAATAATAATTTTCCCGAAACTTGTGGCAAAATATAAAATACTCCATGGACTCACCATGCCTCTCAGAAAAAAGCTTTGGGTGTCTACTTTTCAAAAAGGGGTCATTTGGGGGGGTGTTTGAACTGTCCCGGCATTTTATGCTCAATCTTAGCCACACATCACCCACTCTTCTAACCACTTGAAAACCAAGCCTTTTCTGTGCCTTTTTGTTTACATGAAAAAATATTTTTTTTTTACTAGAAAATTACTTTGAACCCCCAAACATTATATATTTTTTTAAAGCAGAGGCCCTATAGAATAAAATGGTGGATGTTGCACATTTTTTTGTCACACGGTATTTGCGCACAGATTTTCCAAACGCAATTTTTGCGAAAAAAATACATTTTTTTTAATTTATTGCACAAATACACTATATAATTCCAATTTTTTTGGTAAAATTTAAAAGATGATCTTATGCCGAGTTCATAGACACATAACATGACATGCTTTAAAAATTGCGCATGCCTGCGCAGCGGCAAAAACATACGTACATTTTTAAAAACCTTTAAAAGTCTCTACAGGTTACCACTTTAGACTTACAGAGGAGGTCTACTGCAAGAATTACTGCACTCGATCTGGCGATCGCGGCGATACCTCACATGCATGCTGCAATTGTGGTTTACATATGACACTAGACCACCGCTTGCGTGCGCCATTGCGCGCAAGCACCGGGGGTAAAGGGGGGGGCTCATTTTTTTTTTTTTTTTTCTTTTTTCTTTTGCTTTTTTATGTTATTTTGACACCTTTCCTTTAATTTTTATTTTTTTTAATCATTTTTATTGTTATCACAGTGAATTTAAATATCCCCTATGATAGCAATCTGTGGTGACAGGTACTCTTTTTTAAAAAAATTGGGGTCTTTTAGACTCTAGATCTCTCCTCTGACCTTAACGCATCTGACCACACCAAAATTGGTGTGATAAAATACTTTCCCAATTTCCCAATGGCCCTGCTTATTTCTGGCGAAACAGAAGTCATGAAATGCTCGTAGCCTCCGGCATCTTAGGCCATAGAGATGATTGGAGCCATTCTCATCTCCAATTAGCTCTATGGTTAGACAATTGAACCACCGGCTGCACTCTCGGGTTAACCGGTGGGACAGGAGAGCCCGAGAAAAACCACGGAAGGCTGCGGAAGGCGGCGGTGGGGGGGGGGGAGGCCCCTCCCACTGCATGTAAAAGCAGTATAGCGGCCAATTACCTGCTAGGATTGCTTTTACATGTAAGCCGACCGCTGGCTGTAAAAAACGATACCAAGATGATGCCTAAATCTGCAGGCATCATCCTGGTATAACCACTCAAAGTCCAGCAACGTACCAGTACATTGCTGGTCCTTGTTTGGCATATAGGTTTTTTTTTTTTTTCATGCAGCCTGTGGGCTGAACGGAAAAAAAGAGAACCTATCAGAAATCGGCACAGGAATAATGCGTAGTATTACTCATCATTAACCGCCCAAACAACCACCCACTGAATTTAATGATGGGTATACACGACACTATCCACGTATACCAAAATAGGATTTTAACTGCAGTGCTGAAATCAGAAAATCACCACAGCTGCTATCAGCAAAGGTATCCATATATGCTGAGCGCAAACACTGTTTGTGTCAGAATATATAAAATCAATGCGTGGTAGCCGACGAGTACCTGCAAGAGAAACAGGTCACAAAAGAATGAAAAAACAAAGGACATTAAAAAAAAGTACAGTAGGAAAAGTAGGACATATAAAATGACTGACACAACAAAAGTTTTTGGATTCTCATCATTAACCGCCCAAACAACCACCCACTGAATTTAATGATGGGTATACACGGCACTATCCACGTATACCAAAATAGGATTTTAACTGCAGTGCTGAAATCAGAAAATCACCACAGCTGCTATCAGCAAAGGTATCCATATATGCTGAGCGCAAACACTGTTTGTGTCAGAATATATAAAATCAATGCGTGATAGCCGACGAGTACCTGCAAGAGAAACAGGTCACAAAAGAATGAAAAAACAAACAAAGGACATTGAAAAAAGTATAGTAGGAAGGAGTAGAAGGACATATAAAATTACTGACACCACAACAGTTTTTGGATCCTTTTATTTTTCTAACTGTTTCTTGATTTGGGACTGCGATCTTCTGCGATCTTCTCTTCCAGCTTGGGTCTCTCAAAATGTCGATGGACATCCAACATCTTTTGAGACCCTGTGTTTGTGTGCCCTACACTGTGTCGTGCTGTACCCTACGCTAATACTCCACTAGTGTATGGTAGCGCTCGAAACATTCCCCGATGCAGAGACCAGGTTGGTCAGGACATTTGGGACAATAATAACGGGTGTCACGCCTAAATCCGCGCCTGCTACAGACACAACATCTTTTTTGGGGGTATCTTTGGGTAGGGGTACTCGGGAGGACATAAGGAAAATGCCTCTCATGCAGCCGGCTCACTGCATCTGGAAGGGGAAGTTGGGCAGGCATGCCTCCTGGGTACAGGTAGGCAAGGATGATCTCTTCCTGGAATTCCCGGAAAGATCCAGTTCGTCCTGACGCCCTGTATAGGACAAAGGCGTTCAGCATAGCCAATTGGTAAAGGTAAACAGACACTTTTTTGTACCAGCGTCTGGCTTTACGGGCAACTAAATACGGCGCCAAAAGCTGGTCGTTAAGGTCCACCCCTCCCATGTTAAGGTTATATTCGTGGACACAGAGGGGTTTCTCCACAACGCCAGTTGCCGTAGTGATTTGGATCGTCGTGTCTGCGTGAAGGGAGGACAGAACATAAACATCCCGTGTATCCTTCCACTTCACCGCAAGCAATTTGTCCGTTTTCAAGCAGGTTCTCGCCCCCCGACTAAGACGGGAATTTACAAGCCATTGGGGGAAGCCCCGGCGATTAGGTCGCACGGTGCCACATGCGCCAATTTGTAAATCGAGAAGGTGACTAAATAGTGGCACGCTTGTATAAAAGTTGTTCACGTACAAATGGTACCCCTTTCCGGATAAGGGTGACACCAAGTCCCAAACGATCTTACCGCTGCTCCCTATGTAGTCTGGGCAGTTGGGGGGCTCCACACAGCTATCTTTTCCCTCATAGACCCGGAAACTAACTGTATAGCCTGTGGCCCTGTCACACAATTTATACAGTTTGACCCCGTACTTGGCACGCTTGCTGGGGAGGTACTGTTTCATAGCAAGGCGGCCAGTAAATTTAATCAGGGACTCGTCAACGCAGACAACTTGTTTGGGGGTAAACAAGGCTGCAAACCGCTGATTGAAGTGGTCTATGAGGGGCCGAATTTTGTGGAGCCGATCGTATGCAGGGTCTCCCCGAGGACGACAGATTTCATTGTCGCTGAAATGCATGAATCGCAGAATTTGCTCGTATCTCCCCCTGGACATGGAGGCAGAGTACATGCGCATATGGTGAACTGGGCTAGTGGACCAATATAGCCGCAATTCACTCTGTTTAGTTATGCCCATGTGGAGGGAAAGGCCCAGAAAGATCTTAAATTCGGAAACCGTTATAGGTTTCCAGCCAAATTGTCTGGCAAGGTGTGAATTTGGGTTGGCGGCGATGAACTGTTGTGCATATAAATTTGATTGATCCACAATCGATCTGTAAAGATCTTCCGTGAAGAACAGCTCATAAAAGTTCAGGGGCGTAAAACCAGCTGTCTCCACGTGGATTCCAGGTTGGGCGGTGAATGGGGGAAGTACTGGCGCTGTAGTATCAGTGGGTTGCCAATTAGGATATGCCAGCGCATCAGGGAGGGCACTATGGGCTCTACGGGCCTGTCTACGAATACGCGGTGGCTGCGGGCCACTACTTGTGCTAGCCACCGCACCAGCTTCAACTGCACTTAGGGGACTCGCCACGTCACCAGGTGTTACTGCAGTGCTGGTTGTACTAGGTCCAGGTTGTACTAGGCCGCTGGCGCTTGCCAGGTCGCCAGAAAAATGAGCGGCACTAGTAACCACACTCTGCTCCATACGAGCACCCTGCGATTCCTGCATCTCAACAACTTCAGAATGGGGTCGGGTACGCCTGGGTCTAACAGGGACCCATCTGTCGTCAGAGCTGTCTGTCAGGGAGCCGCTGCTGTCATCAGGTTCATATACTGACACTAATTCGGTCATTGTAGCTTCCCCTTCGCTATCAGATGACTCGGTCAGCATATAACTGATAAGCTCTTCATCCCTGTACGAACGTTTGGTCATTTTGGTAACTAAATTTACCCGTACAGTGATGCGACTCACAGGTAATAAAAGCACCTGGTTGTCGAAGATTATTTCAAGCGCTACCAAAAAAACTGCTAATGCTAGCAGGGATCAGGCCTGACTCTGCTAACACAGCGGTTTTGTGTTTAGTGTCTTTTTGCAAGTGACAGTAATCTATTGATTACTACACTTGCCTGGGTGAAAGGGTTAAACGCAGGTGCTGGCCGGAATCAGTGCTGATCGTGCAAACACCGCGTTTTGGGAACCCTAAACTATGGGGGTGCTAGTATAGTTCTGATCAGATCAGATATTGATCTGTTCAAACACTATACTAGAAATGGAAGTGTATGTGCTTGCGTGCGTGTGTGGTAATCAAGGGGTTACTTCTAAACTATGCGCTGGGGATCTGGGGGGGGGTGGCGGGGACCCTAAACCTCCTTTGGGAAAGAAACTAGCTAGCTAGCGCAACCTCAAGTCACAATGACACTAATACAAAATACAGTAAAAACAGTATATTATGTGTGTATTAGTGCTAATGTGACAGAGGGTGTAGGGGTTAACGGGATGTGATCAGGGGGGGATCAGGGGTTTAAATCTTTATTGGAAGGGGCTGGCGGGTATCCTAAGGATAAAAGGAACGGTGGCAAGCGCTAAACCTGGTCACAAGTCACACTTATACGGGTATATAGAAAATGCTATATACTGTATACAGTGTGTTGTGGCAGGGGGTGTAGGGGTGATCAGGGGGGGATCAGGGGATTAAATCTTTATTGGGCGGGTGGCGGGGACCCTAAACCTCCTTGGGACAGAAACTTAGTCGCCTGCGCTAATTCTGATCACAATGACACTAATACAAAAATACAAAAACACTGTATATTACGTTTGTATTAGTGCTGATGTGACAGAGGGTGTAGGGGTTAACTAGCAGTGATCAGGAGGGGATTAGGGGGGATCAGGGGCTTAAATCTTTATTAGGGGGGGGTGGTGGGTAATTCAAGTGGAAAAAGGGGGGTCGCAAGCGCTAGACCTGACCACAAATCACACTTATACGGGTATACAGCAAAATGCTATATATTGTATATGGTGTGTGTTATGGCAGGGGGTGTAGGGGTGATCAGGGGGGGGGTCAGGGGCTTAAATCTTTATTGGGCGGGTGGCGGGGACCCTAAACCTTCTTGGGACACAAACTCAGTCGCCTGCGCTAATTCTGATCACAATGACACTAATACAAAAATACAAAAACACTGTATATTACGTTTGTATTAGTGCTGATGTGACAGAGGGTGTAGGGGTTAACTAGCGGTGATCAGGGGGGGGTCAGGGGAGATCAGGGGCTCAAATCTTTATTAGGGGGGGTTGGCGGGTAATTCAAGTGGAAAAGGGGGGGTCGCAAGTGCTACACCTGTTCACAAATCACACTTATACAGGTATATAGGTAACTGCTATATGCTGTATATAGTGTGTGTTGTGTCAGGTGCTGTAGGGGTTAATCGGGGGGGGCGATTGGGGGGTAAATGTGCCTATCTAGCTGTGTGTGACTGTGTTTGGTGCAGTACTTACAGTTAGAAGTGCTCTCTTCTCCAGATGAATCCAAAAGGGATCATGGGAGAAGAGGGCACGTCTTTTCTGAGTCTGTGTTTACATTTCACAGACTCAGAACAAGATCTGATTGGGCAGGACCGATCTACAGGTCCAGGCCAAAAATCATTGGCCTGGACCTGATGACTGATCGGTTCTGAACCCAATCAAGCCATCGGTGTCGGCGGGCACGCGCGGGAGCGCGCACAGGACCGGCGGCAAGTAGCGACGTAGACCTACGTCACTCTGCCTGGCCGGGGCCGACTGCCGCAGTAAATATACTGTGTGCAGTCGGCAAGTGGTTAACATGGCAACTTCAAGCCTGGAGAGAGATCTGGGGCTGATGTCGGGTGACCAATGGGAGGAAGCATATCAGGCTGTGGTAACTTGTTCTTTAAATGAGGTCCAAAAGCTGTCTCAGCTCTATATTCCTCCAATATCTCATTACACTCCCTTGAGGCACAGAACCACACTGCCTTAGATGTAAACGAGACCATGGTGACTTAATCCATCTACTATTGCGATGCCCCAAACTACACCTCTATTAGAGACAGGTTCTAGATACATTAAACATGGTGTTTAGATTAACAATTCCACTGGACCATAAATGCTGTCTCCTGAATGTTCTAGAAGGTGTCACAAGGAGGACAAGCATTCTAGGACAGCAGTAGGAAGGGCCCTTTTCCATGCCCGTAGGCTACTCCTACTAATGTGGAAATGGCCAGATCCCTCCTCACATAAGTCTTGGGTGTCAGCCGTGGGAAATGCATTACCCCTGGAACGCCATATCTTTACAAGACGTGGTTGCCCTGGTAAATTTGAAAAGCAGTGGGGCTTATGGTTAGATACCTCTGGACGCAGCCCCTGGGAACTTGTATGCCAGAGATTGTTTATGCGCCCAAATAGTCCATAAACATTTAAGGGTTACTTCAACCAGCTGTTTATAACTATATCTTTGGTGGGATGGTGGCAGGTTGGACTATGCAGGTATATTCATTTGATATAATTGCAAGGATATAGATGTACTGTATATTATTGTTATTTTCTCTGTCATCACAACTCTTGGATATGTAAACGGAAGCACTTTTTATTTTACTGTATTGTGTTGGACTGCTTTGTTATCTGTTTAATACAATAAAAATGGTCCGGATTTTAAAAAAACAAATATCTCCACACATGCCTTTGGTCACCTTACTTCATAAACCTTGTTTTAGCCCTGGCCACAAGGATCCAAGGAGGTTTCAGTGGTAGATCACATCAGGATCAGTAGTGTATGATATGTTAACACTGAAACATATTGTATGCTGTGTTACAATACTCTAAAAAATTGAATTATTTTGATAACATTTTGGTACAGGTGTGCTGGGAATCTCCAAGTATTAAAAGACTTTGGACAAGGGTATGTCAACTGATCTCTACAGTTTTAGGAGACAGTATTCTGAAAAATCCTTATAAGGCCTTTCTAAATTTCGAACCACTCTCATGTACCTCTAACCAAATCAAATTGATATCTTTCATTTTTATTGCGCCCAAACAAACCCTAGGTATTTTGCAAGTGAAACAAAAAATGACATAATACTTATTTAACAAGAATCTAGCTGCTATTCTACATGAAAACATAAAAAAAATTAAAAGATATAGAGGCCTTGGATATACAGTATCTCACAAAAATGAGTACACCACTCACATTTTTGTAAATATTTTATTATATCTTAATGTTTGTGACAAGACTGAAGAAATGACACTTTGCTACAATGTAAAGTAGTGAGTGTACAGCATGTTTAACAGTGTAAATTTGCTGTCCCTTCAAAAAAATAACTCATCACACAGTCATTAAAGTCTAAACAGCTGGCAACAAAAGTGAGTACACCCCTAAGTGGAAATTGGGCCCAAAGTGTCAATATTTTGTGTGGCCACCATTATTTTCCAGGACTGCCTTAACCCTCTTGGGCATGGACTTTACCAGAGCTTCACAGGTTGTCACTGGAGTGGTCTTCCACTCCTCCATGATGACATCACGGAGCTGGTGGAAGTTAGAGACCTTGCGCCCCTCCACCTTCCATCTGAGGATGCCCCACAGAGGCACAATAGGGTTTAGGTGTGGAGACATGCTTGGTCAGTCCATCACCTTTACACTCAGCTTCTTTAACAAGGCAGTGGTCGTCTTGGAGGGAGCACAGACAGCAATACAAACTGACAGGTGTTCTGATTCCCCTCTGCTCTATCCAAAACTTAAAAAAAAAAAGTTTTGACTTTAGTTATACTTTAATACATGTGCACAGAGACTTCAGGGATTTATATACAGAATTTTTCCTCACGGTGACATTGAAACTAAAAGTCCAGAGGCAATCACCTTGGGTAAGGAGCAAATAAAAGCCACAGCCCGGGAACACAGAGAGGAGTTGGAGAGAGACTTTGCAGGTGTAAGGAATGTGTGTATGAGAGCTGTGTCAAGCTTTGTGAGTCTGGACTGGACCAGGTTAGGCCGGGAAGCCGCAGAGAACACTGTTTAAACTGAGCATTGAGTGGAAGAAACAAACTTGTGGAGACCTGTTCGCTGCAGAATGGTGAGAGCCACTACCATTGCCCTGACCTGAGCCCAGTGAGGAGGAGGGAGAAAAAAAAACTTTTATCAGTCTGTTAGGTGGGCAGCGTGCGACGTGTAGCAGCCATGTAATGCAAGCTCAGTGCATATGTGTCTGCTTAAGCTGGATCTAAAAAAAAAATATTTTTTCCTTCATATTTTACAGTGACATACAGTTTTTAGACACTGCTGTTCTAATCTGCTATTCAAAAATCAACAATTTAAGGGGAAAAAAAATATTTTTCAGGTTTTCATTCAAATGGGTTTTTTTTTACTCAATAGCGGATTAGAACAACAACAGTATCCAACCTGTTAGGCGCGCGGCGTGTAGCAGCCATGTAATGCAAGCTAAGTGCATATGTGTCTGCTTAATATGGATTTAAACAAAAAAAAAAAAAACTTTTTTCCTTCATATTTTACAGTGACATACAGTGTTTAGACACTGCTGTTCTAATCTGCTATTCAAAAATCAACAATTTAAGGAAAAAAAAACATTTTTTTCATTCATACGTTACTGTGAGATACACCCTTTGGATACTGTTGTTCTATTCCGCTATTCAATAAACACCCATTTAGGGAAAAAAAATGTAATGGTGGCCTAGTCTGCATATTTTACTGTGAGATACACCCGTTGGATACTGTTGTTCTATTCTGCTTTTTAATGAAAACCCATTTAGGGAAAAAAAAGGCCTAGTCTGCATATTGTACTGTGAGATACACCCGTTGGATACTGTTGTTCTATTCCGCTTTTCAATAAAAACCCATTTAGGGGAAAAATATTAAATTGCAGCCTAGTCTGTATCTGTACGTGTGAGATACACCCTTTGGATACTGTTGTTCTATTCTGCTATTCAATAAACACCCATTTAGGGGAAAGAAAGATATTAAATTGCGGCCTAGTCTATATCTGTGCGTGTGAGATACACCCTTTGGATACTGTTGTTCTATTCTTCTATTCAATAAACAAACACCTATTTAGGGGAAAGAAAGATATTAAATTGCAGCTTAGTCTGTAGTCTGTATCTGTACATGTGAGATACACCCTTTTAGATACTGTTGTTCTATTCTGCTACTAAATAAACACCCATTTAGGGGGGAAATTAATAATTTTGCAGCATTTCCTGATTATGTTACTGTGAGATACACCCTTTAAATTTGTTTGGTGCATCTCCTGCCACCACTGAGGATTGCAGAGCGCTTCAGTTTGACTCCTGTTGCTAACTCCTCCTACTCCGCTTCCTCATCCTCATCCTCATCCACTACCGTCTCCGCATCTGGAGCAGTGATCATTTCCAAGGCTTTCAGGGAAGTCTTTCACAAGTGGCTCCGAGGGTGGGTTCCTGCACCCACAAACACCAGGTACACAATTGTCCAGCAAGGGCACAGTTCTGGAGGATGGCGAGGTGGAGGATGAGGAGGAGGAACCATGTTCTTAGCAGGGTGGCACCCAGATAACTGAAAACAACAGATACTACACTTGGTCTTAGCCAAAAGGTTGAGAAGCGATGCTGGTGGCATTATCACCTGACAGCGGGGGCAAAGTGGAAGCACAAGGCAAAGGCAGAGGAGGAGGAGGTCGCCAATGCAGCCAAGGCACCGCCAGCACCACAGAAGGCAGGGTTAGCATGTATGAAATTTGGAAAACCTTTGTCGGCACGCCACAACAACCAGGACCACCAGCTGTTTTTTTTTTTTTGTTTACATAGATAGACACTGTTATATTCAGAGCAGTATAAATATTCTGACAACTCTGCTAACCACTTTGCCTCTTAAAGGAAATTACCTGGTCTTTCCACATCTTAAAGGGACTGCACCATTCACTGCATGCCAACGTAAAGGCCCCAACTAAGCCTGCAGAAGAATCAACCTTACAGATTCTTTGTGTATCTCTCCCTTGGGGAGTAATCTCTCAGTCAGTGGGCTATCTTCAGCCCTACAGGACAAGTAGCTACGCTTTAAAGGGTATTTGACTGGTCTGTATTGCTCTTGTTCATCTATTTTATACCTGTGTATGTGTATTTTCTCTGTGTGCCTGGCAGGAGGCCTTCCCGCCAAGGTAATTTGGTGGTGTCAATTAGAGTGGGGCTCCATATTGAGCCAAGAAAGAAACAGAGGACTCAAATATCCTTTGGGGGTACCGCTACACCTCTAAAGATAGAGTGAACCTGGTTCAGGACCATCAGCGATACTAGTAAAACTACTCCTGTTTTGCATCCTGCTGGTACACCTACATTTATAAATTATAAAACACATTTTGGCTCATACATTCCATTGCATTTCGGTAATGCAAATCATGTGCTGAGGTACCACAGTGCACCCAAATGCACACTGTAATGCACTACTGTGCTGTGAAGTGCACTGTACTACCAGAAATGCAGCAGAAATGTTTTTTGATTAGTTTGGGTACCTTGGGCAGTTCACACCATGATCAGTTCTCTAGCTGTAATGTGAACTCAGCCTGCTCTCCAATGATCAGACTTCTTCTTGACATGCCCCCCCCCCCCCCACACACACACACACACACACGGCCTTTCACTGGAAAGTTCAATGTGCTGCTGTCTCTCCTCCCCTAACTCCTATGCAGCTAAGAACAGAGGGAATGTGATCACTTATAAAAAAAAGGTAAAAAAAAGGGTATTTATAATGTTTTTTCAAATCTATACAAAAATGTTTTGCCTTTCATTTCTATTTTAAACTGAATAGGTTTGTCAGGAAAAAAATGCTCGTGCACATGTACCAGCACACAGACAAGCTCGAGCTAGCATCCAGCATGCACTGATACGTTGGTGCATCTGTGTGTGCATATTGGCACCAAGCTGCCCATTTAAAGGAGACCCTGGTGTGTGCTAATCACCAGATGTTCTTCAGCTTCCCCACTCGATCCGTGTTCCTACTTTTGCTGACTGTTATTCTGTAACTGACCTGGCTAGTTCCTGACCTTGCTCTGTGGATTTCAGATATCGACTATGGCTTGCCTCTGACTATTCTTTGCCTATTTCCCTGATACTGACCTTTGCCTGCTACTGTGCCTTGCTAAATCTGCTTCTCTAGTACTGACTTCAGCCTGTTACCTGACCACGTTGCTGCCCCACCGTGTATGATGCTGGCTAACCTCAACCACATCTCTGACCCTGGCAGTCATGTGCTACCAATGCTACCAAGTTACTGGCAACCATGCTTCTTTGAGCCTTGTACCTCTATCACCGCAAGGGGTGCTTGGACCCGAGCTGCAAGAGAAACTCTTTCATCAACATGTGCCTCCAACCAAGATACGTGACAGGGTTGTTTTACAAGGTGAGGGTTTACAATCACTTTAAGGCACAAAGAAAATATGCTCTACTGTTCACGGGAGAATGAGAATAAGCATGAATGAGCCCTTAGGATCAATTCACAAAGCTTTAGCACAGAAATAATAATCCTTGTATTCAGGTAGTGTATTGAGACAAAGACTTTGCTCTGAAATGCATTTGTCTCTCTGCCCCTGGGGGAGTGGCTTGGAGAGGGCGCGAGATGAGGATGTTTGAGTGAAGCTCCCGCTAACCACGCTCCAGGACCGGCCCGACACGGTAATGTCAATGAGGCATGCAAGCAAGTAAATCGGCCAAGTTCCGCCCGGTGACCCGCTCAACTAGCGAACGCTTGGTGGCGGAGAGGCGCCATCCGCAGAGGAGATCAGGAGATATCCAGCAGTATTTCCATCACCAACTGCCCGATACCTCCGAAGCCAAGATGGCGGCGCCACGTGCAGGCATACAAACTAAACCAAGCATACAAGGAACCCAGCATATAGAGAGAGGGGAAAAGCTGCTGGAAGAGCCAATATGCTCGGGGGTGAATATAGCGAAAGAAGCGGGACTAGACCCCATTAAACAACAAGACCTGGCAAGCCCTGATATTAAAGATTTATTGAAAGCACTTCCCACAAAAGCTGAAATTGAGGCACTGATCATGCGGATTGAAGAAACACATCGGGCGGATATGCAAGAGCTTCGCAAGGACATGATACATTTATCAAATAGAGCTGTCGCAAACGAAGCAGAGATCACCGAAGTTAAAGAGCAAGTGGACGGTCTAAGGAAAACCACAGAAGTGCTGTACGAAACCTCTATTAATATGCAATTACAGATGGAAGAATTAGAAGACCGGAGTCGTAGGGGGAATCTGAAACTGAGAGGTGTCCCTGAGGAGGAAGGGGAAAATCTACAAGAGAAGGTGAGAGATATTTTTCAGAAACTTTTAGCCTCAACCTCTCACCCAACATCCCCCATAGAAATAGACAGGGTCCACAGAACTGCGGGGTATAAAAGCACGGACCCCAACAGACCCCGGGATATTGTGTGTAAAATACATTATTATACACAGAAGGAGGAAATCCTCCGCAAAGCCTGGGATACAGGTACTGTTGAATCTGCAGGGGCCAAAATAAAGATACTCCCGGACCTATCTAAAACCACTTTATACCGAAGAGCCCTACTACGGCCAGTGCTGGAAAGAGCAAAGCAGCTAGGTTTTAGGTATAGATGGGGGTACCCCCTAGCAGTGACTTTCTTTAAGGAGCGCAATTTTTTTGTCCTGCGTACCCCAGAAGACTTACGCAATCTATTTGATTTTCTTGGGACGGAATCAGTGGAAGTACAGGACTGGCTGGCAACCCCCTCAAGAACAAGGGGGTACCCAAATAGGGGGCACTGGGAAAGGAGGTCGAATGGCAATAAGACAGCTCATGCCTAAGAAGTCTGGATAAGATAAGGAAAAGGATGGACTTTTTTTTTTTTTTTTTAAGGGGATCCCTATATTTTCTTTTTTTTTTTTCCCTTTGTTGAAGGGGAGAGGACAGTTAAACATGTATACACATATATATATACTGATATTTTGCCCACCTGGTAATCCTTCTCTATGTGAATTTGCCCTCTCCTCCCCTCCCCTCCCCTTTTTTTTTTTTTTAGGGGAGGATAGTATGATGTGGTGTGTCCTCTAATTGCTGAAGATAGTCACACAACACCTTCACCCCCACTTTGCCTTTTTTTTTTTTTTTGTTAAAAGAAAAAATGAAGAGCTTTTGAGTCCTTTGGATAGACGGTGGACATTTATTTGATTATATAAGCCGAAAGAGGGGTGCTTCTTTGTTTTTTTTTGTGTGTTTTGTTGTTTTTTTTGTTTTTTTGTTTTTTTGTTTTTTTTTTTTAGCCTTGCACTAGGATGTTTAAATTTGATTGGCTTTCTTTTTTTTTGGTTTGGTTTGTTTTTTTTTTTTTTTTTTGTTTGGTTTGTGGCTTTTTTTTTCAGGGGGTTTTATATATGGGTTTTTTCTTTTTTTTCTTATTGTGTGGTAATGATTAATATAAATGTGTGTGATATCTGCCTAGTAAATAGATGGTAAATAGGCAGAAAAGAAAGGGGAATGGGGTTTTCACAATTCACAATAACAATATAATATAAAAGTGGATGCGTATTTTAATTTATTAATATCACTTTTTTTTTCCACATATGACACAGTATTATTTAGACTAAACACTTAATTGTTTAATAGGACCGAACTAAGAGGTCCTTAAAAGGGTGATAGAACACAGGAATAGGGGAGGGTGTGTGGTTCCTTTTTTTTTTTTTTTTTTTTTTTTCTCTTTGGCTTTTTTCAAAGGCCTTGTAATATGTTTAATTTGAGTGGGGGGAGGGGTTTAAGACCATACACTAAACTGTTTTGATTAATAGGACCGAAGCAAGAGGTCCCTAAGTGGGTGATGGAACACGGTGGTGGGGGAGGGTGGGGTTTTTGTTTTTTTTTTTTTTTTTTTTTTACCTTCCCATGGCATTAGAATGTTCCTAGGGAGGTGGGGAGGTTGGAGGAAGATTTATTTAAGAGGCGATAGACCATGGTATTAAGAAGGGGAGGGGGGGAAATAGTAAAGGATGCAAGGGGCACGCTTGTTTTTTTTCCTTTCTTTTTTTTTTTTTTTCCCTTTTTGTTTTTTCCCCTTTTCTCTCTGTTCCCTCTCTCTCCTTTCCTCTCTATCTTTTTATTCTTATCGCGATGTTTGAGACGAGAGATGTGAGGGGGAGGGGGGGGAGGGATTAGGGGAGGAAGCGAAGGCATATGAAGAAATGTTATTAGACTATGGAAAATACCTGGGTCGGGATCCGGGAGTGTGAGGGAAGAGTTCCTCTTTAGGTTTTTTGTTTTTTTTTTTTTTTTTCTTGTGTTATCATTTTTTTTATTTTTTTTTTTTTTCTTGATATTCTCTAGCCTGATCCATCCATAACCCCATTTAGGGAATTGCTCAGAGAGCCAATAATAATTGGAAGAGCAACTTAGCGCAAAGCTATATTAGTGACCTCTTATAACTAAGGGGTCAAGCAGGTACCCCCCCCCCCTCGTTTCCCTAAACCCCCGGGGTTTTTTTTTTTTTTTTTTTTTGGCTTTTGTTCTCTCTCTCTTCTCTCCCCCAGTTCTCCCTTTTTTTTTTTTTTTTTTTTTTAGAATGGAAAACATAGAAATTTTATCTATCAATGCAAGGGGCCTTAATGTGCCGGAAAAAAGGAAAATTTTGTTAGACGATTTGAAAAGATCAAAGGCCGATATTGCCATGATACAGGAGACACATTTTAGAGAGGATAAATGTCCAAGGTTAGGTAATAATTCCTTTCCTATAGTTTACCATGCAACTAACTCGGAGGCAAAATCAAAAGGGGTGTCCATCCTGATATCAAGGAATCTACCTTGGAAATGTAAGCAAATATTGAATGACCCAAATGGTCGTTACTTATTTATAAAAGGGACGATACGGGAGACCGTAGTTACACTAGCCAATATGTATGTACCAAATATAAAACAAGATGGATTCCTTGGTAGAGGGATGGACATATTAAAGGAGTTTAGAGAAGGACAATTAATAATAGGAGGAGATCTGAATATTCCTCTGATCCCAACAGAGGATACATCACGGGGAATATCGTCAATCCCTAAAAGGGTACAAAAAAAAGTTCTCCAAAATACTACAAGAAGGTCAATTAATAGACGCATGGCGTCTCAAACACCCAGGAGAAAGAGATTATTCATTTTATTCCCCCTTACATCAACAATACTCCCGTATAGATTATTTTCTAATCCCACATAGTCAATTATATGCCATAAAAGATGTAAAGATGGGGTTAGGGACTTGGTCGGACCATGCCCCAATTACAATAACTTATGAGCTACCAAACAAAAGAGAAAGGAGAGAAACAACCTGGAGACTGAACGAAAGTCTTTTACAGGACCAAGAGACTATGGCAGAGGTTGAGTCAGAGATTGAATTTTTTTTTCAATCTAACTTTACAGAAGATTCAGATCCAGGTATAATATGGGAAACTCATAAAGCAGTTATACGAGGGATATTAATCAAACATGGGTCCAGGATCAAAAAACAACGAAACAAACAATTAAATTACCTACTCCAATCCTTATATACAGCAGAAGCAAAACATAAGCACTCGCCGACAACAGAGGGTAAGGTGGAACTCTTAAGAATAAGAAAGGATATTAATGAACTTTTAACCTATAAAGCTAAAGCAGCAATTCAGAAAACTAAAAAGAAAATTTATGAATCAGGTGATAAATGCGGAAGCTTACTGGCAAGATCACTTAGGGATCAAAACTCGTCGTCATATATACCACATATAGTAAATGACGCAGGACAGAAATGTATTTACCCCAAGCAGATAACCCAAGAATTTAAAAAGTACTATGAAAACTTATATAACTTAAAAACCCCGATAGTCTCACAGACGCAGATGGAGGATTATATTCAATCCTCACAAATACCACAACTGTCAGAAGAGGAGAGTAAGACTCTTGAATCTCCAATTACAGTAGCGGAGATAATGGAAATTATAAAAAATATTAAAACAGGGAAGGCACCCGGTCCAGATGGATTTACTATACATTATTATAGGAAATTAATGCCACACCTGAAAGAATTTATGAGAGACATGTTCAATGCTTGGGGAGCAGGGAATAGTATCCCCAAAGAAACCATACATGCACACATAACGGTGATCCCTAAAGAAGGGAAGGACCCTTCCTCTTGTAAAAGCTATAGACCAATTTCATTACTGAACACCGATTTCAAAATTTTCACAAAGATTATAGCAGTAAGATTACAGAAACACCTAACAAAATTGATCCATCTAGACCAGGTTGGTTTTGTTCCAACCCGAGAGGCAAGGGACAATACGACCAAGTTACTGAATTTAATACACATAACACATCAAAATAAGATACCAACGATCTTGCTCAATACCGACGCAGAGAAAGCGTTTGATAGGGTTAGGTGGGAATATATGTTCGCTGTCCTGCGTCATATAGGATTAGGAGAGAAAATGCAAAAATGGATAAGACAGAGTTACTCAACCCCAACAGCTAGAGTGAAGGCAAATGGAGTTCTCTCCTCAGAATTCTCAATTGTAAATGGAACAAGACAGGGGTGTCCCCTGTCACCACTTTTGTTTGTAATGTCATTGGAGCCCTTTCTCTGTAAGATTCGTATGAATCCTGACATCACAGGGATTAAAGTGGGGAAGGCCCAATATAAAATATCAGCGTATGCAGATGATGTCCTATTCACGATCACAAACCCAACTATATCCCTCCCCAATTTGCTACGTGAATTGGAGAATTATAGTACTCAATCAAATATGAAGATTAACTTCACTAAGTCCGAAACAATGGGATTAGAATTATCAGTGGCACTTCAACAACAACTATGTGTAAACTTTAAGTTGAATTGGACAAAGAAAGCCCTAAAATATCTAGGGACACGGATTACACCAAAAATATCACAATTATTTAGTGCAAACTTTAACCCCCTACTACAATCAATAAATATATTACTGCAAAAATGGAAAGGGGGACTGCATTCATGGATAGGTAGGTGTAATATAATCAAAATGAGCGTTCTACCAAAATTTCTGTACATGGCCCAGGCACTTCCTATCCATATTCCACTTCGTTTTTTATCCCAGATCGAAAACAAGATAATGAATTTTATTTGGAAATCAAAACGCCCAAGAATAGGGAAAAAATATCTTTTTAAATCCAAGATAGAGGGGGGCCTGGCAGTTCCGAATATGAGAAAATATTATCAAGCTATTCAACTAGGAAGATTGATAGACTGGTGTCGTCATGGGGAACACAAGATATGGCCAAATTTGGAGCAGGCACAAAGTGAGATCTTGCTGAAGAGAGCACCATGGTGTTATAAGATTTTACCAGCAGCAATTAAGAACCACCCTACCATAGGAAATACGATAAAAACCTGTGCGAAAATATTTGAACAAGAAAAATTAACACGAGAAAACTCCATTTTGTATCCAGTTTTAGGGAACCCCCACTTTAAGATAGGTTGTAAGGACAAGAAATTTAAGACACTAGCAGAGAGAGGAATATTTCAGATATCAGATTTTGTCTCAGAGACAGGATGGGTAACTATGGAGGAACTAACAGACGCCTCTGGCCATTTCTGTTTAGATTTTTGGAGATCATTTCAACTACGCCATTTTTTAGGGACACTGCAGATACCATCCCAAGAGGATAAAACTGTTCTTCCATTGGAAAAAATATGTACCCAGAAGGGGATTTTTGAACACACAATATCTAAACTATACTCCTTGATAATGTTATCAGCAGAAAGGCGTAAACTACCGTTTTTGAGGGAATGGGAGAGTGAAATGGGCATTATATTTTCAATAGAACAAGAAAAGCAAACAATACGGTCAGTATTTTCATCTTCAATGTGTGTCAAAATCCAAGAACTGAATTATAAGATCTTCACCAGATGGTATTATACCCCAGTTAAATTAAACAAAATCTCTCTATCAAATAGTGACCGATGCTGGAGATGTGGGACAGAGAGAGGGACAATGTTCCACATATTCTGGACATGTCCGAAACTAGAGAGGTTTTGGGAACAGATTTGGAGGACAACACAGAAGATTATGAAAGATAATTTTCCTAAAGAACCATCTCTCTTTCTGTTCCACGCCCCTAGTAAACCGGTGCAAAACTACAGAAATTCGATTATGCCCCATCTAGTAAATGCAGCAAAGATTTGTATACCCCTTAGATGGAGAGATACTGAGCCACCTAACATGAACATGTGGGTGAGGAAAGTGGAAGAGATAAGCAATTTGGAGAAATTAGTATCGTTTTCCCGTCAACAAAATGATAAATATGAGGAAAAATGGAAACAGTGGAAAAATTATATTAATTCAGAGGAAGGCCAATTTGTATTCATAGAACAAGAACCAGCTCAGTAGTACGCAGAAAATAGATAATAAAAATAACAGAGCACTGACTGGGTGAGGGAGAGGGGGAGAAGAGGGAGAGAGGAGGCTGAGGAGGAGAGGAGAGAAAGGGAAAGAAATTTTTTATTTTTTATATTATTATTAATTTTTATTATTATTATTATTATTGTTTTTTTTTTTTTTTGGACCCCGGGGGACTGGGGGGGCGGGGGGGAAGGGGAAGGAGGGAAAAGATAACGAAAAAGGGAGATTTGGGTTTGGTTACAGAATGAAAGGAAGAAATTAGTCCCGAATATGGGAAATAGTTGTTGTGTATAATATGATTTTGGAAATTAAAATGTAAAATGTATTGATTATATATTCATGTAACTGAATTTAAAGAAATAAAGATATAATTTGAAAAAAAAAAAAATATCCTTTGGGGGTACCGCTACACCTCTAAAGATAGAGTGAACCTGGTTCAGGACCATCAGCGATACTAGTAAAACTACTCCTGTTTTGCATCCTGCTGGTACACCTACATTTATAAATTATAAAACACATTTTGGCTCATACATTCCATTGCATTTCGGTAATGCAAATCATGTGCTGAGGTACCACAGTGCACCCAAATGCACACTGTAATGCACTACTGTGCTGTGAAGTGCACTGTACTACCAGAAATGCAGCAGAAATGTTTTTTGATTAGTTTGGGTACCTTGGGCAGTTCACACCATGATCAGTTCTCTAGCTGTAATGTGAACTCAGCCTGCTCTCCAATGATCAGACTTCTTCTTGACATGCCCCCCCCCCCCCCACACACACACACACACACACACGGCCTTTCACTGGAAAGTTCAATGTGCTGCTGTCTCTCCTCCCCTAACTCCTATGCAGCTAAGAACAGAGGGAATGTGATCACTTATAAAAAAAAGGTAAAAAAAAGGGTATTTATAATGTTTTTTCAAATCTATACAAAAATGTTTTGCCTTTCATTTCTATTTTAAACTGAATAGGTTTGTCAGGAAAAAAATGCTCGTGCACATGTACCAGCACACAGACAAGCTCGAGCTAGCATCCAGCATGCACTGATACGTTGGTGCATCTGTGTGTGCATATTGGCACCAAGCTGCCCATTTAAAGGAGACCCTGGTGTGTGCTAATCACCAGATGTTCTTCAGCTTCCCCACTCGATCCGTGTTCCTACTTTTGCTGACTGTTATTCTGTAACTGACCTGGCTAGTTCCTGACCTTGCTCTGTGGATTTCAGATATCGACTATGGCTTGCCTCTGACTATTCTTTGCCTATTTCCCTGATACTGACCTTTGCCTGCTACTGTGCCTTGCTAAATCTGCTTCTCTAGTACTGACTTCAGCCTGTTACCTGACCACGTTGCTGCCCCACCGTGTATGATGCTGGCTAACCTCAACCACATCTCTGACCCTGGCAGTCATATGCTACCAATGCTACCAAGTTACTGGCAACCATGCTTCTTTGAGCCTTGTACCTCTATCACCGCAAGGGGTGCTTGGACCCGAGCTGCAAGAGAAACTCTTTCATCAACATGTGCCTCCAACCAAGATACGTGACAGGGTTGTTTTACAAGGTGAGGGTTTACAATCACTTTAAGGCACAAAGAAAATGTGCTCTACTGTTCACGGGAGAATGAGAATAAGCATGAATGAGCCCTTAGGATCAATTCACAAAGCTTTAGCACAGAAATAATAATCCTTGTATTCAGGTAGTGTAATGAGACAAAGACTTTGCTCTGAAATGCATTTGTCTCTCTGCCCCTTCTGCTGCACCGTTCTTTTCCAGCCAGCAGGGGGAGAGCCAAGTTATCTCAAACCTATAGACTATAATGCAGGACACCTGGAGTAGTTTAAGGTGGCGGCCATATATTGAAACTACTTTCTTTCTAAACTACAAATCCCAATGGCCTGTGTGCAGCAGGAGGAGCCTGGAGGGCTTTATATTCTTTGCCAGAAAAAGCCCACTCTCTTGGTGCCAGGGGGATCCAAGCTTGCAGACCTGTTGGAACAAGCAACTTGAGAGAGCCTGAAAGTAGGCCTGAAATTACATGGGTCGAAATCGCTACTTATTTGGTTTACATAGTGAGGTTACTACTGAGAGACCAGTGCATCAATCAGCAAGTCACTGTCTCACATTGGGACCAGCTCACGAGGGGGCCCCTTTTACCACAAGAGTTAACATCGACAACTAGGAGTTGGTGAGCAGGCCGCCGGTATCAATGATAACAGACAGACCACTGCGGGCAGGATACTTATATGTATGGTGGTAAAACCTTGCGCTTATGATGTAGTATGAATAAATATATAAATAAATAGAAAGTGTCTGTGCACTCAGTAGCTGCTTGCTGCAAATTAAAGTGCTAGTGCCTTTAAATTAATGTGAACCCAGTAATTGCAGCGCTGCTCATAAATAAATTACATGTATAAATATGTTCACAATTGAATATATACATCAGTGCAAATGTGCAAACATGTGCAAAGTATGTAAAGTGCAAATCTCACAAAATTACTTAATAAATACTCTAATTCATAAATACATAAATAATTAAAGAATTAGAAATCATAAAGTCCATATAGAATGTCCATCAAGTGCAAAAATAAAGTGTTTCTGTGCTCCACTGTGTGCATCAAACGGGGTGATCCCCTTGTGGTTGTCTACCACAATACGCTCGGTCAAAAGCAGTTCAATAAATCCTGCAGTGTAGTCACAGCCTTCCCTACCGGCCTGGAGTCTGTAATCATGTGGGAAAAGATCCTTGCTATGGTCCTTTACATGTGTCCTGAGTCCCCTCAGAGAAAAGAAAGGCCATCCATGGTGAAGTACATTCAAATTAGGTCTATTGTAGTCAAAGAAAATTACTTACAAATATGGTTAAATTACAAGCAGAAGACGTCGTGATTGGACGGCGAAACGCACGCTGCGGGAGCAGCGAACCACAGAGCCGTGACCCAAATGCAGGTATTGATTCCTGTCTTCATATCTATTACTTTGAGCAATCTTCACATTAATATGTATACTTAAGACTTACTATTCCGGCATCTTTCATTTATTTAGTCTCTTTATTGGGAATTTGTGACTTGTTACAAGTGACCATAGTCTCTATGAAGAGGTATCCGGTGGCTCCTATCATTAATATAAGTGGCCATCCGTTTTGAACCGAAAAGTTTGTTGACCGCACATCCTGGCCCCCTGATTATTTTAAGGACCATATATAGGAATATATTATGATTATTACTTTGTCGTATAGAGCTAATCACAAATATTTTTGTGATAACCCTCATCCCCAATATCTTTCTTTTAGGTGTGGGATATAATTAATTATACCATTCCATCATGATATGGGTCATCCTTTTGATCTTATACTAGGACTCATGGGCTTATAAGAGGCATCTATTTTGCCTACCATTTTTAGGTGGGTGTTATATCTGAATATATTTGAATCCTCTTCTTATTACTAGGGATGATCGAACGGTTCGGGTCGACCATCGGTTCGACCCGAACATTGGATGTTCGATATTCGGCCGAATACCGAACTTTTTGCGGCAAAAGTTCGGTATTCGGCCACCAGAACCGCCCAAAATGCACTGGGACAGGAACTGGGCTTTAAAAGCCCGTGATTGGCCCAGAAACGTCTGCAAAAGCCAATGAGGGGGCAGGAGTCTCCTAGGAACGTGATTGGAGTGACTACGGGGACCAGAGGCCAATCAGGAGTGAATACGCCCCACACTATATAAGATGGCCCCGCCTAACCCCTAGCACAGTTATCCAGAGCCTGTTGAAGAGAGTTGAAGCAGTTCTGTCTGACTCCTGCTTGCTACACTACATTTCCTACATATCGAGTGGTTCTAAAGCTCCATATAGCAGAATTGTATTTAGCTTACAGCCAGTGTAGTTAGATACAGCGATTGTGCTGGTTCTTAGAGTTAAAAAAAAAAAAAAAAAAAAAAACTTAAGGGACAGTGTCAGTCTTCTGCTGTATGGAGCTTTCTATTTAGTGGAAAGGGATATCTAGTGTAGTTAGGGAACTTTGTACTACATTAGTTAGATTTGAAAATTTAGTTTCTGTAGGGAAAGTGTGAGGGTTCTGTTTAGTGAGCACGTGGCACAGTGCTGCTGTATCACAGCAGGTATACGTGCTTGCTAGGCAGCAAAATACAGTGACAACTTAACGCCTGTTGTTCAAAGCGTTAGGTGCACTGTACAAAAGCCTTTGCAACTGTGCGTGACACGCAACTGCTGTGCTGTATCCAGCGACAACTGTGGGTCGCATAGCAGTGTGCGTTTTTCACCGCACACAGTTGCCAACGCATCAGTGACAACCTAACGCCTGTTGTTCAAAGCGTTAGGTCCACTGTGCAAAAGGCTTTGCTACTGTGCGTGAACCGCAACTGCTGTGCTGTATCCAGCGACAACTGTGGGTCGCATAGCAGTGTGCGTTTTTCACCGCACACAGTTGCCAACGCATCAGTGACAACTTAACGCCTGTTGTTCAAAGCGTTAGGTGCACTGTACAAAAGCCTTTGCAACTGTGCGTGACACGCAACTGCTGTGCTGTATCCAGCGACAACTGTGGGTCGCATAGCAGTGTGCGTTTTTCACCGCACACAGTTGCCAACGCATCAGTGACAACCTAACGCCTGTTGTTCAAAGCGTTAGGTCCACTGTGCAAAAGGCTTTGCTACTGTGCGTGAACCGCAACTGCTGTGCTGTATCCAGCGACAACTGTGGGTCGCATAGCAGTGTGCGTTTTTCACCGCACACAGTTGCCAACGCATCAGTGACAACTTAACGCCTGTTGTTCAAAGCGTTAGGTGCACTGTACAAAAGCCTTTGCAACTGTGCGTGACACGCAACTGCTGTGCTGTATCCAGCGACAACCGTGGGTCGCATAGCAGTGTGCGTTTTTCACCGCACACAGTTGCCAACGCATCAGTGACAACCTAACGCCTGTTGTTCAAAGCGTTAGGTCCACTGTGCAAAAGGCTTTGCTACTGTGCGTGAACCGCAACTGCTGTGCTGTATCCAGCGACAACTGTGGGTCGCATAGCAGTGTGCGTTTTTCACCGCACACAGTTGCCAACGCATCATTGAGAAATATGCCTGGTAGACCAAGAAAAGGCATACGTGGCCCTGCTGCGGAAAGGGGCACAGCTTCTAGGGTGTCTAGAGGCAGGGGTGGACGTGGTGGTCAGTCCTCAGCCAGGCCACCATTTGGATTGTTCTCCGGCAGTGGCCAAGCTATACGTCCACAGTATGTACAGGAGGTGGTGGACTATATGAACAAACCCTCATCATCGGCATCATCTGCAACTACAGTGACCCAGGCAGAGAAAAGTGGTCAGTCTTCTGCAGTTGTCAGAACAAATACAGATGAGTCCATGTCCACCTCATGTCCTCCCTTAGACCCAATTTCAGACATGGCAGAGGAGTCAGCTGAGCTGTTTGACCACAGTGTCGGCCATCTACTCCAGCCTGATGCTCAGTCCTTTATGGAGTCTGATGTTGGGTCTGAGTTTGAGGAGGAGGCAGAGCAAACAAGAGGGGAGAGCAGACGGCCCGCTCCATCTAAGGCCGCACCTGTTGTCTCCCAGGCCAGGCCTGATGCTCAGTCTTTGATAGAATCAGATGTTGGGTCTGAGGTTGAGGAGGAGGCAGAGCAAACAAGAGGGGAGAGCAGACGGCCCGCTCCATCTAAGGCCGCACCTGTTGTCTCCCAGGCCAGGCCTGATGCTCAGTCTTTGATGGAGTCAGATGTTGGGTCTGAGGTTGAGGAGGAGGCAGAGCAAGCAAAAGGGGAGAGCAGACGGCCTACTCCATCTAAGGCCGCACCTGTTGTCTCCCGGGCCACTATACACACCTCATCTTGCTGGGCCTTTTTTGAGACATCCCATGCAGATAAAACAGTTGCGATCTGCAAGATTTGTAAGAAGGGTATAAAACGTGGCAAAAATGTCAACCACCTGGGTACAAGCTGCCTAAACAGGCATTTGACAACCCACCACTCGGCCCGTTGGCAGGAGCATTTAAAGAACCCACAAAAGGGCCAAAGATTGGTCAGTCGGCCTCCTAGTTCTCCTCGCGCTCCTCCTCATGCTCCATCTGCTCCACCTGCTCCACCTGCACATCAGTCTGTTCCTGGCCCTGCTATAGTCACTCGTCACCTGTTGGCAGCCTCCACTGGCAGGGATGATGATATAGCAGGCAGTGTCGCATCTACCTCCAGCACACCACCAGCTGTATCATCTAGACGCCAAATTTCGATTCCACACATGCTGGAACGAAAAAAAATGTATACTCCCCGCCACCCACATGCCCAGCGTCTAAACAGTAGTTTGGCTAAACTACTGGCTCTGCAACTATTACCATTTAACCTGGTAGAGTCTGCTCCCTTCCGTGACTTCGCAAAATGTGCAGTTCCACAGTGGCAGGTGCCAAGTCGGCATTACTTTTCCCGTAAGGCCCTGCCATCCCTATACCAACATGTGGAAGGCAATGTAGTGTCATCCCTGGCCAAGTCAGTCAGCCGTAAGATACACTTGACGGCTGACACTTGGTCAAGCAAACATGGGCAGGGACGGTACATTTCTGTCACTGCTCACTGGGTGACACTGCTTGCCAGTGGAAGGGATTGTAGCCAGGGCTCGGTGCTGCAGCCAGTGTTGCCCCCACGTCTGCAAACAGCTGGTGGTGTCGCTGATCCGGGTAGATCGATCACTTCTACCCCCTCCTGCTCCTCCTCCTCTACCTCCTCCATGCCCTCCTCTGCAGAATGGTCCTTTGAATATGATGAGATACCACGTAAACGTTCAAAGGGCTATTCTATGTCTCAGGCCAAAAGGTGTCACGCAGTGCTGCAGCTTGTGTGTCTAGGGGACAGGCAGCACACTGCCCCTCAGATTCTTGGGGCTCTGCAGGCACAGGCCCACAGGTGGTTGACACCACGCCAGCTGCAGCCAGGGATGGTGGTTACTGATAATGGGTCAAACCTCCTGGCCGCCCTTCGTCAGGGAAAGTTAACCCATGTGCCATGCCTGGCGCATGTCCTGAATCTCGTGGTACAGCGGTTTTTGAACTCGTACCCGGGAATGCAGGATGTGCTAAGGATGGCAAGAAGGGTGTGCAGTCACTTCAGGCGGTCGTACAGTGCCACTGCACGTTTGGCCGAAGTGCAGCGCGAGTTTCACCTGCCGGTACACCGCCTCATCTGTGACATGCCCACCCGCTGGAACTCCACCTTGGCTATGCTGCAGCGCCTGTACACGCAGCAGAGGGCCCTCAATGAATACCTATGCGAGTACGGCACCAGCACTGGCTCTGCGCGCCTGGGCTTCTTTTCACCACGGCAGTGGCTTTTGATTAAGGATGCATGCGCTGTCCTCTCGCCATTTGAGGAGGCCACAAGGATGGTCAGCCGGGACAGCGCATGCATCAGTGACACCCTACCGGTACTGTTTTTGTTGGAGCACACTCTGCGTGGCATTATGGACAGGGCACTGGAGGCAGAGCAGCAGGAGGAAGAGGAGGACTTCCTTGCCTCTCAAGGCCCCCTTTATCCTGAGAATCCTGACCCCATTATGCCTAGCTCCCAGAGGCCCGAGCAGGATCCAGGGGTGGAAGAGGAGGAGGAGGACGATTCTGCGGGAACTTTTGCAGGGTTTGAGGAGGAGGAGGAGGAAGACATGCGGCAATCTGCAAGGCCTAGTTTGACTCCCTCGGGACACTTTGGAGTAGTACGTGGCTGGGAGGAGGAGGAGCCCGTTGAAGATAATGTCGTTATGAGTGACCCCGAGGAGTCAGCTTCTCAGGCCTTCGCTAATTTGCGACGCATGGGAAACATCATGCTCCAGAGCCTGCGAAAGGACCCCAGAATCAAGGCCATTAAAGAGACTAACCACTATTGGTTGGCCACCCTACTTGACCCCCGGTACAAGTGTAAAGTCTCGGAGCTTTTCCCATCCACCCATAGAGTCCACAGGATCAAATCCCTTGAGGACAGTCTCAAGAGGAATCTGGTGAACATGTTCCCCGACTCCCGTAGGGTGCAGGGGCGGGGACAACCTACCATGGATTCTACTGGTGGTCACGAGAGGAGCGTTGGAGAAGGCGTGCGGTTGACGGATGCCTTTCGGTCTTTTTTTAGTCCTCACCGCCCAGGCCTCTCAGCTGCCACATCGCATCGACAGCGTCTGCATCACATGGTGGACGATTACGTGAGGGCACAAAGTGACACAGAGGGCTTTTCATGTGACGAATCCGATCCACTGGCATACTGGGTCTTAAGATTAGACCACTGGCCAGAACTGGCCCAGTATGCCATGGAGTTGTTGGCCTGCCCTGCTTCCAGTGTCCTATCGGAACGGGCATTCAGCGCAGCAGGAGGATTCGTCACAGACCATCGAACTAGACTCTCCACCGACTCAGTCGACCGTTTGACATTCATTAAGATGAATCAGTCGTGGATATCAAGCTTTGATGCACCTGATGCAGACCTTGTAGACTAGGCTATCGTTGTGATGTGGCAGTTGAGCCTCAGTTTAAGCCTGGACCATGGTGCCACCCTCAAACCCTCCTCTCATTCTCTTTACGTTCACAGAACCTCATTTTGGTTATGACAAAAACGACAATGTTTGCGCACCTGTTCCACAGGTGCACACCTTTACAATTTTTGGGCCTCCTTCAACACCAGCTCTTTGGGGTTAAGGTGGGGAGGCTATACTAAAACAAAAACGACAATGTTTGCGCACCTGTTCCACAGGTGCACACCTTTACAATTTTTGGGCCTCCTTCAACACCAGCTCTTTGGGGTTAAGGTGGGGAGGCTATGCTAAAACAAAAACGACAATGTTTGTGCACCTGTTCCACAGGTGCACACCTTTACAATTTTTGGGCCTCCTTCAACACCAGCTCTTTGGGGTTAAGGTGGGGAGGCTATGCTAAACAAAAACTACCATGTTTGCGAACCTGTTCCACAGGTGCACACCTTTACAATTTTTGGGCCTCCTTCAAAGCCAGCTCTTTGGGGTTATGGTGGGGAGGCTCCGCCAACACCAAAACTACCATGTTTGCGCACCTGTTCCACAGGTGCACACCTTCATAATTTTTACGCCTTCTTCAACACCAGCTCTTTGGGCTTACAGTGGTATGGCTCCGCCAACACCCAAACAACAATTTTTGCGCACCTGTCACACAGATGCATATCATTGTAATTTTTTTCCTTACAAAGGCAATTATTGCTTTCATTACCAGCACTTTCATAGGGATATGGTGTCAAGGCATCGTCCGCACCACCAAATGCCCAATTTTTAAGCATCCTTTACTTCTATTCAAAGTCAAGAGACAACAGTATTCATCCAAAACATCTCTAATCTTGTTCACTCTGCACTACATTGTGGCCCCTACCCCTAACCCTCAATGTATCCGTGCATATATGTCTGTTTCTTGTGAGATTTCAAGTTAAAGTGCACCAAACACCATTTTACATGAAATAAAGTGCAATTACATACATCTTTGGACTTCTTGAAACATTTGGTAATAAAAGCCCCATTGTGGAAATACACCCGTTAATTATATGCACATTTAAAGAGACAGCACCTTTTTCCAAAAAAACCTCTAATCTTGTTCCCAGTGCACTGCATTATGTCCCCATCATACACATTGGCTGAGCCGTTGATTAGGAGCAAAAGAAAGGTGCGGTTAAGCAAAAAAGTCATTTTTGAAGGTTTGGTATGCTGTAATTCTGGTTCTGGACATGCTACAGAGCTGAAACTTCACAGGTACAACTTTTAGACCCCCCAGACACTAAATCCAAAGAAATCTCTTTTTTTTTTTTTTTTTTAATTTCTTCAATAATTGGCTATCTATCAAAAACGACAATTTTTAAGAACTTTTTTTTGTGTGATTAATAGTCCCTGGGGCATGACCCAGAACCCTAGGCACTTTTTAGGGGCATTTATTGGGTTTTAGGGCTTAAAAATGGTGTTTTTTGATTACAGAAGTTCGGGTCCCATTGATTTCAATGGGGTTCTGAAATCCGAACCGAACTTTCGTGAAGTTCGGGTGTTCTGGTCGAACCGAACTTTTCAAAAGTTCGATCATCCCTACTTATTACTATCTTCCTCCATTTACCACTTCCACTATAGGGCCTGTCTTTTTCTTGCATGCCACCGCACTCGCCCGGGGGACTTTTTTGATGCAGCTGGGTACTCCCTTCAATCACTTTTCCATCTGTGGTTATGTGGCCTGGTTTGGGTGCTTACACCGTTGCTTGGTCTTTGGGGCACAATCAATGAGCTGATGTATCGTATTTTATATGTATAACTCTTGTTATTGACGCTGTTATTTGTTTTTCATCTGCAATTATAGTATTTGCATCTTCTTATATAATTAACTTCTGAAGAAGCGGTCCCAATACCGCGAAACATGTAAAGTCTTGTGGATGGACATGGACCCCCTCTATTACCAGTCTACCGGATGTTCTGGTTTTTTGAAAATTTGTCCTATCTATTATAATACACTTTCACTTGCTGCATCATGTGTTCTCTGAATGGATGTACTCATCCCGTTTCTCGAATATATATTTTTTAATGAAATGTCTGTTTTGATTCAATAATAAATTCTTTATTTTTTTTTTATGTTTGTCTCTAAAAGTTTTTGTATGACACCATAAAAATCCCGCCAGCCCCCCTTCCTGTTTCTTTGACCTTCCGCGCTGCGGATGCGATGATCCATTTCCCCTAGGGTGGACTGGTGTCTCCCACCATTGGATCTGGTCTGTTCTTCGCATATGCTCCATGGAAACTCTCTGAAACATTTTTTACATGCTCTATTGGGATGAAGGTGTCTTTACATGGATTAAACATGGCCATATAGCAGTTTTCTTATAAACTCACATCATGTTATTGCAGTCTCAGGGTGCAGTTACAGTATCTCACAAAAGTGAGTACACCCTTCACATTTTTGTAAATCATTTATTATATCTTTTCATGTGACAACACTGAAGAAATGACACTTTGATACAATGTAAAGTAGCGAGTGTACATCTTGTATAGCAGTGTATATTTGCTGCTCCCTCAAAATACCTCAACACACAGCCATTAATGTCTAAACTGTTGGCAACAAAAATGAGTACACACTTAGCAAAAAAATGTCCAAATTGGGCCCAAAGTGTCAATATTTTGTGTGGCTACCATTATTTTCCAGCATTGCCTTAACCCTCTTGGGCAAGGAGTTCACCAGAGCTTCACAGCTTGCCACTGCAGCCCTCTTCTACTCCTCCATGATGACATCACAAAACTGGTGGATGTTACAGACCTTGCATTTGAGGATGCCCCACAGATGCTCAATAGGGTTTAGGTCTTAAGACATGCTTGGCCAGTCTCAATCTTACCCTCAGCTTCTTTAGCAAGGCATTGGTCATCTTGGAGGTATGTTTGGGGTCATTATCTTGTTGGAATACTGCCCTTCGTCCCAGTCCCTAAAGGAAGGGGATCATGCTCTGCTTCAGTATGTCACAGTACATGCTGGCAATCATGGTTCCCTCAATGAACTGTAGCTCTCCGGTGACAGCAGCACTCATGCAGCCCCAGACCATGACACTCCCACCACTATGCTTGACTGTAGGGAAGACACACTTGTCTTTGTACTCTTCACCTGGTTGTCGCCACACACGCTTGACACCATCTGAACCAAATAAGTTAATCTTGGTCTCATCAGACCACAGGACATGGTTCCAGTAATCCATGTCCTTAGTCTGCTTGTCTTCCGCAAACTGTTTGCGGGCTTTCTTGCGCATCATCTTTAGAAGAGGCTTCCTTCTGGGACAACAGCCATGCAGACCAATTTGATGCAGTATGTGGCGTATGGTCTGAGCACTGACAGGCTGACCCTCCCACCCCTTCAACCTCTGCAGCAATGCTGGTAGCACTCACATGTCTATTTCCCAAAGACAACCTCTGTATAGGACGCTGAGCACGTGCACTCAACTTCTTTGGTTGACCATGGCAAGGCCTGTTCTGAGTGGAATCTGTCCTGGTAAACCGCTTTATGGTCTTGGCCATCGTGCTGCAGCTCAGTTTCAGGGTCTTGGAGATCTTCTTATAGCCTAGGCCATCTTTATTTAGAGAAACAATTTCTTTTTAGATCCTCAGAGAGTTCTTTGCCATGAGGTGCCATATTGAACTTCCAGGATCAGTATGAGAGAGTGAGAGGGATAACACCAAATTTAACACACCTGCTCACCATTCACATCTGAGACCTTATAACACTAACGAGTCACATGACGCCGGAGAGGGAAAATGACTAATTGGGCCTAATTTAAACATTTTCACTTAGGGGTGTACTCACTTTTGTTGCCAGTGGTTTAGATATTAATGGCTGTGTGTTGAGTTATTTTGAGGGGACAGCAAATTTACACTGTTATATAAGCTGTACACTCACTACTTTGCATTGTAGCAAAGTATAATTTCTTCAGTGTTGATCTCCTTATAACCTAGGCCATCTTTATGTAGAGCAAGGGGGGGAATATGTAGTCTCTCAAAAAGAGAAGATGTCTTATGTCTTCAGCTAGCTCTTTAACGATGTTCTTGAAGTGGATTGACAAGCATGATGAGATAGAATAGGCTTACAGTGTCCTGGTGAGCAGGGTGAACACTGGTTGCTCAGTTGAAAGTAAGTGTAGCACAAAGTGCTCCTACAGATTACTCTGAGAAATAGCTACGGTGTCTGCATGCAGTGTCCCTGTTGTAAAGAAATATGGTCAGGTGCCCACTTACCAATCCCATCAATCTTCCGTGATGATAAGTGGTGTGAGTACTACACAGAAGGCCTCTGCAGAGCCTGGCTCAAGGGATGGCTCTCGACTTCTTGTCGCACTGCCCTGCAGCCCAGCAGGATCTGGCTTAGATGTGACGAGAACGGCTTTCAGGCTGTCGATGGACGGCCAGAAGTGGCTGGCAGTGGATGATCCTGTAAACACTTGTGATGACTCTTTCTCCATGGAGCACAGGGAGCCACGCGGCCACAGCACAGTCTAACACTGAGTCACTTGCTTTCAGATCAAGGTCGGGGTCCCAAGAGAGTAATCACTGCCTAGCCTAGGCTATTTATTACCTCTCCCAGCTGGTACTTGTGTGTCCATTACAGTTCAAGTTGAGTACAAACCCTTGTTCCTTGGACTACAGCTCCCAAGATGCTTTTCATCACTCCCTGATATTATTCACTCTGCTTGCAGGATGTGATGACATAGAGTCTAAGCTGTGCACTAGAGGGGAACAGTCTCACTGCCGCATGTGCTGCAAAGTGTCTCCTGATAAGGCAGGCAATATTAGCCAGCTCCTGGCTACACTTGAAACTGCAATAATATTTGAAAGCTACTTTTTGCACAACTGTACATGTGTGTAAAAGTTTGGGAACCCTGTCAGCTAGCCACTTTTGTCAGAAATGACAGCTGTCGAACAATTTAATAGCCCTTAACCACATTTTTTACGATACTTTAACTGACAATTGCAGGTTAGTGTAGTCCTGTACCCAAATAAAATTGATGTCCTTTTCCCCCACAAATAGAGCTTTCTTTTGGTGGTATTTGATCAGCTCTGCGGTTTTTATTTTTTGCACTACAAACAAAAAATAGCGACAATTCTGAAAAAAAAAAAAAACAATATTTTTTACTTTCTGCTATAAAACATATCCAATTAAAACAATTTAAAAATCAAATGTTTTCATCATTTTAGGCCAATATGTGTTCTGCCACATATTTGTGGTAAAAAATATCCCAATAAGTGTATATTGATTGGTTTGAGCCAAAGTTCTCGCGTCTACAAACTAGGGGATAGATTTATGGCATTTTTATTTCTTTTATTATTTTTAGTAATGGCGGCAATCAGCAATTTTTAGCGAGACTGTGACATTGCGGCAGACAGATGGGACACCTAACTGACACTTTTGAGGGGACCAGTGACATTACTACAGTAATCAGTGCTAAAAATATGCATTGTTACTGGACTAATAACACTGGCAGGGAAGGGGGTTAACACCAGGGGCGAATAAAGGGTTAAGTGGGGATGCTTTCTTACTGTGTGGGGGATGTACTCACTGGATGAACATAGAGATCTGTGTTGCTGAATAGCAGGAACACAGGATCCCTGTGTTCATCTGTGACACAACGGCGGTCTGCCTTGTTTACATAGGCAAACCGCTGTTCTGTCTCTATGGGGAGCGATCGGGGGTGTCCAGCGGACATCGTATCCACCTGACCTGTTGATTGGCTCCCCCTCTGGTCAATCAGCGCGCCCTTACTGGCAATTACACGAAACAACGTACAGGTACGTCATTTTGCGTAATAGGGCCGACCTGCTGCAGTATATGCACAGTGGCTGGTCAGCAAGTGGTTAACAAAAACTTAAATAATATCTGCAGAGTATTTTACATGCACTTCATTATTAAAAAAATTTCCTTTTTTTGAGGAAAAGGAAGCAATGTTTCCTTCAGGGCATACAGTACATTGGCTTTATATTTTTTTTCTGCCTTTCTATTTCCAAAATGCCCTTGGACTATGTACTGTATGTGGCATTCTGCATACTTCCAATGTTGACCTTTATGCTGAGGTTGCTAGGGAAATCCTTCAGTATTTGGTGTTTTGCTAGCAATTTGGATGAACTGTACCATTGTATGCACATGTTTACTGCTAGGTAAATGTCAAGTTAGGACTCAGGCTAAACTCAGCAAGGTAGAAAATGGAATAGAAGCCAATGCATGTTGTTGGATTATTTTGCTGTGGGTATTTTATTAGCGTGTGTCCTTACTTGACGTTTACTTTTCCTGTTTGAGTTCAGCAGTGTAACTGTTCAAATCCCTACAGCCACTGTAATTTGGACTCAGCACTTATTATATTTGTTTTTCCTTCTAGAAGATGATGAATATATTTATCTTTGTTTTATAAGCTCCCTTGCGTCACTGGATTGTTAAAAACTGAAAAAGCTGGAAGGTTTGGAAGCATTTACTATTGATTCCGACGGGTGCATTGTCTATCAATTTCTGCTCTGTAAGCATGCTGAATTGCAATGCATTTTGTTATCCAACTTTTTTATCGGCCTCATATACACATTAGGCTGTACAGTTGTGTTTTGTAAAAAGTCTGATGCTGTCATAGCTGTAGTACATGTAGAGCTACCCCCGTAGGGGCTGCTGGTAATAGCTGGTTCATCCCTAATAGTACAGAGCCTGCCCACCACCACAGGCACTAGTCCATGCACATCAGCTCCAATAACTCAGTCTAAGGTATGTTTTCTTGAAATCTATTGCTTTAAAAAACATTAAAAAGGAGAGGGGTTAGGGCATGGTATACTCCAAAATGCTTGCACAGTAACAGGAGGACTCTCTTCTCTAGGCCCGCATACACAGGTTCCACTGGGGGACTGGCCAGTACTCTGAGACCCTTTGAGAGCTGTCTCAGTCCATAGCTACCTTTCACAATTACATCCGAAAAGCATGCAGTCACCAAGGATCACAATTCAGGGTCAATACTCACAAGTCCCTAGGACAGCTGCAAATCCCCAGAACAGCTGCATACATTCCAGCTTCTTCTGAACACATCCTAGTGAGGGAAGCAATCCTTCTCCAGGTCTCTTATAGTGAAGCCCCACAGCCAGCTCCTCAAAAAGCACATATCAAGCTTTCAGCTCTGCCACAACTGAGACCTCAAAGAACAGCTACACAGTCCACAGGCTGCCTCATGGGGAAGCAGCCCCAGAAGCTTTGGAGCTCTCCCTGATGGGGAAAAAACAATCTCTCCAGTTCTCCAGAATAGTTATCACCTCTCCACTCCCCATCTTAACAACTCCCCTTAAGGGATTTTCTATGGCATGATAAATATTCAGGCTGGTCATTTCTCTTTCCCAGACCCACATTCTGGAAACTTCTACCATAAGCAGGGGAAAGCAGTCAAACTCTAAGCCTGTGAAACACTGAAAATAAACTAGCAAACAATCAATTCTCCCTTGACTACAGAAGGAGCCAAAAAATAAATTTGCCTAGCATCCTATGTTAGGAGGATGCTACATACCATATAATAGGGGATCCTCTGAGCAGCTATGCCTAAAAGACTGCAGCTTGCACTTATCACTCCCTAATCACTGAGTGTGAAAAACTATATATAATCTATAAAGTGCTGCGCAGTGTGCAAAATGGTGTACATGAGGTTGTGAACTATGTAAGATATATAAATATTATATAAATAAATAAAGTGATTAATATATCATATATAGGACAAAAATATCAAACTATGCAAAATCGTGCGATAAGTGCTTATTCGCTGAAGCATATATAAAAAAAATGTTGTGAAGGGTTCCTTTAAAAAATTGTGAGCTAAGTGAAATATATAAATAAATAAATAAATATATAAATAAATGAATAAATAAACGTAATTAATTAATAAAACATAGATGGGACAATAGTAAATCAAACAATGCAAATTCATGCGATTAGGTGCTAAATCACTGAAGCATAAATGGATTTAAATGTGAAGAGTCCCCTTCCAAAAATGAATAATCAGACAGTCCCAATCACCAGTGATGGATTGTAATACAAGAATATATAACGGCTTGTCAGGTGCGTCACCTCCACTCTCGTGACCCCCAAAGACTGGGTGCTCACCTCACTGAATGTGAAATTGCAATTAGGCTTGGTCTAAATTTGCAGATATACCCTCACAGGCTTGTCATGTGTAATCTCCTTTATTCTTTGTTCGAACCAGACTCCCAATATTAGGTGTATAACATCAGCTGTTCTCTCGTATAGGGGAAAAACAGACATCCATAGTGCAAATAACATCTGATGAAAACAACTTTATTAAATAATAAATTCCACTCACATGCTATGGGTGCTAGAGTGCACCACTCTATTCATGCAGAGTATATTCAAATGGCATATGATGACGGATGGCCGAGCATGCACCTGTTTCTGTATGATCCGATGCAGCGTTTGAGCCGCTGTGGTAAGCTTCTCATCACCAACACTCGCCTGGCCCCTCCCCTACGTGTGACGACACAAGGGATTATGGGCCTTCCTCAGGGAGATCTGCAACTGTTAAGAAGACACCTCAAGCCTCGACAAATCACCCAGTTTATTATTCAAGTTCACCATTACCAGACATGCATAGCATTTCAGGACTGTCTTAGCAGGTGGCATACCCAAGGAGACCATGCTGACTGCTGCTGCATTGCAAATGGTCATGCTCAGGGGAGGAGAGAGCAGAGTGACAGAAAGATGAGCTCTTTAGTGTGCCGATTCTCCTTCCTTATTCAGTCACAGGTTGGGGAAGACTTGTAAGAATTTCTAAACTGCAGCAGAGAAAAATCAGGTCTCCTGCACTGCCAGACAGGGCTGCGTGCTGTGGCAGATCTGTGTAAATCTTGGGACAGGATGGACAGAAATACAAATCCATGGCAGGTGAAACAGACTAGAATTACTACACGTGACTAGAATTATTTCCGAATTAGTAAACTGAAAGGTACATCAAACTTTTGCACATATGCTATTTTTTCCAGCCTTTCACATTTCAATAGACGTGTAATGTTACCAAACATTTGCTTGAAATAGACATGCGCAGAACAAAAAAATTTGTTTCATTTTATTTTGGATTTGTTATTTACATAAACTCGCTTAGTTAAATTTATTTAATTAATTTAATTTGTTTTTGGAATTTGTTTTGTTTGTTCAAATCATTCGAATTAATTTGCAATTTTTAAATTAGGTTGAATTGAATTCCAATTCTAATAGATTATAATTCCATTTGCATTTGAATCGAATTCCATTCAAAATCAAATTTATTCTATTCGATATTCGAATTTTGGAAGATGGTTACATTCTTTCTATTCCATTCTAGTCTATTGTTTTTACTCTTCTATTTTATTTTCATTTCTATTCTTTTCTAATTGATTCTATTCTTTTCTGTTCTTTTCAAATTTGAATTTATTCTATTCAAAATTAGAATTTTGGAAAACAGTTATATTGTTATATTCTTTCTATTCTATTCTATATGTAGCAGGATTTTTAGGCCTTGGGCCTGATCAGGGTCTGCCATTGTCACCGGAGCGCCGGCAGCCCCTTTTAACTGAATACCCAAGTGTGAGATTTGAGACAATGACCATTCCGGCATCTTTGGTTTGTTTTTGTTTATTTGATATTGGGGATGGGAGAAGGGAATGAGTGGGATACTCCCGTGGCTCAACTAGGTATAAATGTAGACTTTGTAGAAAAAATGCCTTTCTGAGGTAGCTAACTGCTTGTGCTGCTGCAACTCTCAACACTGTACACTGCACGCTGTACACTTTAACACTTCAGGGTCCTCTCACTAGTCAGATTGACACTGGCACCCCCTTTACACTGGCTCCTGCACCGACTAGCTGGCTTCTGGATCCCTCTGACCTTCTCCGGAGTGGTCCCCTCTCTCTAGGCTGACCCCCAGGGGCAGGTTGCAGTACTCACAAACTGGGAATGCTTTCCTGAAGCTTGACCCCCTCTACTGGGCTGGTCCTCGGCACACCAGATCCTCTCTGCAGCTCAGCTCAGCCTTCTGTCCCCTCAGGCAAGCCGCCTGGGACACCCGATTCCTCTGACAGGAGGAGAGACAGCCGTACTCTCCCTCCTGGGACTCTGCTTCCCACCAAAGATACTGTGTCATGCGCCCCCCTCAAACTTATACCCACTCCCAGAATGCTGTGCGGCAGAATCTGCCTTTCTGGGGTAGATACAAGCCTGAGTGTGCCATTGGCTGGGTTTCCTCCACTGCCCAATGATAACCCTCTTATGGAGCACAGTGGGGAGTCTCCCCAATCTCAACAGCCACACCTGGGAGACATGACAGCCCAGCTGAAAATCATGGCCCTGCTGTTAGGCAGCCAAGGCCCACTATGCTTTACATAGCACCTACATTTTAGGGTGCTACATATAGTTATTTTCGATACTATTCTATTATATTGGACTACAGATGAGGTGATATCCCTGCCCTGCTGCCAGCGCTGTGTTTAGTCCCTCTACCAGAGTGACAAAAAAAGGGGGAGCGGTTAAGTCCAAGTGGGAGTACTGCTCCCTTAATGGATAACCAAGCAGTTAAATAGGCAAGAACTAGACTTAATGGTTTGGATATAAAACATGTATTTTTTGTATCAAATTCTCACTTGTAAAAGAGTTTATTACTCATAGTTGCCCCTACAGTGCACCAAAAACATCCCTTAAATACACCTCTAAAAACAATGTTAGTCAATAAGTCTGTCCGGACTAATAAACTATGTGTGCTACATACTAATGTGTATGTGTATAGAGAGAGAGAGAAAAAAAAGGTTCCCTTACAAGAGAGTAGCAGCACACATAGGCCCCGGGGCTCCCCTTAAGTAAACAAATAACAAGGACCACTTCTCTAGTATGAACGATGTGGAATAAAGATGGCTAGCATAGCCTAACTGGGATAGCCCTAGAGGGGTAAATGAAAATTTAATAACAGTGACCGTAGTTGGATAAGCCAACCATCTAAATGTGGTAGAAATAGGCTGCTGTAATCATTTCCAAGAAATGGGCTGCTGTAGGATATCCTTATCCCTGCTTACAGTAGAGACAAAGCATAGAAAAAGCGCTTCTCTGAAAAACCAATATCACCCCCTTGAGCATGGTTGTAACACTTCCAATACAGTCCCACTGCTATGGTTAATCACAGGATAAACAGGGCGAGTGATTTTACCCTGCTTTTGCTAATCCTCTAGGCTGGTCAGGACTGTTTGAAGCTTACTAGTTCAGTAAAGGGCGGGTGATCATTCGTATCCCTCTCTGCTCTAGCTCTTATCTACTGTGTGCCAAGTGGTTACATCAAGGTAATGATGACCGTGCATCCACAATGCATGACCGTGCATCCACAATAGTGGGTTCCCTGGGTCCTCTCTCGGCTGTCATATGTGAGAGTAGTGAGAGTTGTAGAGATTGCTGTTCGTCGCTAGTGATAGCATGCCATCGGAGGTACTCATCCAGGTTCCCAGGTCATGCACATGTCCACTGGGGCATACTGTTCCATGAGTGCGGTGACGTAATTGTGACATCAAGGCATTTCGTTAAGTCCACGCGTAGCTTCATCAGGATAACATGCCTCCTCTCCTAATCTCCTTAAGTACGGAGCTATGGTGTGGAGAGGCTGTCCTTTCATTTATTTCCTAAAGTGACAGTGTACCTAAAAAACTGAAAATGTTTATCCTCAATAGAAAAGATTGGCTCCCTGATTTCTCTGTTACTTCTCACTGGTACTGATTTAGTTTAAAGAATGCTCATCTTACCTCTTTTAACCAGATATCAACAGTAACTGCTTCAAATTCTTCAACTAACTAAATATTACATTGTACCATTTGGATGCTAGAGATAGACCGGGAGAGACAGCTACACATCTATCCCACATTCCAATATAATATAATTCTACAAGCATCATTTCCCAGAAGTGGGCCCACAGAATGAACTCCTTCTTGATCTGCTGTCCTTTGCTTTGGAGAATAATTTCTTCCAATTTGCAGGTGGAAATTATCAGAAGATTAGAAGAACCTCGATGGGGGCACTGTTGGCACCTGCTTACGCATGCCTCCATCTAGGAATGTCTGGGAAATGATGCTCCAAGCCATACCAGTGGGACTGTCTTGGAAGTATGAACTTTACAACCATGCTCAAGGGGCGATATTGTTTTTTTCAGGGATATATCCAAACCATTAAGTCTAGTTCTTGCCTAATTACCCACTTGGTTATCTATTGAGGGAGCTGTACTCCCACTTGGATTTAACCGCTCCCCCTTTCTTTGTTTATGCATTTGGATGACAGGGCAGAACACCAACTTAGTTTCTTACACATTGGTATTGTGAATTATTAGAATTATATCCCCAATTATGTGCCCTCTACCTCAGTGACAGATAAGACTTGTAGTAATGTTGGAGAACAGTGGATGATGTGGACAAAACCACACACAGTAACACCAAAAAAAAAAAAAAAAGGTACTCCAGTATGATTCACCTCGGGATTCAGATAAGGAAGGGAGATAGTTTAGGTATGCTGTATGCAGCCATAATTCATGTTACATCCTAAATATGGTATAACATGTGTGGCACCCTCCTGGTTAGGTTGCTAATAGGTTAAGCTAAATTTTGCTTTTGGCTCCTCTGTAATGGTTATTCTAGGTTTTGCTGGTTACAAGCTAAACTACTTCCTCCCCTGTATTCTGGAAAGTTCTGGAACATAGTGGGTTGGAAGAGGCAGACCCCGAGCTGAATATTCATGCAGCCTCAGCCAATCCCTGGTAAAGAGACTGAGCAACAGGAGTCCTAGATGTCATAAATAGCCTGGGGCCTAGAACAGCAGAGTCCTTGTCCTGGTGGAGAGAGAACTAGCCTAGAGGGGCTGTCTGCCCTCCTCGGTTTCTTAGCTTAAAACCGCAGGAGGTTTATCAAGGTCCCAGCTCAGGGAGAGCTGGGGGGGGGGGGGTTTATTGCTGAAGCTGTGAAAACAGTTGGGAGAAAGTCTGCAGAGGATCTGGTCTAAAGGCTCACAGTACAAGGTCTGGCTGGTACTGGAAGGAGGCATCCATGTGCACAGGGACATAATGAGTAGAGGACTGAGAGAGAGAGATCCTAGGGAGACAGATGTTGTTTGACCTGTTTTTTGAGAGACTGTTCCAGATTTGCTGGCTTTCAATGTGGGATCCCCCTGAGCTATGTGTCTACATCCTCCTGCACTAAAGATCTATCTTGAGGTTAACTACTACTAGAAAGCGTTCTCTGTTAGAGTTTACACAAGTCCTGGAGTATCTCTAGGTTCCCCCTGTACCCTATCCAAGTTCTTCAAGCAAGAAATCCTAAAAGGATGGTTATTCTGTGGAAAGACTGAGTAACTGCTGTGTACCTGGCTGCTGTGTACCCAATAGGGAATAGAACCTAGGACAAACAGTGAGGCCAGCTTGGGGTCTGCGATACACATGAAACATGGCGTTAAAGGTGGACTGTGCCTTTAAATGCTGACAACAGTAGAAAACATTTCAAAACTAACTTGAAAGACAGCTAAATGGGAAGCACAATATGTATTATAAAACAGAATGGAATAGCCCCCCCAGCACAACACATGCCAAAGGTTACAGACACTTAAAAAAACAATGCATACCAGGCCTTTAAAAATACAATAGGAACAGGGGTTCCTTACTTCTGGCAAAGTCAGTAGTTGCAGACTGAAGACCTCAGCTGATGGAGAGCTGTTTAGCTTCTTCTTAGTGAGTCCAAACTTAAACACCTCTTAAATCCCCTACATCTTCATGTAATGTCAACATTGTGAATCTTTTTTATATATTTCCTGCTTTCAGTTAAGCAATTCCTGGTGATTCTACCAGCAATGTTTTTAGGAAAACCGAGGTCAAGAATTGCGCATCTGTGCGGAACTGTCCACAGACCTTTGCACAGAATGAGGACTGTACACTCATCTACACGTTTGCGTGCACATATGAATATACTTGGGCACCCAGTGGCCTATTTAATGCACTGCAAGGCTCATGATCATTGCTGAGTGATGTCAGCTTCTGTGATCTGTTATCAGACCCTACCTTCTTCTGTGTGTTACTTGTGTTACTTATCTTAAGGCAAAGGTGTATCCACAGACACTTCCCTTCCTAAGGTGACAGCGTTTACTCAATTCAACTGCAGTGTTGTCACCCTTTCCTTGATAGAATATTCAAGTGTTAGTCACTGCACAGGTCCAAAGGAAGTTCA
This sequence comes from Pelophylax lessonae, assembly GCF_965119305.1. Lineage (NCBI taxonomy): Eukaryota > Metazoa > Chordata > Amphibia > Anura > Ranidae > Pelophylax > Pelophylax lessonae. The sequence goes on from NC_138772.1 coordinate 80,595,233, forward strand.
TATAAAAATGTACAATATATGCACAGCTCAGGGAAAGAAAACGCTATATAGGAAATTGGACACTTTTGAGAAGACCATCTTTTGATTAATACTAATCCCCAGTGCAACTAATCATTCTCAGCACAGCAGGGATTTTTAAAGCTAGCCTGCTTAGGTATTATGGCACACTTTTCTCACAAAGTAACATATAAAGTTCTGTGCAGAACTTTATAAGTGCTGTACTTCCACAGATTCTTCTGGATGGATGTCTTGCCTTGGCTAAAGAAAAGAGTGTTCAATTGTATTTTTCCCATAACAATCTATGTTCCTGATATGTGTCTTTTGTACCATGTGCTTGTAGTTAACAATATCTTCTTCTCTTTGCATTACTTTTTGTGTGAAATAACTAGGGATTCTGCCAGTCCCTCTGGGAGATATAATGCTCTCTTCCTCTATGGTCCAGGTCTGTGCCTCTCTGGGGACTACACTTCCCAGCAGCCCTTGTGCCTCTACTCTGTCCAGCCTTCAGTGGGCAAAGCTTTCGATGCATAAAAGCTAATAGAGAAGAAACATTGCAACAAGGGAGGTGGCCTCCTCCTGAAGCCCAACCAAGTGGTAGCTGTCCATTAAATGGCTGCCAGTGTCAGATACACAGACGGCATTTAAAACTGTCAAGCTGGCAATTGTTCATGCTAGAAAAACAATTATTAAAGTAGCTGCACTAGGGTCGTTGGTTCGAATCCCAATCATGGCACTACCTGCCTGGAGTTTGCATGTTCTCCCTGTGTCTGCGTGGGTTTCCTCTGGGTACTCTGGTTTCCTCCCACACTCCAAAGACAGGCTGGTAGGTTAATTGGATCCTGTATAAATTGGCCCTAGTATGTGTACTGTATGTGTGTGAGTTAGGGACCTTAGATTATAAGCTCCTTGAGAGCTTTGACTGATGTGAATGTACAATTTATGTGTAAAGCACTGCTTAAATTGACAGCGCTATATAAGTACCTGTAATAAATAAATACTTAAAATGCCTTTTAAGCACAATTTATGCTTCAATAATGTATTATATATTTATGACACACATAGTATAGTTTTGATGTTGGTTCAGTTGCTAATGTAACAAAGCAAAGTAGTGATGGTACCTTAGGGACCACACATCTGATTTTGCTTAGAGGCATGGAAAAGTCTTGAATGTCCATGCATGAGACGCATAAACTCATCATTCCACCCAAACAAATAAACCACATACATAGTTTGTTATTTTTGGCACAGTAGTTTGAAGCAAACACTGGGTTGTGTATTTAATAGATAAATCTTTACGTAAAGAATGCTAACAAGGTATCTAACAACTCCAGGCAGAATTTCAACATAACAGCTAGGTTACTTAAGACTACCCAGAGCAGACTAGACAATCCATACTGCTGATACAAGCTGGACGACACACTCTCAAGGTATGTGAAGGTTACATTTTACCTCTTTAAGTTAATATTCATTGAGTATTTCTCAATTTTCACTGGCCAGTTGTGTGTTGAAATATATTTTGCCTCAGATATTAAAATCTTAATCAGTGTAAAAATATTGATACACAAGTGTTACTATCCATAGATAGTAATATTGTCAACTTATGTCTGATATACTGTATATATAAATAGAAAAAGAGAGAATCACTGACTCTGATCGGGGATGCGGACATCAGCTACCCAGCATTATAAGATTTATACACTATATTACCAAAAGTATTGGGACACCTGCCTTTACACACACATGAACTTTAATGGCATCCCAGTTTTAGTGTGTAGGGTTCAATACTGAGTTGGCCCACCCTTTGCAGCTATAACAGCTTCAACTCTTCTGGGAAGACTGTCCACAAGGTTTAGGAGTGTGTCTATGGGAATGTTTGACCATTCTCCCAGAAGAGCATTTGTGAGATCATGCACTGCTGTTGGACGAGTCCTGACCTCAACCCAATAGAACACCTTTGGGATGAATTAGAGCGGAAACTGCAAGCCAAGCCTTTTTGTCCAACATCAGTGCCTGACCTCACAAATGTGATTCTGGAAGAATGTTAGAACATTCCCATAGACAGACTCCTAAACCTTGTGGACAGCCTTCTCAGAAGAGTTGAAGCTTTTATAGCTGCAAAGGGTGGACCAACTCAACGGACTAAGACTGGGATGCCATTAAAGTTCAGGTGTGTGTAAAGGCAGGCGTCCTAATACTTTTGGTAATATAGCGTATGTGTGAATCACAAAGAAGTCAATTGCTGACTCTCTGGATCTGACCTTCACCTACCAAGCACAAAAAATTACTTTTTTTAAAGTTGGATAAACTATTACTTTGCAGCCAGTGGTTGTGTCATAAAATATATTTTAGTATCCGGAGAGATCAGATAACATAGTCTTCTAAAAACCCGGGACGGGGAACACAGTCAGTTAAAGAGAGGCTGCCAACCAGCATGAAGGCAGTGTTAGACTTTCATTCCACCATGCTTTCCAGACTGTGCTTGTAAAGCCAGAAAGTTTCCCAAGGGTAGTCAGTATGTTTGTCAGTATGTGCCCAATGGCTGATCCCCCCCCCCCCCAAAAAAAGCATAATCTATGAAAACGAATGCAGCCACCCCTTCTGAGAGCGAATTCACACTGCAACACCGAGCAGCAGAAGCGATTCAGCGCATCATGCGGCTCCCTTTTTTGTTTTTGTTTTCAAAAAACTTTGCTAAGTGTACAGAATGTACACTTCATTCACTGCAATGTAGGGCAGAGCGATGCCTTACATTGCAGTGCGATTCAGCACGGTGCGCTGCAATAAAATGCAGCATGTGTGCATGTTACCGCAGCAAGCACTAGACTGCACTGCAGTGTGAATGGGACACATAGGAAACAATTGTTTCCTGTGTGTCCCTGTGGTGACAGGCATTTTATCATGCGGTAAAACGTCTGTCACCACATATAGTGTAAATTCGCCCTAAGGACTGGGAAGCTGAAATGTAATTTTTTTTTGTTTTTAGTTATCCTTTATGGTAGATCTAAACCTAGCCACTAACTAGCCACTAGACACCCGTAAAGGTAAGAAGCCTTTACTGCAGAAGATTAGGAGGGGACTTTATCAAAACTAGAGCAGCCATAATCTGGAGCATCTGTGCATGGCAACCAATCAGCTGCAAGCTCAAATTTTCAAAGCTTAATTGAACAAGCTGAAAATAGATTCTGATTGGTTTCCATGCACAGCAGCTCCAGATTCTGTTTGCTAGGGGTTTGATAAATTCACTCCTATGTCTGTTCATAATTTTTGGGAAAATGGCTATAGTTTTACTTTAACAAGTGTGAATAAATGAATGGGCACTGCTTTTGCCTAGCACAGCACAGCACAGCACAGCACAAATAATTTGAAACAGAAAAATAAGTTATGTGGTCTGATTATTATTTAATATGATTATTATTATTATCATTATACAGGAAGGATTTATGTGGTATCGACAGTTTACACAGCGCTTTACAACTTGAGGGTAGACAGAACAAATACAAAACACTTTATTACAGTAGGAATTAGAGGGCCCTTACAGTGATGCGCCTCTATCCCTGCATAAACATATCTAAAAAAGCAAAAGTTTGCCCTGGGACTTTAAATGAGGTGCAACACACAGCCACTAAATGCATTTTATACAAATTTATTAATACATGTATTAATAAATTAGTACAATTCCTCATTACAATACATGAAAAACCAATTAAATATTGTCAAGCTGATTCATAATATTTCCATAATAAATTACATATATAATAAAAATGTTCCAAATGTCAATGCATAATATAGTTGAAAAATGCATCCTAAAAACCCAACACATTTGGCAAATCTCGGTTTGCTTTCTCAAGAGTAGATCCATATATGAATGTCATAAACAAAAAGAGACCCCCCTAAGGGAAACGGGACTTTAAAGGCCAAAGGAACACCACAAATTATATAAAAAGTTTAAATTTAATATTGAAGGTTAAAAATCACAGCAATACATGTATATATAGAAAAAAAACAATATATGGTAAATACAAAAATGAAAAGGAATATAAAATCATATCCTGATCATTGAAAGTCTGGTGATAAAGCACTGGTTTCCAAAACACCCTATGCGTTTCGGGAGATACCCTTCCTTAGGGGTGTGGATATGGGAAATCATATGCATAAATTGCTTTTCTGTAATAAAGAATATAAAAGTAGTAGCGTATGCAAAAAGGCAATATACACAATCATTTTTTTGTGCATTTACATATTGGGACAAAGTCATATATGACAAATGATTGTGTATATTGCCTTTTTGCATACGCTACTACTTTTATATTCTTTATTACAGAAAAGCGATTTATGCATATGATTTTCCATAGCCACACCCCTAACGAAGGTTATCTCCCGAAACGCGTAGGGTGTTTGGAAACCAGTGCTTTATCACCAGACTTTCATGATCAGGATATGAGTTTTATATTCCTTTTCATTTTTGTGTTTACCATATAGTGTTTTTTTCTATATATACATGTATTGCTGTGATTTTTAACCTTCAATATTAAATTTATACTTTTTATATAATTGTGGTGTTCCTTTGGCCTTTAAAGTCCCATTTCCCTTAGGGGGGGGTCTCTTTTTGTTTATCGCAGTTGGGGATGTTGGCCAACTGACACCTTACTCTACTTCGATGAGTGTCCTCTACATATATGAATGTCTGTAAAGTAAAACATCAATTTGAAGTATGTCACACAATACGTAATAAATGGTATTATTCAATGCTCAAGAGCCACCCCAAGGACCCAATATTTACAAATCAGCTAGAATTCAATGCACATGGCACTATTTCCCAAAGGCGACCATCAGGGACGTCTGACCTAGGAGCTGTGGGAATGGGACCGCGAGGACCCAGGGGGACAAACAAAAGGTAGATATAGCGTGGGAGTATCGAAGATACATCTGATCAATAATGTCACCCAAAATGATAGCTGTAAAGGAAAATTGTGTCTAATTTTGTTATGTATTTAGATCTAAAACAATAGTGTCAGACAGAAATGAAGTACTAAAAAAGCAACAGTATACAATACAGTGGACAAAACCAACCAGATAAATAATAAATTGTTCTGCTAACAGATATGCCGCGATAGATAAGCTAAAATAGAGGAGACCTATCTCCAATGAATTAGTTGCAAGAAAAAAACAAAAAACACCACAAATCGTTCACATCTGTGCATTGCTATGTGTCGTAGGGCTGGTGCATTACTTACTACTGTATATGTGCTTTGGGATCTAGTTCAGAATTATTGGGAATGCACTGCAACACTCAGATACAGCTCATTCTACCACAATACGTTTTAACGTGCCACCACAAGCACATAGGTGTTCTTTCAACCTACAATGGCTCTTCAAAACCTCCAACATCCTTTAACATTATACTATCCTAACCCATGATAAAATTGACAAGAGACCAAAACTCACCTACATTTTTAATATTGCAGTTTTGCATACATTTTCAATATGTCGCTGTGTGCTGTTTAACAAAAAAAGAGTATGTCCTTCAATAATGTGAAAGTACAGGTTGTACAGCTGTAAGATTTCTCACTGTACTCTATTGGTGACAGTATTGTGGTGCTCCATTGTTCTCTCATGATTTACACTCACTAAAGAAGCAGCAGAGACACCCCCTTACCAATATGTTAGTTTAAAAGCATCATAAAATTGTTTTGTGTATTTACGACTGCTCACTAATCATGCTTGCAAAAGCTAATTTATCACCCCCTAAAAAGCATATTAATTAAATAAGTTACCTGTACTGTAGGTGCAAACCTTAAATGGTGACTCCGCCGTGAAGGTCCTTGTTCACCCACTTCCTGTGACTGGGTGACTATGTTCTATCCCTGGCTCCAAGTTGTCATCATAGTCATTCTGTCATATGTGCTTCTGATGGGGACTGAATTTTGCCCAGCAGGGGATAAACATCTGGAACGCAATGGCCTGATAGTTTCAGTGTTATCCAGGCCATTGTGTTCCAGATGTCAATCCCCTACTGGATATTATGACAGGCGTTTGTTCTTTTTATATAATGTAAGTGTTCTACTTTTTTAAATAAATTCAGTGGCTACAGTTTTACACTATGTGGAGGCTTCTTGTATTTTTATGGTCCCATGGAACACATGATATATTCAACTAAGAGATAACCCTATCATGAGATTGAGATGTGAGACCCTCAGAATTGTCTGCTGACCACCATATTCTTCAACTATATAAGCGTGGTTGACTCAGTGCTACGGTACTTGAGTCCACACACTCTGGTAAGTGCAATATCTCCTTTGGTGGTGGATGTTCACACATAGGTGATTGTTACACAATTTGTGATTGTTGACATCCATAAACAACAAGATCGCACCAGGATCCTTTTATTTTTTTTTGGGGACCTTTTATTTATCACATAAACTGGACTAATGTTTATATATATTCTTTGAATTTTTTTTGGAATATTTTGCACATTGCACCTTATTGTACATTTTGTATTTAAATGTATGGATGACACTAAGATTTCACATTCTAGGATATGTTTTAGCGCTACACTTTTATAATACATAGATATTTAATTATGCCTGTTTCCCTGTTGGTAAGATTTCTCTTTACTTTCTTTCTCGGTGACATCCTATCACATCTTGATTAACAAGGTGTCAGTGGAACTAGAAATGGGAGAATATTTTGCCAGCAGGGAAAGGGGTTTTATTGCTGTTTGTGTCTTTGGTAAACAGATCTCCTCGTATTTAAAACACAAACATGTTAAGCCCTCCAATATAACAATGATTCAAGACAGAGGAAAATCAGTATTATGGAAATGGCCATGCCAGAGTTCACATTTAGGTACAAATGAAATCTATGGCACAATCAGCAGCAGGCCATTTCAGCAAGACATCCTACAATAGGCAAGAGCTGAAACTGTTGTGTGACAGAAGACCTTCTTGCCACTGCACAGGTCTCATCAACAGCTGCTGGAAATGTTTATTAAAGCGGAGTTCCAGCCTATTTTGCAACTTTAGTGATTCCTGGAGTGCTCGCTATGCTGATCAACAATTGGGCATTTTCAATTTTTTTCGGGGGTCCCTTACCTTATTTTCAGGGCATTTTTGATTGTACTTCCTCCTTCTCCCCCCTCTGTGGCCACGGCTACCGACATCACTTCCGCCTTTGCATTGCATCCTGGGAGCTGTTTGTCATCACTTCCAGGAGGCTGGAATCAGGAAGAACTCCCATAACACTCCCTGGAATCAGGAAGAAGGATACAGCAGATTACACTGAGGCTTCAGATGCCCACATCCAAGATGGCCACGCACAGACAGCGTTTTTATAAGTAAGATTTTGACTAAAATCCAATACTGTACACCTTGTAAGTATGAGAATAGCGGTTCTGTAAAGGGCAATCGATTAGTATTATAGGGGTATTTTTAGTTAAAAAAGGTATTAGAGGCCGGAACTCCGCTTTAACCACTTGCCAACCGCCGCACGACTATTTACTGCGACAGTCAGCCCCCTACAGGCAAAACTACGTAGGGCTACGTCGCTCACCCACGAGCCTCTAGGGGGCGAGCGGGCGCCAGCCCCTGCTCATTCACTAATATCCCCGCGCGAGTGACCGGTGGCTCCGATGTCAGCCGGTCACTCGCGATCTCCCGCTGAACAGGGAGAAAGGCAGACGGCTAATGTAAACAAAGCCGCCTGTCATTCTCCCTGGTGTAACTGCAGAGATCATACGATCCTGCTATGTAGGATCATATGTCTCTGTGGTTACATCACCAGCCACGCCCCCTCCCCCACAGTTAGAATCACACCCCTAGGGATACATTTAACCCACTGATCACCAATAAAGTTAACCCCTTCCCTGCCAGTGTCATTTTTACAGTAACAGTGCATATTTATAGCACTGATTACTGTAGTAATGTCACCGGTACCCCCAAAAGTGTCAAAAATGTCAGTCAAGGGTCCGATCTGTCCGCCGCAATGTCGCAGTCCCGCAAAAAAAAAAAATCGCAGATCGCCGCCATTACTAGTAAAAAAAAAAAACAATAAAAATGACAGAAATCTTTCCAGTAGTTAGTAGACGCAATAACTTTTGCGCAAACCAATCAAAATACGCTTATTGCGGTTTTTTTTTACCATATGTAGCAGAAAACAAATTGGCCTAAAATGTTGAAAAATTTTGATTTTTACATTTTTTTGGGGAATTTCATATAAAAAAAATGTGAAAAATATTGTTATTTTTTCAAAATTGTCACTCTTTTTTGTTTATAGCGCAAAAAGTAAAAATCGCACAGGTGATCAAATACCACCAAAAGAAAGCTATGTTTGTGGGGAAAAAAGGACGTCAATTTCATTTGGGTACAGCATCGCACGACCGCGCAATTGTCCGTTAAAGTCACGCAGTGCCAAATCGCAAAATAGGCCCTGATCTTTGAGCAGCCAAATCCTCCGGGGCTTAAATGGTTAAGGTAGTGGTCAATATAAGACGAGTTCATGAGTTTCTCAGCCTATTGTTTTATTTCAACAATTTATTAAAGCAGAACTATACTCACCTCCACTCCAGCAATGAAAACTCCCTCATTGACACCATCTTCTCGCCAGCTTCAGGATGTTTGGCCATCGTTATTGGCCTTGCTAGGGTGACATAACTCCCTCGCATGCGTATTGGAATTACTTAATCCTGGCACCAATCAGATTACAGAATTGTCTACTTAGTTCAGTTTACAGAGGAAGATAAAATCTTTTGGTGCAGAAGAAACAAGATCTATTTATAGCTAGCTAGCATAACCACCCTTTATCCCTATTATTAACCATTCCTCCAGCGAATCTGCATGTACATGTTTTCTGTGTGCATCGGACACGAATGAGTGAATGTTCTTTAGGCTATTTTCTCTTCTGAACAAATGTTCTTTCATTATGGGCAGTAGTAAAATACCACATTAAGGCAGCTACATGGAGCTGAGGAGCATTGGAAATGCATAGGGTTTCAAACAGGAGATACAATGTAACAATTCTAGAAAACAATACAGAAAATTTGCAAATAAATTAGCAATGTAAAATGTAAAATCTTGTCCCCACAAACATTCTCACAGGTGCTGTATATATAAAGAATTACACTTCCCTTTGTCTCCCATGAATAAATGAGATACAACTTTCCTTTGGTTTTCTCACTCTTTTCAGAATTTTGTTTACAGGAATACCAGGAGATGGATGAACAGGAAGATCAGATAGCAATAGTTGGAATAGGATGCAATTTCCCTGGAGGTTAGTGTATGAAACCAAAAGATGTTATAAGAAATGTAAATAAATAAATAGAAAGTTAAATCACATTTCTGATATATAAAGGGCACCAGCATAGGTGTGCGCAGGGGGTGTGCCAGATGTGCTTGGGCACACCCCATTCACTCTGTGCAGTGCCAGCTCCACCTACTGCTTCCCCCTCCCCCCGAAGTGCTGCTGGCTTTTTCTCCTCTTCTCTCCTCTGCCCCAAGCTGCTGCGGGGGAAGTTTCTGGCTGGAGAGCAGGGGGAAAGGGCTAGTTAATAAGTCTTTTACCGGACCCTTCCTTTTCTAAATGAACATAGTGAGCACACTCACTCACTGTGTTCATTTATAACTGAAGAATAGTAAACTGTGCTTACTATGCTTTTGTTTGAGAATGAACAGGAAGTCGCTCAGCACAGAGCACTTTCTATTCATTCACTGACCAGTGCAGCTGAGGCTGCAAAGAAAGGTATGTGTGTTTGAACTTAGGGTGGCACATTCTAATGCAGTAGGCTGCGCACACCTATGGTCACCAGCATAATTGTAAGACATTATGCAAACTGATTGAGTCAGCATCAGCTGGTCTTACCTGCTGTTTGAATGCTTCTCGTCCAGCAAAATACCGGTACATTGATGGAAAGTAAGGGTGATATCTCAGTCATTGCTGCAGCTGCCGTGATGACTGAGGTATCAGAATTTCCAGCCAACAATTTTGATGCCAGTAAAATTAATCTGAACAGCCGCTGGATTACTTTTACAGGCGATGGAAGGGGGTCCCACCCCCTCCCACCGCCACAGCCCTTATGGGGCTCTCCTGTGCGATCAGGGAGCCTGGTAAAGTTGGGAAAGTAAACAACAACTGATGTTGTTCCTCCCACTGTGTGACGTCATAAACCAGAAATTAAAACAATTATTTCCCTTCCAGTTTTGGCTGTTTGTTTACCTGCCAGTCACCAGCCGATCAGACCGATCTGCGTCTGATCGGCTACATTGGAAGCCATAGGAGCACTCTGGGGTCTAAAAGACCCCAGATCTCTCCATAAAGGGTAGCTGTCATGGCCCATGCTGTCACAAGAGATGTTTTCATCCGTTGTAATAGCAATTAAGTTAATAAAAAAAAAATGTAAAAGTGTAAAAATATTTTTTTTTTTTTAAATAAATAATAATAAAAAATAAATAAAAAGAATTTTACACACCCTCTTCCGCCTGTGCTTGTGCACAAATGCAAAAGCACATACTAGTCCCACACGCATATTTAAATGGCGATTGCACCACACATGTGAGGTATTGCAACAAATGTCAGAGTAAGAACAATAATTCTAGCTTCAGATGTCATGTGTAACCCCAAACTGGTAACCTGTAAAGGCTTTTAAACTGTTGCCTATGGAGATTTTTAGGTACTGTAGTTTGGCCTTGTACCACAGGCAGATGCAATTATAAAGTGTGACATGTTTGGTATCTATTTACTCAGCATAACATCATCTTTTATATCTACCAACATTGGGTATGATTTTGTGCATTAAAATTCATTAAAGTGTATTTTTTCCAAATTTGCATTGGAAAAACCGCTACGCAAATACGGTGTGACATAAAAATATGCAACACCCACCATTATATTAGTGCCTCTGCTTTAAAATGATATAATGTTTGGGGGTTCTAAGTAATTTTCTAGCAAAATAATTATGTTTTATACATGTAGGAGAGGAATGTCAGAACTGGCCCGGTATGGAATTGGTTAATATAAACAGTCCCTGCCCAGCCTGGCTATCTTATCACAGGCTTTGTTTTTGACTATCCAAGTTTGCTACGTGCTCTGACCATTTGTTTAATTCTTGGTAATCCAAGTCTGCTGCCGGAACTGAGCAATGACCTGTACCTTCCCTACTGTGTCTGCAACCAACTTTGTCACCTGGATTGTCACTGCAGTGCACCTTCCAGCTCCAGACCTACTTCCTGGTACCTTCTTATATCTCAGTCCTTGTCTTAAATAGGGTGAACCTGTGGTCAGCAAGCAGCAAAGCCCATCTCCATCTTCAGGAGCCGTGATAAATACTGACTGGCCCTTAGACTCTATACCCTGGGAAATCCTGCATCACCTGCTCTCACGAGGGACCATTCTCTCTTAGAGTCCTCCAGCATGTTACAACTTCCAGGGCTAATCTGCCCTGTAGTGTCCTGCTCTAACGTGAACCTGCTCTCAGAAAACACTTCTTAGGTATGCCTACCAACTCTCTTGGGTATCCTTTATAGTGTAATTAGAGGGTCCACACCAGCATAGCCACCACTGGGACATTGATGTTCTGAGGCACTGTTGACCACAGAAGCAGGTCTACGAGAAACAAGTAGCGGTCCGCCTATTCCACCATTACAATTTCAAGGTTTTACCTCTTGAGGAATGGCCTTTGTAAAAGAACTGTACATTTTTTTCCATAAAAAAGCTGTCTTTGAGTACTAGTAAAGTTATTCTCCTTAGGCTGAGATGATATCATTAGTCAGTTCCAGACAGAAAATAGAATTTCCTCAGTCTCCTCTCCTTGTGTGACCAGATCCCAGCATTATAACTCTGTCAAAAGCTAATAGGCTGCAACAGGAGGCTTATACTGTATATGTCAGAATATGTGAACTCAGCCAAGAACTGCCTGGCCCCCAGGATCTACTTAATTGTGCAATCTCTGACCCAGCATCTCAGTCCAGGAAGTAGATGCAGACCCTGAATGATGCCTGAACAAAGATGGCACTTGTGGAGACAGAGAAAAGCAGATGAAGGCATTATCAGGGGAGTATTATGATATCTTTGAGAGGGAATAAATACCTGCAAGGGTAGTATGCATTTATGTACCATGAAGTAATATATGAGATGCTAGGTCCACTTCAACAATATATTGTTAGATATTTTTGTTTGCTTATGTTTTAGCAACTATGCTTTTTAATTATTGTAATGATTTCTTTAACAGGGGAAGGACTTGATAACTTTTGGAAAGTTATTGTTGAGGGAAGGAGCTGCACAAGTGAGATACCAGAGGAAAGATTTAATTCCAAACGTTGGTGTGATCTAGATAATACCAAGCCAGGAAAAATATGCACCAGCCGAGGGGCTTTTCTAGAAGGACAAGTGTATTCTGTAAGGTTTGGGACACAGCCCTAAGGCCCCTTTCACACTTATGCGGCACGATTTTCCACGATTTTGCCACAAAAACGCTGCGTGATTTTGACGCGACTTTGCCGCGATTTTGAGCAATGGCTCAGGGCTATATACCTCAAAACGCATTAAAATCATGCCAAAGTAGTGCAGGAACTACTTTGAAGTCGGTGCGACTTCAAAATGCACTGATATGAATGGGGCTCATTGAAAATAATGGAAAACGACTTGTCATGCGATTTTGCGGTCCAAAATCGCGGGACAAGTCGCACTACAATGAAAGGGGCCTAAATTGCTTGCCAGTAAAAATACATAATATTTAATAGTAATAGTAACTGGAAATATAAGTATATAATCAGGAGTAAACAGGAACTTTCAGGAGAAACAAAAAATTGTTCTCTATAATTACTAAATGTTGCAATTTTTACTCTGCACTGCAGATACTGTATTTCAAGCTCATTATGAGGCTGATCACTTTTTTAAATGTAATGCTCACAAAGCTAGTGAATACAGCAAAGCTGTGTTAACTTAGAATATCCTTGAACATGCAAATTTTCTTTTAAGAGTTTTAATTACACATGAATGATGTGAAAGCAGATTCACTGTATTTTCTTTGCTAAGCAGCCATTCATTTAGCAAAGTGATTTTCTCTACTGTTTTGGTAAACTGACCCCCATGACTAAGTGCTTAAAGCAGAACTAAACTCTCTCAAACAACATTAACTTTTTTTAAATAATCAAATTGTTAAAACTTTTCGATGGTCTCCTTAAAATCTTACTTAAAAGTGCATAAATATCATCTCATTTCAATCAACAAGTGCATAATAAATGTATAATCGAATACATTATTCAATATGATAAATAAATAAAGCATTTGGTATTAATTGTGAATTGGCAAAATAAATAAAAAAATAAATAAACAAAATAAATAAAGAAAAACCATTACAAAAATAAATGTATTTCAAAATCCATAAAAGAGAAAAATAACAATATTCAAAATGTCTGTGCAAATCAAAATCAAAAGTACATAATCTCCACTCTACCGTAAAGTGCAATGTGCTGTGCAAATCTTTAAATGTGCAAAATCAGTACCCGGTGTCCTTCACCTTAAAGGATAAAAGAAATAATCACCCTCCTCAAAAGTGTACACAAAAATTAATTAATTTTAGGAGATAACCACATAGGCAATACAATCTTAAACAGGTAAAATCACATAAACCAATTGTTCCTTCTAGCAGCTCATGGGTTAACTACCTTCAATATTCCTAAGGTCAGTGTTTCAAATCATTATGCTGTAGTGTCATGCCCGACACTAAGGTACAGTATTTAGCTCATATGATGTATTAGCACAGTCAGCTCCAGACGTGACCACAAGCTGTGAGTGAATGGGCTCTTGAGAGATGAAGTCACTTAAAGTGTGGCTCCACACTACGCATTTCGACATCTGTTGTCATCAGGAGGTGAAGGACAACGAGTGCTAATTTTGCGCATTTAAAGATTTGCACAGCACATTACACTTTGCCATGGAGTGGAGATCATGAACTTTTGATTTTGTTGTGCCCAGACATTTCAGACATGTTATTATTTATATCCTTTACGGACTTTGAAATAAATTAATTTTTGTGGAGATTTCATTTATTTTGTGTATTTATTCATTTTGACAATTCACAATTTTCGCCAGATGGTTTATTTATTTTCTTAATTATTTTTATACAGTTTACAAAAGAACATCAAACAGAGTAGACAAGAAAAAAGTGTCCACCCCCCCCAAACAGGCACCATCACCCTAAACATCAGTCAGGAGAACCGAGTTCAGAAGGTCAGTGCAGGCCCATGCCAAAAAAACACAGGCCAGCACCGGCCCCCGGAGGTGAATTCCCCTAAGCTTCAAATGATCAAGCCCCCTTCAGCACATGGCTAAACACAATATCGAAACAGTTCAAAGTTCAACCTCATCAGCAACATAAAGTACAGAATATCGGATACATTAGTGCACAATTCAAATTGTAGAATGCAAACTACATTACGCAGGGCCAGTGTCTAATTTAACTGATAAATAGAATACATCTAACCCACCGTATTTGAGGATTCAACCCACGCCCTCCAAACCTTCTCAAATTTCTTGGGGCAACCCCTAGATACGTAGGTCCCCTTCCAAAATAAAAGCGAAGGAGGGGATGGTTTATTATTTTTTAACATACTGAATAATGTTTTCGATTATGAATTTATTATGCCCCTGTTGATTGAAATGAGATGATATTCATACACTTTTAAGTAAGATTTGAAAGAGACCATCGATTAGTTTTAGCGCGGTCACCATTTAATTACTTATTGGTTGCACACCTGGGAGACTATGTCAATTCCAATATCTGACTTGGAGACCTTTTGGAAATATATATATATATATATAAACATTTGTTATTATGTAAAATACAACAAAGTGCAAACATTAAGAAATCAACCCAAAGAGAAAAAAATAATAATAATACAATGAACCTTGTTTTTCTGCATCCTAGAGTTCATATGTTTGACAACAAACTGTTTGGAATTCATAATTCAGAGTCTGACCACATGGATCCACAGCACAAACTACTGTTGGAATGTACATATAGGGCTCTCGAAGATGCTGGGTACCCCATAGAGAGCATCAGTGGAAGTGACACCGGAGTCTTCATAGGTAGGGAAAGTACAAGGCACTTGAATTATATGTCTGCACTGTTCATAACATCTTTTGAAAATTCTCAATTTTAGCAGTAATTCAGGTCAGACATGCTTGGCTTGTAAAATACAGTGAAGAACATGAATTATATGAAAAGTTCAGTTACGGCTGGCAACAAACATTCAGCCCACTGTATTGAAATACTTATTCTTTCTTTTTTAGATGTGCTTCTTCCTAAAAGGAAACATATACTGAGAGACCTCCCTTTGAAAATTTTAGTTGCCTGGTTGTCTCTGGTTTCAGTACTTTCTTAGACAGACCTGGAATAATCATAGCGATAAGGAAAGTCAGAGTAAAGACAGAATTCCAAATTTACATAGTTGTTTTCAGTTTTATCTGTGTTTAGTGATACATAAAGTACTGAAGTTGTCATGGCAGCCAGGGATCTTTCATTTTCCAAAGGTGTGGTCAGAACTACAGTTCATCTATAAGTTCAAATATTCAGGGTGTTTATGGCTCAGAGTTTCCCTTGGGTTTGGTAAAGTGGTCAAACACATGAAACCAATAGGAATTCTATTGAATGTCTCAGAGCAAGAGAAGTGGCAGCATCCACACATTTATTAGTACAAGTGCTCTTTACATTTTATTTTAGTTAAATTTTAGCCCCACCCCCCATACTTTCCTTTCTAGCAACCGTCTTCATACTCCACCGCCTTCAGATGTGTAAACACCTGCTGCTCTTACCACATGCTGTAGTTCTTTTCACCGACTCGTACCTTCCTACAGGATATGAACTTTCTATACAGGTGATACTGTGGTGACAATTACTTGAGAACTAACAGCTGAGAACTAAATTAACTGACAGTTTTTCAAATCTCTTAAGAACTCTATTGGTGAGGTCGATGCACTTGATTCCCCATGTCTGAATACTTTGGGGGTTACCATAGAGAAGTCTATTTTATTTTACAGTCTAGAGAATGTAGGACTGCTCTTCCTTCAGTAGAGGGAGGGACACTACAACATGGCTGGCAGAGTTAGGTTTGCAGGAATTTTAGGAAACTAGTCAGATTCATTTACCAAAGAGGTTTTTTACTTGCACACAACTGGATGATTGAATTGAGCAAAGGTTCGGTTCACTCCTCCAGTCATGGCATAATAATTTTCTATAATATTGAATAGAAGATGATATTGACAAGTGGCATTGTGGCTTTGCCAGTGATATCTTTCTGGATTGAAGACAGGGTGGCATAAGACAGGGAAGTGGGGTGGGGGGTGCTGGGGCAAGGGATGCTTTACTATAAGTATAAAGGCGCAGTAACACTTTAAAGTGGATGGAAACCTGATTCACGAAATTTGACCTAGGCACATCTATGTGCAGTGTTTTCTTACATCTCTCCAAAGCACTAAGTCCTGTAGCTTTCTCCTGCTTCGTCCTTCTGTTATCAGCTTGATAACTTCTGACAAGTTCTCTGTCAACTGAGATAAAACCAGGCTGAATTTGGTGTAGGGATGGGTGTTATACATAGATTAGCAGAGAGCTGGTCTATTTACAGCACATTCCTTCCTTGCTCTGCCTATGTGGAGTTAAGGTGTGTGCTTTTCCTTCAATCAGCTGTCACATAATGTATACCAACACAACACTCCCAGTGCAGAACAGGAAGAGTGAATTTCTAACACGATGTGCACACTCTAAAGAATATATTAAGCTGAAGACAGCAGATATGGATGTAAAACTAATCTCTGTGTATCATCTGAGGCTGTTCACTTCACTGGGTATATGAGAGGGTTTACATCCAATTTAGGCTAATTTTAAGTAAACATTTACAAAATGCACATTCCTTATTCTTTTTGTTAAACAATCCTTTTATTTTGCAGGTCTCATGAACAAAGATGCAGAATTTGTTTATAATAATTATCCTGAAACGATCAATCACTTCAGTGCAACAGGCACTGCAACAGGCCTAGCAGCAAACAGGATATCATATCAATTCAATTTTACAGGACCTTCTATGTCAATTGATGCTGCCTGTGCTTCCTCCCTTGTTGCACTATATTATGCATGCCAATCCATCAGACAAGGTACTGTATACTAAAGGCCACCATAGCAGTGGGTGATTGGATTGTATTAGCCTCCCAAGCAACTGTTTAGGGCAATACTTCCCTAAACAAATAGCTGCATTGTAAATTCCTTCATGGTTTTTGTAATTTAGGGCAATTAACTACAGATGCCTCCAAAACTAGCTTATCATCATTACACAATAGTGTACATTTAGAAAAGGTTAGGTAAAATTCCCTTACTTAGCAGTGCCTAATAAGTTGACCATACACTAAAAGAAATTAAATTAAAATGAACTTGAAATAGAGTGATTTCAACATTGACAGTGATAACCAGGTTGTATTTGTAGTAAATACTGCCTTTATTTAAGTCCAATCAAAAGTGATAATTTAGTTATAGCTGGAGTTTGGTGGGTTCAGTTTGCCCCGGTGCCTTATTTATCTCCAACAGTGAGATACCTCTGTCATATTTCCTAAATTCTGTTCCTATTAACTTGGAGGTTTTGAAAGTTTCCTTTGTGTGTTTCATCTCCTCGTGTTATATGCTTTATAATATAAAATAGATTTAAAAAAATTCAAAAGGGATTGTGTGACCCAAAAACTAAAGCATACTGCATTCCCCAAAATATTAGGTGGTTTATTTTACAGCATCTACTAATAACTGATTTATTGAAAATTCTGAATAGACTGATCCTTATAGGAGAAGTAGGAGTTAAGTAAAAACACAAGCAAACCTTCATACTTGTTGGAAGAACAAGCAGCAAGTTGCTTTTCTATATTGTGACTACATATGCATTATACCTGTCTATGCAGCAGGTGCTGCTGTAGTATTATAGTGTAATGTATTCAAGAAGCTTCCAGCGCATCATTTCAATACTCTGCCAACAATACTTACCTTCATGCTGCAGCACCAGTGTTGAGATGCAGCTGTCCCACACTTGTGATTGGAACAAAGTCCCTCTTTCCTCCTCATTTATTCCTCATTTTGGTCTGATCTATATAGTTGTATATAAAATGCACTTTTAATCTTTCAAAATGTGTTTCCCAGTGCTAAACATTTTATCCAATTTCTAAATTGCTGCATTTATTTATTTTTTTTTAAATACATTTTTATTGGGTTTTCCAAAATACAAGGCACAGAGTAACAACATCAAACAGTAACCACGTGCATGTAAACAAGATTAGCAAGTAATTCCAGATGGGGTAGACCATCCATATATACAGTTTCAACATGTGAACATAAAGATGATAAACATATTCGAACATTAGTCTCCTAGAGACAACCATGTGAGTAGTTCGTGGTTCAATAAGGTTATGAGAGCGTTAGTTCGCTGGCAAGTGCAGCCCTCCCGTGACACCCGACTGGGAACATTTGTAGCCCCGGAAGGTTGCACCCACCTCCGCCCCGTGCAAGGACTGATGAAGAAAAAAAAATAAAAGAATACAAGGAAGAGAAACAAAAAGAGGAAGAGAACAATGACAGCCATAAGTGTAGCCTTAAGAAGCCCTGTAGGCCTCCCACAAACTCCATCTTTCCTTAAAACAAGTAAAGGTTAAAGCTGAGCAAGATAAAATACTTTCATATTCATGAGATTCATAAATTGTTGCATTTATAAATGTCAAAAGCCAGTATAAAGGAACAGTAGTGGTAAAAAAAAGCACTTGTGGGTTTAACTAATCATTTTTTTTTATATGATGCTCCCTTTACGGGGCGTGGCAGGAGGTGTGTCCTATGCCTACATACTCTTGCTAATAGGTGTCCCTCATTCCCATCTCAAAAACAGACAGGTATGCATTATGCCAGTATGCCAGTGTAGCCAGACATTGTCTCTGATTACCCCCAGAGTAGTACAATGTCACCATAGTGCTCTGGTGACAGTATTAAAAAAGAAAAAAATATATAAAACACATTGGCACCAGAGATGTGAAGAGGGAGCAGGGCCAAACCAGGCATGTGTGTCTGTGAATGCACACAGCCCGGCTCAGAAGTGAGCCCCCAGGCGTGCCCCCATAGCAAGTTGCTTGCTATGGGGCACACCAGGGGCAAACCTAGAACCATCTTGGGGCCCTTTACAGAGTTCCTCCTTACATCAGAGTCCACAGAACTGCCCCTTACATTTGAGTTCCCACTTACATCAGAGTTCCCAGTGTTCCCAGAGCCACTTTTACATCAGAGTTCCCCTTTATAGTACATCAGAGCCCACAGGCTTCCCCTTTACAGTGCAAGGGGGAACTGTGCGGACCCTGGTGTAAAGGGGGACTCTGTGGACTCTGATGCAAAAGGGAATTCTGCGGACCCTGATGTAAAGGGGAACTCTGCGGACCCTGACCAGCCTGAGCCGAGCACAGCCGATTACTAATCTGACAGCTTTGGAACCGAGCATGCGCAGCATTGGAGCTGACCAGTTCGCAATCGGCTGAGCTTGGCTCCCGGGGGTGTGGTGGTCTACTGGTCAGGTGAATTTAAAAGCGACTGCAAATTTGAGCGGTGGAAGAGGAAGCCTGGGGTATACCAGAGCCATGTCCTTCGACCCTGGTAGTTCCGCCACTGGGGCACACGCAGAAGTGGAGGAGCAGGGGTGTCGGCAGGGAACCTCAGAGGAAGAGGTTTGGGCCACTCTGTGCAATACCTTTGTATTTTATTTTAAACAATTATACTTTACAACCACTTTAACCTCCAACTAGTCCTCAAAAAATAAAATATCAAGACTAAGAACTGTCATTAATCTCAAATCCTGCCATTTATTTACTAGGTTTATTTAGGCTTTGAAAAAGTAAATGCATTATCCATTTTTTTATGCAATAATCATTTTACAGGAGATTGCAAGATGGCAATATGTGGCGGTGCCAGCTGCATTCTTGATCCCCATACCTATGTCACTCTCAGTAAGGCAAATATGATTTCCCCTGATGGAACGAGTAAACCGTTTTCCCAAAAGGCAGATGGCTATGGAAGAGGGGAAGGATGTGGTGTTGTTGTTCTCAAACCTTTAAAGCAGGTAAACTATAATTCATTTCCTCTACATGTGCTAAAAAAAAAAAAAAAAAAAAAAATGATTGCCAAATATGAACTATTGAGCTTATAAACAACTCATCAGTGTGAAATCAGTGATTATCTTCAGTGCGGTAATAATGCCCCGGTTAACATTGAACTGGGCTAAAATCAGAAAGTTAAAAATCTGCTGCACTGAGATTTTACATACCATTTTACATACCATCTAACAGGCTAAGTAACTAATCACATTAGCCCTCTTCCCGCTGCCTCTTCCCCGGCTCTTTAAGGAAATTCAAATGCAGGGAGGCAGAGGCGGGCATTCCAATCATGGGAACCTTGTAATTGGCTGTCACAGAAGTCGCATGATCACAAGCTCCCAATCACAAGTATGCATCGTGAGCTTCCTGTTAAATTTTACTTACTGTGCTGTGAGTCTGCAGTGAGCACGCTTTCGCCACAGAAGCCCATTTCCCATGGACCAATATATGTGGCAGCTTGACGTAAAAAGCCCACCCACCCACCAAGTGGCGACATATATGCACATGACTAGTGGGAACAGGTTATATCTTCCAAAGCAGGTTTGATTCTAATTGTTGGCTGTAAGGAACCTCTAAGTGACATTTTTTATTTTTTATGTGAGAGGGTGCAAGGTGCCTGCAAGACTGTCACAGCATCACAAGCAAGAATGCTCCAGATCACCAGAATACAGACCATCTTTTCTTTAAACAGAAGTCTAGGAAGATTTATATCATCATGCACCCCATTGTGAATGGTCAAACAGTTAGCACACATAAAGTCAGGTCTATAAATATTGGGACATCGACACAATTCTAATCTTTTTGGCTCTATACACCACCACAAGGGATTTGAAATGAAAAAAAGATGGGCTTTAACTGCAGACTTTCAGCTTTAATTTGAGGGTATTTAGATCCAAATCCGGTGAACGGTTTAGGAATTACAACAGTTTGTATATGTGCCTCCCAATTTTTAAGGGACCAAAAGTAATGGGACAGATTAACAATCATAAATCAAACTTTCACTTTTTAATACTTGGTTGCAAATCCTTGGCAGTCAATTACAGCCTGAAGTCTGGAACACATAGACATCCCCAGACGCTGGGTTTCATCCCTGGTGATGCTCTGCCAGGCCTCTACTGCAACTGTCTTTAGTTCCTGCTTGTTCTTGGGGCATTTTCCCTTCAGCAAGTGAAATGCATGCTCAATCGGATTCAGGTCAGGTGATTGACTTGGCCATTGCAAAACATTCCACTTCTTTCCCTTAAAAAACTTTTTGGTTGCTTTCGCAGTATGCTTCGGGTCATTGTCCATCTGCACTGTGAAGCGCCGCCCAATGAGTTCTGAAGCAATTGGCTGAATATGAGCAGATAATATTGCCCAAAACACTTCAGAATTCATCCTGCTGCTTTTGTCAGCAGTCACATCATCAATAAATACAAGAGAACCAGTTCAATTGGCAGCCATACATGCCCACGCCATGACACTACCACGCCATGAGGTGGTATGCTTTGGATCATGAGCAGTTCCTTTCCTTCTCCATACTCTTCTCTTCCCATCACTCTGGTACAAGTTGATCTTGGTCTCATCTGTCCATAGGATGTTGTTCCAGAACTGTGAAGGCTTTTTCAGATGTTGTTTGGCAAACTCTAATCTGGCCTTCCTGTTTTTGAGGCTCACCAATGGTTTACATCTTGTGGTGAACCCTCTGTATTCACTCTGTTGAAGTCTTCTCTGTGTGTCAAAGTCAACAATCAATACACCTACCTCCTGGAGAGTGTTTTTGATCTGGCCAGCTGTTGTAAAGGGTGTTTTCTTCACCAGGGAAAGAATTTGCCGGTCATCCACCACAGTTGTTTTCTGTGGTCTTCCAGGTCTTTTGGTGTTGCTGAGCTCAAAGGTGCGTTCTTTCTTTTTAAGGATGTTCCAAACAGTTGATTTGGCCAAACCCAATGTTTTTGCTATCTCTCTGATGGGTTTGTTTTGTTTTTTCAGCCTAATGATGGCTTGCTTCACTGATAGTGACAGCTTTTTGGATCTCATATTGAGAGTTGACAGCAACAGATTCCAAATGCAAATAGCACACTTGAAATGAACTCCGGACTTTTTATCTGCTCCTTGTAAATGGGATAATGAGGGAATAACACACATCTGGCCATGGAACAGATGAGCAGCCAATTGTCCCATTACTTTTGGTCCCTTAAAAAGTGTGAGGCACATATACAAACTGTTGTAATTCCTACACCTTGCACCTGATTTGGATGTAAATACCCTCAAATTAAAGCTGAAAGTCTGCAGTTAAAGCACGTCTTGTCTGTTTAATTTCAAATCTATTGTGGTGGTGTATAGAGCCAAAAAGATTAGAATTGTGTCAACGTCCCAATATTTATGGACCTGACTGTATGCAAATCTAAAACGAATTTTATTTTCTCAAAAAAATGGGAGACTGTGGGTTAAAATCATAATCTCTAGATCTCATCTACCTGTAATATATAATATGTCCTTCTTTACTTTTAAACCAAGATAATCCTCTATGTAAGCCAGGCATGCCAACCTCGTGTTTTATGGGCCAAATGCAGGGCTCTCGCTCCTGTTCTGCAGCAATTAGTGGTTAACAAGGAAAAATAAAGGAATGCACTCCCAATAGCTCTCTAGTTAAATGATGAGTTAAAAACAAGTTAAACAGTATTACACCATTTTGTAGCTAAATAATAAATAATAAATTGGCTCCTTTCTCCTGGGATTACGTATAATAAACTGCAATTTTTAACATAATGTTCAAGCAGAAGTAAATTGAGCAATTTATCAGTTAAAAAAAAGGTTAAACTCCCACATGCCAAGTCAACTGTACCAAGTACTAGAAACCCAGTTAAAAAGGATTGATAGGCATGGCATAACAGGCCAAGCAGTCCTCCTTCTAGTCAAAGCTGACCCCATCTTTGATCATTCCCAGTGCAGACTTCCTAAAAAGAGTCTCCTACTCACTGCACGTACCTTCTTCCAACCCTAATTTTAGAGTATTTTTATAACATTGCAGTCAACCTCACAAGCAAACTCCATGGCAAACAGAGGAGGATATATGCAAAAGTAATATTAGACTCCCACATACTGTATATACCAAGAGGGTGGGAGCTGATGCCAGAGGGAAGGCCTGACTTCATCCCAGCAAGGTGCTTTGCAGATCATAGCATGATCAAGGTTGCCGTGAACAGTCATTTATCAGACCATAAAAAATCAGGCAAGAACTATGAAAATCAATATATTTGGAGAACTTAGAAACCATATATAGGCAAAATGTAAAGTGCACTTGCATATGAAGCAAAATTTTACTAGCGAGTTTAGCTCTGAAGTGCCAAAATCTCTTACTAGAATTAAAGTATAAGTTAACCTTTGGAGCATGTTTTATGTTACACCCGTAGTTAGGTTGTGACATGTTCCAGTACCTGCCCTGCTCACCCTCTCACTACTTGCAGGTGGGGATTCCTCATTTGGTGTCATTCATTCACAAGGATCTATGAATAAAGAAACTACAAGTTGCGATGGATTTGTAGTTCTCAATGTACCACAAGTGCACTAATGAGCGCCCTTGTAGTCCACTGACACTCCCTCTATCTTTCTAGAAGTAAGCCTGTACAAAAGGTACGAGCAAGAAAGCTGAAGGATGTGTCGGCAGGAGCCTGATATTGTACCTGCATTGCAATGCTTTGAAGGCTCCTGCAGGAAACAATAATAAATGCACATTTATCGTGGAAAAAAATATGTGCATTTAATGTTTTTTTCCTGAAAGCTGAGCTTAGCCTTTAGCAAAAATGTGGCCCTCAGTGGACACAATGCAGCTCACATTAGACATGAACTGGTCACATTAAAGAGTTAGTCAGCTAAATTTGGCCCACAGTTTGCAAAAAAATTATCTACATTGAATAATTCCAGGAGTGTCGGATGCCAATGCTTTCCAGAATGCTCTGCAATACCATCTGCTGGTTCCTATATCACTACAGGACACTGTAGTGATTTAGGGGCTAGAAGAAGGAAGACTAGAGATGTGCACAACGAAAAAATGTGTTTAGTTTCGGATTCATTCACTAAATTAATCATTTCGTTTTGTCATATTTGTTTTCTGAATTCGTTTTGTATATTCGGATTAGTTGTGTATATTCAGATTAGTTTTGTATATTCGGATTTGTTTAGTATGTTTCAGAAGATTGGCTATATATTTATTTTAACGTGTTAATTTGTTACTTTGGGAGATTACTTATGCACTCTAAGTCATCCTTGGTAGTCCAACCCACAAATAGAAGTGGAATGAGCTAATTGGGCAATATCAACTTGAGTCACATGCATCCTAAAGTAATGAATTTCTGAGTCATTTGTTTTGTTATGATTTGGAGGTTCTGATAGATCCACCTCCAATAAACACAATAAGTATAAATCATCATTGTATTTCACTTTTATACTTTACTGTATTTATTGTAATATTTTTCCATTTCATAGATAGTTAATTTTTTATAATAGTGAAAAATATTAATGCAAAATAAAAACGAAATGGATCCAAATCAATTCAGATCTTTCAAACACTAACAAAAGGCTCAAACTACTGCATCATGCCATCTGAATTATTAAATTAATGATTATAAATTAATTTGTTATTTTGTTATAATTATTTTTGGATTTTTTGAAATTTGTTACTATTGTGATTTGGAGATTCGGAACAATCAGAATCTCCGAATAACAAAAAAATGTGTCCAAATTTGCACATTTGCAAATTGCACGTGTCTAGGAAGCACAGAGGCATCTAACACACTGAGGTTATGTAAATCTTTTGGCAATCTTAGATCTTCAATGCTGTAGAGCAGCCGTCACTAAATGGTGGCCCGCGGTCCATTGACGGCCAGAACGATGCGAGGCCGCCTCCTGGTATCAATCATTGATTTGCTGGGACCGCGGGTGTCCTCACTTTTATTTCCAGTGGTTTAGACATTAATGGCTGTGTGTTGAGTTATTTTGAGGGGACAGCAAATTTACACTGTTATACAAGCTGTACACTCACTACTTTAGATTGTAGCAAAGTATAATTTCTTCAGTGTTGTCACATGAAAAGGTATAATAAAATATTTACAAAAGTGTGAGGATGTACTCACTTTTGTGAGATACTGTATAAATATACAGTATTTTTACTGTATATACAGTGCATCCGGAAAGTATTCACAGCGCTTCACTTTTTCCACATTTTGTTATGTTACAGCCCTATTCCAAGTGGATTAAATTCATTATTTACCTCAGAATTCTACAAACAATACCCCATAATGACAGCATGAAAGTAGTTTGTTTGAAATCTTTGCGAATTTATTAAAAATAAAAAACCTGTGGTAAATTCAGTTGATCGGACATGATTTGGAAAGGCACACACTTGTTTATTTAAGGTCCCACAGATAACAGTGCATGTAAGAGCACAAACCAAGCCATGAAGTCCAAGGAAATGTCTGTAGACCTTTCAGACAGGGTTGTCTCAAGGCACAGATCTGGGGAAGGGTACAGGAACAGTTCTGCAGCACTGAAGGTCCAAATGAGCACAGTGGCCTCCATTATCCGTAAATGGAAGACGTTTGGAACCACCAGGACTCTTCCTAGAGTGGGCCACCCGGCCAAACTGAGCGATCTGGGGAGAAGAGCCTTAGTCAGGGAGGTGATCAAGAACCCGGTGGTCACTTTGACAGAGCTCCAGCGTTTCTTTGTGGAAAGAGAAAAACCTTCCAGAAGAACAACCATCTCTGCAGCACTCAATTAAACAGGTCTGTATGGTAGAGTGGCCAGACGGAAGCCACTTTTCAGTAAAAGGCACATGGCAGTGCGTCGGGAGTTTGCCAAAAGGCACCTGAAGGACTCTCAGATCATGAGAAAAAAAAATTCTCTGTTCTGATGAAACAAAGATTGAACTCTTTGGTCTGAATGGCAAGCGTCGTGTCTGGAGGAAACCAGGCACCGCTCATCACCTGGCCAATACCATCCTAACAATAAAGCATAGTGGTGGCAGCATCAAGCTGTGGGGATGTTTTTCAGTGGCAGGAACTAGGAGACTACTCAGGATTGAGGGAAAGATAATTGCAGCAATGTACAGGGACCTGCTCCAGAGCGCTCTGGAGGTTCCTCTTCCAACAGTATAACCACCCTATGCACACAGCCAAGATAACAAAGAAGAGGCTACGGGACGACTTTGTGAATGTCCTTGAGTGGCCTAGCCAGAGCCCAAACTTGAACTCGACTGAACATCTATGGAGAGATCTTAAAATGGCTGTGTACCAATGCTCCTCATCCAACCTGATTAACTTGAGAGGTCCTGCAAAGAAGAATGGTAGAAACTGCCCAAAAATAGGTGTGCCAAGCTTGTAGCATCATACTCAAAACGACTTGAGGCTGTAATTGGTGCCAAAGGGGCTTCAACAAAGTATTGAGCAAAGGCTGTGAATACTTATGTACATGGGACTTTTTTTGTTTTTTATTTTTAACACATTTGCAAAGATTTCAAACAAACTTCTTTCATATTGTCATTATGGGGTATTGTTTTTAGAATTTTGAGGAAAATAATGAATTTAATCCATTTTGGAATAAGGCTGTAACATATTTTTTCCTGCTGCAAAGAAAAATCTGGAATCTGGGAGCTACTGCTTTGTATACAAAAGTAACCAATGTAATTTCTAATTTGTTTTGCAATATTTCACTACTTTCTAACAACTAGTAGATGAACAAAAATCAACTTTGTTACGTGGTTTATTTAAAATATTTCCCCATATTATGTATTAAGTAAGATAAACTGATTTCTTTCCGTTCTATAGGCCAAAGACGATTACAGCAAAATCTGGGGCATTATATGTGCATGCTCAATTAATCAAAATGGGCGGTCAGTAACACCAATTACCAAACCATCTCAAAATCAACAGGAGTCACTGTTAAAGCAAATCTACACAGCTATAGATCCATGTTTTATACAGTATGTTGAGGCTCATGGAACTGGAACACCTGTTGGGGATCCAATAGAAGTGACCAGTATAGGAAATGTCATTGGAAAAAGGCGCTCAAGTGGAATGAAGCCTCTGATGATTGGATCAGTTAAAGGAAATATTGGACACACAGAATCAGCTGCTGGAATGGCTGGATTGATAAAAGTTCTGCTCATGATGCACCGCACAGTGATTCCCCCATCTTTACATTATTCTAAAGAACTTGGTATTAAACAAATTGAGGAATCCAAATTAGTTGTTCCAACAGCCCCTGAAAAATGGCACGAAGATGTAAAATGTGGAAGAATGGCTGGCATTAATTGCTTTGGCTTTGGAGGCACTAATTCTCATGTTGTCATTAAACAATACAAAGGGGATAACCCCAAACATCACTCAAACAGACCTGCTGAAATATTTATCCTCTCAGCAGCCTCCGACAATTCACTTCAACTCAGCATTAAAGATACCAAAGAAGAGCTGAGCAAAATGCCATCATCATTATCTCTGGAGAACCTGGTGTACACGGCTGCCTGCAGAAGAAGTCATCTTAATTTCAAATACAGAGCTGCATTTCTAGTGTCTTCATTACCTAATCTTCAGAAACAGCTTTCATCCGTAAATACACAGACAACTACAGTCAAGAAAAGTCCTCACATTGTGTTTGTGTTCTGTGGGAATGGAGTCCTTTCCAAAGGAATGTGCAAGGTTTTGCTAGAAAACGAGGAAGTGTTTAGAGCAAAATGTTTAGAGGTAGACAAGATGATTCAAGTTTACACTTCCCTTTCTGTGGTACAATTGCTGGAGAATGAATATGATGACTTTTCCCGCCCAGATGTTGCACAGTTGCTGCTCTTTGCTATCCAGGTGTCATTGGTGTATCTTCTTGGACACTGGGGGGTAAATCCAGACTGTGTTGTTGGACATTCTGTTGGAGAAGTTGCTGCAGCATATTGTTCTGGTGTTCTTTCACTCGAAGATGCTGTTAAAGTTATTTATCACAGGTGCAAATTGCAACATATGGTTTCTGGAGGGAAAATGCTTGTGGTTGGAAATGTACCAGTAGGAGAAATATCAAATATGATCCTGTCATACAATGAAAAAGCTTGCATTGCTGCATACAACAGTCCTTCCTCATGCACACTTTCCGGAGTTGAAGAAGCTATAGAGAGGATAAGTGATCAATTGTCCCAACAATACAACAAAAGGAATATATTTCTCCATGTTTTAGATGTCCCTACTGCATACCACAGTTACTTGATGGAACCAATATTGGATGACATAAAAAACAATTTACAGAACTTACATGCAAATAATTTGAAATGTAAACTAATTTCAACAGTGACTGGCAAGCCAGCAACAAAAGGAGATTTTACAACTGGAGACTACTGGGCCAAAAATATTCGTGAGCCAGTTGTATTTGATGAAGCAATAAAAGCTTCTGCCAACAATAAAGAACACATTGTGTTTATCGAAATTGGGCCCCGCAGAGCACTACATAAAAACATTGTTGAGATTCTTGGACCAGATACAATTGTTATGCCTGCTGTGCATCCCAAAAATGAGTATGAGACTATTTTTTCCCTTCTGACTGCTCTTTTCAAAAAGGGATGCAATCCTAATTGGAGCAATCTTTTTTCAAAGTATAAATCTTCTCCATCTTCAATTCCAAGGTATCACTTTGAGCACAACCACCAAGATACCAATTTTGAGAAAATCAGGCAAGGAAACCAATTAGCAGTTTCTGCCATTCATCCGCTGCTGCACAGTGTTAATGAGGATTTCACTGAATTTAAATGTTCTCTATCAAAATCACTGACACCGTATGTCTATGAGCACAAAAATTTGGGGTCTACTCTTGTTCCTGGTGCTTTTTTTGTAGAACTTGGATTGGCAGCTACGGTTGCGATCTTGAAGCCCAGGGTGCCATTAAACTTCTTGAAAATCAGTATAGCATTGCTCAATCCATGTATTCTTCAAGGAGAATCTCAGGAGCTAAAAGTAAAGCTACACAAACAAGATCAAGACACTCATTTTGAAATTTTAACTTCACATGTTTATGCAAAAGGAAAACTCCACACAAATAACAGTAAAATAGACAGTAACAGACACATTGACACTCAGAATGTTGTCAAGAGGTGCAAGACTGCTTTCAAACAGGAAGACATTTATGAACTTTTGTCAGCCTTTGGGTTTGAGTATGGGAAAGTTTACAAACAGTTGTATGATGTTTACTATGGGGAAGAGTTTAATGAAGCGGTAGCCAGAGTGAAAGTCAGTGAAGAAATAAAAGAAACAATGTACGAATACCACATACACCCAGTGATTTTAGACTATTTCCTTCAAATGGTTTGTCTATTAGGATCTAAAATCAAAGGAGCTACTGCTGTCTTCCCATCCTCCATAGAAAGCCTGACAATTTTTCATCCACTACAGGAAGAAATGGTGATCTACATGAAAACAACAAAAATAGCACAAAATCATTTTGAACTGTGTGGATGCTTTGCAGATGTCAGCGGTTCAGTTCTAGCAGAGATGAAGAATGTCAGGTTGGTATCTGTGAGACAAGCAATGAAAATACAGGATAACGCCTTTTTCCAAATGAATTGGACTCAAGCACCAAGCTTGAAGAATGTATCAAATGAAAATCCAAGTATGATAATTTATGCAGATAACCATGGAGTGAGTCAGCAATTATCAACATACATACACAAGGGATTGAGCTATATTAACTTTACGAGCTGGGATTCAGACATCGAGTTACACAAAATCCTCAGCAGTAAATGTAAAGATGTGGTATTTATGTGGGGAATTCATAGACTCAGTGATGCTGTTCCAAACAATCCTACACAATATCTAGCAAAATGCTGTGAGGTTTACCGTCAGCTGATGTTGGCAGTAAGACAGAAGGGCTCTGGAACTTCTATCAGGACAGTCACGTTTAGAACAACAGAAGGTACAGTAGATCACATCAACCCTGGTTTTGTTTTCAATGGGATGACACATGCTTGTGTAACTGAAATGCCAGACATTACCTTTCAGATGATTGACATTAACTCTTCAAGTCCACAAGATGTGGAAGCACTTGCTCAAGTTCTTCTTCACTACAAGCCAAAAGATCATCCAGAGATATGGATAAAAGAGGGCAGTATTTTCACAGGTGAAATTATATATTCTGATACTGAAAACATAAGACAAAAAACAGAACCTTTAGAAATATCAGACAATTTTACTTTGTGTACTTCAGATATTCATACTATGACTGATCTTTCTGCTGAACCAAATATGTCTGGCTTCAGTGAGCTCTCAAACAAAGATGTAGAGATAAAAATTGACATAATAGGTGCCCACACTAAAGACTATTTTCCAGTTAGTCAATATAGCTGGCAATATGGAAACACATTGTACTGGAATGACATGGCTTCTAATAAATATAAGCTAGTTGCTCTAGATTTAGCAGGAACTGTAACAGCCGTTGGAAGAGATGTCCAGAAAATTCAAGTTGGGGATAGAGTTGCTGCATGCTATCCAACAGTTGCCAACTCCAAAGTGATGATTCCTGAAAGGGTCTGCTTTTTGATGAAGAAGGTTCCAGTGCTAAGAGATTCACCTTTCATTTCACTATTTGTTTTAGCATGGGAAATTTTCCATAAGCAACTACCATGTCCAAAGGATAAACCTAAATTGACGATCATAACAACGGAAGAAATGTCAGTTTTTTGTAAACTTTTATTAATGGCAGCAAAACAAAGAGGTTGGGAAACAACGATATCTCCAGGAATCGGAGGTAATAGCAAAATGTGTAGTGCCATGATTATTCTTCCCACATCAGAAGTAATCTCAGGACAAGACTTTACCCAGCTCCCCCTTCTTAAAGATGTTGTTATCCTACATGACTATAAAGATTTTGCAGATTTCCACAATTTAGCACTCAGCAGCAGAAAAGACATTTACATACATGTTCTTAACCTTGCTACCATTTTCCAAAGAGCATACCTACAAGAGTCTGCAAAAGCCATATACAAATGGGTACAGTCACTGTCTTCAGACATCCCCATCATCCAGTCAAAAGCCATAATTCAGCCATCTAACAGTAAATCTAATTTGGATAATACAATATCCAGCTACTTTAGAGCTCAGACTTTAAATCTAATTGAGCTTAACAAAAACACAACGCTAAAGATACCAATGTTTTCCAATGATCCAGTGCTTTTTAAGCACAATGCTCTTTACATTGTGGCAGGTGGCATGACTGGCTTGGGCTTTGAAACAGTGAAATTCATTCTACACAATGGAGGTGGCCACATTTTGATTCTTTCAAAGAGAAATCCAACTAAGGAAATTGAAGAAGAATTATTGAAAGCACAGAGTGAAGTGGAGAATGTTAACATAATCACAATGTCATGTGATATCGGCCATTACCTTGAAGTGAAAAAAACTATTGATTTAATAGAAAAAACCTACCCAAATATTCCAATCAAAGGAGTCTTTCACAGCGCTGTTGTCCTTCATGACAGCATCTTGGAGAAGTTAAATTTGTCACTCTTCGAGAAGGTTTTTAGCCCAAAAGTCAATGGGGCTGTCAACCTTCACCGTGCCACATTAAACCAAAAACTGGATTATTTTGTATGTTACTCATCTATTGCTTCATTCATTGGAAACACAGGACAAGCTAATTATGCTGCTGCCAACTCCTTTCTGGACATTTTCTGCCACTTCAGAAGAAATATTGGCCTTCCTGCTCAGTCAATAAACTGGGGCGGCCTCAATCTTGGACTACTGCTTAATCAACAGTGGATTCATGACCTTTTACGAGCAAAAGGAATACTTCTGTTCAGCACAGAGGAGATTCATGTGCACTTGAAGAAATGTCTCTTACTAAACAATACCCAACAGGCCATAGTCAAATTTGACTTTGAAATTCTGTCTAGCAGCCTTCTTTCATACAATCCAGTAATGAAAAAGCGGCTAAGTAAACTAGTTTTGGAATATGTGAACAACAGCCAGGGCATAAGCCAAACAAAGCAATTAAAGAACAACAAACAAAGCCCTGAAGATTACATTATGTCATTAGTAAGTGAACTTACAAATCTCACCCTGAGTGACATCACTATGAATAGTTATCTGTGGTCTCTGGGAATAGACTCCATGTTGGCAATGACATTACAATATCGTATTTTAGAAGAGAAGAATGCCAACATTCCTCTTGTTAGGTTATTAGATCCCAACACATCTGTTTTGGATGTAGTGTCATGGGTTAAAGAAAACTCTCTGGATAAACAAGAGCTTGAGGTAAAATCAGAACAGCAATCTAAGCTCTAATGAGACTATACTAGTCTATTTGCCTTTC
This sequence comes from Pelophylax lessonae, assembly GCF_965119305.1. NCBI lineage: Eukaryota > Metazoa > Chordata > Amphibia > Anura > Ranidae > Pelophylax > Pelophylax lessonae. Next base: position 80,627,699 of record NC_138772.1, read on the forward strand.
TGTAATGCAAAGATTTGACATATATTAAAGAGGATCTTCCCCCTCATACAAATTACAAGAAAGAAACTTTTTAATTCATTTGGTAATGGCAATCTACAAACAGATACCTATAGATAATTGTAGGCATTTTATTCTTTGCAAACCTTACTGGGTAACTCCACTTTAGTGGCGAAAAAAATAGAAAAAATAATTGAGCGTATACAATTGCGACACAATTCATATTATAATTAAATGGTATTAAACATTACATTTCCTTTTCAAGCTGCAGCTTTGTAATTTTCTAAAAAATGTATTGCAATATTGCTACCTGGAGGTGTTCTGTACACAGAATGTTTACAGAACATTTCCCAGAAACATAATTTCCTGCTTGTGTGATTGGCTCAACAATTTTCCCAGAAGTCTTCCCAAAGATACAAGTCAGATTTCAGGCATCTACTGCAAACAGAATGTCATTTTTGCTTTTTATTGCTGTCTGTGCCCCCTTTAGGGAGATTCACCCTCTCTGTTTGTCCAGTTATTATTATTATTATTATTATTATTATTGAAAGTGAAAGTGAAAGAAAATCCCAAATTTTGGGTTGTCCCAAGAAAGGTAATAGAGAGGAAATCTTCCAATAAAGAAAACCTGGGGGCCCCAAAATAATTCCTTTCCTAATGTGCAGGGATTTCCTTTCACTTCCTGTTTTGGCTATGGGACAAGAAGTTAAGGTAAATCTCCCCAATGTTGGCAAAAAAATGGACAGGGGTTATAACCCTCTTTTACTCTGTCCAAAATTTTAAAAAAGTTCTACTTTAGTTTTCCTCCTTATTCTTCTCACAGTGGCCATTTTTACTAAGGGCAGATTAATCCATCTCCCATTACTTCCTGAAACTTTGTCCAGAACTCTAGGTCTGCCTCCTGAAGCATGTGACAGGAAGTTCCCAGGATGCAGCTGTAAGGCCCTGGTCACATTACCAATGTGTTAATGTTTTGTTTTATGTTTGTTCAAGTTAAGAGCAAAATAAAGCAACATGAACAATATAAATTGTTTTAGATAATTGTACTTTATGGCCTGATATTGCAAAACTAGAATAATTAAAATATCAATATACACATGAATAATATCCACGATATTGTAACTTAATCCAATCACTTTCATAGGCACTATGAGCCTAATTCACTAAAAGGAAGGAGTAGAAATGCTCACTCCCCATTTAACTACTCCCATCTAGATTAATTAACACCTCAACTAGGCGAACCTGCAAATGTAAAATTTCATCTAGATGCAATAGTAAATTCTGATTAGAGTATACCAATTCGCAGTCGCGTTTTCATAAACTGAATTCCTATATTCTGAATGAATATTACAGAGCAATGTCAGCTATTATGGTGACATTTATTTTTTATGTATAGTTACAGTATATATATACAGACTTGTATAAAGTACTCAAAATTTCTACTTGAGTAAAAGTACAAGTGCTCGATCAAAAAGTGACTTAAGTAGAAGTGGAAGTGCTCGCAGAAAAAGTTACTTAAGTAGAAGTACTAAAGTATTCAACATTTTTTTTACTTAAGTATTGCAAGTAGTTTTTTCAAAAAATTTGCTACTTAAGTACTAAAAGTAAAAAGTACCAGTAGTTTTGAAAAAAAAATTCTACTCAAGTACTGAAAGTAGAAGTACAAGTACTGTGTTATGTAGTTATTAAAGAAAGAAGTCAAAAGTTTGAACATCATATTGTTTTTTATTATTTCAAATGATTAACCTAAAGGACAATCACAATTCATTAGGCTGTAACTTTTTGTAAACAAAAAACAGATAAAGTATGTCCCTCCCTTCCCCTTTTAAAGCATCCACCTTTTAAAGCCAGGGGTGGTCTCCTTCCTGAGCTTCCTCGCTCTCACAGCCAGGCAGATCACTTGAAGTTGAAGGGCCAGGGGTGGAAGGTGGTCTTTTTGGTTCGTCCATCTTTTCAGCTAATCAAAAGGCAGAACAGGAGCATGCGCAGTCTTCTTAATCGCGGTTTGATTTGATTTGCTCAATTGATGATGATGTGCCAGGCCAGCTTCATCAAACCTACAACGCTTAAAGTGAAAAATGCATCAAAAACTACTAACAAAGTGGCTGTGCTAAAAATGCTAATAAAGTGCCTGCAATTATATATATATTCTTCTTGTATTCAAAATCATCGCCCACAGTATCAAAAATAAAGTGACATGTCTGTGCTAAATGCAGTTCAAATTATTCCCACAATGTAAATGTAATTCATATAAAATATATATGACAATACCACAATAAAATAAGTTGTGATTGTGAATAAGTTAGGTGCAAGTTTAAGTGTGTAAACTAAACTTTATAAGGAAAAGTCCATAACTGAATTCCAGTGTGCAATCTAAGAAGTGCTTGTCACTGGCTGTCAGATGCTTCCACCTTTCTTCTGTGATCTGCTCAAGTAAAGTGGTGGACTGGATAGCCTCTCTCTCTGCCTCTCACCTTAGTAGCACTGGCACTGCACTGGTTCAAAAAGCTGTCTATATTATTTTCATTATAAGAACTTGTCAGAACATGCTTCCACCACCTGTCCTTCACACTAGTAGTGCTCATTTGCTTTGCTCAAGTCAAGTGCCACTGCCAGTGGCCACTGCAGTGCAGGCACAGCCGCACAGGCAGAGGCAGGCCGCAGGAAGCACAGGCACCACCACAACACAACACTTATGGTCCATGGACCATGGATGGTCGGATAATCATCATAGTCGTCAGTCTCACTCTTCTTGGTTCAAAAAAGCCACCCATGACCCGTGTGTATATAATATATTAATATTTTATATTGATTATTTGATTCTCAAATGGCACATTTGCCATGGCAAGGATTAGGCCCTCTCCACGGTCCACCTCACTCACAGAGAGAAGAAGATGAGATGACGAAGAAAATGCTCCCGCGTCCCGCCGCCCGTGTCACAACTCCTCTCAGTAAGGGCCCTAAGGGGTGGAGTCTGAGTGACACACAACACGTCTAGAGGCAGAGACCTCGAGCGGGAAGACGGCAGCATGGCTCCTCCTGTGCGGTCTTAACTTGATGATCATGACAGTGATTCCGCGGGCCGCGGCGCGAGCGAGGCTGTGGGATTGATTGAATTGAGTTGTGCTGCCTACTGCTACACGCTACCTACTACTAAATTGTGAGTCAGTATATTTTATTTCATTTTTATATATAAAAGCGGTATTGTTGAGCACTACTAGCCACTAGATCTCCTGGCTGTCACTTTGTCACATGTTGGGGAATCACAGCGGCTCGGCTCCAGAAGTGGCGGGTGTCCCCGTCATCCTGCCAGGGCCGCCAAGAAGTTCATCACCTAATCTTAAGTTATTAATATCTTATGAGGAGAGGACCAATGAGATTGAGAATTGAAATAATTAAATATATATGGCTTTTTGAACCAGTGCAGTCAGTGCCACAGTGCCACCCAGACGCTATCCACCAGTGCCACCACCATTAAGTGTGTTGGTCGGTCACTCGAGCACTGAAGGAGGTGGAAGCATCTGACAAGTGAAGTCACACTTTAGATTTGCACACTGGAATTCATTTATGGACTTTTCGTTATAGATAGTTTTACACACTTTAACTTGTTGCACGCACCTGACCTAACTTATTTCATAACTTATTTTATTGTGATTTATTGTCATATTTTATATGAATTGAATTTACTGTTACATTGTGGGAATAATTATTTTCACTGCATTTAGGCTTTAGCACATTCATGTCACTTTATTTTTTAAACTGTGTGGAGTGTGGGCAGGGCACTGGGGGTACCGATGATATTATATCGATTGCACAGGCACTTTATTCGCACAGCCAAGTTGTGTTTGTTAGTAGTTTCTTGATGCACTTTAAGCGCTGTAGCACAATTTATTTGTTTGTTTCATATTTTCTTTTTATTGGAAAGATTTGGTATAGCAGCTTTTATTATACACAGCCTTTATTTTCGTATGCGCTGATTTACAAATGACATTATACACATTTTTTTGAGCTTTATGCAACCTGCCATCTACTGTTCTGGCAGTGGTAATTTTTTTAAAAGTAACGAGTAACTATGCAGCACAAAAAAAAAATACTTGAGTAGAAGTATCGAAATCATCGAAAAAATGTAGTGAAGTAAAAGTAGAAGTAGGAGAAAAAAATTCTACTCTAGGAAAGTACAGATACTGCATTTCGGTACTTAAGTACAGTACTTAAGTAGTTCTACTTCGTTACTATACATCTCTGTATATATATATATATCTCTAATTATCAACATTCATTCTTTATTCATCCTAAACTTTCAGGCATCTCTAATTATACTCAGCATGTTGGTGTAGTAGTCTATGCTCATGGACAAGGACTGCTAAGTCATGAGTTCTAGTCCCAACCACACTAACACCCTGTGTGTTCACTGGTGTGTGATTATTATTTAGCCACAAAGTAATACCTTGGTTAAATAATTTATTGTTGCATGCACATGAGATAAACATTCATGTAGATGTGGCAGTAGCAATTAGGCGTTCGCAAATTTTTAGCATTCGCAGCTGACTAAAATTCAAGTAGGAACCCATGGCTGCAGTGCTAATAGATAGGAGTGCTAACCACGAAACCGTTGAACTGAGCACAATTATGCTTTGAATATTAAGTAGTGCCATGCTTGATTAATTTACATAAATCTCATAAATATATATTGTGCTCACATGCATGATCAGTGTAAAAAGTGCACTCACTGTTAGTTAGCAGCACTTAGGTCATAAGTTCAAATCCCAACCATGCTACCAGCCACCTAAATGTAGCTCTGGTGAATCTGTAAGCGCAGGAGCAATTGCACAGATACAAATAAGCACAGTGAACTATGTTCAATACTGTCTGATTCAATATTACAGATTGATGATATTCTTAACACCCGACATTGATGTGGTGGGGGTAATTAGGCGTTCGCCTTTTTTAGTACATACTTTATTTTCAAATTTAAGCCTAATGGAAGTAATGCCATCTTTGGTATTTGAACACATGGTGAGAGTACCTATAGGTAAGAGTGCTAACCATTAAGCTATTGGAATCAGCACAATTACACACAACCCGCACAACCCACACAACCCACACAACCTGCACAACCTGCACAACCCACGAGTAGTGCTGGTTTGAGGCCCACGACAATGTTACCACACACAGCTGGGGAAGTGCTTAATCAACACTTAGCCACTCCCAACACTTCCCAGCCCCCTCCCAATGTTGACCCCCCAAACCAGGAAGACTCCTTCCCCACCTTCTCCTCACACCCCTAACACACACCTTTACCTTTCTCCAATTCCACACTTCCCCTTCCAAACAACCCAAAAATCTCCACACCCACTGATCCCCTCCCCAACCACACTGCAAATTCACCCGACCCCAACTTTTGACACCCCTTTCCACACATGTACACCCCAGCACGACCCTTCACAAGCTTCTTCACACCACACCTCCTTCCAAACCCAGTTTGCTCAGCCCCACCCTCCCCAGCCCTCCTTCCAAACTCCCCTTGCCCTCCTTCCAAGACCCCCAATATGCTCTCCCAACACAAGCCCTCCAAACCCAGCCCCTCATCACAGTCCATCACCCCACCTTGTCAGCCCCTACAACACAACCCTCTCCGGTCCCTACACTATGTTCAATCTCCCCATAACACCTCCACCAGCAGCAGCTCCCACCTCCTGATTGATGTGTGTTTATTTTTTATTTTTTTTTTCTCCTTTTTTTTGGGGGGGGGGGTTCTCCTTACTGTTTGTAACGTTTGTTTGTAAGATGTTTGTAATAAAACATTTTTAAAAATTAAAATAACTTGCCTTTTGTCTTGTTCAAAAATGCTGGGGAAGAAATGTCCCTGGCTTAGTAATGTAGGCCTTTCTACACAGGTGCTTTTATTATTGCAAACATGTGTTTCTATTTCTGCTTGCTAATCCCAATTCTCACATAATAAAATCATAAAAGGTGACCCTTCTAATTGTCAAAAAAGTAATTTCTCATAGAGCAGACAACTGATTTGGAGTGGTGGGGCTGAAATTGCTTCTGTGTTGGATTTGGTTTCTATTTTCTACTGGTGGTCTGCCCTGCCAATAGTTTCCAACTTGGTGTTTCTAACCTCAACAGAACAAGCTTCAAGAGAATCCAACCCCTAGAAAAAGCAAGTCAGCAGCTGCAAATATTGTAGCTGTGGCCAGGCAATCTTGTTCAACTATCAAAAACACACAAAGTAGTAACTTTTTTTCTGAAAAAAATGTATTTAGAAAAAATAAAACATAATTTAAAAGAAAAATAAAAAAATAAAATCACTGTTTAAAGAAATTAAAAAGCAAGGGCTGGTCAGCAGCAGGAGCAGCCCCATATTTCCGCTCTAAAGCCTCAATGCAGCGGGTGGCCCACCACAGCAGCTTGATTGCTGATGCTGTGGTGGGGTCTTTAATCACTGGGGAGAAAAAGAGACAAGATAATTACCTGGAGAAACAAAGAAATTAACACAAAACCACTACATCAAAAAAACTAGGCACTGTAGCATATTTGCCGTGTTTTACATACATTCTTGCTCAAACATGATAGATTGCTGGTCTATATAGTCCGACTCACATGCTTAATGCCAAAAAATTTTTAGGGAACGTGTAAGCTGAATTCTTTGGCCAACAAGATTAAAATTTTAAGTTCAATCTCCATGGATATATATATGTTGGGAATGCTGTCCAATTCGAACCACACAGGATCAGAGTTTCCTATTGACCTAATGGTTTGATTAATCAGGTGTGGTGGAAGGGAGGAGGCCCAGCTCCTAGGAAGCTGAGGTGTGGTCTTTCATATATATATATATATTTTTACATAACTTTTTATTTGCAAAACAAACAGAAGTCTCAGCAAGACACCATTGCCCAAGCACGGGTCCAAGAATACATTACGATAAATTTCAGCATTTCTGCGACCCTGTTGAGACTAGACATGGCCCGTGTCCTAGATGCCGTCCCCCCATGTGTGTCAGTGATACTACTAATAAGAAAGTGTCCCCGGTGTCACCGCACATCCTCATTAGACAAATCAAGGTTTGAGCAATGGTGAGATCATTATTTGTCTTGCATAACAGCAGTAGATGCATCATCTAACCATTTAGACCACACTTTATCATATTTCCTTTCACAGCCTCTATTAATATAGGTTTATTTGATTAAGGGCAAGTTGATGTTAACTAAATGTTTCCAGAAGGTAAGGGATGGAGGAGTAGTCTTCTTCCAAGACATAGTTATGGCCTTTCAGGCATAAAACTGCAGTAGACTGAGCATGGTCCTTCCCGCTACCGTAGGATCTACTGCCTCAACCAACCCCAGCAAACACAGACCAACAGAGGGTTTCAAGAAAATGTTAGCAATAGAGTTGATAACCGCAACCACCTCCTCCCAATAAGTGACTATGGCCGGACAGCCCCAGAAGACATGAGAGAAATCCGCTGGAGAATAGTCACATCTCCAGCACTCCTGAGGAATCGAGGGGGGTTCATAATATGCAGCCTATGCAAATAAGCACGGAACAACTGGAGATATCTAAACAAATGGGGGGCTGGGACATTATAATCAGCAGAAAGTGATGTGAGGGATCGCAGGGAACCATTAGTTAGAATGTGGGATGTGGTTTTAATTTTGTACTTAGCCCACGCCTGAGGGTCCGGAAGATTGTATAAATGTGTTAACGTTGGATTATGCCACAGGGGGGTATTTGGAGAGATGATTTCCTGTGAGTTTTTTTCAAATGACAACCCAGCTTTCCAGGCCTTGATGGTGGTGACTGTGGAAGGAGTCAAGGGATAAGGAGCCTTAAGACCTCTAAAGAGAAGGTGTTGTAGGGCCTCCAGAGAGTTCAGCACTGCTGCTTCTAGAATCATAGAGGTATTAAATCCGTCGGGACATAGCAGTGACCAGCTGGGATGCTAGAAAATATTTGTAGCAATCCGGTAAAGCTAGACCTCCCCTTGAGGCAGGTCTCATCAAAGTTGTCATTTTGTATCTAGGTGATTGGGAACCCCATAGGAAGAAAGAAAAGAGTTGGTTTGGAAAAAAAGGATCTAGGGATCCAATGGGGCGAGTGCCTAAAAAGATATGTAAATTTCGGGAGCATTTTCATTTTGATTAGGTTTATACGCCCTACAATTGACAATGGTAAGTTCTCCTATGCTTTCAGCTGAGTTTTGTACTCTGATACACTGGGAGGGGATTAAGCCTAAGGTAATCCTCAGCATCTCAGGACACTATCACGCCCAGATATTTAAATTGCTGTACCCATTGCAACTTCAACACTGTTGATGCAGACTATTGGGTGTCTGGGTCCATCGGAAAAACAGAGACTTGGACCAATTTACCCTCAGACCCGTAATGGTGGAGAACGCCTCCAATGTCTGAAGGGCTCCTTCCAAGTAAGGACCAGCATCATTTAAGAACAACAGCAGGTCGTCCGCATATAGGGCTACCCTCTCCTCCAGCCAGGCAACCTTCAACCCACATATAAGTGGGGAGGCTCATAGGGCCTCGTCCACCGGCTCCATTGCGATTTCAAAAAGAGCTGGGGAGAGAGGACAGCCCTGCCTCGTGCCCCTGTGTAAAGCAATTTTTTTTGAAAGGTCTCCGCCCAATCTAATCACCGCTGTAGGGTGTTGATATATAATTTTTAACCACCGTATAAAAAGACGGGGAAATCCCATTCTCCGCAACACCTCCCATAAATAAGACCGCTCAATGGTATCAAAAGCTTTTTCAATGTCTAAGGAAGGAACCACCCTGGAGCCTATGTTATTATGTGGGGCATGGATATTTGTGAATAATCTCCACAAATTAACGTCTGTGGCTCTATGGGCCATGAACCCGGTTTGATCAGCTTCAATCACCAAGTGTAGAAGAGAGTTAAATTGGCCAGTAAGGAGTTCGGTGAGTATTTTAAGATCATTGTTCAACAGGGCAATGGGTCTGTAGGAGTCACATGCTGTAGGGTCTTTGGGGGTTTATATATGAGAATTACATGAGCCTCACTCATGGAAAAGGGAAGTGTGTCTTTCTCCAAACAGTTTGTGAAAAGAGACTACAGGAGTAGGGCCATAAGGTCCCCATTAGTTTTGTGAAACTTTATGGGCAGGCCATCAAGTCCTGGTGCCTTCCCATTAGAGAAGGATTAAATAACTACACAGACTTCTTCTGGTGAGAAGGGATGCGTTAATATGGACCTCTCCTCATCCAAAAGCCAGCCAAGAGCCACCATATCTAATAGAGATGTGAGGTCTTGTGGGCCACCTGTTAACGGAAAAGAGGAGGTGTATAACTTGGCATAGTATTGTCTAAACTCCTCTAAAATTTCTGTCAAAGATGTTAAAGTGCCACCAGACTGGGATTTAATCTCAGCAATCAGCGTGAAGGGAATCTCATTTTGGAATAACAGTGCTAAAAAACGAGCGTTCTTATCGCCTTGTTCAAAGAAAGTTTGCTTGCATTTTAGAAGATTCAGTTGAGTGACTTCAGCTAAGTGTAAATGCAGTTCCTTTTTGCTGACTCAAGGGGTCGCATTGTGACGAGCTGTATACTCAAGTACCATCTTCTGCAAAGTATGTACCTCAGAGGCTTGATCTCACTTAACAGCAGCTATAGAGGAAATGTAATGACCTCTCTTAAAGGCATCCCATACCACGTCCAGAGAAGATGTACCCCCATTAAGTTCCTAATATTTTTGTCTGGACGGGAATCCCAATGGGCCCCCAGACACCACAGGGATCCATTGAAGTGTGAAAGGTCACCACTTGGGGGTAATGGTCAGACAGCCCACTAGGCAGATAGGTCATGTCCAAAACATCTGCCAAGAGGGAGGGGTTGGTAAAGGCCAGGTCTATGCGTGAGGATGTTTTATAGGAGGAGGAGAAGCACAAGCAGGTTTTTTTCTCAGGGTTCCTCCACCTCCACACATCCATAAGGCCCACTGCTTGTGCCCAGTTAGATAAGTCATCTGAGAATTGTTTAAATGGAGTGGGTCTATCCAAGGTAGGAGACATAGTGGAGTTGAAATTTCCCATTATCAATAATTTGGCTGGGCAATCTTCTCCAGAATGGAATATAGGACAGCCGACGAAAAAGGAGGAGGAACATACAAACCAACTATCACATATTTTTGTTGCCACAACATCATTACCACAACCATATACCTCCCGTAGGGGTCTGTGTGAACCTGGTCAATGACACATGGCAATTTTTTGCTGACAAGTAAAGATACTCATCTGGCATAGTTTGAGAGTGTGGCATGAAAGGCCCTTTGAATCCAGGTTTTTTTCAGTTTCATTATCTTGCTGCCTGTAAGATGTGTCTCCTGCAATAGGATCAGGTGAGGGGCATGATGCTTGAGGTATTGAAACATCAGAGTCCATTTGCATTTAGAATTAAGACATTCCATGATATGACTTTCAGTTCCTCAAAAGCGTGTGGAGGCATATTGGAGGGAAGAGAGAGATAATGTGAGGCGTGAGCGAGAGGGGAACAAAAGCATCTGAGAGGCAGCAAAACAGACACGAGCCATTGCCATACCAGCACTTAAAACTGCACCAAAATAATTAAAAAAAAAGAAAATAAAATATCAACAGGTATTGATCACTAATGACCCAGACATAATCTCGGAGGTAGGAGTCCAGGACAACCTGGGCTCTAGCGATCACAGGATGATCACATTTAGTATAAATAACAATATAAAAAGGCAAGTGGGGAACATAAGAACCCTAAACTTCAGAAGGGCAGACTTTCCAAAATTGTACTCATTGATGGAAAGGGTAAACTGGGACCAAACCCTGGGATCACTGACCACAGAGGAAAAATGGGAATGCTTTAGAACAATATTAAGCAAAGGCATCTTGCAGTGCATTCCTATGGGGAATAAATTTAGAAGAGACAAAGCCAAACCTGGCTGGCTAAACCGTAGCGTTAAAAAACTTATTAGGGGAAAAAAATTGGCCTTCAAGAAATATAAATCAGAGGGCACAGTATCGGCCTTCCAGCAATACAAGGAGGAAAATAAGAAGTGTAAACACGAAATCAAGATGGCTAAAATCAACTTTGAGAGACAAATAGCGGAGGATAGTAAAAAAAACCCAAAGAAATTCTTTAAATATATCAACAGCAAAAAAACTAGGGCAGAGCATATTGCACACATAATTAACGATGATGGGAGGATGGTTACAGAGGACACTGAAAAAGCAACCGTGCTGAATTCTTTTTTCTCGTCAGTCTTTACGCAGGAAAAGGAAGGGTACACTGACCATGACTGTATGGTTAGTAGTAATACACAGGACTTGCCACTATGGCTAACAGAGGGGGAAATCAGGGAAAGACTGGATAAACTTAACACAAACAAATCACCAGGCCCGGATGGCGTACATCCGAGAGTGCTCAAGGAACTCAGTATGGTTATATCTAGACCACTGTTCCTGATCTTTGCTGACAGTATTAGGACAGGAGATGTACCAGGGGATTGGAGGAAGGCTAACGTGATTCCGATATTCAAAAAGGGCCAGAGACATATCCCGGGAAATTATAGGCCTGTCAGTCTGACATCAATAATATGTAAACTTTTGGAGGGGATGATAAGGGACTATATCGTAGAGTATGCTAAAGACAACAACATCATCAGTAGTAACCAGCACGGGTTTACAAATGGGCGTTCTTGTCAAACCAATCTCTTAGCATTCTACGAGGAAGTGAGCTGTGAGCTAGATAGGGGGAGACCAGTGGATGTGGTGTACTTGGATTTCGCTAAGGCGTTTGATACAGTTCCCCACAAGCGCTTAATTTATAAAATAAGGTCTGCAGGTATCGACAGCAGGGTTTGCTCTTGGATACGGAATTGGCTAAAAGGCCGTGTCCAAAGGGTAGTAATAAACAGCGCATACTCAGACTGGTCTGAGGTAGTAAGCGGGGTGCCCCAGGGCTCAGTCCTGGGACCAACCTTGTTCAATTTATTCATAAACAGCATTGAGGAAGGGATCAGTAGTTCGTTATCAGTTTTTGCAGATGACACAAAATTGGCCAGGGCAATAACTGCACAGCATGAAGCAGATATCCTACAGAATGACCTGGACAAAATTACGGAGTGGGCAACGACATGGCAAATGAGGTTTAATGTGGAGAAGTGTAAGGTTTTGCACTTGGGGACCAAAAACATAAAAACACAATACACGTTAGGAGGGGAACCCTTGGGGGAATCAAAAATGGAGAAAGATTTGGGAGTCTTAGTTGATGATAGATTAGGCAACAGCATGCAATGCCAAGCGGCAGCTTCCAAAGCCAACAGAATATTAGCATGCATAAAGAAAGGGATGTATTCCAGAGATAAGACTATAATCCTTCCACTTTATAAAACTCTGGTCCGACCGCATCTGGAGTATTCTGTCCAGTTCTGGTCGCCAGTCCTCAGGAGGGATGTGTTGGAGCTGGAGAAAGTCCAGAGAAGGGCAACTAAACTGATTAGGGGGTTGGAGGACCTTACCTATGAAGAGCGGCTGCAATCGCTCGATTTATTTTCCCTGGAGAAAAGACGTCTGAGAGGGGACATGATTGCAATTTATAAATATCTTAATGGGGATCTCAGCTTAGAAGAAAAGCTGTTCATTCGAAGGAATTGCATGAGGACTCGAGGACATACAATGCGATTAGAGGAGAAGCGTTTTAACCTCAGGCAACGTGGGGGGTTCTTTACTGTTAGGGCTACAAGATTGTGGAATTGTCTACCACAAGAGGTGGTTTCTGCGGGTAGTATGGTGACTTTCAAAAGACTCTTAGACTTACATCTCAAGGATCAGGAGATTGAGGGCTATGTTAGATGATTACAGTCACACACACCTACACAGGTTGAACTGGATGGACTATTGTCTTTATTCAACCTCGCCTACTATGTAACTATGTAACTATGTAACTATGTAACCATTTGGCATCCAATGGCAGCCCTATTCATACCCGAGTCTCCCAAAATGAGGAGGAGCAGGTAGTGATTTAATTCCAAAAAACTGTGAAAAAATTTAACTGGTCATATCCTGTGCACTATATCCAGTATAAGTGGGGAAGGAAGATTAACGCTCAAGTGGGTAATTATGTCAGTCTAGAGGACAAGGGAGATGTCTGTAAAGTCGTAGACGTTCGACTTGTAGTAGCCAACAGAAAATAATAAGGCAAAATTGAGAGAAGTATTAATGATAGTTCAAGGGAGGCATAGTACAAGCTCCTGTATTGTGGGCTATCCCATGTCCAAATATCAAGATGAGCCCCTATGCGTGAGCACAGGCAGAAAATGATAGGAGTCATGGGCTCAGAACTCAGATCCTCCACAGATCAAAACGTAGCAGCATACCTCAGTTAAAACTTATAGGCACCAGTATCTTACATATGAAATTGAAGGTGGTAGAAAATGACAACCGGTCATCACCAAACAAATAAGCAGGATAAGACTCAGCGGGTATCCAGCCAGGTGGAAGCATCCTCTGGGTTTTTAAAGAATCGGGTACGATCTCCATCCAGGACTCTGAGTCTGCTAGGGTATTACAGGCTGAACGTAATACCTTTTTCCCGGAGACGCCTGCGTACTTCGGTAAACGATCTTATGCATTGCTGGATCTCTGGGGAGTAATCCGGGAAAAGGAGAATTTTGGAATTTTCATATTGAAGATCCTGTTTATTCCTGGCAGCTGCCAGGACACGATCTTGATCTCTGTAATTTAACAGGCGGAGCAGGAAGGGTCTTGCCAGAGCCCCGAGGATCGGTGGAGTGGGGGGGACCCTGTGGGCCCTCTCTACCACAAATGTAGGCAGGAGGTCTTGCAGGCCTAACAGCGATGTCAGAAAAGTTTCAGCAAACTCTGCTGCCCTGGGGCCCTCTGCGCGTTCTGGGAGACCGAGAATCTGCACATTATTGCGGCGCAGGCGATTTTAAGTAACCACTGCTTTTTCTTGGAGCGCCTTCACCTGTAACTGTAAAGCATTGGTCGTAAGAAACTTTAAAAAAAAAAACTGAAAAAAACGTGAACTCAAATTTGTTTGATTCCAGGGGTTAAGCATTTAGGAGCTTAAGAAGAAGCTTAAGATCAACACACACAATGTTGAAACCAAGCCACCCCCATTTGTAAACATCAGGACAAGACGAGATGAACACATTCCAAAATACGCCATGTACACTTGAGGGAAACCAAACAAAAAATTAGAAGAGGGTGGTCTCATGAAACCGACTAAAGACTAAAATGTCAGAAATGCTCCCCACTACCAGATTCCAATAGGGCAAAGTTAACCATTATCCTCTCCACACTGATTGTGTTGTAAAAATAATTTTGCAATTAGTAGTTATTGTTAGAACACTGTAAAAAGATATCCTGGATGGACAGCCTTACATTGGCCCTGATGGGATATTCTCTGTCCTTAAACTTCCCATTCCTCCATGTTCAACACTTCAACCTTCCTGTCACATCTAGCTAAAATTCACCGGATCTTCACCAAACCTACATTTGCACATATACACATGCCCCTAGCACAAATTACATGTGAGAATCCCATTGAGGGTACTTACAGTGGGTCTGAGGAGAGGCTGCCTCCTCTGGGGCCTTGTCATTTCCCTCCTCCTCCATTTGGGATAAATTGGCTGCTAATACAAACCCCAAGCCAAAAAAAAAATATAACAAATTCCAGGATTTTTGAAAAGGGACCCATAAAGTAGGCAAACACATTGAAGGTACTTACAGTGGGCTGGTGAGGCAGGCTCCCCTCCTGGACTGCCCTCTGTGCTGTCTGAGATGTCTGGGGCTACATAAACCAAAAACAAATAAAAAAATAACATTGCAGCCCTTCAATTTAAAACAGGGACCCAGAGAAGACCCAAACACGTGGAGGGTACTTAAATTGGCCTTGAGCCACAAAAGTTCAACTAGGGACACAGAAGAAAGAGATTCACATTCAAAGTACTTACAGTGGGCTCCAGGCAGAGGGGCGTCCTCTGTTGAGGGCTGGCCTGCTGCTGCCTCCCCCTCCTCCTCCACCTCTGCCTCCTCCTCCCCCTCCCTTCTATCCACCATGGCTGAAGCTACATAAACAACAAAATAAAAGAAAACACCCAAAAAATTGCAGTCCTCCAAGTTTGAACAAGAACACCGAACACAGTCATTCACAGTCAAAGTACCTATAGTGGGCCCGAAGGGAAGTGGCCTCCTGCTGCTCCTCCTCCTCATCATCACTCAAATCTACAGAAAATAACATCACAAATTACACACAATTTTAGGGCACAAACATCCAGCTACTTATCCACATGGCAGCAATATACTCAATGCCCCAACAATTTTGGTTCCACAGCTAGTAACGCATTAGGGAATGTCCATTTGACATTTCCTTGGGGCAGGCAGTAAGTACATACAGGAATAATGACATAAATGAGGTACATTGCGCATGTTTTGAACCAGGAGGTCATTGTACATCCATTATGGTGCGCTCCCGCCCTCATCCCCACCCCCCACAATAAAGTATCTAGTGGCTCACACTTTCAGGTTGCTTGAAACAGCCTGAAGATTATGTGTTCACTATGCAGTCACATTAGTCCAAGCTACACAAAGCTGTCCTGAAACCAGGCTATTCAGAACAGTTTTTCTTTGCTTCCAAGTGAGCAAATACTAGCTGGCCTAATCGCAGCACTTTTTACCTTGCGATTAGGTGTAGGCAAGCCCCGATCACTGTCAAACACAGTTGTCAGAAATGTAGCCCATTCAGGCTAGTTTAAAATTTTTCTGTTCCAATCGTCCTCATTTGAAGAGCAATCCCAATTTTTTCTAAGGGGAAATAATATCAGTCGCCAACCTTAGTTGACTTACAATGTTGCTCCCAAACTGTTCAGAAGTGTTTGGATAAAACATTATATAGGCTTCACACTCCCCCCCCCCCCCCCAAAGGGCTTAAAATTTAGCAATTACAAAATTCCAATGCTTCTGCTTACCCTCCACTTCCTGGAGCCTTCTCAATGGCTCACTCCCTGGGGCCAAAAACTTCAGGATGGCCCTCCTCCTCCTTCGCTTCTTCACGAAGCAGACCACTGCTTGGCGGCCATCAGCCTTGTCTAGAACAAGAAGACGAAGAGGATATAATTTACAGACAAAATCTAAAGGGAGTTCAAACAGCTGTGAACATGCATATTTAGTACACATATTGACTTACCAGAGATTCTCACCGCTGCCTTCTTTAGCGCTCTTGGATTTCGCCTTTTTACATCACTCCAAGAGCGCTGAATGTTTGGGACAGTGGTCCGGTGGTGGAATCTCTGCCACAGCTGATTTTTCACCCGCCGCGCAATGGTCTGCTTGGCGAAATTACTGATTGGCGTATCATATTTGCGGAGGAGGATCTGTGGAAACAGCAATTTATGTTTTACTTACATTCTAAAAGATTGTGTTATAATAACTCAAAACATACATAAGAAACCTTTAGAGATTTGTCACAAAGGAATTCACATACACATATCTACACATCTATCTACATGAACTATGTCACCACACAGTGGCAAAGTGTAATAAAGTATTGATGACCTCAACATGGGGGTTGCATTGGGGAGAGGGGGCTCTAAACACCCACCTCAAAGTATCTTGTCCCCATGTTGATGTGAAGAGGAAAAGGGACATGATCAATGGACATTTGTTGTGTGAAGAAAAAACGTGGACTATTGAGTGTCTGCTGTAGGATCAGCAAAGTTTGCCCAACAGTAGGTTGGAGACAGACTCCGTAGGTAGGTTCCTGTATGTGAGAAGGTAGCCGCCCACAGTGGCAAGGATTTATTTTGTGTTTTATTTTATTTTGATGTTTTTGAGGCTTGCACTGGTGTGAAGTAAATTGCAAGAATAAACCAAACTGTTGTTTGCAACCACTACTTGGCTATCTCCCTGTGTAAACGCACCCCCCAAGGGGTCATCCATACCCGCCACCGAGCTAATCTCCCACAATATATATATATATATATATATATATATATATATATATATATATATATATATATAAATTATATATATATATATACACACACTGTACATACCTAGGAGTAAACATTACTCAAGATCATACGCATTGACATTAAACTTGCCCCAATATTACGACAACTAAAGCCCAAGTGCCCTTTCCAGCCTCCAAATGTACTACTGAGCAGTGGTCTTAGTTGCAGAAATATGGTGGTTCACACACCCAACAAACATTTTAGCAGTCAGCTTAGAAATTACTGTGTTGATCTTCTATTCTAGTAACTTAGCATTTTAATGTCCATGCTTGCACCCTGATATTATACTCCCTATGAGAACCACTCTCACTATTTGAAAACTAGCAAGACAGGAGCTCAATGAACACCTCCTCTTATACCCCCTTTGAGGTAAATCCCTTTCTACCTCATCCTAGAATGATACCGGAGCCACACTTGTGGTTCAGACGTGTAATAAAAAAACGGAAACTATAATAATGAATAACATACTTCTGACATTCAAAACTTTTAAATTCAACTTCAATCTAACGAACATGATGTTCTTTAGATATATTCAGCTAAGGTAAGCTGTGCAAGCTCAGTTCCTCACACTTTCAAGCACAAATTCTAAATGTGGGATAGGTTACTTAAGCTGGCCATACATACAAAACTACGCATTTTTTAGACCCCATAATTGATACCAGCTGCTGCACACTGAATATCCCCCCGAAACTTTTAACTATAAACCTAGAAATTAAATGCAGTGCTAAAACCAATCACTCCCCTCACCAAATATCTAAAACAACCTGTTCCAAGTCCTCCCTAATAAATACTCATCACTGTACAATTCCTCCAGCAAAACTAAGTGCCATGCTAAAGTGCACGTGCATGAATAAATTAACCACTTGAGCTCTGGAAGGTTTTACCCCCTTCATGATCAGAGCATTTTTTGCTGTTCGGCACTGTACTACTTTTACTGCCAATTGCGTAGTCATGCAGCACTTTACGCCAATTAAATTTTTATCATTTTTTTTTCACACAAATAGAGCTTTTTTTTCCATGGTATTTGCTCACCACTAGGTTTTTTATTTTTTGCAATATAAATGATAAATCTTTTTTTTTTTTGTTATAAAACATATCCAATATTTATTTATTTTTTTTAATCTAATTTCTACACAAATTTAGGCCAAAATGTATTCTGCTACATGTCTTTGGTAAAAGAAATCCCAAAAAGTGTATATTAATTGGATTGTGCAAAAGTTACAGTGTCTACAATCTACAGTATAGTATATACGCTATATACTCAAATTTTTTGCAGCTATCAACACTATACTGTAATGGCAGTGATCAGTAACATGTAGTGGAACTGTGATAGTGTGGCTGAAAATCTGGCGCTAGCTGACGCTGGCTGAGAGGCACAATAACTGACGCTGACATCAATAGTGACGCTAATACAATGATCAGTGCTAATACTGTACACTGCCCTCTTTGACCAGTCCCTAACCTGCCCTAAAAAATGCAAATCCTATAGTGGACACAAGCCAACATGGAACAAACAGGCACAAATTGAGGGAGCTCTACTAGCTTCAGGTATGATTGTTGACCTGCAGTGCAACAGAAATTGGATATACTGTACCTGTGCTCAGATCCCAATAGCTTGTACATACAGTATGTATAATCCATTGGGGGAAAAAGGGATGTGACCACATGTTAGCACAACCCTGTCTAGCAAGCCTTGCAATAGAAAAAAAATAGATTTTTTTTTAAATACTATTTCACACAAATTCCAGGAGCAGAATTCCAAAAATGAAGAAAATTAGTAGAAGAGGAAGCCACAAAGTTATCTCAGCAGTGGCAGAAATGGCTGAAACAAAGTAAAATCAACGCTTCTCAGAATACCACCACTTTAGAAGAAATTGCCAGCAAAAATTCTGCACCTGTCGATACTTCAACCACAAATATTAACATTATTGCCTTAGATCAAGAGAAGATTGCGTGAGAAAATGATGGTGAGCATGAGAAAAGTTTAGAGACGACTTTTTGCAAAGGAGAAGAGAGTGACAACTAGTTGTATGAAGCCCAAGCAGCAGAAAAGTGAGCCCTCTTTAGAAGATACTTTGTTTAAAGCTGTAGGTTATATCCCAAATGATGCAAACAATCCATTCTCATGTAAGTGTAGGGAAAGAGGTATAGGTGGCGCTGCCTCTTTACTATGTGGAGTCCTCAAAGAAAAAAATGATAAAGTAAAAAGTCCAAAAGGTGCACTATCTCTTTAAATGTAGATGCTAAAATAATTATCACTCCTCATACGTGAAAAAAAGTATTACATACGGTGCAAGAAATGAATAAAGTGCAAACATGCTAATACAAACAACAATTGTGTGATATTGGGCAAATCTAAATATCTCTTATACTCCGTGCATCAATGTACATGTAAACAGTATTATAGTACTCAAAAGTGCTCTAAGTGCATAAAGTGCAAAAAAAAAAAAAAAAAATGCTGTATTGAAACCAATATAAAAAAAGGGGAATCAGTCAGCAAATAGTTCCATAAGTGACATAAAAAAGTTCATAAGTCCATATAAGTGATCCCAATTGCAAAGTGACTCGTGCATGAACAGAGAGGTGCAGTATTAATCACTAATGAAGAAAAGGGGGTGAATCTATTCATGCTACCCCCTCATATGCGCACTTACCAGAGGACTGAACCCCTACAGGGGTCAGAGGCACCACAAATAGGTTGTTTTCCAATCCTTTGTCTCCTCCTCACCAGGTCTGGTCAATGGGGACACATCTAGTTGCAGCACATAAGGGAATGCATAACCATAGTTTCAATAACAAAGTACTACACCATGTCCCAGGAGAAGTGACGGGATAAGATCAGGTGTAATATGAATGAAAAGGGCCAAAATAAATGAAAAGATGGTGATTTTGGAAAATGGAAACCATAAGAAGGTTGGCACCTTCAATGGCACTTGGTTTACCAAAAATGTGCCTAGTGGTACATGAGTGCCATAGTGATTGTACATGGTTGATTTATTAAAAAAGCCTCAAATACTGTATTTTTTTTTCCATACAGAGAGATTTATAGATTCAAACCAAAGAGAAACATGGAAGTGGGCTAGCCTCAGAAATTATTAATATATTTAAAACCAACAAAATCGACCCTAAGGATGCAGGGGGTCAGGGCTATGATAATGCAGCTAACATGGCTGGCAAATACAGTGTTGTGCAGGCAAAAATTATGAATCAAAATCAATATGCAAGAAATGTTCCATGTGCAGCCCATAGCATAAATCTGGCAGGCGTACAAACAGTTTCTGTGTGTCCAGAAGTTTTTGGGACTGTTCAAAGAATGGAAAGAGGGCACAAGAATTGGGGTCATCAAACATGGGACTGGGGATGCCACAAAGGTAGTTTTTGAAAAGAAAATGTAATAAAATTACGGGGTTATGGGCCCTTTTAGAGCTCAGCCTGGAACTTTCTGTACCCCTATATAAATGGGGGTCCGTTCAGGGGGCTTCACTGTTGACTGGTAGCTGCCTGGCGAGCTCCTCTTTAGAGCTATAATATAGAGCTCGCCTGCAGTTTTCCAGTCATGAAGACCCTGGTACGGAAGGTCCTGGAGAAGGCGGCTGAAGCGGGAGGCGAATAGTGGCTCCGGAGGTGCCTAGAGCGGGAAGAAGAAGGAACACCACGGGGAAGAGCTGAAGAAGAAGGGGTTCGCCTACCAGAAGAAGCCATGCAGGATGTAGAGCCACCCGCAGCGCTGAGCACCGTGCCGCCACTTCGGACTCCGGAGAACCAGAGTGTGGCATCTCGGAGGATACAGCAGAGCCTGCCTCCTGAGAGGCCAGCCTCTTCGCGTCAAGAGGAAAGTAGCCGCCCAGTGGAGGAGGAGCCGGAAGACATCATGGAAAGGCCGAGGGAAAGCCGAAGATGCCCGAAGAGGCGGCGAATCCTCTCCCCGTCCCCGCCGCCTAGAGGAGAAAGGCGGGACAGGGCTGGGAGACCATCAGCATTGAGGGTTGCCAGGCAACCGGAGCAGCAGGCATTTATGCAGATATATATCGCTAGATGCTGCTGCAGAAGGCAGATAGATTGTTAGTACAGCATGAGGTTTCCCCAGTAGTGTTGGGACTGAACACTAAGCTACCGACTAACCTTGGTGAGTTGTCACAGGTTAATGTTTAACATAATTTAATAGACTCCTTATCTATATTTGCAAAATCTTTAAATTTTACTAACACTTCTGTTCCTAGTAGTGTTCCTTTAAATGTTCTGTGTCCTGTTAATGTTTGGTCACCTATTAACACACAAACTGCTACAGTGGTAAGTAATGTTTCTCCTATTGTTTCTAATTTACCTATCATAGAATTGAATCCCAAATTTAACCAGTTAGTTAATGCTGTTCCTGAAACTTGTTTAAAATAAGTTTTACCTTGTGATGTGTCGCCATTGGGTTATCATCTAGCTAATGCAGTGAAAGACAAAATTTGGAAGGGTGAATTTATTGATCTTCTTTCCTTATTACCTTCGTCAAAAGAATTTGCTTTTAAAAGTGAGAAGAAATCTGATGATGCGGCAGATGATAACCGACAGCATCCAATTTATAGGTCATTCCATAATTGGTTGCAAGCCTTTTGCATTTTTTCTGCGGTAATGGAAGAAAAATTCCCAGAAAGATGTAGCTGCTTGTTTCAACATCTAGAACATATTTTGGAGGCTTATAAAAATTTTGGTGGTTTAGGATGGTTTCATTATGACAAATGTTTTAGTCAAAAACTATCAGTATATCCTAATTCAAAATGGGGGATGAAAGACGTTGGTCTTTGGTTGAACTTGATTCTTTCTCAGAGATATACACCTATGAAGCAGTTAAACGTTACCGCTAATACTTCAGCTTACCGTAAAGGAATTTGTTATGCTTTTAATGAGGCCCAGTGTAAATGAGCCTCTGCCTGCAGATACAAGCATGAGTGCTCATATTGTTCCGGGAATCATCCCTTGTCAAAGTGTTTTAAGAAAGTAAGTCAGCATAATCAATCGGCATGGGATATTTTTTCAAAAATCCTGCACTTCAGTGAGGCTGGAAAAAATGTACCCTTGGCTGCTGCTATATCCAAACAAGGAGAAAGCGCAGTCAGTAATTAATGTTTTTTCTTTAGGTTTTAAGCTTCCAGTATTTACAGATAAAGGTTGTAAGTTGGAAAAAAATTTAAAGTCAGTGGATCATTTTGCTCATATCGCTAGAGAAAAGATTGTGGCTGGGCGAGAAGCAGGTCCTTTTTTGTCTCCTCAATTTGTTAATTTTCGTGTTTCTCCTTTAGGTTTAGTGCCCAAGAAGGAACCAAATGCTTTTCCCATTATACATCATTTGTCATTCCCTCACGGAAGTTCTCTAAACGATGAGATAGATCCAGCATTATCATCGGTAACGTATGCTACTTTTGATAATGCCATTTGCTTGATTAAGCAATATGGTTCAGGAGCTCTGTTGGCAAAGGTGGATATCCAGTCCGCTTTTAGACTCCTGCCTATATAGCCTGAGTCGTTTAATTCGCTGGGTTTTTATTTTGAGGGTTTTTATTTTTCCGATCATTTTTTACCTATGGGTTGCTCCCTTTCATGCGCATTTGCTACTTTTTACAATGGGTAGTCGTTCACGAATCGGGTTTCAAGGAGTCTTACATTATTTAGATGATTTTCTCTTCATGGGTCCCCCTGATTCTAACCTTTGTTTCCTGTTATTAAAGTTATTTTTTCTTATTTGTAGGTATTTTGGAATCCCTTTAGCCAACGATAAGACAGTTTTTCCAAGTACTTCTATTGAATTTTTAGGAATCTCAATAATACAGTTTTGAGTGAGTTTCAGTTGCCGGCAGTTAAAATCGCTTTAAAACCTTTTGAAGGAACTTCAGTCCTTGCTGGGACTATTGGCATCACGCATTATGCCTATAGGGAGAATTTTTTCAAGACTATTGTTGTTGGCCATTTCCGGTTTGAAATCTCCATTTTCACATATTAGAATGACCATTGAGTTGAAAGAAGATCTTTTAGTATGGGCGCGTTTTTTAGAAGACTATAATGGTCGTTCTTTCTTTCAGAGCTATTGGATATTTTCTGCGGATCTTAAATTATTTACAGATGCAGCGGGATCTAGAGGTTTTGCAGCTGTATGGGATACCCACTGGTGCTGTGGTTCATGGTCTGCATCATGGGTAGAAACTAAAGCAGCAAAAAAAAAAAAAGTTTTATTAGAACTTTTCCCAATCATTGTTGCTTTGGAGCTCTGGGGTGTTCATTTCAGGGACAAAAGAATTTTGGTGCATTCAGATAATAAGGGAGTTTTGTACGCAATAAATTGCTTATCGGCAAAATCTATTTCAGTAATAAAACTACTTCGTTATCTGGTATTCTTGTGTTTAAAATTAAACATTTGGATAAAATTCAAGTATGTTCCTGGAGCAACAAACTGTATTGCTGACTCTTTATCTCGCTTCCAGATCGCTCGTTTCAGAGAACGCAGATTTGGTGGGATCACATTGCTCGAGTCACCTGTGGAATTTAATTTAGATCCAGTTTTTTGCTGCTATAAAATGTTCAGTTGCGCCTCATACATGGGCTGACTACTCAGCCGCAAGGCAGGAATGGGTCTTGTTCTGTGGCGAGATGGGCTTACCTGTATGGTCTCCTTAGGAACAAATAGTCTTTTTGTGTTCTTTAATGAATTCTCAATTTTCTTATAACCATATTAACAAAATTATAGCAGGAGTTTCCTTTTTTCTTAAAATACAAAATTATTCAGGTTGCAATAGTTTTTTTCTCAGTTAGGCAAGCTTTGAAAGGCTATAAAAGAATGACTTCCAGATACACGTAGGCTCATCTCTCTAGAACTATTGAAGATGCTTTGCTTGGCCTCTTCCGCCGTCTTCTATTCAGAATATGAAGCTCTGCTTTTTTCTGCAGCTTTTGTTTTGTGTTTTTTCGTTGCTCTTCGTGTATCTGAATTAGTGGCTGATAGTAGAACCCATGAATCGGGTCTTAGGTTTAATGATGTTATTTTAGGCATGGAAAATGTTGAGGTTTATATTAGGCAGTCTAAAACTTATCAGTTGTCTAAGGGACATTGGTTTCATCTGGCTGCTTGTGGCGATCCTGACATTTGTCCCTATTTAGTTGTTTCAAAATATTTATCCTATAGGCCTAGTAGTCTACAGAATTTCTTTGTTCTTCTGGATTGTTCGGCAGTGACAATATTTAAATTTTCCTTTGTGCTGAAGCGTTGTTTGAAGCATTTAGGTCTTATCAAGTTGAGAATTACCACACACTCCTTTGGGATAGGAGCTGCCACTGAAGCAGCCACATTAGGTTTAGAGAGGAATCCATTATTAAAAGATTGGGGAGATGGGAATCACATAGATTTAATTTGTATATCAGACCTAATTTATATGTTTAATTTCCTAGGTGTCGAGTTTTCAGTTTGGATTGTTAAATATTCTTTCATTCACTGGGCTCGCAAACGGGCATCTCAACGCTGTTATTCTGAAAAATTACCTAAACAAGATGATCAATTTCATGTTTTCTGGAAAGGGATTCGAGGTTTGCGTTGGGTTAATCTTCATTGTTTAATTTCCAGGTTATCTCACGTCTGCCCATCACCATCCATTATGGTATTACATTTAGGTGGAAATGACATCGGAAATTTAAAATCTTTAGAGTTATTATTTTGAATTAAAAAAGATTTCTACCAATTTGAGCTGTTTTTCCCTAATTCAGTGATAATATTTTCTGAAATAGTTCCACGACTTAAATGGTTTTCCTCTCCTGAGTTTAAACCTCTTGAGAAAATTAGAAAGAGAACTAATCACTCTATTGCCAAGTTTATGCCATCAATTGGTGGTTATTCTTTTCATCACGTTGACCTTGAAGGGGGTTTTCCTGGCCTTTATAGGCAGGATGGAGTCCATTTCTCAGAGATAGATCTGGACATATTTAATCTGGGCCTTCAGAGTTGCATAGAAATGGCTGTGGGTTTGGGTGGGCCAGCTCTAGTTTGCAACTAGTTCCGGCTTGTGGGACTTTGGTTGTTGTATAAATCTGGATTAGATTTCGCTTGAGTTCTGTGACTAAGATAGATAGATATATTTTTATATTTTGGTTTGATAGATTTTCAATGTGGATTTTGGTTGAATAAAGTTTTAATTTAATATTAAACCAATAAAATGCCGCGGCCATTTCTATGCCAAAAAAATTCTGTGTGTGTGTTTCTTTCTTTAGTGAATTTTTCATATATTTATGATACACATGCATCCTCCTGTCCCATGTTAAGTTTTTTCTCCAATTCCACATCCTGCTGGGAAGCACTAACAAAACTTGTAAAAACAACTCTGAAGGGTCATGCAAATACTCAATGGTCTTCAAGAGCAAGTTCAATTAAGGCTTTATTTACATAGATCACCAATGTACAGTATGTGAAGCTCTTACGGACATTACAGAAAACTTGTCAAAGTTTGAATCTGTGTCTACAGCTGAAAGTCTTCTGCTGTAGGTTATTTATCATTTTTGTGTACACTGTTTGTGTGCAACAGAATCTTGAGTCAGGATGGTTGAGAAACCAAGCTATCCAGGCCAAAAGGATTTTCATACTATAGGCATCTCAAATGATTGATGGCTTTAGACGCACCTTTCAAAAAATGTGTAATATACTGTAGATGTCCAGGAAATATTTAATTATGCTGCAGATGTATATGAAAAACTTGAGATTTCTGCAACATTTCCACAAAAGAAGCAAATAAAAACAAAGACCAGAGCTGCATATGACACCCAAGATGCAAAAGTCAACCTAAATACAGAAGACAACCTTAAAGGATATGTTCAAAAGAAAAAAAAGAAAAATGTTAAATGCACATTTTTCTGCAGGTTAAACAGATTGCTGATGCCATGTAGGTCTCCTGCAGACCTGTCAGTGTATCTGCTTGCTCGTACCTCATACCAGGAAGCAATACATTCTGACAGGAAGAATCGTGATAATTCATTGAAAACTACAAGCTGACAGCCGCAAAGGGTGTTTGGACTTGTAATTCATTCATACACAGAGCTCGGTTTTAAAAAAGTGACAACTAGTACAGGGAACTTCTCTCCGTACTGCTGCCACAGAGAGAACGAGCAGCGAGTGGCAGCTGCAGCACTGGGAACATGTTACATTTTCTGCCCTAAAATCGGGTGAAACATGTAACATGTTTCCAAAGGTGAACTTATCTATTAACCAGGTTTTTGATGTTCTCATCATTGACTTGACATAAAAGTCACAAACACTACAGAAACATCCCAGGACTTTGACATCCTCTTGTTCCCTCCTCTTGTCACAATAACAGTAACAGAATTACAAGGAAGGTGTCTTTGTGCTTATTTTCGTGGGGGAAAAAAAGCAAATAAAGAAAAAATAATATAGGGTATACAATTGCGACACAAGTCATATTGTAATTGAATGATATTAAAAATTACCTTTCCCTTTCAATCTGCAGCCGCTGTAATTTTCTGCAAAATTCAATGCAATATGGCTACCTGCAGTTTTTTCTGTACAAAGAATGTATACTGACCACACCCCAGAAAAATAATTTCCTGCTTGTGTGATTGGCTCACTAATTTTCCCAGAAGTCTGCACTAAGATACAAGTCATATTTCAGGCATCGCCTGCCCCAAAAATTTCATTTTTGGTGAGATACTCCCAATAGGAACATGTCTAAAGGGATTCTGAGCCAGCAGATCTCCTCATTAGTGTCCTGCTGGTGCACAGCTGATTGATAATTATGAAACCACCCCCATTAGACTCACTCACACTCTCACTCACTGCACAGGGGCACAGAGAAACACACAGGGATTTCTTCAGAATAACACAAGGTAGGAATCTGCAGAAAAGTTTGTTAAAATCCCTGCAATGTGCAGAGATCACCCAGAGGGGAATGTTTTTTTCTCAACAAAAGTGGAGTTACACTTTAAAGCGTAAGTCCAGACACAAACTTAATAACTCTTAACAACCTGCCACATTCTAAACCTAATCTATCCAACCCTATAAGGCTAAAAACCCTGTACTTGCCTATTCTGCAGCCGATCCATTACGGTTTTCATCGGCGGAAGCTGTGTGCAGGAGAGTACTGACAATGACTATGAAATGGCTGGGAAGTGAGGTCACCCACAGAGTTACTATGGGGGTGTCATTGTCGGCTGTCTCTCCTGCACAGCCTACACAGAGAAGCCGCCGCTGACAGCTGATGCTGGGCCTGGGACCAGACCGGATTGGCTGCAGAATAGGTAAGTATAGCGATTTTTACTTTTGAACTTTAGGTTGATATTAATTGTTTGTCATTATGTTTTATGGTTAACACAGTTTCAGATTGCACCTTTGTCAGTATTTTTGTCATTTATTAATTTTTGAGGCACCGATGCACTTTATTTATTATCCGTTTGCACTTCGATGTTTTTGCACTAGTTGAGATGATACTTTATTTGTGTTTATAATATGCAGAATTCATAATTTTTAGGATAAGGCTGATCATTTGTTTTAATACTGTGGTCTGTAGGTGCCTGATATATTACTATTGGAAAGTTCCTTGTGGATAAACAGTGCCCTCTTCTGCCCGAAGAAGTGCATGACCTACAACATATGTAGTACTATTCCTGTAAACTGCCTTACTTCTGTAGTTATTCAATTTCTACAATATAAATAATTTTAAGTATCTACAGGTATGTGTGTTTACTCAATTCTCAAATACATTAGTTAATGCACCACATCATTATTCTACTCCCCCCCCCCTTTCCAGGGCCAGGCTGGTATGGATTCTGGGGAAGGACACTTTTTTTCTTTATGCAGGAATCCAGGCACCTGGTGGATCCCGACATGGTCGCGATGACCCGGTGCCAGTGCCAGGACTGACTTCTGTGACGTCAGCAGAGAGCAGACTTCAGCCCGCACTCTGCTGAAAACAGGTCACAGGAGTGCAGAACCAACTGCACTCCTTTGATCCATAGAAGATGTACAGCCAAACAAGCTTTAAGGGCCATACACACTATAAGATTTTCTGAAGACTTTTTCCTTCAGATTTACCTTCTCTATGTACAGTAGTGCAAGGGCCTGCCAGATTGCATACAAATTGAAAGTTTTTAGGTTTGACCTCATATTATCTGGTTTTGGTAAGTCTAAAGGAAAAAGTCTTCAGAAAATCTTATAGTGTGTATGGCCCATTAGCTGTACATCTCCTTTAACATTTTTACCAGACTCTCATCGAGGAAAAGGGTGTAGTAAAGATGAATGAAATCCCCTGGAGCTAAAGCTCATTTACCAGTAATTTAATCTGCATTTTTTTTCTTTCTATATGTCAGTTTTGGTCTAGTAGGTTGTATACATAATACAGATGTACCACTTCACAGACAGATTAAGGTATTTAAGGAATTTTGCATTTTTAATGTTGCCTTTTAGCACTATCAAAATTGCTGCTCCCCACCAGACTAAATTAGAAAGCAAAATTTTCTGTTGTTTTGGTACATGTTCCCCAACGCAGCCCCCCATGCCATTTTTTTGACAATCCCTTGCCTATTTGCCAAAAAAATGGTAATTTTATTATTTTTAACATT
The DNA here is from genome assembly GCF_965119305.1 of Pelophylax lessonae. Taxonomy (NCBI): domain Eukaryota; kingdom Metazoa; phylum Chordata; class Amphibia; order Anura; family Ranidae; genus Pelophylax; species Pelophylax lessonae. The sequence goes on from NC_138772.1 coordinate 80,656,328, forward strand.
TGACTTCTATTGGCTTCAACTGGGTTGAAATTTAGCACTGAACATTAGCAACGTTCACCCACTCTGCCTTAAACCGAACCCAGGTATGTTCACCCTACTTGTAATATACAATATGCTGGACACATATGCCAAAGATTTTGTACCCACAAATTAAATCCTAATTACTGTGCCACAGGAGAAAGCCTCATAGACGCATAAATCTCCAGACAAAGCATCATTTACGAAAAGAAAATCATACCTTTATATTGTATATGTATTTCTGCACACAGAAAACAGATACTGAACTATGCATACTTCTCCAGACAAAGGATCATTTAAAAAATTCAGACTCTGTATTATATATATGTAGCACCCTACAAGGTAGGTGCTAGGCAAAAGTATAGTGGGCCTTGGCTGCCTTACAGCAGGGCCATAATTTTCAGCTGGGCTGTCATGTCTCCCAAGTGTTGCTATTGAGGGTGGGGAGTCTCCCCACTGGCTCCATGAAAGGGTTCTCATTGGGCAGTGGAGGAAACCCAATCAGTGGCACATTCAGGCTTGTATCTACCCCAGAAAGGCAGATTCTGCTGCACAGGATTCTGGGAGTGGGTATAAGTTTGAGGGGAGCACACGAGGCAGCGTCTTTGGCGGGAAGCAAAGTCCCAGGAGGGAGAGTACGGCTGTCTCTCTTCCTGTCAGAAGGATTGGGTGTCCCAGGTGGCTTGTCTGAGGGGACAGAGAGCTGAGCTGAGCTGCAGAGAGGATCCAGTGTGCCGAGGACCAGCGGAGTAGAGGGGGTCCAGTTTCAGGAAAGCATTCCAAGTTCGTGAGCACTGTAACTGCCCTTGGGTTTGCCTAGCTGAGAGGGGACCACTCCGGTGAAGGTCCAAGGGATCCAGGAGCTAGCTAGCAGTAAAGGGGGTGCCAGTGTGACCCTGAAGTGTCAGAGTCCTAGTGAGAGGACCCTGAAGTGTATAGGTGGTGCCTAGTGAGAGGACCCTGGAGTGTAGAGGGGGTGCCTAGAGAGAGGACCCTGAAGAGTAAAGGGGGCGCCAGAGGTTGGGCCCTGAAGAGCTAATGTGTACAGCGTGCAGTGTGCAGTGTACAGTGTTGAGAGTTGCAGCAGCACAAGCAGTTACAAGGAGCTACCTCAGTCAATGAAGGGCTAGAGGGAGCTGTTCACAGGGCTTTTGAGCTAAACAGAGTGTCAAGAGTCAAGTTTCCCTACAGTCCTGGATCTTTTGAGTTAACAAGTCAAGTTCTAGCACAGTTCAGCAAGACAGCATTTTTTCAAGCGCCAGAAAGCGTGGGTCGTCATCCAGCTGGCGTCAAGAAAGCGCTAACAGCCATTTTTCTGCAAAGTGTCCCAGTTATACCTAGTTGAGCCAGAGGAGTATCCAACTCATTCCCTTCTCCCATCCCCATTATCAAATAAACAAAACAAACCAAAGATGCCGGAATGGTTATTGTCTCAACTTTCACACTTGGGTATTCAGCTTAAATGGGCTGAAGGTATTACCGGTAACAATGCCAGACCCACCTCAGGCCCAATGCCTGGAAATCTTGCTACATATACAGTATATGCTTTTTTGCAGAAAGAATATAGACACTGAGCTTTTCATAAACCTCCAGACAAAGGATAATTAAAAGGAAAAAAAAGTCAGACTCTTCTGAGTCTGATTCTTCTTACACACACACATACAGGCAAGACGGTGGAGCAAAGTGCCGGAAATTGGGTTCCAGGACTCAGAGCCGGATTCATGGGGTCCCTGGATTTTGTTTAAATCTTTGGAAAGTCCCACCAAAACCAGGACGGTTAAAAGTATGGATTTTTATTAGAAGGGGGAGAGGATTTGTGTTTAGAGGGGAGCGAGGGTTTGTACTGGGAGGGTGGATTTAGTTGGGAGGGTTTGTGATGGAACTGGGAATCGGACATGTGCTAGTGAGGGGGATTTGGGGGAAAGAGGATTTGGGAGGGGGTGTCAGGAACAAGTGTGACCAGAAATGTGTGGACTGCCACAGAAAAAAAATCAGGCACATGTAAAGTGTAAAATAATATAATTTATTTAAATATAAGTTTATTACATAAATACAATCACATCTTCAATATACCAAAAAACTGTGTAAATCAAACCAGAGAACCAAAAATATAGTGACACACAATGAACAACTGCCCAAACCAAGTATATACAGAAAGCAGGGACTGTGAAGCGTAATCATAACAGAGCCAGGGTGATACACGGGAGATCAAGCAGAGGGAGCTGGGAGCAAGACGGGACAGGGAGAAGGTAACAGGAGACGGAGAAAGCAGGCAGAAAGGGATCAGGCTGCAGGGTCAGGAATGGGATGCAGGAACACAAGAACGCAGGTCAGGGGCACATGGAGACAGAACACCAAAGCAACAGGAGAAGCACAGATATACTTTCTGCAACGAGCATCATGTGATGACTGATTACATGAAATGATATGAGCTTCTGGCTGCTGAGAGACACCTGCTGCTGGACAGTGGAACTGCAGCCTATAGATCTGGGAGCCAAAGTGTCACCAGCAGGTGCGACCTTTCCTGACAGTTCCCCCCCCCCCCCAAGGGCGCTCCACACAGCCATAGCTGAACTAGTCCATAAAAGATAATCATCTATTAACCACTTCTGGCCTGGAAGGATTTATCCCCTTAATAACGGCCATTTTTTGTGATTCGGCACTGCGTTACTTTCACGGACAATTGCGCAGTCGTGTGACGCTGTACCTAAATAAAATGGATCTCCTTTTTTTCCCCACAAATAGAGCTTTTTTTTTGGTTGGATTTCATCACCTCTGCGATTTTTTTATTTTTTTTTGCGCTATAAACAAAGAAAGAGCGACAATACTGAAAAAAAAAAAAAACACATTCTGCTATATAACATTCTATATAACATTCTGCTATATAACATCCCCCCCCCCCCCCAAAAAAAAAAAATGAAAAATCAAAATGTTTTAACATTTTAGGCCAATTTGTTTTCTGCTACATATTTTTGGTAAAAAAAAAAAACGCAATAAGCGTATTTTGATTGGTTTGCGCAAAAGTTATTGCATCTACTAGCTACGGTAAAGAGTTATATCATTTATATCAAATAGTAATGGCAGCAATCTGCGATTTTTAGCGGGACTGCAACATTGAGGCGGACAGATCAGACCCCTAACTGACATTTTTTACACTTTTGGGGGACCAGTGACATTACTACAGTAATCAGTGCTAAAAATATGCACTGTTACTGTAATAATGACACTGGCAGGGAAGGGGTTAACACAGTGGGTGATCAAGGGGTTAAATGTGAGCGTAGGGGAGTGATTCTAACTGTATGTGGGTTGGGCTGGTGAAACGATCACAGAGACCTGTAATCCTATATAGAAAAATCACAGGCACTCTGTGCTCATTCCAGAGAGAAGAACGGTCAGCAGTGTTTACAACAGCCCACCGTTCTTCTCTCTTAGCGGGGAGCGATCGCGGGTGCCTGGCAGCAATCTGAGCCGCCAGCCCCGTGTATCTGAGTTCCCGCTGCTGAGTGGGGGCGGGATCGCGCCGCCGCCGGCGCGCTTGCCCCCTAGCTGCATCCGCGGGACCGACGTATTCCTACATTGGTTCGCGCAGGAGGGGCTGCCTGCCACAGTAAAACTGCGGTGGGCGGTCCTTAAGTGGTTAAACAAGTCCAGAGAAAAGTTCCTTGTAGGCTGAAGAAGTGCCGGATTCTAAGTGAGATGCCCTGTTAAAAAGATCCATCAATAAGCAAAGTGTCCCACTGCCTGGGTCAGATGACTGACTTGGTATCCCACCGCTGGGGTCAAGCAACTGGCTGGGTGTCCTGCTGGCCAGATCCTCTGAGGTGTACAGCATTTATTACTCCAAGTCCCTCAAACCAGCAGATACCCCAATGCTGGGGTACCACAGGTTATCTGTACACTTTGTAAACTTTGCCCTGGAGTCATGTGACAATACCTGAACCCCGACACCAAAGTGTCTTGTCATAACAATGTAACTTGCATGGTTTCTAGGACTTGCTCCGCACATCAAAGGCCACCTAGGTCTGGTTTCCTGATCTGGGTCCCCCAGTGCACCTGGAGCTGTAGCAATAGCATCCGGATCATGGCAAGGCACAGATAGTACTCTGCCATTCCCTGGGAGCACACCACAACCAGGGCCATGAAGGCAAATTCAGCAACCAGTTACCAAGGCTATGTCCGGACAAACAGGCTTTGACCCCATAGGAGCAACACACTGCCAGAGGGACTCAACCAAGGCAACCGTTAAACAAATCTCAGGCCAAGCAGGTAATCCATATATGGCACGTGAAGACTCTGAGCTTTCAAACCCATTGCTGGATTTTATTTTTGGCGGGGAGGGAGTGGGGATCTTTGCTGAGAGGATAAAGTGGGGGAGAGTATGGCTCGTGGGAGGAATTCTCCCTACCCTTACCCCTCCACTGTGTATTACACACCCCTGACTCCTACACTCTTTTTGCTTTGTACTTTTGACTCTGAATACTTTTCATTACATACTCTTGTCCCCTGCATTCTGTACTCCTGGACTCTGCTCTCTGTGTGTCATGTACTCCTAAACCCGCCACTGACTACAGCACTCGCATTACACACCCTGGGCCCCTGTTTGTAATGTATCCTGACATTGACTGCTGCACTCTGTGCATCACATGTTCCTCACCTCTGCATTCTGCCTTACACACTTCTGCACCATATACACTATACATTATTTATTGTCGCAACATTTGCTGGTTTCTAAGCAGTCCCCCGTTATTTTAATAATATTCTTCTTTAACCACTTCAGCTCCAGTAGGTTTAACCCCCTTCATGACCAGGCCATTTTTTGCGATACGGCACTGCGTTTTTTTAACTAACCATTTCGCGGTCAGGCGAAGCTGTACCCAAATAAAATTGATGTCCTTTTTTTCCAACAAATAGAGCTTTCTTTCTGTGGTATTTGATCACCTCTACGATTTTTATTTTTTGTGCTATAAACAAAAGACTGAATTTTGAAAAAGACATCCAATAAAAAAAATGTAAAAAATATAATTTTTGTAAGAACTTAACGTAAAATTATTTTCTCTGAGTCCTCTGACAGTCGCTGCCCGATGATATTAGCCTTCACTAATGGGTAATGGCGCCCTCTGCAGGAGCAAGGCTAGGCGGATTATTAAATATTAGGTTAATACAAAAACCTTTATACCTCGGCACGCCTCTAGGGGGCCATCCTGAACCTGATCTCATATTACCTTAGTTTGTAGCAAGCAGTACCGGAAGGCAATAACCCCCAGATCCAAAAACCAGAGGAGTGGGGGCGGCGACTGTCAGAGGACTCAGAGAAAAGAATTTTATGGTAAGTTCTTACAAAAATTCTATTTTCTCTTACGTCCTCTGACAGTCGCCGCCTGATGACATTAGCCTTCACTAATGGGACGTCCCAAAGCAGTGCAGGTATGAGGGGGTGGGAAAAAACGCAACCAACTCAGAATGTAACGCAAACAACCGGACCAGCAACTACCTGAGCCCACAAAAAAAGGGAAAAAACCCAGAAACAACAAAAAACACCCCAAGAAGAAAGGACAGAAAAATTATGTCCCCTCAAACAACTGCCACACTCAAAACTTTGTGGCCAAAGAAAGCATCCGTGGATGCCAAAACCTCAATGTTGTAGAATTTTGTGAAAGTGTCCATGGACGACCAAGTCGCCGCCTTGCACACCTGAGCCACCGAAGCCTGATGGCGAAAAGGCCAAGAGGCGCTGACGGCTCTGGTAGAATACCGGGAGGAACCTGACCCTTGATAGAATAGGCCTGAACAATTGTCAGTCTGCTCCACTTAGAAATGGTTGCCGCAGAGGCGGCCGATCCCTTCCGAGGTTCTTCAGGAAGAACAAGGGAATCAGAATGCCGAACAGATTCCGTGGCAGACAGGTAAACTCTGACCGCCCAGACTACATCCAAGGAATGCAAGGCAAGTTCCTTGGGAAGAAAGGACTGATTGGGTCGCAGAAACACTTTATCTCTATGAAGCGCCAGATAAGGAGAACGGCAAAACAAAGCCTCCAATTCAGACACTCTGCGAGCAGACGTGATGGCCACCAGAAAAGCAACTTTCTGGGACAACACAGGCAGAGGAATCTCTCTGATGTTCTCAAATGGGGGTCATTGTAACACAGACAAAACCAAATTCAGATACCAGGGAGGCAAGGGAGCCCTCATCGGGGGAGCCAGATGCCGCACCCCTTGAATGAAGGTGCAAATCAAGGAATTCAACGTCAAGGGACGTTGAAAAAAAGACGGCCAAGGTCGACAACTGACCCTTGACTGTGTTCAGCGCCAAACGCTGATCCACGCCTTCCTGTAGGAAGGCCAAAACCTTCCCCACTGAGAAGGAGCGAGGATGAAACTCATGTGATTCGCACCAGGTGATATACGTTTTCCAGGTGCGATGATAAATCTTCCTAGAGGTAGCTTTACAAGCCTTTAATAAGGTAGGGATGAAAGCCTGTGGAAGACCCCTATCCCTCAAGACCTGGCTTTCAGCAGCCACGCCGTTAAACCCAGAGACTGTAAAGCAGGATGGAAGATCAGCCCTTGAGACAGAAGATCATCTTGCAGCGGAAGCCGCCAGGGAGGCTTGACAACCATCTGAACGATGTCTGCGTACCAGGACCGACGTGGCCAGTCCGGGGCCAGCAGAATGACTGGTATCCTTTCCGATGCCAAACTGCGGAGGAACCTGGACAACAGTTGAATCGGACGGAAGGCATACAGCAGCCGATAACGGTGCCATGGCACCACCAACGCATCCGTGGCATCCGTCAGAGGATCGCGAGTTTTGGTCATGAACCTTTCCACCTTTTTGTTGAGACGGGACGCAAACAGATCCACGTCTGGAGTCCCCCACTGGGTACACAGGAGGTGAAATACCTCCGGATGCAGGGACCATTCTCCCTGGTCCAAAGTCTGTGGACTCCAAACCCGGAATGTGAACAGCCGAGATCGCCGGAACGTGCGATTCGGCCCAAGACAGGATCTCGGCCACTTCCTTGGCCGCCTGGGCACTCTTGTTGCCCCCTTGGTGATTGATATAAGCCACAGCCATGGCATTGTCCGTCTGTACACGGACCGGACACCCCTGAAGCTGAGACGACCAACGGAACAGACAAAGCTTGATTGCTCGGAGATCCAAGACGTTTATCGGCAAGGAAGCCTCCACCGCCGACCACGTCCCCTGGGCACAAACCGGGCCCAGAACTCCTCCCCAGCCTGACAGGCTGGCATCCGTGGTGAGTATCGTCCACAGCAGAGGCCGGAAGATCTGGTCCTTCGTCAAGGACAGCGACCGGAGCTACCACAAGAGATCCGACCGTACTTGGCGACTCAGAGAATTCCTCCTGTCCAAGGACTGAGGCGTTGTGTCCCACCTGGCCAGGATCTCCGCTTGCAGAGTTCTGGTGTGAAATTGAGCAAACGGGACGGCTTCAAAGGCCGAAACCATCAGATCCAGAGACCGCATGCAGGTCCGCAAAGAGGAGAGATAGTTGTCCCTGAGGGCCCTGATCTCATCCCGCAAGGTCCAGAGTTTGTCCTCTGGAAGAAAAACTCGTGCCTGAGCAGAGTCCAGGACCATTGCCAGGTACTGAAGACGAGCTGAGGGAGTCAGTGCCGACTTCTGAAAATTGATGGTCCACCTGAACTGTCACAGCCAGATTGCTCGTCAAAGTTACACACGAGCTCGACCTTAACAAAAGGTCGTCCAGGTAACCGAGGACCGCAATGCCCTTTAAATGCAGCAAAGCTAGAACAGGAGCCAACACCTTGGTGAAAACCCTGTTAGCCAAAGCGAGACCGAAAGGCAACGCCACAAATTTGTAGTGCTCCCCAGCCACCGCGAAGCGGAGATACTGTATCTCTGATGACCCTCGTAGATAGGGATGTGCAGATACGCATCCTTCAAGTCGATGGAGGCCAGGAAGTCCCCGGGACTCAATGACGCCACCACCGACCGAAAGGATTCCATCCTGAACTTCTGTACCCATACAAAGCGGTTCAGAGACTTCAGGTCCAGAATCGGACGCACCTTGCCCTCCTTTCTGGGCACCGTGAACAGGTTAAAGTAAAACCCGCAAAACCTGTCCTGTGAAGGAACGGGTACAATGACTCCTTGGGCAAGCAGATCATGCACCGCCCCCATGAGATCTCTGAGACGATCGGGAGTCAGCTGGAGATTGGACGGGAAGAACCTGTCTGCGGGACAAGATCGAAACTCAATCTTGTACCCTGAACGAATCAGCTCGTGAACCCACCTGTCCAGAATGCTGGACAACCAGGGTTTCTGAAAGCAACGCAGATGTCCCCCCACCCTGACAACGGGTGAGGGTGTCCCTTCAGGAAGAGGTGGACTGGGCCGCCGATCCAGACTGACCGGCCTTAGGCTTACCTGACCACAGCTTCTTGTGGCCACCGGAAGGCCAGAAGGATTTACCCTTATCCTGCGCCCCGAAGGCACGAAAGGAACTATGCTGAGTTTTGAAGGAAGGCCTCCGCCATGTGCGGGAGGACTTACCCTTAGTGACCTGGGGCAACAGAGTACTCTTACCTCCCGTGAGCCCCTTAATCAGCTCATTCAGTGTATCCCCAAAAAGATGACTCCCCACATAGGGAACATCAGACACCGTCTTTTTGGAAGCGTGGTCAGCCGACCAGCTTTTTAACCAGGTAATGCGGCAGATCGCAACCCCAACCGCGGACAACCGGGCGACTAACGGAGCCTCATCCAAGGCCTACACAGGTACATCCCAGTCTGGGTGATCTGATCCACCATGTCAAGGACAGTCGGAAAGGCCGACTCCGCCACCAGGGTGCACCTTGGAACATGCCATGAGAGTTTGAGAGGCCATCACCGAGGCGAACACAGGTTTTAGCAGGGAACCCACCACTAAGTAAATGTGGCGAGAAAGCGCCTCCACACGCCTATCAGCCGGATCCCTGAACACCGGGGAATCCTCCACTGGCATCAAGGTGGATTTATTTAGCATAGACACAGTGTGATCCACTTTAGGGGACACCGTCCAATGTTTGTCCACGGCCTCTAAAAACGGATAGCGGTGGGAAAAACGCTTAGGCACCACCAGAATATGTTTAATGCGCCGCCACTGGTCATTCACAATTTCGTAAAATTCCTCAGGGCAGGGAAAAATCTGACCTGACTTCTGGGGCCTGCGGAACCTGAAAGCAGCCCGCTTACTTGACTGAGATGGCTCATTGTCAAGATTGAGAGTTTCTTTTATGGCCCTAATGAGAACATCCTCCCTAGCGCGTTCCCGCGCTACCGAGGAGGTAGATTCCTCCTCCTCCTCCTCCCCCTCAGAAGCGGAGGACCGGGACCCCTCAGGAGGGACATCGTCCGTGGCAACCAATTCGAACTCAGAATCTGAGGACTGGGAGGGCACAGGGTGTTTTTTGGAAGAGCGTTCCGACATCAGTAGATCCACCTTGGACGCTAAAGTCGCAAGAGCAGCAGATAATGAGGCCATGGAAGAGGGTTCAGGGGTACCCTAAGCCCCCACAAGGTCTGCAGGGAATTTAGTGTCCTAGGAGTCTATTTTTGCCTATAAATTAAAAGGGACGCTGGCCCTTTAAATCGGCGGTTCCCGCGGACCCCCCCCAGCCTGCACTAACTGAAAGAGCCCCTCCAGATAAAACAATAAAATAATTTTCCAGAAAAATGGCTTAGGCATAGGTAAAAATCCCCCAGGCTGTCAGTACTTGCCTACTTGCCACCACCGCTGCTCTCTGAGAAGATGTGTGAAGAAAGAGGAAGTGACATCACGCCTCTAGAGGCCCAGCCCTCAAGCCACAGAAAAAGGTGCCTATAGAAACTCTATGTAAAAAGACACTGAGAAGATGGCCGTTTGCCCTTAGTAGGCATGTGCCCTCATCCAAGATGGCGCCCGATCGGGATTCAGAGCAGTATCATAAAATGACTGCTGCCCATTCACAGAGCCTAGTGACCTGCCCACACCTAAAATGGCGGCCGCTCTAAACGGCGCCGAAAAGAGCTCATACAAGCATTCTGGCTACCACAGGAGACCCCAAGAAGACCCCTTAGAGCTAAGGAGCACCCCCCAAGTACCACAAGTACCCCCATACAGCGCCCTCAGCAGGGGCAGGGAGGGAGGGAATTAACCCCAATCCGGCCAGAAGGGGAATCCTACAGAGACCACCAGCCCTGCTATCCTCAAAGAGTGGGCCCACAAACCCCCCAAAAGTCCCCAGGGACAAGGGGGTATCAGTACTCACCAGTCCAGGGAAGCGGGCACCGCTCTGATACGGGAGACCTCCCACCCTAAGTGGGGGTGCCGTCAACCAAGGAGGAATGCTAGCAACACGCGGGCGTTCAGGGTTGAGACACCCTCAGCGAAGACGCAGCTCCGCAGGCTCATCCCCATTCCGAGGGGCACTGTTGTTGCGAGGCCTGGACGCACCAGTAACCTGCAATGCTCATTGGCAGGCTGGGACTCCATAAGGATCTATATTACCCAGTGCAAGGCCCAGCTCTGCAGTCACGTGTAGTCCTCCTGGAAAAGAATCCCTAACTAGTGATAGTGAGAGAAATAAAAACCTATTGTTTAAAGAAAAACATATAATGTGAGAAAAAAATATAAAGAAAACCGAGACACTAGGTCCCGGCCAGGAAGACCTAACCTGCTCCTAAAGCTAGGCAGCATAAAACTGAGGTAATATGAGATCGGGTTCAGGATAATGGCTGAGGGATGGCCCCCTAGAGGCGTGCCGCAGTATAAAAGTTTTTGTATTAACCTAAGAATTAATAATCTGCCTAGCCTTGCTCCTGCAGAGGGCGCCATTACCCATTAGTGAAGGATAATATCCTACTACATATTTTTGGTAAAAAAATCCCAATAAGCGTATATTGATTGGTTTGCTCAAAGTTCTAGCGTCTACAAACTATGAGATATATTTATGGAAAATATTTTTTTCTAGTAATGGCAGCAATCAGTGACTTATAGCGGGACTGCTATATTGCGGTGAACAAATCGGACACTAACTTACACATTTTTGGGGACCAGTGACACTAATACAGTGTACAGTGCTAAAAAAATATGCACTATACTAACAACATTGGCAGGGAAGGGGTTAACATCAGGGGCAAAGAGTTAAATGTGTGCCTAGGGAGTGTTTACTAACTGTGGGGGAGGTGCTTGTACTGTGGGGGAAAGCAGAGATTCATGTTCTTGCTTAGCAGAAACATAAGATCACTATCTTCCCTACTGACAGAACGGTGATCTGCTTTATTTACATAGGCAAACTGCTGTTCTTCTTCTCTCCCTAGCAGACCCGATGATTGGCTCCTGCTGTGTCCAATCACAGCGGTAACAGTTCACAGGCAGCACGCATGCAGGCCCCAGAACAGGTAGTGCAGAATCATGTACAGGTACGTGATTCTGCACAGAGGAGCTGCCGCCCTTGCAGTACATATACGTGGAGTGGTCATCAACAGGTTAAGGGTAGGCTCAAACAAAGTGTTAGCTCTCTGTCCATTTTTAGTGTGCAAAACCATGTGTAATGAGAGTTTTTTTATTTTTTTACAATGATAATGCTGAGGTTTATATGTGTCTGTGAGACTCTGGCTTGTGACACAACAATCAATGTATATTTTTTAGGTACAAGGAAGCCTGGGTTTTGTTTAACCACACTTCTTAAGCCCTTCCTACTGTTAACAATGCGGACACACCAATTTTTTGTCAGGGCGTGCTATGAATGCCGAAGGTCACTCCAAAGCTAAAGTGTCCCTCAAAAATATACCCTCCTTCGCTTTCATCTTGCTTTACTTGCAGCGATACAAGAGCTTTATTTAAGCGTTAGCTTTGCTTTTAAAATATTAAATCATTATCACTTCCCCTTTTGAAAATACAGAAAACCAACACACACAGGGCAGTTGTCAAGCTGAACGGCAGCTCTGTTATTCATTCGCCACTTCGCCAGTTCGAAGAATCAGTTCAATCATCGGGCATCATTGCTCGGCCCGCTGAATGACCACAATGCACTATGCCACCGCACGGTGCATTAGAAGCCCCGATTGGCTGAAGCAATGAAAGCTTTGCCCAATCAGGGCACAGTCAGAGCCATGATTGTAGAAAGTAATGATGACTCTATCCAATCATGGCTCATTCTTCTCAGTCCCAATCCACACTATAAAAGTATTCTTTCAATAGCGGCCATTTGTAGTGTGATATCAGCGTGGAGAGAGATAGAACAGGGCTCTGTTCAGTGCTACTAGAGAGTAAGTGTACCATAGTGTGCTATTCTGATTCTATTGTCAGTGCAGAATATCAGTTTAGTGTGAATCTAGTGATAGCTCAGTCAATGTGAGTGTAGTGACCTGACCATTCATTTTTACTTTAGCATCAGTTTGTTTTCTCAGGGCAAGTTTACTGCATTATAGTTCAGTTTATTGCTGCACATTTAATGAAGTATGTTTCTGTGCGTTACATGCCGTTTACCGCAGTATATTTCTGTGCGTTAGTGCACAATTAACGCAGTATATTTCTGTGCGTTAGTGCACGTTTAATGCAGTATATTTCGGTGCGTTAGTATATTTTTGTGTGTTACTTCTATCCAAAAGCTGCAGAAAAGACACCAGAATTTATCCAAAAAATCTCTAATCTTGTTCCCAGTGCACTACATTATGGCCTCATCATACAGACTGGCTCCCCAAGCCGTTATTTCCAAAAAAAAAAAAGAAAGCTTGCAGGGAAAAATGGCTTTTTTTTTTGGCTTTTTAAATGCAATGTATTCTGCAGCAGCTTCTATACACAGTACAGATGTGCCACTTTACAGGTAGACTAAGGAGATCCCTCAGGCACTATATTGAAAGTAATTTTTATTGTTATTTCTCATTTTGATGCCTTCACTTTAAGCATCAGTAAATCCCTGCTCATTTAAAAATTAAGTTTTTAAAAACTTTTTTTTCATTGATACATGTCCCCCAGGGCAGTACCCGGACCCCATAACCACTGTATGCCCGATTATTTGCATGTAAGTCTTCAAAATGGGCACTTTTGATTATTCCAGTTCGGGTATCATAGACTTTTTAACCAGGTAATGCGGCAGATCGCAACCCCAACCGCGGACAACCGGGCGACTAACGGAGCCTCATCCAAGGCCTACACAGGTACATCCCAGTCTGGGTGATCTGATCCACCATGTCAAGGACAGTCGGAAAGGCCGACTCCGCCACCAGGGTGCACCTTGGAACATGCCATGAGAGTTTGAGAGGCCATCACCGAGGCGAACACAGGTTTTAGCAGGGAACCCACCACTAAGTAAATGTGGCGAGAAAGCGCCTCCACACGCCTATCAGCCGGATCCCTGAACACCGGGGAATCCTCCACTGGCATCAAGGTGGATTTATTTAGCATAGACACAGTGTGATCCACTTTAGGGGACACCGTCCAATGTTTGTCCACGGCCTCTAAAAACGGATAGCGGTGGGAAAAACGCTTAGGCACCACCAGAATATGTTTAATGCGCCGCCACTGGTCATTCACAATTTCGTAAAATTCCTCAGGGCAGGGAAAAATCTGACCTGACTTCTGGGGCCTGCGGAACCTGAAAGCAGCCCGCTTACTTGACTGAGATGGCTCATTGTCAAGATTGAGAGTTTCTTTTATGGCCCTAATGAGAACATCCTCCCTAGCGCGTTCCCGCGCTACCGAGGAGGTAGATTCCTCCTCCTCCTCCTCCCCCTCAGAAGCGGAGGACCGGGACCCCTCAGGAGGGACATCGTCCGTGGCAACCAATTCGAACTCAGAATCTGAGGACTGGGAGGGCACAGGGTGTTTTTTGGAAGAGCGTTCCGACATCAGTAGATCCACCTTGGACGCTAAAGTCGCAAGAGCAGCAGATAATGAGGCCATGGAAGAGGGTTCAGGGGTACCCTAAGCCCCCACAAGGTCTGCAGGGAATTTAGTGTCCTAGGAGTCTATTTTTGCCTATAAATTAAAAGGGACGCTGGCCCTTTAAATCGGCGGTTCCCGCGGACCCCCCCCAGCCTGCACTAACTGAAAGAGCCCCTCCAGATAAAACAATAAAATAATTTTCCAGAAAAATGGCTTAGGCATAGGTAAAAATCCCCCAGGCTGTCAGTACTTGCCTACTTGCCACCACCGCTGCTCTCTGAGAAGATGTGTGAAGAAAGAGGAAGTGACATCACGCCTCTAGAGGCCCAGCCCTCAAGCCACAGAAAAAGGTGCCTATAGAAACTCTATGTAAAAAGACACTGAGAAGATGGCCGTTTGCCCTTAGTAGGCATGTGCCCTCATCCAAGATGGCGCCCGATCGGGATTCAGAGCAGTATCATAAAATGACTGCTGCCCATTCACAGAGCCTAGTGACCTGCCCACACCTAAAATGGCGGCCGCTCTAAACGGCGCCGAAAAGAGCTCATACAAGCATTCTGGCTACCACAGGAGACCCCAAGAAGACCCCTTAGAGCTAAGGAGCACCCCCCAAGTACCACAAGTACCCCCATACAGCGCCCTCAGCAGGGGCAGGGAGGGAGGGAATTAACCCCAATCCGGCCAGAAGGGGAATCCTACAGAGACCACCAGCCCTGCTATCCTCAAAGAGTGGGCCCACAAACCCCCCAAAAGTCCCCAGGGACAAGGGGGTATCAGTACTCACCAGTCCAGGGAAGCGGGCACCGCTCTGATACGGGAGACCTCCCACCCTAAGTGGGGGTGCCGTCAACCAAGGAGGAATGCTAGCAACACGCGGGCGTTCAGGGTTGAGACACCCTCAGCGAAGACGCAGCTCCGCAGGCTCATCCCCATTCCGAGGGGCACTGTTGTTGCGAGGCCTGGACGCACCAGTAACCTGCAATGCTCATTGGCAGGCTGGGACTCCATAAGGATCTATATTACCCAGTGCAAGGCCCAGCTCTGCAGTCACGTGTAGTCCTCCTGGAAAAGAATCCCTAACTAGTGATAGTGAGAGAAATAAAAACCTATTGTTTAAAGAAAAACATATAATGTGAGAAAAAAATATAAAGAAAACCGAGACACTAGGTCCCGGCCAGGAAGACCTAACCTGCTCCTAAAGCTAGGCAGCATAAAACTGAGGTAATATGAGATCGGGTTCAGGATAATGGCTGAGGGATGGCCCCCTAGAGGCGTGCCGCAGTATAAAAGTTTTTGTATTAACCTAAGAATTAATAATCTGCCTAGCCTTGCTCCTGCAGAGGGCGCCATTACCCATTAGTGAAGGATAATATCCTACTACATATTTTTGGTAAAAAAATCCCAATAAGCGTATATTGATTGGTTTGCTCAAAGTTCTAGCGTCTACAAACTATGAGATATATTTATGGAAAATATTTTTTTCTAGTAATGGCAGCAATCAGTGACTTATAGCGGGACTGCTATATTGCGGTGAACAAATCGGACACTAACTTACACATTTTTGGGGACCAGTGACACTAATACAGTGTACAGTGCTAAAAAAATATGCACTATACTAACAACATTGGCAGGGAAGGGGTTAACATCAGGGGCAAAGAGTTAAATGTGTGCCTAGGGAGTGTTTACTAACTGTGGGGGAGGTGCTTGTACTGTGGGGGAAAGCAGAGATTCATGTTCTTGCTTAGCAGAAACATAAGATCACTATCTTCCCTACTGACAGAACGGTGATCTGCTTTATTTACATAGGCAAACTGCTGTTCTTCTTCTCTCCCTAGCAGACCCGATGATTGGCTCCTGCTGTGTCCAATCACAGCGGTAACAGTTCACAGGCAGCACGCATGCAGGCCCCAGAACAGGTAGTGCAGAATCATGTACAGGTACGTGATTCTGCACAGAGGAGCTGCCGCCCTTGCAGTACATATACGTGGAGTGGTCATCAACAGGTTAAGGGTAGGCTCAAACAAAGTGTTAGCTCTCTGTCCATTTTTAGTGTGCAAAACCATGTGTAATGAGAGTTTTTTTATTTTTTTACAATGATAATGCTGAGGTTTATATGTGTCTGTGAGACTCTGGCTTGTGACACAACAATCAATGTATATTTTTTAGGTACAAGGAAGCCTGGGTTTTGTTTAACCACACTTCTTAAGCCCTTCCTACTGTTAACAATGCGGACACACCAATTTTTTGTCAGGGCGTGCTATGAATGCCGAAGGTCACTCCAAAGCTAAAGTGTCCCTCAAAAATATACCCTCCTTCGCTTTCATCTTGCTTTACTTGCAGCGATACAAGAGCTTTATTTAAGCGTTAGCTTTGCTTTTAAAATATTAAATCATTATCACTTCCCCTTTTGAAAATACAGAAAACCAACACACACAGGGCAGTTGTCAAGCTGAACGGCAGCTCTGTTATTCATTCGCCACTTCGCCAGTTCGAAGAATCAGTTCAATCATCGGGCATCATTGCTCGGCCCGCTGAATGACCACAATGCACTATGCCACCGCACGGTGCATTAGAAGCCCCGATTGGCTGAAGCAATGAAAGCTTTGCCCAATCAGGGCACAGTCAGAGCCATGATTGTAGAAAGTAATGATGACTCTATCCAATCATGGCTCATTCTTCTCAGTCCCAATCCACACTATAAAAGTATTCTTTCAATAGCGGCCATTTGTAGTGTGATATCAGCGTGGAGAGAGATAGAACAGGGCTCTGTTCAGTGCTACTAGAGAGTAAGTGTACCATAGTGTGCTATTCTGATTCTATTGTCAGTGCAGAATATCAGTTTAGTGTGAATCTAGTGATAGCTCAGTCAATGTGAGTGTAGTGACCTGACCATTCATTTTTACTTTAGCATCAGTTTGTTTTCTCAGGGCAAGTTTACTGCATTATAGTTCAGTTTATTGCTGCACATTTAATGAAGTATGTTTCTGTGCGTTACATGCCGTTTACCGCAGTATATTTCTGTGCGTTAGTGCACAATTAACGCAGTATATTTCTGTGCGTTAGTGCACGTTTAATGCAGTATATTTCGGTGCGTTAGTATATTTTTGTGTGTTACTTCTATCCAAAAGCTGCAGAAAAGACACCAGAATTTATCCAAAAAATCTCTAATCTTGTTCCCAGTGCACTACATTATGGCCTCATCATACAGACTGGCTCCCCAAGCCGTTATTTCCAAAAAAAAAAAAGAAAGCTTGCAGGGAAAAATGGCTTTTTTTTTTGGCTTTTTAAATGCAATGTATTCTGCAGCAGCTTCTATACACAGTACAGATGTGCCACTTTACAGGTAGACTAAGGAGATCCCTCAGGCACTATATTGAAAGTAATTTTTATTGTTATTTCTCATTTTGATGCCTTCACTTTAAGCATCAGTAAATCCCTGCTCATTTAAAAATTAAGTTTTTAAAAACTTTTTTTTCATTGATACATGTCCCCCAGGGCAGTACCCGGACCCCATAACCACTGTATGCCCGATTATTTGCATGTAAGTCTTCAAAATGGGCACTTTTGATTATTCCAGTTCGGGTATCATAGACTTTTTAACCAGGTAATGCGGCAGATCGCAACCCCAACCGCGGACAACCGGGCGACTAACGGAGCCTCATCCAAGGCCTACACAGGTACATCCCAGTCTGGGTGATCTGATCCACCATGTCAAGGACAGTCGGAAAGGCCGACTCCGCCACCAGGGTGCACCTTGGAACATGCCATGAGAGTTTGAGAGGCCATCACCGAGGCGAACACAGGTTTTAGCAGGGAACCCACCACTAAGTAAATGTGGCGAGAAAGCGCCTCCACACGCCTATCAGCCGGATCCCTGAACACCGGGGAATCCTCCACTGGCATCAAGGTGGATTTATTTAGCATAGACACAGTGTGATCCACTTTAGGGGACACCGTCCAATGTTTGTCCACGGCCTCTAAAAACGGATAGCGGTGGGAAAAACGCTTAGGCACCACCAGAATATGTTTAATGCGCCGCCACTGGTCATTCACAATTTCGTAAAATTCCTCAGGGCAGGGAAAAATCTGACCTGACTTCTGGGGCCTGCGGAACCTGAAAGCAGCCCGCTTACTTGACTGAGATGGCTCATTGTCAAGATTGAGAGTTTCTTTTATGGCCCTAATGAGAACATCCTCCCTAGCGCGTTCCCGCGCTACCGAGGAGGTAGATTCCTCCTCCTCCTCCTCCCCCTCAGAAGCGGAGGACCGGGACCCCTCAGGAGGGACATCGTCCGTGGCAACCAATTCGAACTCAGAATCTGAGGACTGGGAGGGCACAGGGTGTTTTTTGGAAGAGCGTTCCGACATCAGTAGATCCACCTTGGACGCTAAAGTCGCAAGAGCAGCAGATAATGAGGCCATGGAAGAGGGTTCAGGGGTACCCTAAGCCCCCACAAGGTCTGCAGGGAATTTAGTGTCCTAGGAGTCTATTTTTGCCTATAAATTAAAAGGGACGCTGGCCCTTTAAATCGGCGGTTCCCGCGGACCCCCCCCAGCCTGCACTAACTGAAAGAGCCCCTCCAGATAAAACAATAAAATAATTTTCCAGAAAAATGGCTTAGGCATAGGTAAAAATCCCCCAGGCTGTCAGTACTTGCCTACTTGCCACCACCGCTGCTCTCTGAGAAGATGTGTGAAGAAAGAGGAAGTGACATCACGCCTCTAGAGGCCCAGCCCTCAAGCCACAGAAAAAGGTGCCTATAGAAACTCTATGTAAAAAGACACTGAGAAGATGGCCGTTTGCCCTTAGTAGGCATGTGCCCTCATCCAAGATGGCGCCCGATCGGGATTCAGAGCAGTATCATAAAATGACTGCTGCCCATTCACAGAGCCTAGTGACCTGCCCACACCTAAAATGGCGGCCGCTCTAAACGGCGCCGAAAAGAGCTCATACAAGCATTCTGGCTACCACAGGAGACCCCAAGAAGACCCCTTAGAGCTAAGGAGCACCCCCCAAGTACCACAAGTACCCCCATACAGCGCCCTCAGCAGGGGCAGGGAGGGAGGGAATTAACCCCAATCCGGCCAGAAGGGGAATCCTACAGAGACCACCAGCCCTGCTATCCTCAAAGAGTGGGCCCACAAACCCCCCAAAAGTCCCCAGGGACAAGGGGGTATCAGTACTCACCAGTCCAGGGAAGCGGGCACCGCTCTGATACGGGAGACCTCCCACCCTAAGTGGGGGTGCCGTCAACCAAGGAGGAATGCTAGCAACACGCGGGCGTTCAGGGTTGAGACACCCTCAGCGAAGACGCAGCTCCGCAGGCTCATCCCCATTCCGAGGGGCACTGTTGTTGCGAGGCCTGGACGCACCAGTAACCTGCAATGCTCATTGGCAGGCTGGGACTCCATAAGGATCTATATTACCCAGTGCAAGGCCCAGCTCTGCAGTCACGTGTAGTCCTCCTGGAAAAGAATCCCTAACTAGTGATAGTGAGAGAAATAAAAACCTATTGTTTAAAGAAAAACATATAATGTGAGAAAAAAATATAAAGAAAACCGAGACACTAGGTCCCGGCCAGGAAGACCTAACCTGCTCCTAAAGCTAGGCAGCATAAAACTGAGGTAATATGAGATCGGGTTCAGGATAATGGCTGAGGGATGGCCCCCTAGAGGCGTGCCGCAGTATAAAAGTTTTTGTATTAACCTAAGAATTAATAATCTGCCTAGCCTTGCTCCTGCAGAGGGCGCCATTACCCATTAGTGAAGGATAATATCCTACTACATATTTTTGGTAAAAAAATCCCAATAAGCGTATATTGATTGGTTTGCTCAAAGTTCTAGCGTCTACAAACTATGAGATATATTTATGGAAAATATTTTTTTCTAGTAATGGCAGCAATCAGTGACTTATAGCGGGACTGCTATATTGCGGTGAACAAATCGGACACTAACTTACACATTTTTGGGGACCAGTGACACTAATACAGTGTACAGTGCTAAAAAAATATGCACTATACTAACAACATTGGCAGGGAAGGGGTTAACATCAGGGGCAAAGAGTTAAATGTGTGCCTAGGGAGTGTTTACTAACTGTGGGGGAGGTGCTTGTACTGTGGGGGAAAGCAGAGATTCATGTTCTTGCTTAGCAGAAACATAAGATCACTATCTTCCCTACTGACAGAACGGTGATCTGCTTTATTTACATAGGCAAACTGCTGTTCTTCTTCTCTCCCTAGCAGACCCGATGATTGGCTCCTGCTGTGTCCAATCACAGCGGTAACAGTTCACAGGCAGCACGCATGCAGGCCCCAGAACAGGTAGTGCAGAATCATGTACAGGTACGTGATTCTGCACAGAGGAGCTGCCGCCCTTGCAGTACATATACGTGGAGTGGTCATCAACAGGTTAAGGGTAGGCTCAAACAAAGTGTTAGCTCTCTGTCCATTTTTAGTGTGCAAAACCATGTGTAATGAGAGTTTTTTTATTTTTTTACAATGATAATGCTGAGGTTTATATGTGTCTGTGAGACTCTGGCTTGTGACACAACAATCAATGTATATTTTTTAGGTACAAGGAAGCCTGGGTTTTGTTTAACCACACTTCTTAAGCCCTTCCTACTGTTAACAATGCGGACACACCAATTTTTTGTCAGGGCGTGCTATGAATGCCGAAGGTCACTCCAAAGCTAAAGTGTCCCTCAAAAATATACCCTCCTTCGCTTTCATCTTGCTTTACTTGCAGCGATACAAGAGCTTTATTTAAGCGTTAGCTTTGCTTTTAAAATATTAAATCATTATCACTTCCCCTTTTGAAAATACAGAAAACCAACACACACAGGGCAGTTGTCAAGCTGAACGGCAGCTCTGTTATTCATTCGCCACTTCGCCAGTTCGAAGAATCAGTTCAATCATCGGGCATCATTGCTCGGCCCGCTGAATGACCACAATGCACTATGCCACCGCACGGTGCATTAGAAGCCCCGATTGGCTGAAGCAATGAAAGCTTTGCCCAATCAGGGCACAGTCAGAGCCATGATTGTAGAAAGTAATGATGACTCTATCCAATCATGGCTCATTCTTCTCAGTCCCAATCCACACTATAAAAGTATTCTTTCAATAGCGGCCATTTGTAGTGTGATATCAGCGTGGAGAGAGATAGAACAGGGCTCTGTTCAGTGCTACTAGAGAGTAAGTGTACCATAGTGTGCTATTCTGATTCTATTGTCAGTGCAGAATATCAGTTTAGTGTGAATCTAGTGATAGCTCAGTCAATGTGAGTGTAGTGACCTGACCATTCATTTTTACTTTAGCATCAGTTTGTTTTCTCAGGGCAAGTTTACTGCATTATAGTTCAGTTTATTGCTGCACATTTAATGAAGTATGTTTCTGTGCGTTACATGCCGTTTACCGCAGTATATTTCTGTGCGTTAGTGCACAATTAACGCAGTATATTTCTGTGCGTTAGTGCACGTTTAATGCAGTATATTTCGGTGCGTTAGTATATTTTTGTGTGTTACTTCTATCCAAAAGCTGCAGAAAAGACACCAGAATTTATCCAAAAAATCTCTAATCTTGTTCCCAGTGCACTACATTATGGCCTCATCATACAGACTGGCTCCCCAAGCCGTTATTTCCAAAAAAAAAAAAGAAAGCTTGCAGGGAAAAATGGCTTTTTTTTTTGGCTTTTTAAATGCAATGTATTCTGCAGCAGCTTCTATACACAGTACAGATGTGCCACTTTACAGGTAGACTAAGGAGATCCCTCAGGCACTATATTGAAAGTAATTTTTATTGTTATTTCTCATTTTGATGCCTTCACTTTAAGCATCAGTAAATCCCTGCTCATTTAAAAATTAAGTTTTTAAAAACTTTTTTTTCATTGATACATGTCCCCCAGGGCAGTACCCGGACCCCATAACCACTGTATGCCCGATTATTTGCATGTAAGTCTTCAAAATGGGCACTTTTGATTATTCCAGTTCGGGTATCATAGACTTTTTAACCAGGTAATGCGGCAGATCGCAACCCCAACCGCGGACAACCGGGCGACTAACGGAGCCTCATCCAAGGCCTACACAGGTACATCCCAGTCTGGGTGATCTGATCCACCATGTCAAGGACAGTCGGAAAGGCCGACTCCGCCACCAGGGTGCACCTTGGAACATGCCATGAGAGTTTGAGAGGCCATCACCGAGGCGAACACAGGTTTTAGCAGGGAACCCACCACTAAGTAAATGTGGCGAGAAAGCGCCTCCACACGCCTATCAGCCGGATCCCTGAACACCGGGGAATCCTCCACTGGCATCAAGGTGGATTTATTTAGCATAGACACAGTGTGATCCACTTTAGGGGACACCGTCCAATGTTTGTCCACGGCCTCTAAAAACGGATAGCGGTGGGAAAAACGCTTAGGCACCACCAGAATATGTTTAATGCGCCGCCACTGGTCATTCACAATTTCGTAAAATTCCTCAGGGCAGGGAAAAATCTGACCTGACTTCTGGGGCCTGCGGAACCTGAAAGCAGCCCGCTTACTTGACTGAGATGGCTCATTGTCAAGATTGAGAGTTTCTTTTATGGCCCTAATGAGAACATCCTCCCTAGCGCGTTCCCGCGCTACCGAGGAGGTAGATTCCTCCTCCTCCTCCTCCCCCTCAGAAGCGGAGGACCGGGACCCCTCAGGAGGGACATCGTCCGTGGCAACCAATTCGAACTCAGAATCTGAGGACTGGGAGGGCACAGGGTGTTTTTTGGAAGAGCGTTCCGACATCAGTAGATCCACCTTGGACGCTAAAGTCGCAAGAGCAGCAGATAATGAGGCCATGGAAGAGGGTTCAGGGGTACCCTAAGCCCCCACAAGGTCTGCAGGGAATTTAGTGTCCTAGGAGTCTATTTTTGCCTATAAATTAAAAGGGACGCTGGCCCTTTAAATCGGCGGTTCCCGCGGACCCCCCCCAGCCTGCACTAACTGAAAGAGCCCCTCCAGATAAAACAATAAAATAATTTTCCAGAAAAATGGCTTAGGCATAGGTAAAAATCCCCCAGGCTGTCAGTACTTGCCTACTTGCCACCACCGCTGCTCTCTGAGAAGATGTGTGAAGAAAGAGGAAGTGACATCACGCCTCTAGAGGCCCAGCCCTCAAGCCACAGAAAAAGGTGCCTATAGAAACTCTATGTAAAAAGACACTGAGAAGATGGCCGTTTGCCCTTAGTAGGCATGTGCCCTCATCCAAGATGGCGCCCGATCGGGATTCAGAGCAGTATCATAAAATGACTGCTGCCCATTCACAGAGCCTAGTGACCTGCCCACACCTAAAATGGCGGCCGCTCTAAACGGCGCCGAAAAGAGCTCATACAAGCATTCTGGCTACCACAGGAGACCCCAAGAAGACCCCTTAGAGCTAAGGAGCACCCCCCAAGTACCACAAGTACCCCCATACAGCGCCCTCAGCAGGGGCAGGGAGGGAGGGAATTAACCCCAATCCGGCCAGAAGGGGAATCCTACAGAGACCACCAGCCCTGCTATCCTCAAAGAGTGGGCCCACAAACCCCCCAAAAGTCCCCAGGGACAAGGGGGTATCAGTACTCACCAGTCCAGGGAAGCGGGCACCGCTCTGATACGGGAGACCTCCCACCCTAAGTGGGGGTGCCGTCAACCAAGGAGGAATGCTAGCAACACGCGGGCGTTCAGGGTTGAGACACCCTCAGCGAAGACGCAGCTCCGCAGGCTCATCCCCATTCCGAGGGGCACTGTTGTTGCGAGGCCTGGACGCACCAGTAACCTGCAATGCTCATTGGCAGGCTGGGACTCCATAAGGATCTATATTACCCAGTGCAAGGCCCAGCTCTGCAGTCACGTGTAGTCCTCCTGGAAAAGAATCCCTAACTAGTGATAGTGAGAGAAATAAAAACCTATTGTTTAAAGAAAAACATATAATGTGAGAAAAAAATATAAAGAAAACCGAGACACTAGGTCCCGGCCAGGAAGACCTAACCTGCTCCTAAAGCTAGGCAGCATAAAACTGAGGTAATATGAGATCGGGTTCAGGATAATGGCTGAGGGATGGCCCCCTAGAGGCGTGCCGCAGTATAAAAGTTTTTGTATTAACCTAAGAATTAATAATCTGCCTAGCCTTGCTCCTGCAGAGGGCGCCATTACCCATTAGTGAAGGATAATATCCTACTACATATTTTTGGTAAAAAAATCCCAATAAGCGTATATTGATTGGTTTGCTCAAAGTTCTAGCGTCTACAAACTATGAGATATATTTATGGAAAATATTTTTTTCTAGTAATGGCAGCAATCAGTGACTTATAGCGGGACTGCTATATTGCGGTGAACAAATCGGACACTAACTTACACATTTTTGGGGACCAGTGACACTAATACAGTGTACAGTGCTAAAAAAATATGCACTATACTAACAACATTGGCAGGGAAGGGGTTAACATCAGGGGCAAAGAGTTAAATGTGTGCCTAGGGAGTGTTTACTAACTGTGGGGGAGGTGCTTGTACTGTGGGGGAAAGCAGAGATTCATGTTCTTGCTTAGCAGAAACATAAGATCACTATCTTCCCTACTGACAGAACGGTGATCTGCTTTATTTACATAGGCAAACTGCTGTTCTTCTTCTCTCCCTAGCAGACCCGATGATTGGCTCCTGCTGTGTCCAATCACAGCGGTAACAGTTCACAGGCAGCACGCATGCAGGCCCCAGAACAGGTAGTGCAGAATCATGTACAGGTACGTGATTCTGCACAGAGGAGCTGCCGCCCTTGCAGTACATATACGTGGAGTGGTCATCAACAGGTTAAGGGTAGGCTCAAACAAAGTGTTAGCTCTCTGTCCATTTTTAGTGTGCAAAACCATGTGTAATGAGAGTTTTTTTATTTTTTTACAATGATAATGCTGAGGTTTATATGTGTCTGTGAGACTCTGGCTTGTGACACAACAATCAATGTATATTTTTTAGGTACAAGGAAGCCTGGGTTTTGTTTAACCACACTTCTTAAGCCCTTCCTACTGTTAACAATGCGGACACACCAATTTTTTGTCAGGGCGTGCTATGAATGCCGAAGGTCACTCCAAAGCTAAAGTGTCCCTCAAAAATATACCCTCCTTCGCTTTCATCTTGCTTTACTTGCAGCGATACAAGAGCTTTATTTAAGCGTTAGCTTTGCTTTTAAAATATTAAATCATTATCACTTCCCCTTTTGAAAATACAGAAAACCAACACACACAGGGCAGTTGTCAAGCTGAACGGCAGCTCTGTTATTCATTCGCCACTTCGCCAGTTCGAAGAATCAGTTCAATCATCGGGCATCATTGCTCGGCCCGCTGAATGACCACAATGCACTATGCCACCGCACGGTGCATTAGAAGCCCCGATTGGCTGAAGCAATGAAAGCTTTGCCCAATCAGGGCACAGTCAGAGCCATGATTGTAGAAAGTAATGATGACTCTATCCAATCATGGCTCATTCTTCTCAGTCCCAATCCACACTATAAAAGTATTCTTTCAATAGCGGCCATTTGTAGTGTGATATCAGCGTGGAGAGAGATAGAACAGGGCTCTGTTCAGTGCTACTAGAGAGTAAGTGTACCATAGTGTGCTATTCTGATTCTATTGTCAGTGCAGAATATCAGTTTAGTGTGAATCTAGTGATAGCTCAGTCAATGTGAGTGTAGTGACCTGACCATTCATTTTTACTTTAGCATCAGTTTGTTTTCTCAGGGCAAGTTTACTGCATTATAGTTCAGTTTATTGCTGCACATTTAATGAAGTATGTTTCTGTGCGTTACATGCCGTTTACCGCAGTATATTTCTGTGCGTTAGTGCACAATTAACGCAGTATATTTCTGTGCGTTAGTGCACGTTTAATGCAGTATATTTCGGTGCGTTAGTATATTTTTGTGTGTTACTTCTATCCAAAAGCTGCAGAAAAGACACCAGAATTTATCCAAAAAATCTCTAATCTTGTTCCCAGTGCACTACATTATGGCCTCATCATACAGACTGGCTCCCCAAGCCGTTATTTCCAAAAAAAAAAAAGAAAGCTTGCAGGGAAAAATGGCTTTTTTTTTTGGCTTTTTAAATGCAATGTATTCTGCAGCAGCTTCTATACACAGTACAGATGTGCCACTTTACAGGTAGACTAAGGAGATCCCTCAGGCACTATATTGAAAGTAATTTTTATTGTTATTTCTCATTTTGATGCCTTCACTTTAAGCATCAGTAAATCCCTGCTCATTTAAAAATTAAGTTTTTAAAAACTTTTTTTTCATTGATACATGTCCCCCAGGGCAGTACCCGGACCCCATAACCACTGTATGCCCGATTATTTGCATGTAAGTCTTCAAAATGGGCACTTTTGATTATTCCAGTTCGGGTATCATAGACTTTTTAACCAGGTAATGCGGCAGATCGCAACCCCAACCGCGGACAACCGGGCGACTAACGGAGCCTCATCCAAGGCCTACACAGGTACATCCCAGTCTGGGTGATCTGATCCACCATGTCAAGGACAGTCGGAAAGGCCGACTCCGCCACCAGGGTGCACCTTGGAACATGCCATGAGAGTTTGAGAGGCCATCACCGAGGCGAACACAGGTTTTAGCAGGGAACCCACCACTAAGTAAATGTGGCGAGAAAGCGCCTCCACACGCCTATCAGCCGGATCCCTGAACACCGGGGAATCCTCCACTGGCATCAAGGTGGATTTATTTAGCATAGACACAGTGTGATCCACTTTAGGGGACACCGTCCAATGTTTGTCCACGGCCTCTAAAAACGGATAGCGGTGGGAAAAACGCTTAGGCACCACCAGAATATGTTTAATGCGCCGCCACTGGTCATTCACAATTTCGTAAAATTCCTCAGGGCAGGGAAAAATCTGACCTGACTTCTGGGGCCTGCGGAACCTGAAAGCAGCCCGCTTACTTGACTGAGATGGCTCATTGTCAAGATTGAGAGTTTCTTTTATGGCCCTAATGAGAACATCCTCCCTAGCGCGTTCCCGCGCTACCGAGGAGGTAGATTCCTCCTCCTCCTCCTCCCCCTCAGAAGCGGAGGACCGGGACCCCTCAGGAGGGACATCGTCCGTGGCAACCAATTCGAACTCAGAATCTGAGGACTGGGAGGGCACAGGGTGTTTTTTGGAAGAGCGTTCCGACATCAGTAGATCCACCTTGGACGCTAAAGTCGCAAGAGCAGCAGATAATGAGGCCATGGAAGAGGGTTCAGGGGTACCCTAAGCCCCCACAAGGTCTGCAGGGAATTTAGTGTCCTAGGAGTCTATTTTTGCCTATAAATTAAAAGGGACGCTGGCCCTTTAAATCGGCGGTTCCCGCGGACCCCCCCCAGCCTGCACTAACTGAAAGAGCCCCTCCAGATAAAACAATAAAATAATTTTCCAGAAAAATGGCTTAGGCATAGGTAAAAATCCCCCAGGCTGTCAGTACTTGCCTACTTGCCACCACCGCTGCTCTCTGAGAAGATGTGTGAAGAAAGAGGAAGTGACATCACGCCTCTAGAGGCCCAGCCCTCAAGCCACAGAAAAAGGTGCCTATAGAAACTCTATGTAAAAAGACACTGAGAAGATGGCCGTTTGCCCTTAGTAGGCATGTGCCCTCATCCAAGATGGCGCCCGATCGGGATTCAGAGCAGTATCATAAAATGACTGCTGCCCATTCACAGAGCCTAGTGACCTGCCCACACCTAAAATGGCGGCCGCTCTAAACGGCGCCGAAAAGAGCTCATACAAGCATTCTGGCTACCACAGGAGACCCCAAGAAGACCCCTTAGAGCTAAGGAGCACCCCCCAAGTACCACAAGTACCCCCATACAGCGCCCTCAGCAGGGGCAGGGAGGGAGGGAATTAACCCCAATCCGGCCAGAAGGGGAATCCTACAGAGACCACCAGCCCTGCTATCCTCAAAGAGTGGGCCCACAAACCCCCCAAAAGTCCCCAGGGACAAGGGGGTATCAGTACTCACCAGTCCAGGGAAGCGGGCACCGCTCTGATACGGGAGACCTCCCACCCTAAGTGGGGGTGCCGTCAACCAAGGAGGAATGCTAGCAACACGCGGGCGTTCAGGGTTGAGACACCCTCAGCGAAGACGCAGCTCCGCAGGCTCATCCCCATTCCGAGGGGCACTGTTGTTGCGAGGCCTGGACGCACCAGTAACCTGCAATGCTCATTGGCAGGCTGGGACTCCATAAGGATCTATATTACCCAGTGCAAGGCCCAGCTCTGCAGTCACGTGTAGTCCTCCTGGAAAAGAATCCCTAACTAGTGATAGTGAGAGAAATAAAAACCTATTGTTTAAAGAAAAACATATAATGTGAGAAAAAAATATAAAGAAAACCGAGACACTAGGTCCCGGCCAGGAAGACCTAACCTGCTCCTAAAGCTAGGCAGCATAAAACTGAGGTAATATGAGATCGGGTTCAGGATAATGGCTGAGGGATGGCCCCCTAGAGGCGTGCCGCAGTATAAAAGTTTTTGTATTAACCTAAGAATTAATAATCTGCCTAGCCTTGCTCCTGCAGAGGGCGCCATTACCCATTAGTGAAGGATAATATCCTACTACATATTTTTGGTAAAAAAATCCCAATAAGCGTATATTGATTGGTTTGCTCAAAGTTCTAGCGTCTACAAACTATGAGATATATTTATGGAAAATATTTTTTTCTAGTAATGGCAGCAATCAGTGACTTATAGCGGGACTGCTATATTGCGGTGAACAAATCGGACACTAACTTACACATTTTTGGGGACCAGTGACACTAATACAGTGTACAGTGCTAAAAAAATATGCACTATACTAACAACATTGGCAGGGAAGGGGTTAACATCAGGGGCAAAGAGTTAAATGTGTGCCTAGGGAGTGTTTACTAACTGTGGGGGAGGTGCTTGTACTGTGGGGGAAAGCAGAGATTCATGTTCTTGCTTAGCAGAAACATAAGATCACTATCTTCCCTACTGACAGAACGGTGATCTGCTTTATTTACATAGGCAAACTGCTGTTCTTCTTCTCTCCCTAGCAGACCCGATGATTGGCTCCTGCTGTGTCCAATCACAGCGGTAACAGTTCACAGGCAGCACGCATGCAGGCCCCAGAACAGGTAGTGCAGAATCATGTACAGGTACGTGATTCTGCACAGAGGAGCTGCCGCCCTTGCAGTACATATACGTGGAGTGGTCATCAACAGGTTAAGGGTAGGCTCAAACAAAGTGTTAGCTCTCTGTCCATTTTTAGTGTGCAAAACCATGTGTAATGAGAGTTTTTTTATTTTTTTACAATGATAATGCTGAGGTTTATATGTGTCTGTGAGACTCTGGCTTGTGACACAACAATCAATGTATATTTTTTAGGTACAAGGAAGCCTGGGTTTTGTTTAACCACACTTCTTAAGCCCTTCCTACTGTTAACAATGCGGACACACCAATTTTTTGTCAGGGCGTGCTATGAATGCCGAAGGTCACTCCAAAGCTAAAGTGTCCCTCAAAAATATACCCTCCTTCGCTTTCATCTTGCTTTACTTGCAGCGATACAAGAGCTTTATTTAAGCGTTAGCTTTGCTTTTAAAATATTAAATCATTATCACTTCCCCTTTTGAAAATACAGAAAACCAACACACACAGGGCAGTTGTCAAGCTGAACGGCAGCTCTGTTATTCATTCGCCACTTCGCCAGTTCGAAGAATCAGTTCAATCATCGGGCATCATTGCTCGGCCCGCTGAATGACCACAATGCACTATGCCACCGCACGGTGCATTAGAAGCCCCGATTGGCTGAAGCAATGAAAGCTTTGCCCAATCAGGGCACAGTCAGAGCCATGATTGTAGAAAGTAATGATGACTCTATCCAATCATGGCTCATTCTTCTCAGTCCCAATCCACACTATAAAAGTATTCTTTCAATAGCGGCCATTTGTAGTGTGATATCAGCGTGGAGAGAGATAGAACAGGGCTCTGTTCAGTGCTACTAGAGAGTAAGTGTACCATAGTGTGCTATTCTGATTCTATTGTCAGTGCAGAATATCAGTTTAGTGTGAATCTAGTGATAGCTCAGTCAATGTGAGTGTAGTGACCTGACCATTCATTTTTACTTTAGCATCAGTTTGTTTTCTCAGGGCAAGTTTACTGCATTATAGTTCAGTTTATTGCTGCACATTTAATGAAGTATGTTTCTGTGCGTTACATGCCGTTTACCGCAGTATATTTCTGTGCGTTAGTGCACAATTAACGCAGTATATTTCTGTGCGTTAGTGCACGTTTAATGCAGTATATTTCGGTGCGTTAGTATATTTTTGTGTGTTACTTCTATCCAAAAGCTGCAGAAAAGACACCAGAATTTATCCAAAAAATCTCTAATCTTGTTCCCAGTGCACTACATTATGGCCTCATCATACAGACTGGCTCCCCAAGCCGTTATTTCCAAAAAAAAAAAAGAAAGCTTGCAGGGAAAAATGGCTTTTTTTTTTGGCTTTTTAAATGCAATGTATTCTGCAGCAGCTTCTATACACAGTACAGATGTGCCACTTTACAGGTAGACTAAGGAGATCCCTCAGGCACTATATTGAAAGTAATTTTTATTGTTATTTCTCATTTTGATGCCTTCACTTTAAGCATCAGTAAATCCCTGCTCATTTAAAAATTAAGTTTTTAAAAACTTTTTTTTCATTGATACATGTCCCCCAGGGCAGTACCCGGACCCCATAACCACTGTATGCCCGATTATTTGCATGTAAGTCTTCAAAATGGGCACTTTTGATTATTCCAGTTCGGGTATCATAGACTTCAATGGGGTTCATTATTTGGTCCTGAACTTTCACGATGTTCGAAAGTTCTGGTGCGAACCGAACAGGGCGTCTTTTGGTCCATCCCTACTTACCCGTACGTCGTGTGGTGGTTGAACACAGCACAAGTTTCTTAGTAGGCTCACAGACAATGATTCTGACTGTGAACCTTCTATTAGCTGTGGCCAACCACAGCACAGAGATCAGTGTGTTAGTTAACACAGAACAGAGATCTGGATGGTTCTTTTCCCTAATCTCACTTACCGTACAAAGCTGAAATCAGGGAGAAAAGCCAGCCAGTCTGTGGGTAAAATTAGCACACATACACTTGTTAGGTACACAGTTAACCCCTTCATTGCCCTCCTGATCACCCCTGTCACCCATCCAGTATCATTAGTACAGTGACAGTGTATAGTATTATCACTGATCACTGTCACTAGAGACATCAAATAGTGTCAGAGTCAATTACTGTACCTTGCAGCCAGTGCCAGTTAGAGCCAGGCCCTGATTGCCCAACACACTATCACAGTCACACTATACATCACTGATCACCTCCATTACTAGTATACTGTCTGTCCGGATCAGTACCCTGGTCGCAGTCAGAACTATATAGTGTTCCCAAAAATGCAGCGTTAACATGATCAACCCTAATCACTGCCAGCACTTGCATTTATCCCACCTTCCCCCCAACAAGTGCAGTATCAATATCATTTGTCTGATCACTGTAACCTCTGATAGTGTCTGCAAAAGCTCAGTGTTAGCAAGATCAGGCCTGATCTCTTGTAGATCTCTTATTTCTTGCTCGCAAGCAGTCCCTGATTGCTACCTAGGAGCTTTGAGCTCTTTTTCCCATAGTCACGATTAGGTACCTGTAAAGTTAGAGCCCAAAATGTCCAAAAAATGGTACACTAATGAGAAGGAGTACAGGATTCTGAGCATGACAGATGAGAGCGAAGGGGAAGCCTCACTGTCAGAATCAGGCTTAGGATTTGAACCTGTAGAGCGCAGTTGCACCCTGACAACTAGCTTGGACGATTGTGAAGAGGTCCTTGCTAAAATCAGACGTACCCGACCCCATGTTGCTGAAGTGCTAGAAACACATGATTATGCTCAGATTTGGCAGGGTGCACGTCCTAGCGCTACACTACTTTTTTGGTGATCTGGCAAGCACTAGCAGCATAGTACATACTGGCCTTTTAGATGCCATCACTGCAGTATTTCATTGTGAAGAGGTGAGCACCAGCAGTGCCGTGCAAGCTGGTGAGGTGGCTAGCACAAGTAACGTAATGCAACTGCAGTCACCAAGAATTCGAGCACAGGCCCATACAGCCCATAGCAGTCTTCTGGAGGTACTTGTAACCCCCAGATTCAATTGCACCCATTATCCCCCCATGCACAGCTCAGGGCTCAGGTGGAAACAGCCAACCTAACAACTTCCCTTGACTTTTGAGCTGTTTTGCTGTTGACCTCTATAATTTGACTGTGGACCAAGGTAATGTTTATGCCCTACAATACCTCACTGACAACCCAAAATTCATACCTTGCCAAGCCATTTGAGTGGAAACCTATCACAGTTTGTAAATGTAAAACTTTTTTGGGCCTAACATTTAATATTGGCGTTACAAAACAGAATGAACTGTGGTCATATTGGTCCACTGACCCAATTCATCACATTCTCATGTTCTCTGCTTCAATGGCCAGGAAAAGATATGAGAGAATAATGTGTTTTATGCATTTCAATGACAATACCCTCTGTCATCGTGTTTTTTCTTTCTGGCGGGCTTGCAGTCAAGCAATATCTCCCAGCACGCTTTCCAGGTATGGGGTCAAAATGTATAAGCTCTGTGGGAGGGCCATGGGATGTACATACCGTTTTAGAATTTATGAGGGAAAAGACAGTCAAGTGGAGCCCCCCTGGTGCCAAGACTACATGGGGAGCAGTGGTAATGTAGTGTGGGACTTGTTGTCACCCTTGTTCCATATGGGGTACCATTTGTACGTGGACAACTTTTAGCATATTGCTGTGGCACCATGTGACCTAATCACAGGGGCATCCCCCAACAGCTTGTTACCACCTCACTTAAAAAGGGGAGAAAGCCTGCTTGCGGAATGAAGAACTACTAGCAGTAAAATGGAAGGACAAATGTGATGTATTCATCCTGTCTTCTATTTACCCAGACACGATGGTCCAAATTCCCTTGGCGTCTGATGTTGTTGAAAAGCCTCTCTGCGTCCACGACTTTATACTAAGTATGGGAGGTGTAGATTTCAACGACCAAATGATGAAGCTGTATTAAGCCTCCCACAGAGCTAGACACTGTTACAAAAAAGTGTCTATATATTTATTTCAACTGGCTATATACAATTTGTTTATTACATACAAAGCTACTGGAAGAACTGGATCCTTCCTAAAATTTCAGGAAGCGATCATCTCAGCTCTTTTGTATCCGGAAGGCGCTGTGGCCCAAAACCCAAATGCAGATGCAGTTAGCCAGCTGCATGAGAGGTATTTTCTTATAAGTCCTCCAAACACCAACACAAAAGTCACCCCAAAAAAGATGTTGTGTCTGTAGGCAGCACACCTGTTTTTTTTTGTCCCTCCTGTCCTGACCAACCTGGCCTCTGCATCAAGGCCTGCTTCCGTTGCAAAAAGAAAACAAAAATGTATTTCTTTATTTATTTTTTTCAAAACCTTGTGACAAAAAAAGGAGATCCACAAAATACTCAGCATGCCTCTTATTAAATACCTTGAAATGTATAAAAAGGGTAATTTGGGGGGTGTTTACATTATATTGGCATTTCATGGCCCCTGAAACTGTGATAGGTAGTCAAGAAATCAAATGTACACGTTACGTCCTTTGAAAGTGTCAGGTACCTGGTCATACACATGTATGTGCAAATGTGTGCAACTAAACCCGTTTTTAACGCATACTGTTGGACAGGTCAATTTGGTTGGTCGCAGACTGGTCAGTAAGGAGAGTTTGGAATCTTTTTGTGTCTTGTTATCTGGTAAGTGAGCCTTACGTGCAGAGGAAGGCCTCTCGTAGAGCCCTGGCTCGGGGGAGGGGGGGGGGGGAACTGGTAGTGAGACAGCGGCCATAGGAGTATGGTGAGGTATGAGTGCATGTAATCAGTCCAGTACTCTGCGTGGCAGCAGGTGGATGTGGCAGCGAAACAGGCTGGTGGCAAATGAGCTAGCACATAGCTTGGCTGGTGGCAGACTGTGGTAGGCAGCTGGAAGAAGGAACCAGATGAGAGCTTGCTGGACTGAGAGCTGTAGAAGAATGGATAAGCAGGATGCAGGGTCAGACAAGTTGGGTCGGTAACAGTCAGACAGATCAAGCATAGACGCAGACAGCAGGAGGATGGTCAGATCACAAGCCAAGTCAGCAAAGGGAGGTCGATCACGCAGAAATAGGAGGCAGAAGCAGAATCTAAACACAAGCCGAGGTTGGGTCAGGTAGCAGACAAACGCAGGTCAGCAGTAAGCCAGATCAGGATCAGAGGTCAGCAAAGGAATCAGGAAAAACACACAGAAGCTGCAGGAAAAACAGCAATGAGCCCATGCAGAAGCCTGTTAAAATAGCCCACTTGGCGCCAGCATTAGTGACAGACGTGCGCATGAATGCAAGAGTGGGCATGTCAGTAGCTGGCCTGGGCATAGGTATGCATCGAAAAACTCCATCTGCACTATGGACATGCCTTCCCTGACAGAAAGCCTGAAGATGCTCATTGGATTTTGGGACCCTGTACATTGCTAGGCTGCCAAAAAAGTCTCTCACATGTGGGAGAAATAGCAGAATGTGTTTTGGGGTGTAATTCCACATGATGTATGTAAATTGACAACTTTGTGCAAAAAAAATGAAGATTTTCCAAAGAATCAACATGCCTCTCAGTAAATACCTTGGGGGTCAACTTTCCAAAAAGGGGCCATTTTGGGTGTTTTTATAGTGTCTTGGCATTTTAGGGCCTCTGAATATGGTAGGTAGTCAGGAAAACCAATGTGTAATTATCTGCCCTTGAACACCTAAAGGTGCTCTTTGCATTATGGGCGCCTGTACGTGGCTAGACTGCCAAAAAGTCTCTCACGTGGAAGTAGCAGAATATGTTTTTGGGTCTATTTTGACATATACCCATGGCATGTGTGAGCTATATCCAGGGTTCATACACATGACTTTTGCATGACTTCACGTAAATATTCATGACCTAAAGTTTCATGAAATGTCTATGTATACATGTTAAATAAGAAGAAAATCCATGTCACACCCAGCATATTTTTACTAAAATAAATGACAATCTTTGTAGTGTACAGTACCTCTGCAGTTAGGGTTTCGTTTCTGGATACAGCGCGACTCAAAATGGTCCCTTGTTTTACAGTGGATGAGATGGAAGCACCACTGCCACAGCTGGGAGCGGGTGTCACTTCAGGCGCACAGGTGAAAAAGCTGAAAACTCTGATGTAGGGGGGGACACTGGTGACCAGAGACCACTTTCCACAGAGTGAATGCACTAAGGAAGGGAGGGGGGGGGTCCTGATATAAGGAGGAACCTTTATAACAGTGCCCCCTTACATTAGTGACCCCCCCCTCAGACTGGCCGGGCAGCACTGTCACTGACCTCCTCTTAGATGCACCATGCTCTGGTTTTATCCTTTAGTCTCCTCTCCCCAGTCCACACATGTCTGACTTCTCCTGTGATCCCCATCCCGACAGCACTCCCACTTTTGACTTCTCTCCAGACCTCAGAGACTGCAGACATGATAAAAGACCAGAGATGGTCAGAGATTACAGACATGATAGAAGAGATGGTTAGAGGCTGTGGACATGGTACAGGAGGTGGTCAGAGGCTGTGGACATGGTACAGGAGATTTTCAAAGGCTGTGGACATGGTACAGGAGATTTTCAAAGGCTGTGGACATCGTACAGGAGGTGGTTAGAGGCCCCGAACACGGTACAGAAGATTTTCAAAGGCTGTGGACATGGTACAGGAGGTGGTTAGAGGCTGCGGACATGATACAGGAGGTGGTCAGAGGATGCGGACATGGTACAGGAGATTTTCAAAGGCTGTGGACATGGTACAGGAGGTGGTTAGAGGCTGCGGACATGATACAGGAGGTGGTCAGAGGATGTGGACATGGTACAGGAGATTTTCAAAGGCTGTGGACATGATACAGGAGGTGGTTAGAGGCTGCAGACATGATACAGGAGGTGGTCAAAGGCTGCAGACATGGTAGAAGAGATGGTCAGAGACTGCAGACGTGGTAGAAGAGATGGTCAGAGACTGCGGACATGGTAGAAGAGATGGTCAGAGACTGCGGACATGATACAAGAGATGGTCAGAGACTGCGGACATGATACAAGAGATGGTCAGAGACTGTGGACATGATAGAAGAGAAGGTCAGAGACTGCGGATATGATAGAAGAGCACTAGGGGGGGGGCGGAGAGCACAGGGGAAGCAGAGAGCACTGGAGGAGCTGAAGGGCATGGGGGGGGGGATAGAGAGAATTAAGGGGGGGTTTGGAAAGCATTGCAGGGGGGTTGGAAGGTGCAGGGGGGTGGAGAGCACTGGGGGGGGGCAGGCAGGGAAAACCAGGGGGATGGAGAGCACAGGGGAGGGGGGGGAACTGGAGAGCACTGTCTGGGGGGGAACAGGAAATCACTGAGGGGGGAGCCAGGGAGCACAGGGGGGTGGAGAGCACTGGGGGAGCCAGGCTAAGAGCACGGAGGGGGCTAAAGCAGGGGGGGAGGGAAAGAGCACTGGGGGGGTTAATAGCACTGGGGGGTGGGGTTAATAGCACTGAGGGGGTGGGGTTAATAGCACTGAGGGGGGCCAGCAAAGGAGGTTGTATAGGAGGGGGATGGGGCAGCTGCATATAGATTAATTGAACTTTCCATATTCCTACTGCAGCTTCTGAGAGGAGGAGTAACAAGCATTCAGTGACATGAGGAATATGGAAAGTTCAATTCATCTCTATGCAGCTGTCCCATCCCATCCCCCTCCTATCCAGCACACGAGACTCCTCAGGCACTCTCACTGACCTTCTTCCTGCCGCTGCAGCTGCCTTCTTCACACGGAGATGCGGGCGGCCCGACGGACACCGGCCTGACACCCCCCCCCAGTGCAGAGATGCGGGCGGCCCGGCGGACACCGGCCTGACACCCCCCAGTGCACGCAAAACCCCCCACCACCCCGCTGGTACGCCCCTGAGAGCGGGATTGTAAGTGCACTACTTCTCAGTTTCAGGTTTCAGTGGATCAATCCGCCGCAGAGTTCCGAGTCTGTCACGGTCTATTCATATTGAAGAGGCCAGTGATCAGGCTTCAGCTGTGCAGTGCGCTGCGGCAGATTAATCCGTCTAAACCCGAAACAGAGAAAATAGTCCACTTACTGTCCCCCGCTCCCACAGAATACAGGGGGCCCGGAAACAAAATTAAATAGTTGCACAACACAATTCCATGACTTTTCCAAAACTTAGTGGGTTTACTCATTTTCCAGGACTTTTCCAGGCCTGGAAAGTGTCATGTCAAAATCCCATGACTTTTCCAGGATTTTCATGACCGTATGAACCCTGTATATCTCATTAAAGTCACAACTTTGTTAAAAAAAAAGTAAAAATAAAATCTTCCATGCACTCAAAATGGTAGCAAATACCTTGGGGTGTCTACCTTCCAAAAAGGGGTAATTTGGGGGGTATTTGTACCGTATTTGGCATTTAAAAGCTCAAGAAATGTGGCTTGCCCCCATAGGCGTGCAAGCCTGATGAGACAGGAGCAATATCATATGACGTCATCCTAGAACAGGGGTGGGGAACCTGCGGCCCGCAGACCGAAATCGTTGCATCCGGCCCCCCGTGCCGCTAAGCCTGTGTATGCCAGCGGAGCTGTCAGAACAGAGCCAATGTTTGCTTTATAGTTCCGGTGTTCCGTGAGAATAACCTACCCTGTGAGAAAAACCTACCCTCGTCACTTCCTGCCAGGAACAGCTGAGCAGCGTAGCAGTGCGCATGCTCACAGCCCCGGATACGTAATGGAACAGCAGAGGAGCTGACTAATGCGCATGCGCACTAGTATGAAATGATCACGGTGTCCGTGAAAAAAACCTACCCACGCGGCGGTTACATTAAAACAGCTGTGCTGCAATATGAGTCATCTCCGCTCCTGTCCCTGTCACTTCCCTGATCTTGGCTAGTAAATATAAAAGCGGCTCTAGGCTCCGTGATTTATATTTTCATACACCCGCCGCCGCTTTTATATTTACTAGCCCACATCAGGGAAGTGACAGGGATAGGAGCGGAGATGACTCATGTTGCAGCACAGCTATTTTAATGTAACTGTCGCGTTACACACACTACCGTGCACCGGAAGTGACGAGGGCAGGTTTTTCTCACGGGTAGGTAATTCTCACGGAACACCGGCTCCATTCTGACAGTCTGAGTCACAGGTGGAGGGATATCAAATGCACTCCGTCTGTGTGGAGACAGACTGAGACAGGAAGACAGGAGACAGGAAGCATCGGCTCTTTCTTCATCCAGCGCGGCGCCGCTCTTCTCTAGCCAGCACTTCCCGCCAGAAGTACACACAGCAGTACCCAAAGCAGTAACCAGAGCATTACCACCCAGCAGTACCCAGAGCATTACCACCCAGCAGTACCAGCAGTACCCAGAGCATTACCACCCAGCAGTACCCAGAGCATTACCACCCAGCAGTACCAGCAGTACCCAGAGCATTACCACCCAGCAGTACCAAGAGCATTACCACCCAGCAGTGCCAGCCTGAGCCAGCAGTACCCAGAGCATTACCACCCAGCAGTACCCAGAGCAATACCACCCAGCAGTACCAGCCTGAGCCAGCAGTACCCAGAGCATTACCACCCAGCAGTACCAGCCTGAGCCAGCAGTACCCACCACATTACCACCCAGCAGTACCAGCATTACCTATAGCAGTACCCACAGCAGTACCAGCCTGGGCCAGCAGTACCCACAGCAGTACCAGCCTGAGCCAGCAGTACCTTCCAGCAGTACCAGCCTGAGCCAGCAGTACCCACAGCAGTACCAGCCTGAGCCAGCAGTACCCACAGCAGTACCAGCCTGAGCCAGCAGTACCTTCCAGCAGTACCAGCCTGAGCCAGCAGTACCAACAGCAGTACCAGCCTGAGCCAGCAGTACCCACAGCAGTACCAGCCTGAGATAGCAGTACCCACAGCAGTACCATCCAGCAGTACCGGCCTGAGCCAGCAGTATCCATAGCAGTACCAGCCAGCAGTACCCACAGCACAATACCAGCAAGCATTACCAGCCTAAGCCAGAAGTACCAGCCAGCAGTGTACCAGTCTGAGGAGCAGTACCCACAACACAGTACCAGTCAGCAGTACCAGTCTGAGCCAGCAGTACCCACCGGCAGTACCAGCCAGCTGTACCCACCAACAGAACCAGCCAGCAGTACCCGCCAGCAGGTAAACTGCAGTGCATCTGTGTGAAAGCCATAGTTGTATAAAGTACTCGAAACCCATACTTGAGTAAAAGTACAAGTGCTCGATCAAAAAGTGACTTGAGTAGAAGTGGAAGTGCTCGATCAAAAAGTGACTTGAGTAGAAGTACTAAAGTATTCAACATTTTTTGTACTTAAGTATTGCAAGTAGTTTTTTTTTAAATTTTGCTACTCAAGTTCTGAAAGTAAAAGTACAAGTACTGTGTTATGTAGTTATTAAAGAAAGAAGTCAAAAGTTTGAACATCATATTGTTTTTTATTATTTCAAATGCAGCTTTTATTTATGCATGCAGTAGCATTTATTTTCGTATGCGCTGATAATACACATGTTTTGAGCTTCATGACACCTGCCATCTACTGTTCTGGCAGTGGTAATTTTTATAATAGTAACGAGTAACTATGCAGCACAAAAAAAAAATATCGGAGTAGAAGTATTGAAATCATCGAAAAAATGTAGTGAAGTAAAAGTGGAAGTAGTAGAAAAAAATTATACTCCAGGAAAGTACAGATACCGCCTTTCGGTACTTAAGTACAGTAGAGAAGTAGTTCTACGTAGTTACTATACATCTCTGGTGAAAGCAGCATTAGGCCCCTTTCACCTGATCGGTCTGATTATATTGTAGGGATTGCAGATTGTGTTGTGTGGGCTGGGTGATCACAGATTGTGTTTTGGGGGATTGAGGGGGAATACAGATCGCAGGTTTTTTAGGGGGATATTATAGATTATGTTTTGGGAGGTTGGGGGATTGTAGATTGTTTTTTGGGGGGGGTGAGGGATTCCAGATTGCATTGTGGGGATTGCAGATTGTGTTGAGGGCAGTTGCAGACTGTGTAATGAGCATATGTGTGCCAATGAGCTTGCCTGTAGTGAGCATGTGTGTGTCAGTGAGCTTGTGATTTTGTATCTACCATGACACAAAAACTTACACGGCTGGCATGCATTTTTTTTTCAGGACTGCTTTGCATTCCCAGTCAGGACCGACTCAGAGAATAGTCAGTGCCAGGGAGGTGAAAGTGTTAACACACACTGGATAGTTAGCTATTAAAACTATAAAAAGTGGTGTGACATCATAAATGGCGATTGCAAATTTTTAAGTTGATAATTTTGTACAGCCCCCAAAAGATGTTATAACTATCCAAATGTTCCTTGGCAGAAAAGAGGTTTCCCACCCCTGTCATCCCCAGCACACCTTGTGTCACCTCACCCCCAGCACACCATGTGTCACCTCTCCCCCAGCACACCTCGTGTCACCTCACCCCCAGCACACCATGTGTCACCTCACCCCCAGGAACACCTCGTGTCACCTCACCCCCAGGAACACCTCGTGTCACCTCACCCCCAGGAACACCTCGTGTCACCTCACCCCCAGCACACCATGTGTCACCTCACCCCCAGCACACCATGTGTCACCTCACCCCAGGAACACCTCGTGTCACCTCACCCCCAGCACACCTCTTGTCACCTCACCCCCAGCACACCATGTGTCACCTCATCCCCAGCACACCCTGGGTCACCTCACCCCCAGCACACCTTGGGTCACCTCACCCCCAGCACACCTTGGGTCACCTCACCCCCAGCACACCTTGGGTCACCTCACCCCCAGCACACCTTGGGTCACCTCACCCCCAGCACACCTTGTGTCACCTCACCCCCAGCACACCTTGTGTCACCTCACCCCCAGCACACCTTGTGTCACCTCACCCCCCAGCACACCATGTGTCATCTCACCCCAGGAACACCTTGGGTCACCTCACCCCCAGCACACCTTGGGTCACCTCACCCCCCAGCACACCTTGGGTCACCTCACCCCCCAGCACACCTTGGGTCACCTCACCCCCCAGCACACCTTGGGTCACCTCACCCCCCAGCACACCATGTGTCACCTCACCCCCCAGCACACCTTGTGTCACCTCACTCCCAGCACACCATGTGTCACCTCACCCCCAGCACACCATGTGTCACCTCACCCCCAGCACACCATGTGTCCCCTCACACCCAGCACTCCTTGTGTCACCTCACCCCCAGCACACCTTGGGTCACCTCACCCCCAGCACACCTTGTGTCACCTCAACCCCAGCACACCTTGTGTCACCTCACCCCCCAGCACACCATGTGTCACCTCACCCCCAGCACACCATGTGTCATCTCACCCCAGGAACACCTTGGGTCACCTCACCCCCAGCACACCTTGGGTCACCTCACCCCCAGCACACCTTGTGTCACCTCACCCCCAGCACACCTTGTGTCACCTCACCCCAGGAACACCTTGTGTCACCTCACGCCAGGAACACCTTGTGTCACCTCACCCCCAGCACACCTTGGGTCACCTCACCCCCAGCACACCTTGGGTCACCTCACCCCCCAGCACACCATGTGTCACCTCACCCCCAGCACACCATGTGTCATCTCACCCCAGGAACACCTTGTGTCACCTCACCCCCAGCACACCATGTGTCACCTCACCCCCAGCACACCTTGGGTCACCTCACCCCCAGCACACCATGTGTCATCTCACCCCAGGAACACCTTGTGTCACCTCACCCCCCCAGCACACCATGTGTCACCTCACCCCCAGCACACCATGTGTCATCTCACCCCAGGAACACCTTGTGTCACCTCACCCCCAGCACACCTTGTGTCACCTCACCCCCAGCACACCTTGTGTCACCTCACCCCCAGCACACCTTGTGTCACCTCACCCCAGGAACACCTTGGGTCACCTCACCCCCAGCACACCTTGGGTCACCTCACCCCCAGCACACCTTGGGTCACCTCACCCCCAGCACACCTTGGGTCACCTCACCCCCAGCACACCATGTGTCACCTCACCCCCCAGCACACCATGTGTCACCTCACCCCCCAGCACACCATGTGTCACCTCACCCCCCAGCACACCATGTGTCACCTCACCCCCAGCACACCATGTGTCATCTCACCCCAGGAACACCTTGTGTCACCTCACCCCCAGCACACCATGTGTCATCTCACCCCAGGAACACCTTGGGTCACCTCACCCCCAGCACACCTTGGGTCACCTCACCCCCAGCACACATTGGGTCACCTCACCCCCAGCACACCTTGGGTCACCTCACCCCCAGCACACCTTGGGTCACCTCACCCCCAGCACACCTTGGGTCACCTCACCCCCAGCACACCTTGGGTCACCTCACCCCAGGAACACCTTGGGTCACCTCACCCCCAGCACACCATGTGTCACCTCACCCCCAGCACACCATGTGTCATCTCACCCCCAGCACACCATGTGTCATCTCACCCCAGGAACACCTTGGGTCACCTCACCCCCAGCACACCTTGGGTCACCTCACCCCAGGAACACCTTGGGTCACCTCACCCCCAGCACACCATGTGTCACCTCACCCCCAGCACACCTTGTGTCACCTCACCCCCAGCACACCATGTGTCACCTCACCCCCAGCACACCATGTGTCACCTCACCCCCAGCACACCTTGTGTCACCTCACCCCCAGCACACCTTGTGTCACTTCACCCCAGGAACACCTTGGGTCACCTCACCCCCAGCACACCTTGTGTCACCTCACCCCCCAGCACACCATGTGTCACCTCACCCCCAGCACACCATGTGTCACCTCACCCCCAGGAACACCTTGTGTCACCTCACCCCCAGCACACCTTGTGTCATCTCACCCCCAGCACACCATGTGTCACCTCACCCCCAGCACACCATGTGTCACCTCACCCCCAGCACACCATGTGTCCCCTCACCCCCAGCACACCATGTGTCCCCTCACCCCCAGCACACCATGTGTCACCTCACCCCCAGCACACCATGTGTCATCTCACCCCAGGAACACCTTGTGTCACCTCACCCCCAGCACACCTTGGGTCACCTCACCCCCAGCACACCATGTGTCACCTCACCC
The DNA here is from genome assembly GCF_965119305.1 of Pelophylax lessonae. Taxonomy (NCBI): domain Eukaryota; kingdom Metazoa; phylum Chordata; class Amphibia; order Anura; family Ranidae; genus Pelophylax; species Pelophylax lessonae. The sequence continues at coordinate 80,699,438 of NC_138772.1, forward strand.
CCAGCACACCATGTGTCACCTCACCCCCAGCACACCATGTGTCATCTCACCCCAGGAACACCTTGTGTCACCTCACCCCCAGCACACCATGTGTCACCTCACCCCCAGCACACCCTGTGTCATCTCACCCCCAGCACACCATGTGTCACCTCACCCCCAGCACACCATGTGTCACCTCACCCCCAGCACACCATGTGTCATCTCACCCCCAGCACACCATGTGTCACCTCACCCCCAGCACACCATGTGTCATCTCACCCAAGGAACACCATGTGTCACCTCACCCCCAGCACACCTTGTGTCCCCTCACCCCCAGCACACCTTGGGTCACCTCACCCCCAGCACACCTTGGGTCACCTCACCCCCAGCACACCTTGTGTCACCTCATCCCCAGCACACCTTGTGTCACCTCATCCCCAGCACACCATGTGTCATCTCACCCCCAGCACACCATGTGTCACCTCACCCCCAGCACACCATGTGTCATCTCACCCAAGGAACACCATGTGTCACCTCACCCCCAGCACACCTTGTGTCCCCTCACCCCCAGCACACCTTGGGTCACCTCACCCCCAGCACACCATGTGTCATCTCACCCCCAGCACACCATGTGTCACCTCACCCCCAGCACACCATGTGTCATCTCACCCAAGGAACACCATGTGTCACCTCACCCCCAGCACACCTTGTGTCCCCTCACCCCCAGCACACCTTGGGTCACCTCACCCCCAGCACACCTTGGGTCACCTCACCCCCAGCACACCTTGGGTCACCTCATCCCCAGTACACCTTGTGTCACCTCACCCCCAGCACACCTTGGGTCACCTCATCCCCAGCACACCTTGTGTCACCTCACCCCCAGCACACCTTGGGTCACCTCACCCCCAGAACACCTTGTGTCATCTCACCCCAGGAACACCTTGTGTCACCTCACCCCCAGCACACCATGTGTCACCTCACCCCCAGCACACCATGTGTCACCTCACCCCAGGAACACCTTGTGTCCCCTCACCCCCAGCACACCATGTGTCACCTCACCCCCAGCACACCATGTGTCACCTCACCCCCAGCACACCATGTGTCACCTCACCCCCAGCACACCATGTGTCACCTCAACCCCAGCACACCTTGTGTCATCTCACCCCCAGCACACCATGTGTCCCCTCACCCCCAGCACACCATGTGTCACCTCACCCCCAGCACACCATGTGTCATCTCACCCCAGGAACACCTTGTGTCACCTCACCCCCAGCACACCTTGTGTCATCTCACCCCCAGCACACCTTGGGTCACCTCACCCCCAGCACACCATGTGTCACCTCACCCCCAGCACACCTTGTGTCACCTCACCCCCAGCACACCATGTGTCACCTCACCCCCAGCACACCATGTGTCACCTCACCCCCAGCACACCTTGTGTCACCTCACCCCCAGCACACCTTGTGTCACTTCACCCCAGGAACACCTTGGGTCACCTCACCCCCAGCACACCTTGTGTCACCTCACCCCCCAGCACACCATGTGTCACCTCACCCCCAGCACACCATGTGTCATCTCACCCCAGGAACACCTTGTGTCACCTCACCCCCAGCACACCTTGGGTCACCTCACCCCCAGCACACCATGTGTCACCTCACCCCCAGCACACCATGTGTCACCTCACCCCCAGCACATCTTGTGTCACCTCACCCCCAGCACACCATGTGTCCCCTCACCCCCAGCACACCATGTGTCACCTCACCCCCAGCACACCATGTGTCACCTCACCCCCAGCACACCATGTGTCATCTCACCCCAGGAACACCTTGTGTCACCTCACCCCCAGCACACCCTGTGTCATCTCACCCCCAGCACACCTTGGGTCACCTCACCCCCAGCACACCATGTGTCACCTCACCCCAGGAACACCTTGTGTCACCTCACCCCCAGCACACCTTGGGTCACCTCACCCCCAGCACACCATGTGTCACCTCACCCCAGGAACACCTTGTGTCACCTCACCCCCAGCACACCATGTGTCACCTCACCCCCAGCACACCTTGTGTCACCTCACCCCCAGCACACCATGTGTCATCTCACCCCAGGAACACCTTGTGTCACCTCACCCCCAGCACACCCTGTGTCACCTCACCCCCAGCACACCTTGGGTCACCTCACCCCCAGCACACCATGTGTCACCTCACCCCAGGAACACCTTGTGTCACCTCACCCCCAGCACACCTTGGGTCACCTCACCCCCAGCACACCATGTGTCACCTCACCCCAGGAACACCTTGTGTCACCTCACCCCCAGCACACCATGTGTCACCTCACCCCCAGCACACCTTGTGTCACCTCACCCCCAGCACACCATGTGTCATCTCACCCCCAGCACACCCTGTGTCACCTCACCCCCAGCACACCTTGGGTCACCTCACCCCCAGCACACCTTGGGTCACCTCACCCCCAGCACACCATGTGTCATCTCATCCCCAGCACACCATGTGTCACCTCACCCCCAGCACACCATGTGTCATCTCACCCCCAGCACACCTTGTGTCACCTCACCCCCAGCACACCTTGGGTCACCTCACCCCCAGCACACCTTGGGTCACCTCACCCCCAGCACACCATGTGTCACCTCACCCCCAGCACACCATGTGTCACCTCACCCCCAGCACACCATGTGTCACCTCACCCCCAGCACACCTTGGGTCACCTCACCCCCAGCACACCATGTGTCACCTCACCCCCAGCACACCATGTGTCACCTCACCCCCAGCACACCTTGTGTCACCTCACCCCCAGCACACCATGTGTCATCTCACCCCAGGAACACCTTGTGTCACCTCACCCCCAGCACACCCTGTGTCACCTCACCCCCAGCACACCTTGGGTCACCTCACCCCCAGCACACCATGTGTCACCTCACCCCAGGAACACCTCGTGTCACCTCACCCCCAGCACACCATGTGTCACCTCACCCCCAGCACACCATGTGTCACCTCACCCCAGGAACACCTCGTGTCACCTCACCCCCAGCACACCTCTTGTCACCTCACCCCCAGCACACCATGTGTCACCTCACCCCCAGCACACCCTGGGTCACCTCACCCCCAGCACACCCTGGGTCACCTCACCCCCAGCACACCTTGGGTCACCTCACCCCCAGCACACCTTGGGTCACCTCACCCCCAGCACACCTTGGGTCACCTCACCCCCAGCACACCTTGGGTCACCTCACCCCCAGCACACCTTGGGTCACCTCACCCCCAGCACACCTTGTGTCACCTCACCCCCCCGCACACCATGTGTCATCTCACCCCAGGAACACCTTGTGTCACCTCACCCCCAGCACACCTTGGGTCACCTCACCCCCCAGCACACCTTGGGTCACCTCACCCCCCAGCACACCATGTGTCACCTCACCCCCCAGCACACCTTGTGTCACCTCACTCCCAGCACACCATGTGTCACCTCACCCCCAGCACACCATGTGTCACCTCACCCCCAGCACACCATGTGTCCCCTCACACCCAGCACTCCTTGTGTCACCTCACCCCCAGCACACCTTGGGTCACCTCACCCCCAGCACACCTTGTGTCACCTCAACCCCAGCACACCTTGTGTCACCTCACCCCCCAGCACACCATGTGTCACCTCACCCCCAGCACACCATGTGTCATCTCACCCCAGGAACACCTTGTGTCATCTCACCCCAGGAACACCTTGTGTCATCTCACCCCCAGCACACCATGTGTCATCTCACCCCCAGCACACCATGTGTCACCTCACCCCCAGCACACCATGTGTCACCTCACCCCAGTAACACCTTGGGTCACCTCACCCCCAGCACACCTTGGGTCACCTCACCCCCAGCACACCTTGTGTCACCTCACCCCCAGCACACCTTGTGTCACCTCACCCCAGGAACACCTTGTGTCACCTCACCCCAGGAACACCTTGTGTCACCTCACCCCCAGCACACCTTGGGTCACCTCACCCCCAGCACACCTTGGGTCACCTCACCCCCCAGCACACCATGTGTCACCTCACCCCCAGCACACCATGTGTCATCTCACCCCAGGAACACCTTGTGTCACCTCACCCCCAGCACACCATGTGTCACCTCACCCCCAGCACACCTTGGGTCACCTCACCCCCAGCACACCATGTGTCATCTCACCCCAGGAACACCTTGTGTCACCTCACCCCCCCAGCACACCATGTGTCACCTCACCCCCAGCACACCATGTGTCATCTCACCCCAGGAACACCTTGTGTCACCTCACCCCCAGCACACCTTGTGTCACCTCACCCCAGGAACACCTTGGGTCACCTCACCCCCAGCACACCTTGGGTCACCTCACCCCCAGCACACCTTGGGTCACCTCACCCCCCAGCACACCATGTGTCACCTCACCCCCCAGCACACCATGTGTCACCTCACCCCCCAGCACACCATGTGTCACCTCACCCCCAGCACACCATGTGTCATCTCACCCCAGGAACACCTTGTGTCATCTCACCCCCAGCACACCATGTGTCACCTCACCCCCAGCACACCATGTGTCATCTCACCCCAGGAACACCTTGTGTCACCTCACCCCCAGCACACCTTGGGTCACCTCACCCCCAGCACACCTTGGGTCACCTCACCCCCAGCACACCATGTGTCACCTCACCCCCAGCACACCTTGGGTCACCTCACCCCCAGCACACCTTGGGTCACCTCACCCCAGGAACACCTTGGGTCACCTCACCCCCAGCACACCATGTGTCACCTCACCCCCAGCACACCATGTGTCATCTCACCCCCAGCACACCATGTGTCATCTCACCCCAGGAACACCTTGGGTCACCTCACCCCCAGCACACCTTGGGTCACCTCACCCCAGGAACACCTTGGGTCACCTCACCCCCAGCACACCATGTGTCACCTCACCCCCAGCACACCTTGTGTCACCTCACCCCCAGCACACCATGTGTCACCTCACCCCCAGCACACCATGTGTCACCTCACCCCCAGCACACCTTGTGTCACCTCACCCCCAGCACACCTTGTGTCACTTCACCCCAGGAACACCTTGGGTCACCTCACCCCCAGCACACCTTGTGTCACCTCACCCCCCAGCACACCATGTGTCACCTCACCCCCAGCACACCATGTGTCACCTCACCCCCAGGAACACCTTGTGTCACCTCACCCCCAGCACACCTTGTGTCATCTCACCCCCAGCACACCTTGGGTCACCTCACCCCCAGCACACCATGTGTCACCTCACCCCCAGCACACCATGTGTCCCCTCACCCCCAGCACACCATGTGTCCCCTCACCCCCAGCACACCATGTGTCACCTCACCCCCAGCACACCATGTGTCATCTCACCCCAGGAACACCTTGTGTCACCTCACCCCCAGCACACCATGTGTCACCTCACCCCCAGCACACCATGTGTCACCTCACCCCCAGCACACCATGTGTCACCTCACCCCCAGCACACCATGTGTCATCTCACCCCAGGAACACCTTGTGTCACCTCACCCCCAGCACACCATGTGTCACCTCACCCCCAGCACACCCTGTGTCATCTCACCCCCAGCACACCATGTGTCACCTCACCCCCAGCACACCATGTGTCACCTCACCCCCAGCACACCATGTGTCATCTCACCCCCAGCACACCATGTGTCACCTCACCCCCAGCACACCATGTGTCATCTCACCCAAGGAACACCATGTGTCACCTCACCCCCAGCACACCTTGTGTCCCCTCACCCCCAGCACACCTTGGGTCACCTCACCCCCAGCACACCTTGGGTCACCTCACCCCCAGCACACCTTGGGTCACCTCATCCCCAGCACACCATGTGTCATCTCACCCCCAGCACACCATGTGTCACCTCACCCCCAGCACACCATGTGTCATCTCACCCAAGGAACACCATGTGTCACCTCACCCCCAGCACACCTTGTGTCCCCTCACCCCCAGCACACCTTGGGTCACCTCACCCCCAGCACACCATGTGTCACCTCACCCCCAGCACACCATGTGTCATCTCACCCCCAGCACACCATGTGTCACCTCACCCCCAGCACACCATGTGTCATCTCACCCAAGGAACACCATGTGTCACCTCACCCCCAGCACACCTTGTGTCCCCTCACCCCCAGCACACCTTGGGTCACCTCACCCCCAGCACACCTTGGGTCACCTCACCCCCAGCACACCTTGGGTCACCTCATCCCCAGCACACCTTGGGTCACCTCATCCCCAGTACACCTTGTGTCACCTCACCCCCAGCACACCTTGGGTCACCTCATCCCCAGCACACCTTGTGTCACCTCACCCCCAGCACACCTTGGGTCACCTCACCCCCAGAACACCTTGTGTCATCTCACCCCAGGAACACCTTGTGTCACCTCACCCCCAGCACACCTTGGGTCACCTCACCCCCCAGCACACCTTGGGTCACCTCACCCCCCAGCACACCTTGGGTCACCTCACCCCCCAGCACACCATGTGTCACCTCACCCCCCAGCACACCTTGTGTCACCTCACTCCCAGCACACCATGTGTCACCTCACCCCCAGCACACCATGTGTCACCTCACCCCCAGCACACCATGTGTCCCCTCACACCCAGCACTCCTTGTGTCACCTCACCCCCAGCACACCTTGGGTCACCTCACCCCCAGCACACCTTGTGTCACCTCAACCCCAGCACACCTTGTGTCACCTCACCCCCCAGCACACCATGTGTCACCTCACCCCCAGCACACCATGTGTCATCTCACCCCAGGAACACCTTGGGTCACCTCACCCCCAGCACACCTTGGGTCACCTCACCCCCAGCACACCTTGTGTCACCTCACCCCCAGCACACCTTGTGTCACCTCACCCCAGGAACACCTTGTGTCACCTCACCCCAGGAACACCTTGTGTCACCTCACCCCCAGCACACCTTGGGTCACCTCACCCCCAGCACACCTTGGGTCACCTCACCCCCCAGCACACCATGTGTCACCTCACCCCCAGCACACCATGTGTCATCTCACCCCAGGAACACCTTGTGTCACCTCACCCCCAGCACACCATGTGTCACCTCACCCCCAGCACACCTTGGGTCACCTCACCCCCAGCACACCATGTGTCATCTCACCCCAGGAACACCTTGTGTCACCTCACCCCCCCAGCACACCATGTGTCACCTCACCCCCAGCACACCATGTGTCATCTCACCCCAGGAACACCTTGTGTCACCTCACCCCCAGCACACCTTGTGTCACCTCACCCCCAGCACACCTTGTGTCACCTCACCCCCAGCACACCTTGTGTCACCTCACCCCAGGAACACCTTGGGTCACCTCACCCCCAGCACACCTTGGGTCACCTCACCCCCAGCACACCTTGGGTCACCTCACCCCCAGCACACCTTGGGTCACCTCACCCCCAGCACACCTTGGGTCACCTCACCCCCCAGCACACCATGTGTCACCTCACCCCCCAGCACACCATGTGTCACCTCACCCCCCAGCACACCATGTGTCACCTCACCCCCAGCACACCATGTGTCATCTCACCCCAGGAACACCTTGTGTCACCTCACCCCCAGCACACCATGTGTCATCTCACCCCAGGAACACCTTGGGTCACCTCACCCCCAGCACACCTTGGGTCACCTCACCCCCAGCACACCTTGGGTCACCTCACCCCCAGCACACCTTGTGTCACCTCACCCCCAGCACACCATGTGTCACCTCACCCCCAGCACACCTTGGGTCACCTCACCCCCAGCACACCTTGGGTCACCTCACCCCAGGAACACCTTGGGTCACCTCACCCCCAGCACACCATGTGTCACCTCACCCCCAGCACACCATGTGTCATCTCACCCCCAGCACACCATGTGTCATCTCACCCCAGGAACACCTTGGGTCACCTCACCCCCAGCACACCTTGGGTCACCTCACCCCAGGAACACCTTGGGTCACCTCACCCCCAGCACACCATGTGTCACCTCACCCCCAGCACACCTTGTGTCACCTCACCCCCAGCACACCATGTGTCACCTCACCCCCAGCACACCATGTGTCACCTCACCCCCAGCACACCTTGTGTCACCTCACCCCCAGCACACCTTGTGTCACTTCACCCCAGGAACACCTTGGGTCACCTCACCCCCAGCACACCTTGTGTCACCTCACCCCCCAGCACACCATGTGTCACCTCACCCCCAGCACACCATGTGTCACCTCACCCCCAGGAACACCTTGTGTCACCTCACCCCCAGCACACCTTGTGTCATCTCACCCCCAGCACACCATGTGTCACCTCACCCCCAGCACACCATGTGTCACCTCACCCCCAGCACACCATGTGTCCCCTCACCCCCAGCACACCATGTGTCCCCTCACCCCCAGCACACCATGTGTCACCTCACCCCCAGCACACCATGTGTCATCTCACCCCAGGAACACCTTGTGTCACCTCACCCCCAGCACACCTTGGGTCACCTCACCCCCAGCACACCATGTGTCACCTCACCCCCAGCACACCATGTGTCACCTCACCCCCAGCACACCATGTGTCACCTCACCCCCAGCACACCATGTGTCATCTCACCCCAGGAACACCTTGTGTCACCTCACCCCCAGCACACCATGTGTCACCTCACCCCCAGCACACCCTGTGTCATCTCACCCCCAGCACACCATGTGTCACCTCACCCCCAGCACACCATGTGTCACCTCACCCCCAGCACACCATGTGTCATCTCACCCCCAGCACACCATGTGTCACCTCACCCCCAGCACACCATGTGTCATCTCACCCAAGGAACACCATGTGTCACCTCACCCCCAGCACACCTTGTGTCCCCTCACCCCCAGCACACCTTGGGTCACCTCACCCCCAGCACACCTTGGGTCACCTCACCCCCAGCACACCTTGTGTCACCTCATCCCCAGCACACCATGTGTCATCTCACCCCCAGCACACCATGTGTCACCTCACCCCCAGCACACCATGTGTCATCTCACCCAAGGAACACCATGTGTCACCTCACCCCCAGCACACCTTGTGTCCCCTCACCCCCAGCACACCTTGGGTCACCTCACCCCCAGCACACCATGTGTCACCTCACCCCCAGCACACCATGTGTCATCTCACCCCCAGCACACCATGTGTCACCTCACCCCCAGCACACCATGTGTCATCTCACCCAAGGAACACCATGTGTCACCTCACCCCCAGCACACCTTGTGTCCCCTCACCCCCAGCACACCTTGGGTCACCTCACCCCCAGCACACCTTGGGTCACCTCACCCCCAGCACACCTTGGGTCACCTCATCCCCAGTACACCTTGTGTCACCTCACCCCCAGCACACCTTGGGTCACCTCATCCCCAGCACACCTTGTGTCACCTCACCCCCAGCACACCTTGGGTCACCTCACCCCCAGAACACCTTGTGTCATCTCACCCCAGGAACACCTTGTGTCACCTCACCCCCAGCACACCATGTGTCACCTCACCCCCAGCACACCATGTGTCACCTCACCCCAGGAACACCTTGTGTCCCCTCACCCCCAGCACACCATGTGTCACCTCACCCCCAGCACACCATGTGTCACCTCACCCCCAGCACACCATGTGTCACCTCACCCCCAGCACACCTTGTGTCACCTCAACCCCAGCACACCTTGTGTCATCTCACCCCCAGCACACCATGTGTCACTTCACCCCAGGAACACCTTGGGTCACCTCACCCCCAGCACACCTTGTGTCACCTCACCCCCCAGCACACCATGTGTCACCTCACCCCCAGCACACCATGTGTCATCTCACCCCAGGAACACCTTGTGTCACCTCACCCCCAGCACACCTTGGGTCACCTCACCCCCAGCACACCATGTGTCACCTCACCCCCAGCACACCATGTGTCACCTCACCCCCAGCACATCTTGTGTCACCTCACCCCCAGCACACCATGTGTCCCCTCACCCCCAGCACACCATGTGTCACCTCACCCCCAGCACACCATGTGTCACCTCACCCCCAGCACACCATGTGTCATCTCACCCCAGGAACACCTTGTGTCACCTCACCCCCAGCACACCCTGTGTCATCTCACCCCCAGCACACCTTGGGTCACCTCACCCCCAGCACACCATGTGTCACCTCACCCCAGGAACACCTTGTGTCACCTCACCCCCAGCACACCTTGGGTCACCTCACCCCCAGCACACCATGTGTCACCTCACCCCAGGAACACCTTGTGTCACCTCACCCCCAGCACACCATGTGTCACCTCACCCCCAGCACACCTTGTGTCACCTCACCCCCAGCACACCATGTGTCATCTCACCCCAGGAACACCTTGTGTCACCTCACCCCCAGCACACCCTGTGTCACCTCACCCCCAGCACACCTTGGGTCACCTCACCCCCAGCACACCATGTGTCACCTCACCCCAGGAACACCTTGTGTCACCTCACCCCCAGCACACCTTGGGTCACCTCACCCCCAGCACACCATGTGTCACCTCACCCCAGGAACACCTTGTGTCACCTCACCCCCAGCACACCATGTGTCACCTCACCCCCAGCACACCTTGTGTCACCTTACCCCCAGCACACCATGTGTCATCTCACCCCCAGCACACCCTGTGTCACCTCACCCCCAGCACACCTTGGGTCACCTCACCCCCAGCACACCTTGGGTCACCTCACCCCCAGCACACCATGTGTCATCTCATCCCCAGCACACCATGTGTCACCTCACCCCCAGCACACCATGTGTCATCTCACCCCCAGCACACCTTGGGTCACCTCACCCCCAGCACACCTTGGGTCACCTCACCCCCAGCACACCTTGGGTCACCTCACCCCCAGCACACCTTGGGTCACCTCACCCCCAGCACACCATGTGTCACCTCACCCCCAGCACACCATGTGTCACCTCACCCCCAGCACACCATGTGTCACCTCACCCCCAGCACACCATGTGTCACCTCACCCCCAGCACACCATGTGTCACCTCACCCCCAGCACACCTTGTGTCACCTCACCCCCAGCACACCATGTGTCATCTCACCCCAGGAACACCTTGTGTCACCTCACCCCCAGCACACCCTGTGTCACCTCACCCCCAGCACACCTTGGGTCACCTCACCCCCAGCACACCATGTGTCACCTCACCCCAGGAACACCTCGTGTCACCTCACCCCCAGGAACACCTCGTGTCACCTCACCCCCAGCACACCATGTGTCACCTCACCCCCAGCACACCATGTGTCACCTCACCCCAGGAACACCTCGTGTCACCTCACCCCCAGCACACCTCTTGTCACCTCACCCCCAGCACACCATGTGTCACCTCACCCCCAGCACACCCTGGGTCACCTCACCCCCAGCACACCCTGGGTCACCTCACCCCCAGCACACCTTGGGTCACCTCACCCCCAGCACACCTTGGGTCACCTCACCCCCAGCACACCTTGGGTCACCTCACCCCCAGCACACCTTGGGTCACCTCACCCCCAGCACACCTTGGGTCACCTCACCCCCAGCACACCTTGTGTCACCTCACCCCCAGCACACCTTGTGTCACCTCACCCCCCCGCACACCATGTGTCATCTCACCCCAGGAACACCTTGTGTCACCTCACCCCCAGCACACCTTGGGTCACCTCACCCCCCAGCACACCTTGGGTCACCTCACCCCCCAGCACACCATGTGTCACCTCACCCCCCAGCACACCTTGTGTCACCTCACTCCCAGCACACCATGTGTCACCTCACCCCCAGCACACCATGTGTCACCTCACCCCCAGCACACCATGTGTCCCCTCACACCCAGCACTCCTTGTGTCACCTCACTCCCAGCACACCATGTGTCCCCTCACACCCAGCACACCTTGGGTCACCTCACCCCCAGCACTCCTTGTGTCACCTCACCCCCAGCACACCATGTGTCCCCTCACACCCAGCACACCTTGGGTCACCTCACCCCCAGCACACCTTGTGTCACCTCAACCCCAGCACACCTTGTGTCACCTCACCCCCCAGCACACCATGTCTCACCTCACCCCCAGCACACCATGTGTCATCTCACCCCAGGAACACCTTGTGTCATCTCACCCCAGGAACACCTTGTGTCATCTCACCCCCAGCACACCATGTGTCATCTCACCCCCAGCACACCATGTGTCACCTCACCCCCAGCACACCATGTGTCACCTCACCCCAGTAACACCTTGGGTCACCTCACCCCCAGCACACCTTGGGTCACCTCACCCCCAGCACACCTTGTGTCACCTCACCCCCAGCACACCTTGTGTCACCTCACCCCAGGAACACCTTGTGTCACCTCACCCCAGGAACACCTTGTGTCACCTCACCCCCAGCACACCTTGGGTCACCTCACCCCCAGCACACCTTGGGTCACCTCACCCCCCAGCACACCATGTGTCACCTCACCCCCAGCACACCATGTGTCATCTCACCCCAGGAACACCTTGTGTCACCTCACCCCCAGCACACCATGTGTCACCTCACCCCCAGCACACCTTGGGTCACCTCACCCCCAGCACACCATGTGTCATCTCACCCCAGGAACACCTTGTGTCACCTCACCCCCCCAGCACACCATGTGTCACCTCACCCCCAGCACACCATGTGTCATCTCACCCCAGGAACACCTTGTGTCACCTCACCCCCAGCACACCTTGTGTCACCTCACCCCAGGAACACCTTGGGTCACCTCACCCCCAGCACACCTTGGGTCACCTCACCCCCAGCACACCTTGGGTCACCTCACCCCCCAGCACACCATGTGTCACCTCACCCCCCAGCACACCATGTGTCACCTCACCCCCCAGCACACCATGTGTCACCTCACCCCCAGCACACCATGTGTCATCTCACCCCAGGAACACCTTGTGTCATCTCACCCCCAGCACACCATGTGTCACCTCACCCCCAGCACACCATGTGTCATCTCACCCCAGGAACACCTTGTGTCACCTCACCCCCAGCACACCTTGGGTCACCTCACCCCCAGCACACCTTGGGTCACCTCACCCCCAGCACACCATGTGTCACCTCACCCCCAGCACACCTTGGGTCACCTCACCCCCAGCACACCTTGGGTCACCTCACCCCAGGAACACCTTGGGTCACCTCACCCCCAGCACACCATGTGTCATCTCACCCCCAGCACACCATGTGTCATCTCACCCCAGGAACACCTTGGGTCACCTCACCCCCAGCACACCTTGGGTCACCTCACCCCAGGAACACCTTGGGTCACCTCACCCCCAGCACACCATGTGTCACCTCACCCCCAGCACACCTTGTGTCACCTCACCCCCAGCACACCATGTGTCACCTCACCCCCAGCACACCATGTGTCACCTCACCCCCAGCACACCTTGTGTCACCTCACCCCCAGCACACCTTGTGTCACTTCACCCCAGGAACACCTTGGGTCACCTCACCCCCAGCACACCTTGTGTCACCTCACCCCCCAGCACACCATGTGTCACCTCACCCCCAGCACACCATGTGTCACCTCACCCCCAGGAACACCTTGTGTCACCTCACCCCCAGCACACCATGTGTCCCCTCACCCCCAGCACACCATGTGTCCCCTCACCCCCAGCACACCATGTGTCACCTCACCCCCAGCACACCATGTGTCATCTCACCCCAGGAACACCTTGTGTCACCTCACCCCCAGCACACCATGTGTCACCTCACCCCCAGCACACCATGTGTCACCTCACCCCCAGCACACCATGTGTCACCTCACCCCCAGCACACCATGTGTCATCTCACCCCAGGAACACCTTGTGTCACCTCACCCCCAGCACACCATGTGTCACCTCACCCCCAGCACACCCTGTGTCATCTCACCCCCAGCACACCATGTGTCACCTCACCCCCAGCACACCATGTGTCACCTCACCCCCAGCACACCATGTGTCATCTCACCCCCAGCACACCATGTGTCACCTCACCCCCAGCACACCATGTGTCATCTCACCCAAGGAACACCATGTGTCACCTCACCCCCAGCACACCTTGTGTCCCCTCACCCCCAGCACACCTTGGGTCACCTCACCCCCAGCACACCTTGGGTCACCTCACCCCCAGCACACCTTGGGTCACCTCATCCCCAGCACACCATGTGTCATCTCACCCCCAGCACACCATGTGTCACCTCACCCCCAGCACACCATGTGTCATCTCACCCAAGGAACACCATGTGTCACCTCACCCCCAGCACACCTTGTGTCCCCTCACCCCCAGCACACCTTGGGTCACCTCACCCCCAGCACACCATGTGTCACCTCACCCCCAGCACACCATGTGTCATCTCACCCCCAGCACACCATGTGTCACCTCACCCCCAGCACACCATGTGTCATCTCACCCAAGGAACACCATGTGTCACCTCACCCCCAGCACACCTTGTGTCCCCTCACCCCCAGCACACCTTGGGTCACCTCACCCCCAGCACACCTTGGGTCACCTCACCCCCAGCACACCTTGGGTCACCTCATCCCCAGCACACCTTGGGTCACCTCATCCCCAGTACACCTTGTGTCACCTCACCCCCAGCACACCTTGGGTCACCTCACCCCCAGCACACCTTGTGTCACCTCACCCCCAGCACACCTTGGGTCACCTCACCCCCAGAACACCTTGTGTCATCTCACCCCAGGAACACCTTGTGTCACCTCACCCCCAGCACACCATGTGTCACCTCACCCCAGGAACACCTTGTGTCCCCTCACCCCCAGCACACCATGTGTCACCTCACCCCCAGCACACCATGTGTCACCTCACCCCCAGCACACCTTGTGTCACCTCACCCCCAGCACACCTTGTGTCACCTCACCCCCAGCACACCTTGTGTCATCTCACCCCCAGCACACCATGTGTCCCCTCACCCCCAGCACACCATGTGTCACCTCACCCCCAGCACACCATGTGTCACCTCACCCCCAGCACACCATGTGTCATCTCACCCCAGGAACACCTTGTGTCACCTCACCCCCAGCACACCTTGGGTCATCTCACCCCCAGCACACCTTGGGTCACCTCACCCCCAGCACACCATGTGTCACCTCACCCCCAGCACACCTTGTGTCACCTCACCCCCAGCACACCATGTGTCACCTCACCCCCAGCACACCCTGTGTCACCTCACCCCCAGCACACCTTGTGTCACTTCACCCCAGGAACACCTTGGGTCACCTCACCCCCAGCACACCTTGTGTCACCTCACCCCCCAGCACACCATGTGTCACCTCACCCCCAGCACACCATGTGTCATCTCACCCCAGGAACACCTTGTGTCACCTCACCCCCAGCACACCTTGGGTCACCTCACCCCCAGCACACCATGTGTCACCTCACCCCCAGCACACCTTGTGTCACCTCACCCCCAGCACACCATGTGTCCCCTCACCCCCAGCACACCATGTGTCACCTCACCCCCAGCACACCATGTGTCATCTCACCCCAGGAACACCTTGTGTCACCTCACCCCAGGAACACCATGTGTCACCTCACCCCCAGCACACCATGTGTCATCTCACCCCAGGAACACCTTGTGTCACCTCACCCCCAGCACACCCTGTGTCACCTCACCCCCAGCACACCTTGGGTCACCTCACCCCCAGCACACCATGTGTCACCTCACCCCAGGAACACCTTGTGTCACCTCACCCCCAGCACACCTTGGGTCACCTCACCCCCAGCACACCATGTGTCACCTCACCCCAGGAACACCTTGTGTCACCTCACCCCCAGCACACCATGTGTCACCTCACCCCCAGCACACCTTGTGTCACCTCACCCCCAGCACACCTTGTGTCACCTCACCCCCAGCACACCTTGGGTCACCTCACCCCCAGCACACCTTGTGTCACCTCATCCCCAGCACACCATGTGTCATCTCACCCCCAGCACACCATGTGTCACCTCACCCCCAGCACACCATGTGTCACCTCACCCCCAGCACACCTTGTGTCATCTCACCCCCAGCACACCATGTGTCCCCTCACCCCCAGCACACCATGTGTCACCTCACCCCCAGCACACCATGTGTCACCTCACCCCCAGCACACCATGTGTCATCTCACCCCAGGAACACCTTGTGTCACCTCACCCCCAGCACACCTTGTGTCATCTCACCCCCAGCACACCTTGGGTCACCTCACCCCCAGCACACCATGTGTCACCTCACCCCCAGCACACCATGTGTCACCTCACCCCCAGCACACCTTGTGTCACCTCACCCCCAGCACACCATGTGTCACCTCACCCCCAGCACACCATGTGTCACCTCACCCCCAGCACACCTTGTGTCACCTCACCCCCAGCACACCTTGTGTCACTTCACCCCAGGAACACCTTGGGTCACCTCACCCCCAGCACACCTTGTGTCACCTCACCCCCCAGCACACCATGTGTCACCTCACCCCCAGCACACCATGTGTCACCTCACCCCCAGCACACCATGTGTCACCTCACCCCCAGCACACCTTGTGTCACCTCACCCCCAGCACACCATGTGTCCCCTCACCCCCAGCACACCATGTGTCACCTCACCCCCAGCACACCATGTGTCATCTCACCCCAGGAACACCTTGTGTCACCTCACCCCCAGCACACCCTGTGTCACCTCACCCCCAGCACACCTTGGGTCACCTCACCCCAGGAACACCTTGTGTCACCTCACCCCCAGCACACCCTGTGTCACCTCACCCCCAGCACACCTTGGGTCACCTCACCCCCAGCACACCATGTGTCATCTCATCCCCAGCACACCATGTGTCACCTCACCCCCAGCACACCATGTGTCATCTCACCCCCAGCACACCATGTGTCACCTCACCCCCAGGAACACCTTGTGTCACCTCACCCCCAGCACACCTTGTGTCACCTCACCCCCAGCACACCATGTGAAGAGGAATCGTGAAGTAAAGGTAATGTGTGTCAAAGCTTTCTCCATTGATGCTATATATAGGCCTTTAGCGCCACCTAGCGTCAGCTACCAGAGGTGACAGTCCTCAGTCACCGGAAGACGAAGGCCGCGAGACAGAAACTAAGCTGTGACACAACTCACCGTCACCAGCGAGAGCGCGCACGCAGGCACGCACGGAAAGGGGAAGTGGGAGACGTCTGGCTGCGGGAGCGTGCCTTCCCTGGCTGTTGTCATCTTCCGAGTCCATTCGGGCGCGCGCTGAGAGGTAGAAGGTTGCTGGGAGCGCGCAGTGTTGGAGCTGCGCAGAGCCGGAGCGGCAGAGGGGAAGAATGGAGGAAGATATTCTGACCACCCTGAAGATCCTCATCATTGGGGAGAGCGGGGTGGGCAAGTCTAGGTAAGGAGAGCCGCCATGGGCAGCCAGGGCCTGGGCAGTGACTGGGTTCATATCACAGGCTGCTGCCAGTGTCATGTCTGCTCACACAGGGGCTGGGGCCTGATGGGGTGCATTGTGTGTAATGTCTATATGTCTCATGGATTGGTATGGATCACTCACAGGATAGGGTGGTCATAGTGAAGCCGATCTCTCCCAGCAAACAGCAGGTGATGGGACCTGTCACTGATATTGGGGCGGTTATGGGCGTATTAGTGGCCAGCGAAGTCTGTCACTTCTAATGGTGACATCTTCATGGCGGTTCAGTAAATCGTTTTCCCACCGATGTGATGGCAAGATGAGGAAGTCCGGCCACAAATTCATGGGTAGTCAGCCAGGGGAACTAAACCCTCCTATCCTCTACAGCCAAGAAAGCGGCCATCTTGGCCTCTGTCTGATCTGCGGTTGCCATGGCGGTGCACATGTGATCAGTTCTGACAGCGGGCATTTCATGGAATGGTTGGGAACACAAGCAGATGTGGCAGTTATTCACAATGTTCCTTCAATCTAGCTGCTTTGAGAAGCAGTTATACAGATGAGTTTAGTTCTGCTTTAAAGCGGAGTTCCACCCAAAAGCGGAACTTCCGCTTTAGGTATTCTAACCCCCTATCACATTTGGCATGTCATTTTTCGGGGGGGGGGGGGGGGGGAGAGGGTACCTAGTTTTGACAGGTACCCGCTCCCACTTCCGCTCGGAGCGCCGCGGCGCCCTGAGCGGAAGTTCTCCTCTCCCCCCTCCCTCCCTGCAATCTGGGACACGTCAGAGGTCCCAGAAGATTGCCGGCCAATCAAGATGCGCAGTGCGACTCGTGCATGCGCAGTGGGTACCCGGCTGTGAAGCCGCAAACTGTCACAGCTGGGTGCCCACAGCAGTGATGCCGGTGCCGAGGGACAGGATCGAGGTTTCGGGCGGCCGCATCGCTGGACCGTTGGACAGGTGAGTGAAATGGCTGGAACTCCGCTTTAAAGGCGAAGTATAGGTTTATGCTTTTTGTTTTTTTAAGATTAAAGCGGAGTTCTGCCCCCCCTTTAAAAAAAATGAAAAGTCAGCATCTACAAATACTGTAGCTGCTGACCTTTAAATAGTAGAACTTACCGGCCCAGGGAGTCCGTAATGTCAGCACCCGAAGCCGATTTTCGTATCGGCTCTCGGGTGACACCGCTGCCATCCAGGGTAAGGGAACCCGCAAGCCTTTCGGCTTCACTGCTGGTTCCCTACTGTGCTGCGCTTTGTAATTGGCCCAGCGGCGGAGGAAAAAGGAGGGGGGCCAAACTTCAGAGGGACAGCGCCTCCCGGAAGTGGGGAAGGGTACCTGTCAAAAACATGTACCCATCTCCCACCTGAAAGGTGCCAAATGTGGCACTGGAGGGGGGGCAGATAACTTTTGAGTGGAACTCCGCTTTAATACTTACCTAGGTGGATGCAGCAATGGTCCCCCGGCACCTCTACACTGAGAAGCAAGCGATCGAACACCGCTGAGCACTAGGTTCTTACAGCTCCCCGAGTAGAGAGCTGGTCACTGTCAGCCAGCAGCTCTCCGCTCTGCCCCCCTCCTCGCTCATAGGAGCGCTGAGCTGTGGAGGGGCGGGGGGTGGCCTGCTCAGGCTCTCAGCGGCTTGTTGAGAGGCTGAGCCTGGTGTCGGTCCAGGCACCTGGCGGATCCAGACTCCATTGTCGTGATGACGCGGTGCCTTCTCTGCTGAAAACGGTTCACCGGAGTGCAAAACAAAGTCCTGTGATCCATAGAAGTACAGCCAAACAAGCTTTGGCTGTACTACTCTTTTAACTAGTTCACGATTACGCTATAGCCGAATGACAGCTACAGCGCGACCGTCCTTTGCCCAGGAGGCCGTCCTATGATGTCCTCCTGTGCACCCCCTGCGGTGCGCATCAGCAGTGATCTGTGATCGGGGTATAGACCCAATCACGGTGAATCTTTACCATGTAATCAGCTGTGTCCAATCACAGTGTAAACAGCTGGCATCATATGAGGAGAGAAGAGCCGATACCAGGCAAATCCACACATGGGGTGATTATCAGTCCAGTCCCGCCAATCAGTGCCCATCAGTGATGCCCGTCATTGCTGCCTAATCTGTGCCCATCATTGTTGCCTCATCGGTGCCCATCAGTGATGCCCGTCATTGCTGCCTCATCAGTACCCATCAGTGCAGTCTATCAGCTCACATCAATGAAGGAGAAAAATTACTTATTTACAAAATGTTATAACTGAAACGAAGAAACCTTTTTTTTTTTTTTTTTTACACTTTTGGTATTTTTTAATTTGCTTAGCAAATAATAAAAACCCCAGTGGTGACTAAATACCAAAGGAAAGCTCTATGTCTCAAAAATAAAGATAAAAAATATGGGTACAGTGTTGCATGACCGTTCAATTGTCATTCAAAGTGTTAGAGTGCTGGAAACTGAGAATTGGCCTGGGCATGAAGAGGGTATAAGTGCCCAGTAGGCAAGTGGTTAAAGTGGAACTTCAGTGCGCTCTGGACAAGCTCCGCCCCCTCCGACACCACAATTCTTGTGCTTGCACAGATTAGCCCATGGAGCTCTGCCCAGCGTTGCCCAGCACATCTGCATTTGTGCAAAGACAGGGAAGGTTTTAGACTTTGCTGTTGTCAGTTTTTACACGTGCGTGAGGAAGCTTGTATGTACAGATGACCAAGGAAACTGGCACATGTGCAAATGTGCTGCAGGGTTCTGTCAGTGCCCGAGCAATGCAACACATGTGCGCATGTGGTAAGGGGTGTGGTGAGAACTGAGAATGCCTCATGTAGGTGATGTAAGTATTGCTTTGCAGCAGGAATAAAATGTATTGGGAAAAAAAAAAGTCTACTGGTAAAAGAGGGAGGGGGGAGGAGGAACGGTAACTCAGGATGTAATTTAGGGTGAAGGTCCACATTAAATGCGGCACTTTTACATTCTGCAGGAATGGCTGCGACAAATTTATGAATATTTTCATTTGGATATTGCAGAAATTCAGAAAAATTGTTCACCAGAGTGTTCGTTTTTGCCATTAAAGATGAAATTGGGTGTGTTTGAATACCAGTCGGAACCCACATAAGCGAGCACATCCGAAAGCTATCTTCTGTACGTGCCAAGGCATTCCCCACCCCACAGCTGCACATATACAAGGGACATGTATGGGTATAGCTGCCTTGCAGGAATGCTTCGGCTGCTTATGATTGGACCAGTAGAGGGACCACTTCCTGACTGGCTCACCTGGATTTGGACTGGTAGTCAAATACACCCAAGCTCATTCCTGCTTACTATTATTATTAAAGTGAAACTAAAGTCAACAGTACTTACCTTTGCTCAAACAGTCCAATGTCCAAGAGTTTCCTTGCTGGCATCTTCTTCTTGGCTTCTTTCCTTTGTCGGTCTTCGGTTATCTTAGTATACCTGTGTGGGATGACGTCAATCCTGAAAATGCATAAGAGTACATTCATTGCGACACCTGGGCACTGTGCTAGAATGTAAACTGAACTGCCCAGGATCTTTACCCGTCAAACTTCCCTCCTCCACTTCGCTAAACAAATATTGCTTTTATTTTGGGTTTTGTTTACCTTTTTTTTTTTTTTGGAAAGGTTTTGGACCTGCCCCTATACTCGTTTCTTGCCTAGGCAAATTACCTGCACTGTGCTCCCTTTGCCTCATTTGATATGTATGTCGCATCTCAGGAGGCATAATCTTTCATTCACAAAAGGAGGAGAGGGCGTGTCTAGCGGCACATCATCGGGAGGCCCACCTGCCAATCCCAGAAGAGACGGCAGCCTCCCGATGACATCACGCAAGAACATGGTGGCACAGGACCCGAGAGGTGGCAGCAGAGAAGAGGATCTCGGCAGGATAACCCTGGGTGAGTATCTGAATTGTGCATAACTCACAACCTGGTAAGCAGGGGAAAAAAAAAGAAAATGGAGGTCAGGAGGCAAGCGAAGATCCACTTCAAGGCCTCATGCAAACTGGACACTGGCCATTTTTCCTAGATGCCTTTTAATTCTAGCATTGGGTTTTGTTTCCTGTTTTTTAAAACTATGTATGTATACATGGACACACGGGCTAACACGCAGGGGTGTTTAGAAACAGAAAAATGCCAGACACCATTAAGAACGGTGTTAAAAACATTCAATGTGCTTGAGGCCCAAGAAGCAGTATGAACAGGCAAGTAAATGTATTGATTCATGAAGAGCCTGTCTGCTTGCATTTCTTAAGATTTGGTTCAACTTCAAGCCAACTAATTTTGTTCAAAAGCCCTTACAAATTTGTCCAGACCTGCTAAGTCAATGTAATTCCAGAAGAACAGGTTCCATTACAATATGTACTAGGGATTGACCAATTATCGGTGGGGGCCGACTTTTTTTGAAGTATTGGTATCGGCCACATATGGCCAATATTGCTTCAAGTTTTTGTACCGGAGTGATTCCTGCAGCTACAGACATCACCCCGGTACGGTTTTCTAGAGCAGACGGTCAGCTTTCTTGTAAGAAACAACCGATCCTGCTAAGCAGCCACTCGGCTGTTATTACAGGCAATGGGAGGGGTGTGTCCCCACCCCCTCCCGGTGCCTCTCGCTGCTCTGCCTGAGTCTCCCATCCCACTGGGAGACCTGAGCACCCAGCCGGCACATACGCCAGCTGGCCGAAGACCCGAACAAAGCCGGAATTGGCTTTAATCGGGTCTCTGTAGTAAGCTGGAAGCGATGTCATGACATCACTTACGGTTACTGGAGCCTTAAAGGCACCAGATTTTTAAAAAATGACAGCATTCAAAACAGCCAAAGTTGAAGTTTTGAATGCTTTTAAGTGCAGAGGAGGGGTTTGGGGGTCTTGCAGACTCCGGATCCCTCCATAAAGAGTACCTGTCACTGCCTATTACTGTCACAAGGGATGTTTATATTCTTTGTGACAGCAATAAGTGTCGGTTCACACTGGGGCGACACGACTTCGGGCGACTGATGCCGTCGCCCGTGCACCGCGACTTCGGCACGGCTTGCAATGACTTCACATAATGGAAGTCAATGCAAGTCGCTCCGACTTTGCAAAAAAATGGTGCAGGAACCTTTTTCTAAGTCGGAGCGACTTGAGTCGCTCCTATTAGAACAGTTCCAATTGCACAGCACGGTCCGCTACTTGTCAGGCGACCAAGTCTCCTGACAAGTCGGAACAGTGTGAACCGGCACTTAAAGTGATCCAAAAAATAAATAAAAAGGACAGTGTAAAAAAACAAGTTATATGTGCAGAATATCGGCACCTAATATCAACTATCTGCCTGATAGGTGGCTGGAAAATCGGTATCGGCCCTGAAATAATATCAGTCTATCCCTAATATGTACTATTATCCCCAAACTACCACTTTCACAGTTACACTTTATTTCATTCAAGAAACGCATTTCCATCTTGCTTCTTTGAGTTTTCTCATCACTACAGTAAAAAAGCATCAGATTGATCCCCCCACCATTACAATATTGAAGAATATTGAATCATAGATTTTGAAAAATGTCTACTGGTGTATAGCCAGCATAAGACCTCTTTTCATACTGAAGTAAATTGTGTTGCACGTGTATATATTGTGTAGCAGACTAAATTCTGTCTGAGGCAATTTTGCCAGAGATTTATATACTCCTGACGGTGACAGGAGTCTGCTGCAAGCTGCAGCATTTGTTGCACAGAGAGGAAACCTATTTCTAATGAGCATCTACGACTCTCTATAAATTGTAGGGATCATTTATTCTCCATCCTCAGATAAAACTTTCCATATTTGATTTGATTGTCCTTTAAATGTTCATACAGAATTCTGAAAAATCATTCATCATAGCATTCCATGACACCATCATTGAGTCAGCCAATTTGGTAAGGAGACCCCCAAAAAATGTCATGCCAATCTTGTACTTGAATGGATTGATTTAATAGGGTTCTTTACTTCTTTTATTACTTGTGCAATCAACAAAAGAATAATGCAGAGCAAACGTTATCTAAATTCTTAAGTATTGTACAGTATATTGCATACATGGAAGTATAATTCTTTATACAACTGGGCTCAACAAAACCCAGGCGCTAGGTCGAAACAGTGACACGGGAGCGGTCTGGATTCCTCCCACATGGCCACCCTGCAGCCTCAGCAGTGCCCATCAGCGCCGCCACATCAGTGAAGGAGAAAAAGGACTTATTTGTAAAAATGACTTTATTTGACTTATTAATCTTATAACAAAAATCTTTTTATTGTCTGTCTTTTTTTTTACTTGGCAT
Organism: Pelophylax lessonae; assembly: GCF_965119305.1. Lineage (NCBI taxonomy): Eukaryota > Metazoa > Chordata > Amphibia > Anura > Ranidae > Pelophylax > Pelophylax lessonae. Next base: position 80,723,109 of record NC_138772.1, read on the forward strand.
CAGGCATGAGCAATTCTTATTGTCCGACGCCTCGGACATGCAGTTCTGGACGCTGGGCAGATGATTTAAAAAACAAAAACTGGCTCCTAACTTTTTAGCTGGCTAGATTCAAAGCCAATTTGTCAAGCCCTAATATACAATACATTAGGAATGCACCGAAATGAAAATTTTGGGCCGAAACCGAAAATGCAGGATGCCCTTGGCCGAAAACCGAAACCGAAAATTACTTTTTCCCCCCAAAAAAATGTAAAATGGATAGAACAGGGGCATACACCAAAAACAGGTAGTGACGTACACCTGTCGCTGCCACCCTGTCACAGTATATGTACTGTGATGGGTTGGCAAGAGGTTAATTTAATTACCAATGGTATTTGTATTATGAAGCATGAGGGGTTAATGTATTGTCACTGCTGGTCACTCATCTATTAGTGACCGACCAGTGGCAGGTAATTAACCCCTTTGTGCTGCATTAGTGCAACCAGTATCCGTGCAACCAGTGTTAATTAACACTGATACTGGTTGCACTAATGGAGCACAAAGGGGTTAATTACCTGCCACTGGTCGATCACTAATAGATGAGTGACCTGCAGTGACAATACATTAACTGCTCATGCTTCATAATACAAATACCATTGGTAAGCTGCCTCAGCTCCCCCCCCCCCCCCCCACTGCCTCAGCGTCCCCCTCCTCGGGTGTCCTTCATTCAAAAGTCCCGCCTCTGGCCGGCGGCACCGCCTCTCAATGACGTCCCTACTACGATCTGTGTATTATGAATGGACATACCAGGCGGGGCGAGCGGCCGCTATAGATAGAACTATGTGAATTATCCCTGTCAGCTCAGCACGACTATGTGTGAATGAGAACAGAACTGACCTGACACCGGGCGGGGGGAGCGGCCGCTATTAGCTGTAACTATGTGAGAGCTTCACTTCCCTGTCAGCGGAGATACATGCCTGTCAGGGAAGTGAAGCTCTCACATAGTTACAGCTAATAGCGGCCCCTCCAAAACGCCCCCCCCCCGCCCGGTGTCAGGTCAGTTCTGTTCTCAATCACACATAGTGGTGCTGAGCTGACAGGGATAATTCACATAGTTCTATCTATAGCGGCCGCTCGCCCCGCCCCCCCCCCGCCTGGTATGTCCATTAATGCACAGATCGTAGTAGGGACGTCATTAAGAGGCGGACGGCCGGCCAGAGGCGGGACTTTTAAAACCTGGGCTGCGCTGCGCCCTCCTCCTTCCCCACGGCGGCCATATTTATTTTCGGCAATGTTAACCCATTATCGGCTGAAATGAGATTTGATGCTCATTTTCGGCCGATAATTTCGCTGGCCGAAATTTCGGTGCATTCCTACAATACATAATATAGGTTTATTTTTCCCATCGCTGCGATCACAGATTTGTTCCCATGAACCAATAAGTGTAACAAAAATTTTAAAAACTACCCCCCTCCCCTCTCATGGCCACCTAACAACAGAGTTGGGAAGGGGATAGACTCTTCTCAATGGCTGCTTGTCTTGACATCAAGTATTTTTCTGAGACAAGTAGAGGGACCAGGAACATGTCAACCTCCCATCCCTCTGGCCCCCACTTGTCTCGGGGAAACTGTTCGGAGCCAGGAGTGGCTGTCTCCTTCCTAGATATGTTGTCGGACAGCTGTGGGGGAAGACGAGGCGTCCATTCTGACCTCATAGCTAGGCTTAGGAAGCAAAGCAATAATCACAAATCTGGCGCTCCTGGGTGCCTTTAGGGTGGAGGGATAGAAATAAGCCTGTGAGGCTCCCCAGCTTTTTTCTGCTGCTAGCGAACGAGCATAGGAAGGGTGCTGATATGGATAAAAGTACATGAGGAAGGCAGCGCATGAACCACACCGGGATGCAATGGATAAGAAAGTCAGGTGAACATCCAGTATAGAAAGGGTTAACAGTTTATTGGTATTGATAACCGAAAAACAAAGTACATAAAATGCTTACATCCCCCTGGGCTGGAGTGGATAAGGGCACCTGGCAGCAAGCAACACAAGTGCAAGGAGGTCCGTCTCCCAGGACTGCTGAGCAGTGACAATGACTTGATAAAGCGCATTGCGCGAAACATGTAGTCATGGCAACCATATAGCTTGTGGTCCACCCTGGTTCCTGGTACTTCCCCACAAGTGGCGCCTGTCCGGCTGATGTCACCGCTACGGAACTTACAGCAGAGTCCTTTCATCCTCACGCCGGCAGGTTTCCGGCTTAGTGCACACACTTCTCAGCAGTCCTGGCAGACTGACCTCCTTGCACTTGTGTTGCTTGCTGCCAGGTGCCCTTATCCACTCCAGCCCAGGGGGATGTAAGCATTTTATGTACTTTGTTTTTCGGTTATCAATGCCAATAAACTGTTAACCCTTTCTATACTGGCCTAGGACCCACTTCTTATGAACTTGTGGTGTCAAGGACCTACAACCTGGGGTTTCATCCTCCTGGGCTCACTGCAGAATGCTGCAGAGAATTTTGCCATGTCATTATGGTTCCTTGCAGCATTAAAGATCACCCACTGCCAAGGTAGGAAAGAGACCCTTGATGTCAGGTTGAATGGAACTTGCGGTATTGACCCCTCTATTTGTCCTGGTGACCATTGTCACTGAGATAGATAATTGGAAATTATAGAGAAGTGTTTCTCAACCTTTTTCCAGTAAAGGCACCCTTTAAAATTCCACACAGCCCCAAAACACCCCTTTCTAAATTTTAAAAAACGAATAGTTTTGCATAATGTAGCAACATCCACATGAGTAGGACACCCAACATTTAGCGGTGATTTATTCTTCCAAAGCAAATACACCTTTTGGAGAGGGGCAAACAAGGATGCTGTATAGGTGCCCGACATCCTCCTTGTTAGCTGATGACATCATTGGTTGTTGGGACACCTAATCTGTGGCTTTGTGTAACTAATAGGCAGGCTTGTATACAGTTTATGGGCAATTTCTAGGTGTTTTGCCAAGGCACCATTGAAGCCACCTGGTAGAAAAAAGCTGTTAATAGAGTTGAGAGCAAGAAGTGAGAGGAAATCTTCCAGTGGAGACAAACATTCTGGTGACCGCTGTCTAAGATGGGATATCCTCTTCTGTGGGAGAGATTTTCTCTCATCTCCCGTTGTGCCTTCAAGACAGGAAATAAAGGGAAATCTCTCCCGGAGGATGCACAGCAAAAAAATAATCTGACAGGGGATGTAACCTTCCTTAAGAACACCTGCAATGAGAGAATTTTGGAGGCAGTTGTTGGCTTTCTTCTGGAAATATGAGCTGTGTGGCTTCTATATGTCTTACCCAGAACCAATATGCAACAAACCAGTATAAATGGGGAAAAATCGGAAATCCTTTATACTGTATTTGTCTGTGGACAGCCATAAGAATCGGCCTCTGCCTGTAGACCAGCCATCAAATCTGGCATTACGCACCGTACACTTTTTAATCTGATACGGAATTGTCTTTTTGATCTGAATGGATCTGTCCTTTCTTTTTCCTTAAATCCAATAGTTGCTTCTAGCAGGAATTTCTAATATTGGATGTAAGGATTGGGGATAAGGAGATGAAGCATTGTGCTCACAGACAAGACCTATAAACCCCCTCTTAAAGTAAATATCAGAGTACAGCTTTGGTGATGTGGCATTAGAGGTGTGCTCAGTGCTGCAGTGAAGATATTCATGTCCTGTGCTGGAGAACTTTGTTTACCTGTTCATGCTGCTTGTAGTCTCATGACCATGAATAGACGTTCTGTGAGTCAGAGGCCTGTACATACGATTATGTCTTCTTACACTGCTTTTTTATCTTTGTTTTTATTGTAGGAATATGTTAGAACTCTCACTTGATCTAGTTTATTTTTTAACATGTTATGATAAAGTTTTATTAAAGATTTTTTTTTTTTCTTAAAATAAGACGTTATACTTTACCTGCTCTGTGCAACAATATTGCACAGAAAGGTCCCTTTCCTCCTCTTTGGCAGGTCCCTGTCAGTGATGTCTGCTTCTTCTTCCTCTGGATGCCTCCTTAGCAAGCTGTGTGCTATGGGGGCACTCGTGTGTGTGCGCTCTTGATTCAGACTGTGTGCGTTCATAGACACACACAGCGCCAGTAAACCGCCTAGCCTATGGTGCCCACTGCTCTCGGTATCTATCGTGAGACCAGGAAGTAAGCGGAGCGGTGCTGCACCTGGGACAGCGCTGGAGCGATGACAGGAGTTGGGTAAGTGTTTAGGGATGGGGGTGGGTACAAAGAAACTGGTTGGGTTTTTTTTTACCTGAATGTAGAGAATGCATTCAGGTAAAATAAAAAACTAGCCTTCTGAACCATTTTAAGTAATGGGTTTTATTTATCAGGAAACGTCCTGCTCTGCTTGTCAGATTGAGAGTGCTTTAACTCCCTTAGCGGTAACCCCAAGCGTGACTCAGGGTGGTTTTTTCATGCTACCATCGGTATCCCCGAGTCACGCTCGGGGTAGATGTGCAGAGCCTGCAGCGGGGTTCCTTACCTTCCCCTGGCAATCCAGCGATGATCTCCCATTGCTGTGATCGCCGCCGAGATCCCCGCCGCTCGTCCATCGTTCTGATGACTTCCTGGTTCCGTTCCCTGCAGCAGCAATGGTGCATGGGAGCGGAACTAGGGAGGGAAATTCAAATGTTACACAAACACATAAAAAGGAGGTGATACTGTGATACTGTGTAATCTGAGAGGAAGCACTGTATCACCTTAGTATCCGAAAAATATCAAATATTATAAATTGTAAATTATAAATTATATTATTAATATATATATATATATAATATATTTTTTATAATATATTTTATAATATATTTATTATTAATATAATATTTATATTTTATATATTATAAATATCAAAAAATTGTACCGCTTTTGGTACATAATTCCTGACATAATAATACTGCCAGGGAGGTTAAAGAGATACTAAAGTGTTTTTTTTTTCCTTTAAAAAAACGAAAGTCATATTTACTTGCTCTGTGCAAGGGTATTAATAGCACAGGGCAGCCCTGAACCTCATCTTCTAGGGTCCTCTGCCGGAGGCAATCTTGGTTCCTCCTCGTCTGTGTGCGCCAACATAGCAAGCCCATTGCTACGGGGAAGCGCACACTCCTGCACTGAGCTGTTTGCATCCATACATACACAGTGCAGCTCAGCCCTGCCTCCCCTACTCTCTCCTCACTAAAATTGACTGGCAGCCAATGACTCCCACTGATCTCTGTGTAGCCTGTGATTGAGAGGAGAGAAGTGGTTGTAAACCTCAGACATGAAATATGAAAAAAGCACATCCCTCTATAGTGTGTACTTGTCTCAATTTAGAGCACTAAGTGTAATTTCTGTCTGCTGCTTCATTCCTCTGCTATTAGCATGAATCACTTGTGGCAAGTTTTCTTGACACCGAGAAAAAAGGTGAGGGGAGAGATCTCTTAACACACAGCCTGTGATTGACTGTCTCACCTCTGTTCCTGTGTGCTGTGTAAAGGGGGTTGTGTCCTTTCACTCCAATCAGCTCTCAGAGCTCTTCTCACTGAGCTCTGCAGTTTATACCTTAGGCTCTCCACACTTTTTTTCTGACAGCTCAGACAAGCTGTGTAAATTCTGCACTTCGAATAGATGCAGAAAAGAGATGGCTGCAGATAAACAGGTACAACTTATGTTGGAGGATTTGTTTCATCTCTGTATCACCTGAGGTCAGTCACTTCACTGAGTAAATGTAAGGGTTTACATCCACTTTTAAGGCTTCATGTACACTAGCAGCTCAAAAACTTGAGTTTAGGAGCTTTTAGCATTTCTTTTTTTTTTGCCAAAGCGCCTAAACTCAACTCCATAAAAGCCTTAGGAGCTTCAATCTCCCTCTCCTGAACGTGGAAGAATAGGAACGTTTTGATGGCCAGGCACTGCAAAATTGCAGCACGATTTTGCCACCATAAATGTAGGCGAGGGTGCATGAAGGCTAGCAGAATCTTCATCTGCTGAGTGGTCCTGCATCTCAACCTGCAATAACCTATATCAGTGAGTGCCATTCTGTCTCTAAGCACTCTGCAGCTTTCTTCCCTTATGTTGGAGAAGTAAAGGAAGGTTACATAGCACACAGTCATGGGACGCTTGTGAAGTGTAGAAAATATTTAGCACTCTGCCCAGTAGAGCTGCATGATTAATCGTTAAAAAAAATCATGATCTCAATTCACCGTCCCTCACGATCTTAAAATGGCATTTCTCTTACGTCCTCTGACAGTCGCCGCCCACTCATACAGTCTTCACCAATGGGTATTGACACAGGTATCCACAGGAGCAAGCTAGCGACTGTCAGAGGAAGGAATTTTACGGTAAGATTTTACAAAAATTCAGTTTTCCTCGATTCTCTGCTCACTCACAGCTGTCAAAAAAAAAAGGAGCCTCCTGCAAATGTTTATCAACATTGTTAAGGCTGCAGGATAACTATAAACACAATGCTTTACAATATATCATCTCGTTCTTAAGGCTCCATTCACACCTGGGCATTTTTGAGCATTTTTCAGCTCCAAAAATGCTCAAAAAAACATTCCAAAACGCCCAACAAGTAAAACCCCATTCATTTAAATGGCCCCTGTTCACATCTGAGCGTTTTGCAAAACGCCTGTAGCTGAAAAAAGTACTAGCGCTTCTTTTTGGGCTGATTACCAGCGTTTTTGATAGATGTCAATGCCTGCCTCCAAAAACGCCTGAAAATTGCGTTAAAATCGCAGTAAAAAAACGCGAAAACGCTACGCTCAAGTGTGAATGCAGCCTTAAGGCCCCTTTTAGAGCCGGTTCACACTATTACGACTTGTCAGGCGACTTGGTCAGCCTGGCAAGTCGCGCACCGTCGGGTCCATTGAGTAGTACAGGACCGGTTCTAATAGGAGCGACACAAGTTGCTCCAACTTAGAAAAAGGGTCCTGTACTACTTCGGGGCGACTTGCATAGACATTCATTATATGAAGTCCGTGCAAGTCGCGCTGAAGTCGCGTTGCACGTGAATTCACAGGTCACCCCAGAAGTCGGAGCGACCTAATGTGAATGGGGGCTCACACTTGTGCAACTTGTCATGCAACTTTGGACATCAGAGTTGCACGACATGTCGTTCCCCATGTTTTCCAATGATAACCATTCATATATGCGCAACTTAAAGTTGCAGCAACTTCAAAGCAGTTCACGCACTACTTTGGTCTGACTTTCATGCAACTTCAGGGCCATAGACTTCAATGTTAACCCTCAGAAGTTGCATGAAAGTCATACCAAATTGTTATACTATGCAACTTGTGTGCAACAGTTGTCCATTAAAACTGGTCAAAGCCAAAGTCGTATCCATGTTGCACCCATCCAAAGTTGCGTCAAAGATGCATCAAAGGTGCGGTGCAACTTTGGAGTCGTACAAGTGTGAAAGGAGCCTAAAGCGGTAGTATACTTAAAAAAAAAACCCTGCAAGACAAAGGCATACATATGCATCGCATACTAGCTCATTATGAAATACTTACCTTAGAACGAAGCCCCGACACGGACCCCCGGACACCGCTGTGGGAGCTGACATGATCCCTCTGCGTCTCTTCTCACATGCGCGCGGGAGTCATTTTCCGGCACTTCCCGGCAAGGAACTCTGAAGGTCCCCCCGGACCTTCAGAGCACATGCGCCGCTCGCGTCAGCGGCTGCATGCAGTGCAAATATCTCCTAAACCATGCAGGTTTAGGAGATATTAATTGTACCTACAGGTAAGCCTTATTATAGGCTTACCTGTAGTTAAAGTAAAAGTCACACTACTGCTTTAAGGCTACGTTCACATGTGGGCGTAGCGGATCATGGGCAGAATCACCGCGATTCTGCCCGCAATCCGGAAATCAATGCAAATCGTGGGACGCCTGTGCGATGCCCATGATTTGCAATGGCACCCAAACGCTGTGCGATGTTGCCGCGATTTCCGCCTGCTGAATCGCAGTAACATCGCGCAAACAGAATTTCGGGACGCATGACGCACAAAAGAAGCTCTTGTACCTTTTTTGGGCGTCATGCGTCCCGCGATTCTGTTTGCGTGATGTTACCACGATTCGGCAGGCGGAAATCGCGGCAACATCGCACAGCGTTTGGGGTGCCATTGCAAATCACGGGCATCGCACAGGCGTCCCGCGATTTGCAATGATTTGCGGATCGCGGGCAGAATCACGGCGATTCTGCCCGCAATCCGCTACGCCCACATGTGAACGTGTGGATCAAAGCTAAGAACTTCCGTCTATAAGGCTCCATTCACATATAGGGCAGAATTCCTGCGATTCTGGCTGCGATCCCAAACCATTGCAAGTCACGGGATGCCCGTGCGATTCCCGTGACTTGCAATGGCACCCCAAATTCGGCGCGATTTTGCAACGATTGTCGCCTGATGAATCACAGTAAAATCACGCAAACAGAATCCCGGGACGCCTGTTGCCCAAATGAACTCCCGCCATTCTGTGTGCGTGATTTTACCGTGATTCATCAGGCGACACAGCAAAATCACGCCGCGTTTGGGATGCCATTGCAATTCACTTGAATCGATCGAGCGTCCTGCGACTTGCAATGATTCGGGATCGCGGCCAGAATCGCGGCAATTTTGCCCGCGATCCAAAAAGCTTATATGTGAATGGAGCCTAAGTGAGAGCAGTTTAATCTCTTAAAGACTTAGCCTTTTTCTGACACTTATTGCTTACAAGTAAAATCTGAATTTTTTTTGCTAGAAACTTACTTAGAACCCCCCCCCCCCCCCAAAAAAAATCTAAAAAATTATTTTTTTTTTTTTATTTTTTTAGCAGAGACCCTAGAGAATAAAATGGCAATCGTTGCAATCTTTTATGTCACACTGTATTTGCACAGAAGTCTTTCAAACGCAGTTTATTTGGAAAAAAATACACAATGAATTTTTAACCACTTAAGGCCCGGAGGATTTGGCTGCTAAAAGACCAGGGGTTTTTTTGCGTTTTTTTTTTTTTTTTTTTCTGCGTGACTTTAACGGACAATTGCGCGGTCGTGCGACGCTGTACCTAAACGAATTTGACGTCCTTTTTTTCCCACAAACAGAGCTTTCTTTTGGTGGTATTTGATCACCTGTGCGATTTTTTTTTTTTTTTTTTTTTTTTTTTTTTTTTTTTTTTTTTTTTTTTTTTGATCATGCGCTATAAACAAAAAAAGAGCGTCAATTTTGCAAAAATAATATTTTTCACATTTTTTTTTATATGAAATTCCCCCCCAAAAAAATGTAAAAATCAAAATTTTTTAACATTTTCGGCCAATTTGTTTTATGCTACATATGTTTGGTAAAAGTTATCGCGTTTACTAACTAATGCCCCATACACACGTGCAGATTATCTGCAGACTTTTGTCTGCAGATTTACCTTTTCTATGTAGTGCAAGGGCCTGCCGGATTGCATACAAATTGAAAGTGTTTAGGTTTGACCTCATATTATATGGTTTTGGTAAGTCTGCAGACAAAAGTCTGCAGATAATCTGCACGTGTGTATGGGGCATAAGGGAAAGATTTTTGTCATTTTTGTTGGGTTTTTTTTAACGCGTAATGGCGGCGATCTGCGATTTTTTTTTTTTTTTTTTTTTTTTTTTTTTTTTTTTGCGGTACTGCGACATTGCGGCGGACAGATCGGACCCTTGACTGGCATTTTTGACACTTTTGGGGCTACCAGTGACATTACTGCAGTAATCAGTGCTATAAATATGCACTGTTACTGCAAAAATGACACTGGCAGGGAAGGGGTTAACTGTATTGGAGAGGGAGGGGTTAAGTGTGTCCTAGGGGCGTGTTTCTAACTGTAAAGGGACCTGGCTATTGGTGTAAAAACAAAGATCAACGGTCCTACATAGTAGAACCGTCTGATCTTCATTTTTACACAGGGGAGAATGACAGACGGCTTGTTTATATAAGCCGTCCGCCTTTCTCCCTTCACCGGAGCGATCGTGAGTGACCGGCGGACGATCGGGTCCGCCGGTCACATGCACTGACTTGTCAGTGAACGAGCCGGGGCGGGCGGGCGCGTGCCCGCCCGCAATTGGCTCACAAGTCAGTGACAGGCGAGTGACGTACCCCCTACGTCACTCTGCCTGGCCGGGGCTGACCGCCGCAGTATATAGTCGTGCGGCGGTCGGCAACCGGTTAAAAAACTAAACCGTAAAGTTAACCCAATTTTTTTGTATAATGTAAAAGATGATGTTGCGCCGAGCATCGTGATCTTTATTCTAAGCAAAAAAATCGTGATTCTCATTTTATCCAGAATCGTGCAGCTCTACTGCCCAGTTGTAGACAGAAATACTGCTTGGTGCAAGAAATCTAGGCTACAAGTTAAAACATGAAACAAGATATAGAAGGGGATGAGTGTCCCAGGATGGTGAAACCACTTACATATTTGAGGTTTGGTTCTAATTCCTCAGCATGATGTCAATATCTTTGTACATAGTGTATGTGAAACCAGCTTCAGAGAGGCTCGTAGTGAATTTCTGGCTTGCACGGGTGATAGTAAGCACTTTGTGATTCCAGTGTGTAGGCAGAGCTAAGAGTTAAACACTTAAAATGACTGATGAGTTCAGTTTAAATAAGGAAGGATGTGCTATGAACTCCTATAAAAACAGACTTTAAAATAAAAACCTATATGCTTGATGAATAATTCAGCAGTAAAAGCACCAAATAACAATTGGTATATAAAAAGACCTTTTAATTACAGTTATTATTGAAGAGTCAAATCCTAGTGTTTTGTATGAGTCACTCATGTTTTTACAATGAGCCCATGGCTTACTAAGCTGTTAATTCCACATTAATGTATATTGTAAATAGACTGCCGCTCCTTCTTATAATTATATGCTTTTTTTTTTAAACTTTATTTTTAAGGAACCCAATCAATTTTTTTACACCTTTTTATGCTGCCTACAGGTAAATGCTGAGACCTCACTGTACTTCCTATGAACACTTGGCTTATTATTCCAAAGTTCATTCTATATTTAAGTTGGCTTGGATGTCCAAGGTCATGTTGTAATAGTTCCTTTAGTCTCATTGTGGCATTATGAAATTTTCTTTCACAGGGTTATATTATGTCATGTATGTGACCATTTTTAAGCATTAGGCCTCTTTTCATACGGACAGACCAATCGCTCCACCTGTCAGTTTTTCAGGCAAACCCGATCAGACCATCCATTGCTCTCTACAGTATGGAAAAGGCGGATGTCAATGGACATGTGTCTGTTGACACCTGCTGACGTCCGATTCTGTCCCCTAAAAACAGACAGATCAGGATCCCCATCCGTCTGGCGGATCAGATCCAATGACATTTGAATGGAAACTGACAGGTCATCCATTTCCATCTGACAACCCATAGAGGACGGCAGGCTGTGTCTGTGTCCTCTCTGAGCAGGCGCATCTGCTGGAGGCTTTAACACTGTAAAAGGGGCTTTAAACACTTTTTCATGTGTTAAAGTAGAACTGTAGGCAAAACTTTTTTTTCATTTTGGATCAGGGTGGATTTGATTTTAAATCAAGTCAATTTAAATCACTAGTAAAAAGGCTTGATTTAAATCAACTCAATTTAAATCCTAATTTTTAAAGCGGAGTTCCGGCCTCGGGGGTCAATTTTAGCTAAAAATACCCCTGGGACAGTCAGGGTTAGTACATTCCATAATGGATAGCCTCTGAACTGTCCCGGGTCGCACTTACCTGTAAGAAGAAATACTTACCTTGAAAAGTTCTTCTCCAGCTCTGCCATCTCAGGTGTGGCCAGCTGAAGCCGCAGCGTCCCTCTTCGTGTCCTCTTCCGTGACGTCGGAGTCCCACAATGCACTGCATCGGCCCCGCTCATCACTTCTGGTGCAGGCGCGGCATGCCCAGAAGCTGTTTAGCAGGGAATGACACGCTTGCACCGGAAGGGACGATCGGGGCCGGTGCAGGCGCATTGACTCCTGGGAGTGATGACGTTCAGCTCCCAGGAGTCATCGCAAACCGGAAGTGACAGCGCAGGCCGCGGCTGCAGAGGGAGGAAGTGGAAGGAAGGTGAGTATATTTTCTTCTATAATAAGGTAAGTGACCAAAAAAAAAATCGCCAGTATCCATTTCTTTTTCAGGTTGCACTCAGCAAGCGGATGGCCCAAAATCGATTTTTTTCGATTTTGAGGCCGGAACTCCACTTTACAGAGCAACTGTCCTCTCTGTCCCGCAGCAGCTCCTCCTCTGACCCGCTGTTCACTCACCGACAGTCACATTCACTTTAATAGGACGGCTGTCGATGCGGCAGTGACACAGCAAGGTGAGGGACGTGGTGAGAGCAGGTGGGTAGATGCCCAATAACAGGGGCAGCCATGATGGATCTGAAATGATAGGTGCTCTTTAAATGTAAGGACTTATTCTTGCTGGTAGCTAGAATCTTTAATATTTGCAAACAAATTGAAGGTTTCCTATTTGGAATAATAAGCTGTCAGGTCAGTAAAACCTCGATATCCAAACAGAGTCAATCATACAGTTTGTAGTGTACCTAGATTTACGAAACAATGGGATAAAGGAATATTCCTGAACTTTGTATTATCTCATGGTTGCTGTGAAATTGTGTAAATGCATCAATGCAATGCATGTTATCTCCGTTTGCAGAGCTTGGATTTATTGAATGAATTTAACAAAAATGTAAATGTTGCAGAATATACAGCTTCATGCTACATAACTAAGCTCCATTTCATACTGCATAAACTAAATTATTAATGTATCTTATCTTATATAGAAAACCTATCTTTAGATAGATTTACTCCAAAAGCATTTTATTAAAGTAAATTTGATTAAAAAAAAAAGAAAAATCAGATTTTGGATAGACCAAGGGAGGGCTATAACCCCTGTCAGATTTTGTTTCTCCATCTGTGTCCAGTTGCAGAGATTTCCTCTTTGCTTCTGCTTCCTGTCCCAAAGGCATAACAGGAAGTGAGAGGAAATCCCTGCAAATTAAAGTGATACTAATGTCCTCCTTTTTTTTTTTCGTTAAAAATAACAAACATGTTATACTTACCTTCTCTGTGTAATGGTTTTGCACAGAGCAGCTCAGATCCTCCTCTTCTCGGGTCCCTCTTCACTGCTCCTGGCCCCTCCCTCCTGGTAAGTTCCCCCCACAGCAAGCAGCCTGCCCCCCCTCTCTCCTCATTGGGTGAATGACTTTGATAGCAGCGGGAGCTAATGGCGCCACACTGCTGTCTCCGCCAATGAGGACGGGAGTCTCAGACAGCCCAGTCTCTCGTGCAACATCGCTGGATCTAGATGGACCTCGGGTAATTATTAGGGGGCTAAGGGGGGGGTGGGGGCTGCTGCTGCACAAAGCAGGTTTTTATCTTAATGCATAGAATGCATTAAGATTAATCTTCTGCCTTTACAACCAATTTAAAGGAATTCCTTGGGGACCCTCAGGTCACCAAAACTAGTGTCCCAATTGGAAGATTTTTGCTCTGTTATTTTTCTGGAGACAACCTAAAATTTGGGATTTTCTTTTTTCTTTCACTTTCAATGAAAATGGTAAACAGGATAAATAGAGAGGGTGAATCTCCTAACGGGGACACGGACCTCAATAAAAACTGACAGGTGTTCTAATCACCCTGCACTCTATCCAAAACTAAAAAAAAAAAGTTTTACCTTTAGTTATACCTTAACTGTAGGCATCCTTGTATGAGTTTCTTCATAATAGCGTAAATGTTTCCAAACTACAAAATCATATACTGACAGTGAATTTTTACTGGTGGTCCCCAAACTACGACCTGACGTTTGTGGCTGTTTGTTTACCTTTTATCTGGCTCTTGGGGCACTTATATAAGGCACTAATCCTTCCACTGTCACCAACGATGAGGCACCATTCCTTCCACTGACACCAACATCGGGGCACCATTTCTTCTGTGGACACCAATGATCAAGGAATTTTTTCATCACTAATACCAATGATGGAGCAATTATTCTTCCCACTAATACCCAGGATGGGGCACTATTCGTCCCACTATCGCCCATGGTGGGGCACTATTCGTCCCACTATCGCCCATGGTGGGGCACTATTCGTCCCACTATCGCCCATGGTGGGGCACTATTCGTCCCACTATCGCCCATGGTGGGGCACTATTCGTCCCACTATCGCCTATGGTGGGGCACTATTCATCCCACTATCGCCTATGGTGGGGCACTATTCGTCCCACTATCGCCTATGGTGGGGCACTATTCGTCCCACTATCGCCAATGGTGGGGCACTATTCGTCCCACTATCGCCCATGGTGGGGCACTATTCGTCCCACTATCGCCCATGGTGGGGCACTATTCGTCCCACTATCGCCCATGGTGGGGCACTATTCGTCCCACTATCGCCCATGGTGGGGCACTATTCGTCCCACTATCGCCCATGGTGAGGGCACTATTCCTCCTCTTACTGACCACAGGTGCTATGTAGTTTTTACTGCCACTGACCATTAATCCTGTGATATGCTCTACTCCCACTGGCGTTGGGCCATTTTCTACTCTGTCCAGCCCCCCTAAAGTCTGAGGGACAGTAAACTGGCCCTTTGTTTAGAAAGTTTGGAGTCCCCTCCTGTAGATGAATTAGGAAATGAACAAAAGAAACCTAAAGACTGTGCTATGAGTGATAGTATGATAACCTAAATCTTGCAGGATTTGGCCCACTTCCTTTTAAAATTGTATAAGATAACAGTAACACTGAAGTGTGTTGTAACATAAATCTCTGTGATCAGAATTCCCTACTCTCCATTGGCCATGTTATTCCAGGAGACACCTACTTCTGTAACGTTAGACTGAAGATCCCCAGTTCCTCGCCTTATAAATGTAACTAAATCCCTCATATTACATTTACGGAAAAGCAATAGGACTCCCACTAGGGCTGCTGAATATAATCGCCGAATCGATGCATCGCGATGCGACCCCTCGCGATTCTGCATCGATTCGGGGTGGTTGAATAATCGATTACCTAATGACGTCACTTCCGGGGGCGGGGACAGAAGTGACATGGCGGCGCTGGCCGGGCTTGTGGGATACGGAGCTCCTCCTCGCGGTGCGGGAGAGAAGGAGAGCGGAGCTATCAGTGCTCTCTCTGGCCCCGGGATACACACGGCATGCCCACTTGGCATGCTGCTGCCCGACCGCCCGCTCTGACAGCCCGGCCGCCTGAAGTCACGGCCTTCCCAGCTCGGTACACTTCTGGTAGCGGTGCGGTTCTCGGCAGACAGCCTGAGTTGACCGCATGGGAGCGAGGAAGCCCTGCCTTCCGCCTGTACCGTGCACTGCACTAGTCCGAGCTCCAAATTCCCGACATGAGGCTCATCACCCAGGACCTGTCCGAGCCCTACTCCATACACCTACCACTACTTCATCCACAACTGGCTGCAGCTCTGCTTCCTGGTAAGTCGGTGCACTACAGGGCCCAGCATTCCTCCTTACCAGGGCCTGCTATAATACAACTAGGGGCACTACAGAGCCCAGCATTCCTCCTTACCAGGGCCTGTTATACTACAACTAGGGGGACTACTACAGACTCTGTAGTCCCCCTAGTTGTTGTATAACAGGCCCTGGTAAGGAGGAATGCTGGGCTTTGTAGTGCCCCTAGTTGTAGTACAGTAGGCCCTGGTAAGGAGGAATGCTGGGCTCTGTAGTCCCCCTAGTTGTAGTACAGTAGGCCCTGGTAAGCAGGAATGCTGGGCTCTGTAGCGATCCGGAAATCATTGCAAAACGCGGGACGGCTGTGCGTTGCTCGTGATTTGCAATAGCACCCCAAACGCTGTGCGATGTTGCCACGATTTGCGCATGCCGAATCGCTGTAACATCACGCAAAAAAATCGCGGGATGCATGACGCCCAAAAAAGGTACAAGAGCTTCTTTGGGGCGTCATGCGTCCCGCGATTTTTTTTTTTTGCGCAATGTTACCGCGAATCGGCAGGCG
The DNA here is from genome assembly GCF_965119305.1 of Pelophylax lessonae. NCBI lineage: Eukaryota > Metazoa > Chordata > Amphibia > Anura > Ranidae > Pelophylax > Pelophylax lessonae. The sequence goes on from NC_138772.1 coordinate 80,739,053, forward strand.
CAAATCGCGGCAACATCGAACAGCGTTTGGGGTGCTATTGCAAATCACGGGCAACGCACAGGCGTCCCGCGATTTGCAATGATTTCCAGATCGCGGGCAGAATCGCGGTGATTCTGCCCGTGATCGCTACCCTCACATGTGAATGAAGCCTTCTAAATAAAGATTGTTTAAATTAAATCAATAATCCCTGTAAAGTCCCACTTGCTGCTGAATGTGAGGTTTGTTCCTGGGACAGAGCAAGAATTAAAGTGTCCCTAAAATCAAAAAAAAAAATTTTCATTTTGGATAGAGGAAGAGAGGGTTATAACAACATTTGTCAGATTTTTTTTTTTTGCCATCTGTGTTCCATTGGGGAAATTACCCTTCACTTCCTGTCCTATAGCCTAAACAGGAAGTGTTCTGGTGTCAACCTAACAATTGGAATATACTTTTACTTTCACTTTTGATGATCACTGTAAACAGGGCAAATAGAGAGGGTGAATCTCTCTAACGCGCAGACAGCAATAAAACCTGACATGAGTTCTAATCCCTCTCCACTCTATCCAAAATTAAAAAATGCCTTTAGGTATACTTTAATATAAACTGGAGAGTATTCGAAGTCTTTGATTTTACATGTCAACACCCATAGTAGATGGGTGATCGTTGCCAGGGAAAAATATTGTATTATCCTGTGGATTTATCTCCATAATGTTGGAACCAGGGATTTATTCCTTGAAATTCTTTCTGCCACTGAAAGGCAATGGCACGCTAGTGAACTGCTTCAGGTTATATTCCCTGGTGATGTGTAACTGGCTTAGAGTAGGTGGTGTGTTTGGGTACAGTATGTCTCCATCTACCAGTCTGTAGTTTGCCATGGTCATCCGCAACTGCATATAATAACCTGGGTAGCAATTCTGTAGCTAGTTAAAAAAACTGCTCAGACCAAGTCCTTCAGAGGTAAAGCTACATATTGCTGAGACAGTGCTTTAGGCCTCAGGCACACTGGCATACTACAGGGTACATGCTTATGAAGGCCATGTTTGCCCACACCGGGGTGTACAGGTGTTCCATGCATCCCCGTACAAGCAGTCCATTCATGTCAATTAGGACACAGCTGTTACCCCCAATTTGACATTCATGCAGCTTTCCGGCTGTAAACACACACAGTCTTTGCAGCTGCTGCATCCCAACTGACTTATACAGTATCTCACAAAAGTGAGTACACCCCTCACATTTTTGTAAATACTTTATTATATCTTTTCATGTTACAACACTGAAGAAATGACACTTTGCTACAATGTAAACCAGTGAGTGTACAGCTTGTATAACAGTGTAAATTTGCTGTCCCCTCAAAATAACAACACACAGCTATTAATGTCTAAACCGCATGCAACAAAAGTGAGTACATCCCTAAGTTACAATGTCCAAACTGGGCCCAATGTGTCAATATTTTGTGTGGCCACCATTATTTTCCAGCACCAGAGCTTCACAGGTTGCCACTGGAGTCCTCTTCCACTCCTCCATGATGACATTACGGAGCTGGTAGATGTTAGAGACCTTGCGCTCCTCCACCTTCTGTTTGAGGATGCCACACAGATGCTCAATAGGGTTTAGGTCTGGGGACATGCTTGGCGAGTCCATCACCTTTAGGGAGGGGGGGGGGGAAGTGTTTTGGCATCTTCGCCCTGGGCGCTGGGTGACCTTGTCCCGGCACTGTGACAACCATTAAGGATGTTGGTGCTTGTAGTTGTAGACGCGGCCATTTGGGCAGAGCCCCGCACGGGCGTGCTGTTTTTAAATAGGGGCAGCTAGCACGGTGATCTTCTCCCTGGACTTCTGCCACAGGGAGGGGGCAGTTGGCAGAGGCTGCAGCACTGGGAACATTTTACATTTTCCACCCAAAAAATTGGTGGAACATGTAACGTGTTCCCAAAGGTTCTTCTCCTTTTAAAGTTACTGTAAAGTCTTGTGTTTTTTTTAAATAACAAACATGTTATACTTCCCTCCTCTGTGCAGTTGGTTTTGCACAGAGCAGCCCCGATCCTCCTCTTCACGGGTCCCTCTTTGCTGCTCCTGACCTCTCCCTCCTATCGCAAGCCCCCACAGCAAGCAGCTTCTTATGCGTGCACCTGAGTGTCCAATCAGACACGGAGCTGCCATTCAGCCCCACCCACTCTCTCTCCTGATTGGATAACTAACTTTGACAGCAGCTTGAGCCAATGGGAGGGAGAGTCCCGGATGGTCGAGTGACTCATGGACATCGCTGGATAGAGATGGGGCTAAGGTAAGTATTGGGGGGCCTGAGGGGGGCTGCTACACACAGGAGGTTTTTTTATCGTAATGCATAGAATGCATTAAGATAACAAAAAAAAACTGCCTTTACAACTCCTTTCAGTAAGCATTCAGAGTTGACATTTAGGGAGTTGCTCATTGTGAAGCACCTCTCCATTGGATTCTGGATGGGTGGGGTAGGACAGTTCTTGGTATTGATGTTGCTTGAGCCAGAGGAATGAAATACGTAACCTCTCTGCTTTACAGATCAGAGTGTTTACTGATGTGATCATCACTCTGGAACATGTTGGTGTTGCGCAAGGTTGCATTATGTAAATTAGATCTCTAGATGGTGTGTTTTTCTTTTTTTTTTTTTTTTTTTTCCCCAGCCAGGACACGGAAGTAAAAATCAGTTGTTTTAACTCTATCCCACTCACAAATCATTTTGGCTGCAGTAATAATTCTGCAATTTATCTGTGGAACCTTGTCTAGCATTGTGGCTCGCTGGTCGCACTTTTCTGTGTGCATTACTACAAACACAAAAAGAAGTCGCTCATTTATCTAAATGACAGGCAGGATAAACAAGGATCTCACTTATGCTACTATTCCAGTAATACAGAACACCTAATAATAGCTGCTTTTATTGTCATATTAAAGCAATAAACAGATCAAGCTTGAATAACGCAGGTTGCTTCTGTTTTAACAAGCCAACAGTAAAAGCTGTGTTTATAGGTAATAATCATGAAATGGCTGCACAAGATAGACTTTTTTTTTTTTTCCTTTTTTTTTTTTTTTTTCTGCCTGGGACTTGGGTTCAAGTGCAGTTTGTTAAAAAGAAAAAAAAAATGCCTCCTCTCAAAATGAAACCTAAGGATGAGTTTCCACAATCGTGTGATGAGGCTTCAGTGCACAGTGAAAAGCCGGAGCATGGATGTTCAGACATGGGCTGTGCACATAAACCACAAATAATCCACCAATAAACGAAATTATTCGCAAAAATGCTCTTTCTCATGCAATTTGTGCAGGTCACGCATCAATATCGCTCTCCTCCGCTCTGCATGGGCTGGGTCGGTGGGTGGGACTAAGCCTCAGCTGGTCACATGACATTGCTGCTTCTCATTCATGTCTTCTGCCCCTAATGGTGCAAAGCAGAACTATAGAGTTTTCATGGGTATAAAGTTTATACCCATGAAAACTCTATGGTTCTGCTTTGCACCATTAGGGGCAGAAGACATGAATGAGAAGCAACATAAGTTTATCCTGCACATTGTGATTATATTGAAAGATTTGTGATTTCAAAGTTTCCTAATCACACTGAACTCTCCAAAGTCTCTGTAGACTGAGGGATCATTCTGGACATCTCCGCGATCGCCTGACTCCGATAAAGCAAGTCTGTACCTCCAGTGTGAGAGACCGGTGTGCCTCCCGCTGCCAGTGGAGAGTTCCCCTGCTGATCACTGCCAGTGGAGGCACTGCTGCCCCAGTCAGGCTGGTACTAATTGCATGTCTGACAGCATGCGATATGCCATTAGATGGAATGGAACAAAGCACGCTGTGCCAAAATGCAGCTTTTTTTTTTTTTCATAAACCTGTGCAACGATGACACACCATGGTGACATTGCAGCACAGGATTTATAAGCCTGCTGATTGTTGACACCAGGTAAAAGGAAATCCAAATAATGAGCAAGATCAGGTATTCTTTGAAAACCGCAACATTTTAAAAATGTAAATAATGTGTATGTTTTACTAAATAGGGATTTTATGATAGATTTATTTTTGGGTTTACTGACACTTCAAAAATAGATTTGACCTAGAATCCTAGATCTACCTGAGCACTATTTATATTTCCAAAGGCTTTGTCATTTAGTTAAAGTGGTTTTAACCACTTCTGGACCAGAAGATTTACCTTGTTAATGACCAGGCCATTTTTTGCGATTTGGCACTGTTATTTTAATGGACAATTGTGTGGTCATGCGACGCTGTACCCAAAACAAATTGATGACCTTTTTTCCCCAAATAGTTTTCTTGTGGTGGTATTTGATCGCATGTGCGTTTTTTTTTTTTTTTTGCACTATAAACAAAAAGAGTGACAATTCTGAAAAAAACAATATTTCTTACTTTCTGCTATATAACATTCCCAAAAAAATAATTTAAAAATCAATTTTTTTTCATCATTTTATGCCAATTTTGTATTCTGCTACATATTTTTGGTAAAAATAATCTCAATAAGAGTATTTTGATTGGTTTGCGCAAAAGTTATCGTGTCTACAAACTAGGGGAAAGATTTGTCATTTTTATTTTTATTACTAGTAATGACGGCGATCAGCAATTTTTTTTCTTTTTATTAAGCGGGATTACGGCATACAGATCGGACCCCTAACTGACATTTTTGACACTTTTGGGGGGACCAGTGACATTACTACAGTAATCAGATTTAAAAATATGTTCTGTTAGAGCCGGTTCACATTACAGCGATCCGACTTGCCGGGGCGACCTTACAAGCACCGCGACCTCGGGGCGGCCGGCACGGACTTCATAACATTGAAGTCTGTGCAGGTCGCTCCTGGTCGCCCCAAAGAAGCTCCGGACCCTTTTTCTAAGTTGGAGCGACTTGTGTCGCTCCTATTAGAACGGGTCCACAGGTTCTCTATGGCATTCGCCTGACAGGTCGCCCCAGTGTGAACCGTCTCTTACTGTAATAATGACACTGGCAGGGAAGGGGGTTAACCTAGGGCGATCAAAGGGTTAAATATGAGCCTTTTTTTAATTTTGTTTACCTTTCAAATATAGTTCTAGTTGGGTTGAAAAAAAACACAAGTCCATCCAGTTCAAACAATAAAAGAAAAAAAAAAACCTACAATCCTATACCCACAGTTGATCCAAAGGAAGGCAAAAAACCCCAGCAAAGCATGATCCCGTTTACTACAGCAGTGGACAATCCTTCCTGATCCCCTGAGAGGCAATTGGATATTTCCTGGATTAACTTTACCTATAAATGTTAGTATCCAGTTATATTATGTACATTTAGGATTAGAGTCCAGGCCTTTTTTAAAGCAATCTACTAAGCTGGCCAGAACCACCTCTGGAGGGAGTCTATTCCACATTTTCACAGCTCTTACTGTGAAGAAACTTTTCTGTATTTGGAGATAAAAAGTGCCTCCTTGTCCTCTGTGATGACCTTAAAGAGGAACTTAAGTCTGCTCACATAATTTGTCATAAAAACATCTTTGCCATTCTGAAGCTTCCCTCCAACCACTTTACATAGCATTTTATATATATATATACTGTAATTCTGTACTTGACAAATATATGCTGCAGAAATCTCCCTCCACGAAGTCTGGCTGCAACCATTTTAACTGTGGGCAGTTGAAGCTGCTGTCTGTTCACTTCCTGCATACACACACACCACTGCTTGCTTGCACACATCTCCTCTCTTGATGACTCCTGGATCTCTGCGTCCCCTGTCAGCGCTGCCCTCATCCAGACCCACCAGATCCGCAGCTCTCATTGGCTGTCCTGTGACTCATCCCTCCCTCCCTTGCTGGCAAACTCTCACGAGAGTTAGAGAGAAAGCTGTGCATGATGTCATTAGCATTATTACCAGACACGAAAGAGGGAATGGGCTGTATAAGGTTTATACTTGCAGGAAAAAAATGTTTCTCTTTCGTTCATTGATGGCCACAGCTCCTAATCTTCTTAACCATTGGGTTATGTTGCCCCCTCAGTTTTTCTTTGCTTAGTCAGGAGTAAGGACCTAGTTCCTCGCTGGGATCTTTGGTCCTGGCAATTTTGTCTTTTTAAATAGATTTATTTCTCCTGTTTTTTTTCCTGTGAGATCTACAATCATCTGCCGGACTGGACGACAGGCTGGGTAATCTAGATCCAGTGGTCTGGCCAGCGAACACGTGCAGGCCTCAGCTCTGCACTAGGTTGGCCACGGGATAGCCGCACCGGACAGAGACTGGCCTGCGAGGGAAACACCTTGCGAGGTCGCATAGGACTGGGTCTCGATGGAGGGGAGCTTCTATCTGATGCTGTGCGGAGTCTCCTTACTGCTCTGGTGGAAAACCTGGAGATCACCATATGAACTCTGAGGGAGTTCGGCTAGATTCTAAATTTTCAGAAGTCTGCTCTGGTTCCGTCCACAAAGCTGGATTATCTGGGTCTGACTCTGGACACGGCCTTAGCCAGAGTGCTCCTTCCTCTGGACAAACTCCAGAAACTGCAGGCTGCAATTCGTCTCCTGCTGTCCAGCAGATGATCATTCCTCCGGACTTGCATGCGGGTGCTGGGACTGATGGTGTCTACCTTCAAGGTGATTCCGTTTGCACAGTTCCATACGAGGTCCCTGCAAAGGGTGATTCTGGGTAAATAGGACAAGAATCTGCAGTCTCTGTCCTCCCCTTGTATTGGGCAGTGGTTACGGATGCCAGCTTGTCCAGGTACGTAGGTGTCCTCGGCAAAAATTCTGCTCAGGAGGTATTGACACTGGAAGAGTCCAGACTAGCAATCAATGTCCTGAAACTCTGATCAATCAGACTGTGCCTGGAACATTGAATGGATCGTTTTCAGGGATGTTAAGTGTGCATTTAATCGGACAATGCCGTGGCTTCTGTCAATCACCAGGGAGGCACAAGAATTTTCCTGGCGGCTCTGGAGGTAGCCGGTATTCTAAGGTGGGCAGAACATTGGACCAAGGGGAGTGGTCCCTTCATCTGGAGGTGTTTTTTTCAGTTGTGTCTCCGGTGGGGCATCACCGAGGTGGATCTGTTGGTGTCTCGGCTCAACAGAAAGTTGCAGAGGTTTGTGGCTCGGTCATGGGATCCTCTGGCGGACGCCACAGGTGTGCTGGTGGCCCCATGGGGTCAGTATCATCTGATTTACGCCTTCCCTCCTCTCAAGCGTCTGCCAAGATTCCTATGCAGGATTGAGGCAGAAGGGATTCCGGTCATTTTGGTTGCCCCGGACTGGCCTTGCTGGGCTTGGTACGCCGCTCTTTTGCGGCTGGCCACTGATGTTCCTTGGAAGCTTCCTCTCAGGGATGATCTGCTCTCCCAAGGGCCAATATTCCATCCTGCTTTACAGTCACTGGTTTTGATGGCTTGGCTGTTGAACGCCAGATGCTGAAGGATAGAAGTTTGTCTGAGTCGGTGATTTCAACGATGTTAAAAGCTAGAAAATCTACTTCTAGGAAGATCTTCCATCGTACATCGTGTAAGTCTCTTGGGGTTCATCTTCCCTCTTTTTCGGTGGCTCGGAACTTGACCTTCCTTCAACAGGGAGTTGAGCAGAAACTGACTTTGAGTACTATTAAGGGCCAGGTGTTTGCCTTGGCGGTCCTCTTTCAACAGCCCTTGGCCACACACTCCCTGGTGCATACTTTTCTTCAGGGAGTTCAACACTTAGCTCCTCCAGTGCCGTCTCCGTTACCACCTTGGGACCTCAGTTTGGTGCCCTCAATCCTTCAGAAGCCTCCTTTTGAGAATCTTCGGGAGAATCTCCTGCTTACGCTGTCCCAGAAGGTGCCTTTTTTGGTGACTATCACCTCTGCGCGCAGGGTAGCAGGATTGGCGGCGTTATCCTGTCGTTCACCTTACTTGGTGGTTCACAGAGATAAGGTGGTTCTTCGCCCCTGTCTGTCGTTCCTTCCAAAAGTTGTCTCTGATTTTCATTTGAATAATGACATTGTCTTGCCTTCCCTGTGTCCCAGGCCAAAACATCCGAAAGAAATTGCTTTGCATGCCTTGGCTGTGGTTCAGGCTATTTGGGTGTACCTTGCTGCTACGGAGTCTTTTAGGAAATCAGACTCACTATTTTGTGCTCACGGGATGGTCTTCAGAAAGGATTGTCTGCTTCTTCTGCGACCATGTCCAGATGGATCAGACAGACGGTGGTTCAGGCCTATTCCATCAAGTGTCAGGTTCCTCCTTTCCCTGTCAAGGCGCATTCTACTTGGGCGCTCAGTGCCACCTTGGCCTTCCGTCATCAGGTGTCAGTGATGCAGGTTTGCAAGGCGGCCACTTGGTCGTCGGTGCACACTTTCACAAAGTTCTATAAAGTGCTAGTGTTGGCATCTGCGGATGCTTCTTTTGGCCGCAAGGTTTTGCAGGCTTTTGTTTAGAGGACGTGGTCCTCTTTAAGGGTGTATTGTTTTTATTCAGGTGGGCTCCAGTTATTTTGGTTGAGCTCCTGTTTACTTGGTTGACTATAGTTTAGCCTTGGGAATGTATTTTTTGCTGTTCCAGCCCCTCATGTTTAACACTGCTTTGGGATGCCCCAATGGTTAAGAAGATCAGGAGCTGTGTCCGTCAATAAACGAAAGAGAAAATGGGATTTTTGACTTACCGTAAAATCCATTTCTCTGATGTTCATTGACCGGCACAGCACCCACCCCTCTGTGGAGTTGCAATTCTTCTGACACTAACAAAACTGAGTACCTATAGCAGAGAGGAGTATACCCCCTGGGACTGCCCATAGGTGTAGCCAGAATTTTTTCTGCCTAGTGTCCTACTTCTGTAGGAGGCAGTATAACCCAATGGTTAGTCAATGAACACCAGAGAAATAGATTTTACGGTAAGTCAAAAATCCCATTTTTACTATCCAAAGCTAAAACAAAATGGGGAAAGGATTTAATACATGGAAAGATGAAAAAATGATCGAAGAGCCGCTTTAAAGTGAATAACTCCACGCCAAGTTCACTATATGGATCCCTTGGGTATTTGTATGTTGATAATATCCCCCCTTATCCTCCTCTTCTCAAGAGAGAGTACACTCAGTTCCTCTAATCTTTCCTCATAGCTGAGCTCCTCCATGCCTCTTATCGGTTTATTTGCCATTCTATGCACTTTCTCCAGTTCCCAGATTATCCTTTTTGAGAACTGGTGCCCAAAACTGAACTGTATATTCCAGGTCTTACTAATAATTTGTACAGGGGCAAAATTATATCTCTCTTGAGTCTATACCTCTCCATACCAAGCATTTTGCTTGCTTTGGAAAAAACAGCTTGGCATTGCATGCTAATATTAATCTTATGATCTACTAGAACCCCCAGATCTGTCTCCACTATGAATTCCCCCAGTTGTACTCCCCCCAGTATGTATGATGCATGCAAACAAATTGTTTTAAATTCTGTATTTTTTTTTTTTTTTTTCCAGCCTTCTGTTGAGATTCACAGATGACACTTTTGATCCAGAGCTTGCTGCTACTATTGGTAAGTGATTTTCAGGCTGTATTGCATTTTGTAAAGGTGCCTGTAGACCAGAAACCTAGATTGGATTAATTAGAAAATCTACTCTGAACGCTATGGTCATATACATACACAACCTTTTCCGGAGACAATTGGCTCCAGAAGTTGGACAATCCTGATGCTAAAAAGCAGAAACTGAATCTGTATATTTAATAAGCAAATATGGTTTCCCTCATGAACCTAATTTTCTCTATTATCCATTGAGGGACGCAGCTTACAGATGATTAAGCAACCTAGTGTTATACTGCTGCCTACAGGAGCTATAGACACTAGGCACATAGAAAACTGAAAAACAATTGGATGCAGCCACTGTTCAGGTAGTTTGAGTGTTGACGGGGCTAGCTGTCAAAATACAATAGCCGCAGCAGGAGATCCATTGATACGCTCTGTATAGTGTGGATAAAGGAATCCTTTAAAAGTGACAATTAGTCTATGGCCAGCTTTAGCTTTTAAGCGGTGGGGCTCTATGCTGGTTGTACCTTACCGCACAGAAACACCCATAATTTGGGCTTCTAAATTTGTGGAACTGCATCTAGCATATCTGGTATGCTATACGTACTTTGTTAGATAAAAAACAGAGGAACACTGCGCTAAAATGGATAAAGAGAAGCAGCTTGCACTACAGAAGACAACCTGTGTAAAACGACAATAAAAAAAAGTGCAGCTCTAAAAATTTGTGAAAAATAAAGTGCATGTATAGTGCATATGCATACATAGTGCAAAGTAATAAACTGTGTGATAAATGGTACTAAACATACATATAATGTAGCTAAATAGAACCACGTTGATAATGGCTAAACATTGCAATAAATAGAAAAAAAGTCCAAAGTGCAAATTCAAAAAGTAGGAATCTTCAAACGTTATTCCATGTGATTTTTTTATCACCAGCATCAGAGGGGGGTTTACCAGATGGAGTGGACTCACGTAGGCTTACGCCCAGTAGGTCAAAACCAGCATGTATAGATAGATGCAAAGCCAAAGAATATCCAGCTGGGCTTCAACCGTGACTGCAGCCTGAAGAGATTGGTCTCTCAGATAAGGTAGTTTCAACAGTGGAAAATCCAGATATTAGAGGAGCAATATAGACAGGAAGTGAGGTCAGGTACACACAGGAAATTCCATGGGAAGTAGAGGGGGGGCATTGCTGGAAGAAGCAACAGAGGAGCATTTATGGAGAAGAAATTGTGGCTCCTCTAATATCTGGATTTTCCACTGTTAAAACGACCTTATCTGAGAGCCCATCTGGCTGCTTTTTGGCTTTCCATCTATCTATACATGCTGATTTTGACCCACTGGGTGTAAGCCTACGTGAGTCCATACGTACTTTGTTCTCTGGGGATTCTGCTTTTTGGCAGGCTGTTTGGCAGGCTTCTCATTCTTGAAGATCCTAATGGAGGTCCTCCTCTAAATGCCCTTTAGACCCCCCTCACATGGGAGATCTGATCAGGTCCCCCATTGACTCCAATGAATTGGTGTGTGTAAATGGACACTTCTCAGTTTACACCTGCCTACCTCCTGGACTGATCTGGTCTGTTTAAAGAAAAATGAAAGGGGATCTGTCCCCTTCCGTTTTGGCAGATCGGAGGGTAGTCGGGAGTAAACAGACAATGGAATCTGTTTACACTCAGCAACCTATAGAACAGAGCTGGCTCTGCTCAGATCAGCAGGTGATCTGTGAGTGGATCCCCTTGCTGATCAGTACTGAGCCTGCCCTGTGTGAAAGTGACCTTAAGGCTAATCTCTTTTATGTGTAAATAAAAGTAATAAAAAAGACTTCCCAAAGAATTTAGTTTTTTCTTAAATTGTGAATAGAATGCTTTATTCATTGATTCAAAAGATTGTGAGATTCAAAAACCTAACTTCTCACTACATACATCTCACTTAGCGCTACACGACTAATCGTTAACAAATCGCAAACTTGATTCAACCCCTCTCACGATCTTAGTTCGGCATTTCAACGATTCATACAGTGCAGAGCTGTTCTCAGCCCACTCACAGCTGTCAAAAAAATAAAAAAGCCTCAGGCAAATATTTATCAACATTGCTAATTGCCGGTTCACACTACCGCGGCACGACTTCGGGGGCGACCTGTGAAGTCGTGTGCACCGCGACTTCGGCGCGACTTGCACGGACGTCATATAATGAATGTCAATGCAAGTCGCTCCGATGTCGCCCCGAAGTAGTACAGGAACTACTTTCTAAATCGGAGCAACTTGAGCCGCTCCTATTAGAACGGTTTCCGTAGCACTGCATGGACCGCGGCTTGTCAGGCTGACCAGTCGCCTGACAACTCGCGGTAGTGTGAATGGGCACTAAGGGCTCAGAGAGAACTATAAACATGTTTTACAATGTATCATTTCTTTCTTTTAGATCAAAGGGTTGAATTTCAGTCTGTAAATGAAGGCAGTTTAACTATTTAAAGACTAAGCCTTTTTCTGACACTTGTTGCTTACAACAGCTTAAATCAGTATTTTTTCCTAGAAAATTACTTAGAACCCCCAAACATTATGAATATATTTTAGCAGAGCCCCTAAAGAATAAAATGGCAGTCGTTGCAATATTCTGTGTCACACAGTATTTGCACAGCGGTCTTTAAATGCATTTTTTTGGGAAAAAATACACTTTAATGAATTTTAAAAAACTAAATAGTAAAGTTAACCCAATTTTTTTGTATAATGTGAAAGATGATGTTATGCCGAGAATCATAAGCAAATCATGATCTTTATTCTAAGCAAAAAAATCGTGACTCTTATTTTATCCAGAGTTGTACAGCTCTAAACATTTTAGCCATTTGCCATCACAGAAGAAGGCGGTGCCTCTTGACTGTATTTGAGGGAAGAGTAGGCTGTACAAAACCAAAGAGCGAGAGCTGCTCCATAAATAATAACACTTCTACAAATAAGGCTTTATTTCTCCTCATCTGTGTATACCTTCATCCAGGAATAACACCTGATGGGAGGGCATGAAAGGACTTGTCTATTGGTAGTAAGTCACCCATAGATCTATTTTATATTAGTGCAGGGATTGAAAAAACAGCCACTTATTTGCAATACAAATAATATGACTATGATTTATTTTGTAGGTGTTGATTTTAAGGTGAAAACCATTTCAGTTGATGGTAATAAAGCAAAGTTGGCGATTTGGGTAAGTACAAAGAAAAATAGTGTTATTTATATGCAGTGCCTTTTTTTTTTTTTTTTTTTTGGATACAAAAATTCAAAAATTTCAGAATCAGTAAGTTGTTATAGAGGCAAAGGGAGCACAGTGCTGACAAGTGCTGCAGTGATATAAGATGGGTGGTACTGCTTGCCACAAATCTTCAAGTGCAATCTCCCCAGCACATTGTATGCTCAAAAGAGTTTTTTATTATGCACGGTACAAGCAACGCTTCAAAGCACGTGACCCCTTAATTAGGCAAATTTTGACAATAGTGATACAACACAGAATCCATTATATACAGACCAATCGGAGAGCGTCTCTCCCATAATACATGATCACTACAATAGTGATACTTAACAATTACCTAAGCCTGTAAGTGAGCACCCTGATATCTCCTCATCACATGGGTCAGGAGATAGTTCTCAGGACTCGTACATAAATGCAAAAAAATAAAAGAAGTTGGCAGATTGGTGTTGGTGCCATTTGTGCCATGGAGTTGACAGCAGGAATTTTTCTGCTATCAAGTACTGCATGCGCCATAGTCAAAACCAGAAGCAACTGGTTTTGATGATGGTTTACTTCTGATCTGGCAATGGTGCACACATGAATGTGGTAAACTTTCTTCTGTCTGCTAACACTGTTATGAGTTGCAAACTTGCACCGCCATTTTTTTTGTATTCATGTATGCGACCTGAAAATCCATCAGTGTCTGCTGGCCCATATGATGGGGGATATCATAGTGTTAGCAGGAAGAGTTAATCAGCTGATTCCTATCTTTGCAGGAATGGGTAAGCATCTTGGGAGGGTCTATGTCTGTATTAAACAAGCACTGTATTGCACTACTGTTGTCACTGTTCGCCTGATGACGGGACCATGTGCTCTGAAACATTGTTTGTACTGTGAACAGCAATAAAGCTCCTTTCTGAGCAAACTTTGCTCATAAGGTTAGATTTGCTGAAAAGTTCTAGAATCGGACATATTTTAAAAGAAAACCTGTATTTACAGAAATCTGTGTGCTACTCAGTTAAAAAAAAAAAAAAAAAAAAAAAAAAAAAAAAGGATGCTAGTCACCAACTCGGTATGCTGGTTAGAGTTATGACTTTCCTAGCTGCATACTTGTTCTGGTTTTGAGAATTGTGAAACTGGAGACCTAGGCCCTAAATGTGCAAATGCTGATTATTTGCTGTTTGTTAGCTCTGTTAGGATGTAGCACTTAGCTGCACAACTGTTCTATAAAGGATTTGTGAATAAACATCCACACTTAATGGTCAGTTGGATTTATTGTATTTCTGCAGCTCCACTACAGGTCACATAGTAACCATAATACTTGTGTAGGTGCTTTTTTAGACGATGCCTTTTAGAATATTAATATTTCTGCCAAGGCTATTGGGGCTATTTGAACCAATGCATTGCAGTATGTTGTAGTAACCATGGAAGCATGTCATTCATTTTCATTGGCACTCCAATGCATCTATGATGCACATGTGTTTCAGCTCACTGTTATGCAGAGTAACGCAGTACAGTGTATTACGGTGCATTGTAATTAAAAAAATTGTGCACATCCAATTTTTGGTCTGTTTTGGTGCGTCACAGTAAGAGCTCTTCGTAGAAATAAAGCAGTCCTCCTGCACTACAGATCATTTAATCCAGATTTAATAAAGATATTTCTAAACAATGTTTTATTCTGCTTAACCACATTTCACATTTGATATCTTCACTTTAACATAAGAATGACTGTGTGCTGCCACAAAGCCTCAACCGCATTCCAACCTGCAAAATATCTGTGGCACATTGAAAGCTTGATCTGATTGATGACCATTTAGAAACAACAAAGTGTTTTGCCTCTGTGTTGCCTAAGAAAGTATGCACACTTTGTTCACTCCATAATTAAGGGGAAACAATTTATGAAGGAATGTGGAACTTTACAAGCATTGTAAACCTTCCTACCTGCTCTTTGTGCTTTTCACCTGCATTGATCATGTAAATTTATGTGGTCAATAGCCTGTACACAGAGTCTATAGCAGAGTAAATCATCACATTCCGGTGTCAGAAATTTCTGTCTGTGTAGAAACATGAGGCATGTTGCAGCAGAGGTTAATGCATGACCTCTGTCATCTAAGGCCTCTTTCACACGGACGATCAGGTCTGCCTATCCATTTTTCAGGGCAATGCATTTCTATTGACAGGCAGGTGTAAAGGGACATGTCCATTTACACCAGCCTACCTCCTGGTTCAATCCAGTCCACCAAAAAAAACAAACGTATCTGTCCTCTTCCATGTAGGCGGATCAGATCGGAGGGAAGTTGAGTGTAAACAGACAGCAAAGTTGGTTTTACTCCTGGCCTCCCATAGAGCAGAGTGAGTGTTTATCTGTGCCTGCTCTGCAGAAACTGAGCAGACACAGATGTCATCCACCCGCTCTGCCCTGTGTGAATAATGCCTAAGGATCAACACTCCCTGTGAAAAATCTTCATATCCCACAATTCCAGGGTCTCTCCATCTAGTGCAAGTGAAAGCAATTAACAGAGCTATGCTGGAAGAGATGTATTTGTTTCATAAAACATTTGTGATGCAGCAAAGAGACATTTCTAGGCATGCATGTGGCCTGGAACAAGAAGTTGTTTGTTCTGCTGGTAAATGGGGCAAGGTATGTAGATTACTGCATGGACATAGGGGAATTGATCAGCCATGACACTACAAACCGCAGTCACATAATGTGAGTTCATCAATACAAGGTAAGGCAAACAAACAATACAGGGATTATAAGTATATTCATACCTATATTATGACTCCCAATTGTTGTAATAGTGCTTTATCCCTTGCTGAGACCTATTCTTGGCCTGTATAAGCAGATACAATCACCACGGACAATCCTTATCAGATAGCTGAACTCGCCAGACACCGTTTCTTTCCATCCACATAGGTTTTATTGCAAGCAGTAGGTATAGCAGACAACAAAATGTGGCAGATGACTAAAAGATGTATCTGCAGGTCAAAACATGGTAATGTGTTCCCAGATGCGAGCAGATTGTATAAAGGCCTAGACAGATGTGGCCATCTCTATTCCCACAAGCATAAAGAAGCAGGAACAGGAAATGCATCATGAATGGGAGGGGACAGGAGGGAACACAGAAGAGAGAGACAGAAAGCGAGTGCATCAACCAAATTTAAAATAAGATGGCAGTAGAATATCCAAATATATAGACATTATCATAACTATGCATTATATTATATATTGCATATTGGTGTAAGCCGGAAAGGTCAGATTGAGCAAACAATGTTTGTTGGTCTAACTTCTACCATGAACAGGAATGCATGGGTTTCAGGAGTGGGGCTGTTGTCCAGCCTGAGCATGGGATCCGAAGGATAAAAGGATAGGCCTAAAGACTAACAAAGGTTCTTGCAGGTTCCACAAAATGCCTGAACTTCATACTACTTGTTACATTTTTGTAGGCCAGATCAGTTTAAAACAAACCTGATGTTTTGTCTTTTCTCCTGAGCAAATATTTGACATCAAACCGCATTAGATAAATTTTCAGTGCAAAAGGGGAAGAGGAATATATGCCAAAGTACACATAATGTAAGTTTAATGGTATGTGAAAAGATATACATTGGGAAATGTTAGGAGATGGGCCTTGGAAGGAATTATAAAAATCTAATCAACAGGTGGTCTTGGCTAGGTGTCCTATAAACTGAGTCTGCTATCTTCTTCCTTTATAAATTCATGAGTCATAAAGATGTTTTCAGGATTCAGGACCCGTGTGCAGTTAAATCGGTTCTTTGCCCTGTATTAAAAAAATAAAATCAGCTAAAAATATTATAGTTGCTGACTTCTATAAAAGGACACTTACCTGTCCAGGGATCCAGCTCTGTGCTCACTGGAACCGCTTCACCTGTCTTTGGGTCCCCGGCACTGGCATGTTTACTGTGGGCAGCTGGCTATGATTCCTTGCGGCTTCACATTCGGCTGCTCACTGCACGTGTGTGGGCTGCGCTGAGCTTTGTAAATGGTCCTGCAGCCTTCTGGGACCTGTGCTGTTTTGCTGGTTGGGGTAGGGGGACTTCTGGTGGATCAGTGCGGGCGTTCCAACCATAAGTGGGAGCACATACCTGTCAAAACCAGGTACCTGCTGCACACACCCCCACCAAAAAAAAATGCCAAAAACAAAAGAAGAGGGGGAGGAGGGCATAAAGCGGAACTTCCTCTTTAGGGTGAAGGTTAGGGTCAGTTTTTATCATTGATTTCTGATGGTAAAGCAGAAGTAGGCAGTTCATCCCAGTGTGCATTTTTATGTCAGTGGAGGGAGGAGAACAACAAGTAGACACTGGATGGTGTGTAACACTTGTTCTCTGTTTTTATCTTACTCAATTTATTACTGCATATATTTATTGTGAATAAAAAACAATAAAAATAGGATATGTTGATGTATATGTGGGTAATGATGTTTACAAAATGGAAGTGTACTATACAGTATATAATATTCACTGAGCAGGTTCAACTGCCTCTGCCACAGGAAGTATGAAGACCTTAATGAGTAGAAGAAAAATACTTAGGGAAGCCGTGAACAATGCTGGGGGAGTGCACAATTTCAGGTGCCTGTGTACACTGTACTGCCAAATGATTGTTGTTGTTTGAGAATAATGCGGTGGGTTTTGCCTCAGATGCTTTTTACAAGTCAAAAATGGCTTTTTTACATACGAAGGATACTGGAAGTGATGAAATACCCATCGCTTCCAGTTTCTAATCCCATAGAGCTGAATGGGGAAGATCTGGTCCTGAATCACCTCTGTGGTAAACTGCCGGAACCGCCGGCTTCATCCCCAGGCTCCCTGTTGGAAAGGGAAAACCAGAAAGGCACCAGAGGGCGGTAGGAGGATCGGCCCTCTTTTCTGCCGACCTGTAACAGCAATCCAGTGGCTAGATGTTTTACATAAAAGCCCATTGTCGGCTGAAATAAAGCAATACTTGGCTGATGACTAGCTGCAGGCATCATCCTAATAAAGCAACTCCAACCAAATGACGTACATTAGGCAGTCGGCATATGGTTAATATACATTTTTTCATCGATAGCCACGAGGAATGAACATTCACTTTGTATGCACCAAATGCCTTTGTAGAATCAGGTATTACCTTGTAATAGCAGTGGTGACATCACTGTGCTACATAGTCTCTGCAGATAGCAGAGCTGCAGGTAGGACCCAGCAGATCCACCAACAACAGGCTGCCTAGAGAGTTTTATGGGGAGGTGGCTACAAGACCAGTCACCCTGCAATAGAGGAAAAAGTTTAGAAGTTGTATCATGCTGGATCATGCACAAATCTAGAAGGCAAACATAAAGGCCTCTATGGTTGCATGAGCTGTGCGGCCAGAATGCAAAGGCCCCCGGATCATTCGAGTTTAAAAAAAAAAAAGAGGTTCAGAGGATGCCTCTCATCATGATAACTAGGCAAACAGCTTTTAGGGAATGAAGTCGGCAACAACAGCCTCAAGGTTTCTTTAAAAATGGTTAGGAGTAATTAGCACTTGCTTTACTAATTTCTCTAATTGTGTACTATTGAAGTTGCTCTAGTTATACTGGTACTTGTAGTACCAGATTGTTTGCTATGTTTATCTGATATGCACACCTCGGGCTTCCCTCCCCCAGGGCAGACTAACTTACAATTGGATAGTGTTTTCTGTGTAACATAAACTAAAACAAACAAACAAGCAAGCCGGCCGGGTAATTGCTCTGCCCGTCCTTCTGGGTAATGCTGGTGACGTCAGCACGTCGTGAACCGACGTGTTTCGTCATATGGCGGCTTCCTAGCACCCCAAACGCGTCAGGTCACGGCGTGCTGACGTCACCAGCGTTACCCAGAAGGATGGGCAGAGCGATTAGCTGGCCGGCTTGTTTGTTTTAGCGCTCATTGTTCTACCAATTTTAGACACCCCTTCAGGATATCTCCTGCACTTACCTGTCGGAAGCCCTGCTGTTTTATGATACTCGGCATACCTTTGGTGACTGATTTGGCTCCATTATCTCTGCTTTCTGGTATTTCTTATTTCTAATGGTATATTATTCATCAGATGCGACATTTTGTGTATTTCACTTATTTTCACAAATTCATCACGTTTTGGGACATTTGGTTCATTTTTGTCAACACTGATATATAATTCATTATTTATATTGTACGCACTGACATCTATTATTATTTATTTATTTAATATAATTTAATTATATGCACGGACATTTATTCATATGCACGTTTCTTTGTGAATCAATAGGTTTGCAGCTTATGCATCATATTTTTAGTGCAGCTTGTATTTTTATATTTTGTGAAGGTTGAATGTGCAATTTCAGTAGAGAAATGTTACTCAGGTGTAGAACATGAACGTGAGTTGTCATATTTTGCCCTTGTCCCTTTAGTGCAACGCATGCTTCAGAAAGATATGAAACGTCTGCATTTCATAGGGAATTCATCTTATTTCCTGAATGCTATAAATATTTATCTTGGAAGATAGGTATTGCATGCCTGCCCTTCTGTCAAAATGTCTACAAGTTGCCTGACATGGAGCATGAGAAAAATCAGGTCTGGGTGCACACAAAGATGTAGCAAGAACAGCACATATATACATACACACACAGTATCTCACAAAAGTGAGTACACCCCTCACATGTTTGTAAATATTTTATTCTATCTTTTCATGTGACAACACTGAAGAAATTACACTTTGCTACAATGAAAAGTAGTGAGTGTACAGCTTGTATAACAGTGTAAATCTGCTGTCCCCTTAAAATAACTCAACACACAGCCATTATTGTCTAAACTGCTGGCAACCAAAGTGAGTACACCCCTAAGTCAAAATGTCCTAATTGGGTCCAAAGTGTCAATATTTTGGCTATTCTGAGTGAAAATCTCTCATCTTCCATAATAAACAAAATCTGTTTTAGAATTTTGCAAACTGTCACACTTGGCTGCCCAGGAATACTTGATAAAGGAGATGCAGTATGACTTGCAACTAATTAGGGGAGATTTAGTAAAACTGGTGCATGCAGCAGATTTTACTGGCAAAGCTTAATTGAGCAAGCTAAAATTTGAATCTGATTGGTTGTGACAATGCATAAATGCACCAGATTCTGTGTACACTGGTTTTAGTAACCTCCCACCCCACTCCACTCCAGTTATGTTGCTAATTTGCTTGATAAATGTTTCCCTCTTTTGTTTTCAAGAAGGCATTGTTCTACTTTACAGTATATTTGTTGGTGGATTTTTTGGGTCCTTATTGCTCATCTTAGCATGACTTTTCATTGGTTGTACTGTCATGTTCAATGTAGTAATGCTCTTTGTCCACTAGATGGTGGTATGGTACAATATAAACACAGTTCACTTGTTAACGTATTTGAGTTTTTTGACGATATCTAATTGACATTTTGTATTTGTTTTATAGGACACTGCTGGACAAGAACGTTTCCGAACCCTGACTCCTAGCTATTACAGGGGTGCACAAGGTGTTATATTGGGTAAGTTTTTTTTTTTTTTTTTTTTAAATGATCGCACATTAAGAAGTCTGCCTTAAAGTGGGTTATAAGGCATAAGCTTTTTTTTCTTTTTTTTTTTTTAAGTTAATGCATTCCTTGCATTGAGGTAAAAAATGTTTAGTTATCAGTATCAACCCCCCTTCTTATACATACCTGTGCCCTCGTTCAAACCAGCGCTGTGCCCATATGCAGCTCTCATTTGATCCAGTGATGGGCCTGTCTGCCTTCCATTCACTTCCTGGTCTTTCAGGCTTTTTTGAGGCAGCAGGAGCCTTTGACCATTGGCTCCTGGTGCTGCCAATCAAAGCCAGTGACGTGTGGGGCCAAGTCCCACTGTCTGAGTTTATTGACTCTGATGCAAGCCCACACAAGTGCCCCTAAAGAAAGCAGCTTTCTATGAGGGAATTGCAAGTGAGGGGGAGCAAGGAGTACCGGAGGGGGACCCAAGAAGAGGAAGTTCAGAGCCACTCTGTGCTATTCTATTGCATAGAGCAGGTAAGTATAAACCTGTTTATTTTTAAAAAATAGCATTTACAATCACTTTAATGCACAAAATGTAACTTGAACACGTGGATCCAATACCATACTATTTGAGTAGTTCCCTTTTTTTTTTTTTTTTTTTCTCAATTTTCTTTCTCCCTTTTTTTTCTTTTATTATTTCTGTTTTTTTCTTTTAGGGGTGCTGATAACTAGCCTGCAATCAGTCTGGCTGGGTAGTTCGTGTCTGTCTCACCAGGAGATGTTTGAAAATGGGATTGGATATTATGGACTTAAAAGAAGTTTTACATTAATTTTGGCTCTTTTTAGCTGTGTCATATTCTGTCCCCCCTGATAGCATCAAGTGCCGGACAAATAGTGTGTGTGTGTGCACACATTTGTTCATATTTATTTACCATTTGTGTGTGTTATTGTCAGAGTCCTACATATTCTGAGTTTTGCTAGAGACACAACACATACAATACCACTAGTGAAGAACATGCTTTTTGTCAGAAATAGATTCATATAGGTGTGTTTGAGTTAATTGTAGAACAAGTCATGAATTTTAGAAAGTCCTTTAACACTGAGTAGATTTAACACCAAATAGAATACAAAGTGAAAGCTATTTATAAGAAATCTAGAGCAGAAAGGCTTAGAGAGGAGAGTAGTTAGTGGCATATGAACTGATCTGACTTTGTCTGAGTAGTTTGAAATACTTGGAACACAGTAGGAAGTTGGGATCCTAAAAGATAACATGGCTTGCGGAAAATTATGTTGCTTACGCGTTTCAGTATTGTCTTTGTGTTCTATTTAAAAAGACACTCCCACCTTTCTCATTTTCAGAGTTCTCAATGCCCCCCAAATATAGTAAGGAAGAGTTAGATTACCCCTTCTCTTTAAGTATATGGATGATGGCACTGTAGTTGTGTTAACAGCTGTCATGTAACCCGGCTCTTTATCAGCCCATCTACAAGGAAAAACCAGCAGGAGGAACTTCTTGTCCTCTGCTGGCGGTCACATGAAAAAAAAAAAAAAACATTAAAGCCTTCAAAATGCAAAGGAAAAATACACAATATCAGATAATTGTTTTAAATCATCATACAAATATGTATTTGAACTCAAATGTATATTATTTTTGTGCAAAAAAACATGGTGTGGGCTACCTAGGGGGAGGTACTGTCTTTCACACCCCTCTCCAGCCTGTGTCTATTAATTGTATGTGCCTGGAATAAGAGAGAGGTGAAGCCTCTATCAATCAACATGTAATATCCCGCCCCATTGTGTATAGCTGTTTAGTGGGCATGAAGTAGGAGGAAGGGAATAGGCTGTCGTTTATCTGGAGTGTATACGCCCCGTGTGACTATATTTACATGTGGGTTGCACAGATAGGAAAAAGGAGGAACTTAACAACTTGGAAGGAAACTAAAACTGGAGCATGCTCAGTAGATGTGGCAACAGCTGACCCACACAATCTCTGGCTGCATCAGGGACACAGACAAGGAGGGAGGGACAGTGAGCAGCAGGATTGCCCAGGTTTTATGCAGAAAGCAACTCCCATAGTGACTTGAGCATGAACAGCATGCAGCACAGCATGTACTGAGAGTTGTTTTTGATTATGTGGGTTTAATTACACTTTATTGTTCTATCAATTTTTATTCCTGCTGATGCCTCCATTGGGAGATTTTGCTTTACTTCCTCTCTGTGTTACTTCTCCAAAACAGAGGTGTGCATGGGGAGAGGGTTGCATGAACAACAATTAAAATATCAAAAGTTCTAATCTTTTTTTCTCTCTGCCAGAATGTGTGCATTTTTTTTTAGCAGCGTTTCTGTTGAAAACATTTCCCATCACCTTCTGCCCTGACAATAAGTGAAAGTGAATGTAAACCCTCACAAATACCCAGTGAAGTGAACAGCCTCGGATGGTACAGAAATGAGACCAATCTCCCTACATAAGTTGTACATTTATATCTGCTGTCTTCAGCTTTCTATATTCTTTATAAAGTGCACATTGTGTTAGAATTTTTTTCTATCTGTTTCAGCAGTGGGAGGGGAGTCTAGGCATACACTGTGTGTGAGCCGATTGGAGGAAAAGGCACACACCCCCTCCACATAGGCAGAGGAATAAATCAATTTGCAAATCTGTGCTGTGAATAGACAAGCTCTCTGCTTATGTGTCTCTTCCCGACACAAATTATCAGCTGCTTTTATCTCCAGTGTTGGAGAGCTTGTCAGAAGTTATCATGCTGATAACAGAGGAGTGGAGCAGCAGAAAGACACGGGACTTAGGGCGTTGGAGAGAGATAAGTAAACACTACAGATATATGTGCCCAGGTCAGATTTCATGAATGGGGTTTATATCCACATTAAGTAAAATTGGCACTAAAAACCAAGACTCCTAACTTGTCCAAGTTCTATGCAAAACATTTTTGCTGTATTTAGGTTATTGGTACACAAGTGGCATTTGTGGTCCTTATGTGTAAGGACAGTGCCAACCTTTGTATTTTTCATTCTTAAAGTCACCATGTTCCATTTCTGTTTATCTTTTCAGTTTATGATGTCACAAGAAGGGACACATTTGCAAGACTGGACAACTGGTTAAATGAGCTGGAGACCTATTGCACAAGAAATGACATAGTAAAAATGTTAGTTGGAAACAAGATAGACAAAGTAAGTCACTGCTAACTGTTTAATGACATACTCAGCTGCTTTGTTTTTTGTTTTTTTCGGGTATGAAAATGGGGAGTTGTTGGTGGTACATTATCCGACACCTTTAGGTACTAGGGACAGTGCTCTCTAAAGCCTCATACACACTACTAGTTTTTTTGTTCAACCCAGTGGGCTGAACGAAAAAAAACTGCCCGCTCAGGAGGAGCTGCTGTACTAACTAGGCAATGTTAGTACAGCGATCTCCCCTGCTGAGCCCCCTGTCCCCATCAGAGAACACCGGTCATTGGCTTAGAGCCCTGACCAGATGCCGATCGGCAGACTGTTTTCGGTCATTCCCCATTGGGCTGGCTTCTGTCAGGCCAGCTGCAGTACACACAGGCCAAATGTCGGCTGGTTTCAGTTGAACCAGCCAATGTCATATGTCAAATGTCAATGACCTTTGGCCTGTGTGCACTAAGCTTAATTTCTGTCCCGGTTATTTTATGAATGGAATTAGTCACGGCAATAGACGTAAATGGGGTCACCATTTTGTATGAACCAATTCTTTTTATATAATAGCAGGGAAGGTAGTAGAGAGCACACAGCCCAGAAGCATTGAGCTAACACTATTGCTGAGCTCCCAGCACCATTAGTTACGGTATATCTGGAAAAGAATAGCACAGTAGTATGTGTAATCAACAATCCGTATTGAAGCATTCCAATAATTTAAAAGTTCTTTTAAATTATTATTATTATTTTAAATTTCAAAGTTAATTTAAATTTTCTGGAAAATTCTTAGTGCAAACATGAAAAAAAAATAAGCAGAAGATTTCTTACATAGTTACATAGTAGGTGAGGTTGAATAAAGACAACAGTCCATCCAGTTCAACCTGTGTAGGTGTGTGTGGCTGTAATCATCTCACATACCCCTGAATGTTCTGATCCTTGAGATGTACGTCTAATAGTCTTT
The DNA here is from genome assembly GCF_965119305.1 of Pelophylax lessonae. Classification (NCBI taxonomy): domain Eukaryota; kingdom Metazoa; phylum Chordata; class Amphibia; order Anura; family Ranidae; genus Pelophylax; species Pelophylax lessonae. Next base: position 80,763,321 of record NC_138772.1, read on the forward strand.
TGAAAGCCACCATACTACCCGCAGAAACCACCTCTTGTGGTAGAGAATTCCACAATCTTGTAGCCCTAACAGTAAAGAACCCCCCACGTTGCCTGAGGTTAAAGCGCTTCTCCTCTAATCGCATTGTATGCCCCCGAGTCCTCATGCAATCCCTTCAACTGAACAGCTTTTTTTCTAAGCTGAGATCCCCATTGAGATATTTAAAAATTGCTATCATGTCCCCCCTCAAGCGTCTCTTCTCCAGGGAGAATAAATCAAGCGATTGCAGACGCTCTTCATAATCAAGGTCCTCCAATCCCCTAATCGGTTTAGTTGCCCTTCTCTGGACTCTCTCCAGCTCCAACACATCCCTCCTGAGGACTGGCGACCAGAACTGGACAGAATACTCCAGATGCGGTCGGACCAGAGTTTTATAAAGTGAATGGATTATAGACTTATCTCTGGAATACATCCCTTTCTTTATGCATGCTAATATTCTGCTAGCTTTGGCAGCTGCCGCTTGACATTGCATGCTGTTGCCTAGTCTATCCTCAACCAAGACTCCCAGATCTTTCTCCATTTTTGATTCCCCCAAGGGTTCCCCTCCTAATGTGTATTGTGCTTTTATGTTTCTAGTCCCCAAGTGCAAAACCTTACACTTCTTCACGTTAAACCTCATTTGCCAAGTCGTTGCCCACTCCGTTATTTTGTCCAGGTCATCCTGTAGGATATCTGCTTCATGCTGTGCAGTTATTGCCCTGCCCAATTTTGTGTCCTCTGCAAAAACTGATATCGAACTACTGATCCCGACCTCAATGCTGTTTATGAATGAATTGAACAAGGTTGGTCCCAGGACTGAGCCTTGGGAGACCCCGCTTATTACCTAAGACCAGTCTGAGTATGCGCTGTTTATTGCCACCCTTTGGACACGCCCTTTTAGCCAGTTCCGTATCCAAGAGCAAACCCTGCTGTCGATACCTGCAGACCTTATTTTATAAATTAAGCGCTTATGGGGAACTGTATCAAACGCCTTAGCGAAATCTAGGTACACCACATCCATTGGTCTGCCCCTATCTAACTCACAGCTCACCTCCTCGTAGAATGTTAAGAGATTGGTTTGACAAGAGATTGGTTTGACAAGAACGCCCATTTGTAAACCTGTGCTGGTTACTTTTGATGATGCTATTGTCTTTAGCAAACTCTACGATATAGTCCCTTATCATCCACTCCAGAAGTTGACATACTACTGATGTCAGACTGACAGGCCTATAATTTCCCGGTATATGCCTCTGACCCTTTTTGAATATCGGAATCGCGTTTGCTTTCCTCCACTCCCCTGGTACATCTCCTGTCCTAATACTGTCAGCAAAGATCAGGAACAGTGGTCTGGATATAACCTTACTGAGTTCCTTGAGTACTCTCGGATGTACGCCATCCGGGCCTGGTGATTTGTTTGTGTTAAGTTTATCCAGCCTTTCCCTGATTTCACCCTCTGTTAGCCATAGTGGCAAGTCCTGTGTATTACTACTAACCATACAGTCATGGTTAGTGTACCCCTCCTTTTCCTGTGTAAAAACGGACGAGAAAAAAGCATTCAGCACGGTTGCTTTTTTAGTGTCCTCTGTAACCATCCTCCCATCATCGTTAATTATGTGTGCAATATGCTCTGCCCTAGTTTTTTTGCTGTTGATATATTTAACCACTTTACCACCGGAGGATTTTGCTGTCTTCCGTCCAGGCCACTTTTTGCGATTCGGCGCTGTGCGACTTCAACTGACAATTTCGCGGTCGTGCGACGCCGTACCCAAACTAAATTTACGTCCTTTTTTTCCCACAAACAGAGCTTTCTTTTGGTGGTATTTGATCACCTGTGCGATTTTTACTTTTTGCGCTATAAACAAAAAAAGAGCGTTTATTTTGAAAAAATAACAATATTTTTAACATTTTTTTTATATGAAATTCCCCCCAAAAAAGATGTAAAAACCAATTTTTTAAAAAATTTTTGGCCAATTTGTTTTCTGCTACCTATGTTTGGTAAAAAAAATCGCAATAAGCGTATTTTGATTGGTTTGCGCAAAAGTTATTGCGTTTACTAACAAAGGGAAAGATTTCTGTCATTTTTGGTGTTTTTTTTTTTTAACGCGTAATGGCGGCGATCTGCGATTTTTTTTTTTTTTTTTGTGGGACTGCGACATTGCGGCGGACAGATCGGACCCTTGACTGACATTTTTGACACTTTTTTGGGTACCAGTGACATTACTGCAGTAATCAGTGCTATATATATGCACTGTTACTGTAAAAATGACACTGGCAGGGAAGGGGTTAATTTTATTGGAGAGGGAGGGGTTAATGTATGCCTGGTGCTTACTGACGTGTAGGGGGGGAGGTGACCGTGTGAGTCATGGACAGATCGGATGTCCAGCTATGCTGAACAGTCCGATCTGTCACTCCCTGTCACTATGGAGATCCGCCCGCTGTGTTTACACACAGCGGGCGGATCTCCACACTAGATCCCCGGCGATCGGGGCAGAGCAGCGGCGATCGCCGCTGCTCCTCCCCTGGCCTGACTCCCGCTGTGAATGAAAACAGCGGGAGCGAGCCTCCGGCGGCGCGCAAGCGCCGCCCAGAAGGGGGAGTGTCTGACGACGTTAATACTACGTCGTCAGACGATAACGAACCACTTTGCCGCAGTAGTACTACCGTACTCGGTCGGCAAGTGGTTAAAGAATTTCTTTGGGTTTTTTTTTTTACTATCCTCCGCTATTTGTCTCTCAAAGTCTATTTTAGCCATCTTGATTTCGTGTTTACACTTCTTATTTGCCTCCTTGTATTGGTCGAAAGCCAATACTGTGCCCTCTGATTTATATTTCCTGAAGGCCAATTTTTTTCCCCTAATAAGTTTAACGCTACGGTTTAGCCAGCCAGGTTTGGCTAAACCTAAACCTTTCTAATAGGCTTACTGTTTTCCTTTGTATTTTTTACACTAATATTACACTTGGAATGATCATGTGACTAACAGACCTTCCCACTCAGCACTTTAGGAAGTTGGGAGCAAGTAAAGTTCACGTGTACACAACAAAAGGATATCGGACTATACAGGCCAGAAAAGGTGCATACATTGAATTCATAAAAATTACATGTTTTAATAAAATATCACAGTATTAAAAAGAAGATATTGTGCCTATCTAATTAATAAAATAAGTTGTATATGTCAGTACATTGCATGAGATTGCATAGCAAGAATATTTAGAGTACTAATATTCTCGACCCCCATATGCCGACTCATTTCACCATCATGGGCCTAGGAAGACCATTTAGTTCTCATCTACAAGAAAGAGCATCCTTTACAAACATAATTGAGTTACATACTAAATCTGCAGACCGTATGCTCTACTTGCAACTGTATATTTGATGTGCATGATCCACCTCAATGCAAGACCACCCATGTATGTCAGCTCCCTGGGCGGGCTCTTGAGCAGTGAAGGAGAGGCTTGACTGGAGAGATCTAAATGCCAAATATCAATGGTAACTATTCACTTAATGTACATTTATCTAACGGACCGCATTTCCATATGCAGGACTTACTATGGGCTGAGAGACATTCAAGTCAGGCTGAGGCTTAAATTGTCCAGTGGTGTTATGTATTGTAGGATGCATGAAGTTTTCCTTTTGCTACTTCCTGCATCCTACGATGCATAACACCATTGGACAGTTTAAGCCTCCTCCTGACTTAAATGTCCCTCAGTCCACAGTAAGACCTGCATATGGAAATGCTGTCTGTTAGATGGATGGGGGGGGGGGGGAATATTTGGGTTGGGTGGATATTTACCATTGATATTTGGTGTTTAGATCTCTCCGGTCAAGCCTCTCCTTTGGTGCTCCAGCACCCGCCCAAGGAGCTGACATTGGTGGTCTTGCATTGAGGTGGGTCATGCACATTGAATTTATAAATGCAAGTAGAGAATACTGTATGCAGATTTAGTATGTAGCTCATTAATGTTTGTATATGGTGCTCGCTCTCTTGTAGATGAGTACTATATGGTTTTCATAGGCCCTGATAAAACAAACTGGTGAAACGTGTTGGGCTGTGAGGATCGATCATATTAGCACCCTAAATTTTTTACGATTCAATCCCATGCAATGTACTGCCATATAAAACTTCTTCTTTTATTGGGTGCAGAGACCCCATATCTTCTGTCTTTTTAATACTGTGATGCTTTTAATAAAACATGTAATTTTTATGCATTTGATGTATGCTCCTTTTCTGGCCTGTATAGTCTGATAACCTCGTTGTTGTGTATAGTTACGGATGTTGGCTAGGAGTGTCAAAATTTTCATGTAAGGTCCATGTGTGAGTCCAATTCTGGACTGTGCATGACGTTTTCGTAGATCCATGCAATGTATTTGGAATGGAGTTATTTAATTTCTTGGGATCATTACCAGACTGATATTTGTATTTGTGTATACAGGGGTTGGATAAAATTATGGAAACCAGTATGGTAAAACAACAAAATTGTTACCCAATATGGTGTTGGACCACTTTTGGCATCCAAGACGGCCTGCATTTTCCTGGTTATTGACAAATATAAGTCTTGGATGGTGGATAATGGAATCTGATACCACTCTTCATGCAAAAATCAGAATTACAATCCCGCGCAATGTCTTTTTGTCTCTCTCGGTCAGTTGACTATGTTGACCGTGCTTATCAGACTTCATTTTTCCTTTGTTCGTTGACGGACACAGCTCCTCATCTTCTTGACTACGTGGTTATGCTGCCCCCTACAGGAGTATGACTCTAGGCAGGAAAGAACTTGACTACACCTATGGGGCAGTCCCAGGGGGTATACTCCCAATCTCTGCTATAGGTACTCAGTTTTTTTCTGCCTAGTCAAGGGTAAGTACCTAGTTCTTTGCTGGGATCTCTGGTCCTGGCGATTTTTTTATTCAGTGATTCAGGCTTTTATTCAGTGATTCAGGCTTATTCCATTAAGGGTCAGGTTCCTCCTTTCCCTGTTAGGGTGCGTTCTAGGGCTGGGCGATTTTGCCTATAAAAAAAATCTTCGATTTTTAAAGAAAAATTCGAGTTTCGATTCGATTTTTGATTTTTTTTTTTCCAATGCACTTAAAAAATGACTGCAGACATCAGATATAGTGTCAAAAGTGCAACTTTATTGCCATTTTAACTCCTCAAGAGTTAAAATGCGTAGAATTTTTTGACTGTGTTGTTCTTTTAATAGACCACTAGTCATTAGACAGTAAAAGAAGACGCGGGGAGGGAGGAGAGCTCACTGTGTTGAGGGAGGACTGAGGAAGGAGAAGCGCTGTATATGTGTGTCTGACTCTGACGGACCACCGCCACGCCTGGATGTTGTGACGTCGGCTGCGGGCGGTGCGTCTGTACAGGGGCTGCGCTGTGATCGGTACAGTGACAGTCCAGAGAACGAGTCCACAGTCAGTAACCGGCCACCTTTTTTAGTTTGACTTGTTTGAAAGTAACTATTTTTTTTTTTCAAAAATTTGAGTTTTTTCAAAAATAGTTTTTTCTGCCTTGTGCAGCCAGCCCCCGCGTAACTACACACACCCTGGGCCTGCCCTTGGCTCCAGTCCAGCCAGCTCCTAGTCCACAGTAACGTTTAGTTTGAAACGTGTTTTTTTTTTTTTTTAAACTCGACCTTTTTTTGTTTAACTCAAGTTTTTTGTACAATACTAGCCACCTACTAGCCACCGAACTTCATTTTTCCTTTGTTCGTTGACGGACACAGCTCCTCATCTTCTTGACTACGTGGTTATGCTGCCCCCTACAGGAGTATGACTCTAGGCAGGAAAGAACTTTACTACACATATGGGGCAGTCCCAGGGGGTATACTCCCAGTCTCTGCTATAGGTACTCAGTTTTTTTCTGCCTAGTCAAGGGTAAGTACCTAGTTCTTTGCTGGGATCTCTGGTCCTGGCGATTTTTATTTTATTTTTTTTATAATGGAATTTTTTTCCTCTCTATTTTATTCCTGCTGAGAATCTACAATCAGTGCGTACAGACCCCACTGGCCTGCGAGTTAAACGTCTTGTGAGGGTGCATACGATCTGGCCTCGGCCTGAGTCGCAACTGGCTGACAGCACCCACATTACGATGGAGCAGATGGAGCAGTGGTCTGTCCGGAGCGGTGCCCATCCTGTTCCTGGTGTGGTAAGAAGCTGTCCACCCCCACCCCTGGATGGTTTTGGGGTGGATGTGGGCTCCTCCCTGGGATGGTAGGACCCCCGGGCTCCCCTCCTTCTCAGACAGCGCCCCCCCCCCTTTCTTGGTGGTCTTCTGCAGGCCTTTGTCGCCCCCCCATCTGCCCACAGCTCCCCATGGGGTGGACATACCTTTTTATGTCTGTCTGGGTTGGGTGTTGAGCTGGTGATGGGGGTGGGTGGTTTGCGTGCCGACGGGGAACAGATGATTGAACTCTGGGAGGGGGCTAAACGTGGTGGAGGTGTCTGCTCCAGGGCCCCCCTTCCTGGGGCTGGCACCCATCGCCAAGCCCCCCCCCCCCCGGATCCGCGTGGTGCCACCATTTTCTTGTAGCTTTTTTAATGCTACAGTTCGGCAGCAATGTTTGTGTAGACTCTTCGGCCATTTTCTTGTGGTTTCCCATTGAAAATAACAGCGGCCATGTTTTTGACGCCAGATGGGCGGTGATTCGGCAGTGGGAGCCTCCACTGCTGATCCCTGGATTTTTCTCTCCCTGATCACCTCATGGTGTGCAGTTAGTTCAGTGCTATAAGTGCCTGATCGGTGGTGGTGAGTTTTTGTGGGATTCTCTCTCTCTCTGCTGTAGCAGCGGTAGTGCTCTGTGCTGGGCCTTGTAGTGCCACTAGTGCGGTGGGGTGTCCCTTCCAGTGTGATACTTCTTTTTTTGTGTTGGTTCCCCTCTCCATTAATGGAGTCCCTGGAGCATATTTTACTACCTGATCCCCCCCCCCCCCCCAGAGGCTGTTGGTCCCTCCGGGTCCCAACAACTGAGTGTACTGACGGCGGTCCTGGAGTCCTTGGTGTCCAAGGTAGATTTGGTCCTGGGAAAACGGGCTAGCAAGAAGCGTCCCCGCCTTCACCTGCTTCATCTGTCTCATTGGATCCTGAAATTGATTCGGCCGCCGCAGGCACATTATCTGTCTGGGTCTGCGTCCACGCACCCTGCGCGCTCAGATAGTGAGGATGATTCCTCTGCTCCTCTAGGCGTGCATGAAAAGGCACTAGTGGATGCGCTGATTGGATCAATGTGGGAAACCCTCGAGATGGAGGATGCGATTGACACAGCATCGGAGGCGCCCACCTTTTGGCACCCACAGGTCCTCCAAGGCAGCGAAGGTGTTCCACTTTCCCGCTTTCTTTGACAATATTTTCACAAAACAGTGGGAGTGCCTAAAACGCACTTTTGCAAATCCTAAGCGTTTTGCAATGTGTTACCTTCATGAGAATTCCCTCCTTAAAAAATGGATGATTCCTCCTGTAGTGGACTCCCCGGTTTCCAGGTTGAAAAAAGCAACCGTAAATCCAGTTTGTATCCCCGGTCTATACAGATTCTAAGAAGGCCTTATTCGATCTTCCATTTGTGGGGGATCGCCTGTTTGGAGCTTCCTTAGATGATATCATCAAAAGCCTCACAGGGGGAAAGAGTAATCTTCTTCCACAGGCTTCCAAGAGTAAGGAGCCCTGTCGCAGATGGGGGCCTTTCTTTCCAGCTCACAAGGGGCCTTTTCGTCCCTCAGGGTCTCAAGACAAGGCTTCTAAGCCTTTCGGGGCCTCCTCCGAGGGTTCTAGGAGGACTTGGTCTGGCAAGCCACGAGCGGGTTCTGCCAGATCTGCGGACATGGCTTCCTCGGCATGTTGGGGCGCCCTCACTTGTGTCTGGGGTGGGGGAAGGTCTTCATTGGTTTCCAGATCTGTGGACCTCCCTGATACATGACGAGTGGGTCCACGAAGTCATCCGCTCCGGCTACAGTTTCGAGTTTCGATCTTATCCACTGGAAAGATTCTTCCCTTCCAACCTGCGTCTGTCCCCACATTTCTTAAGGGATCTCTTTGGGGCAGTGCAAGACTTGTTACTTCAAGGGGCAATTGTTCCAGTTCTGACATCGGAAACATTTTCAAGGTTTTTACTCAAACCTTTTACAGTTCCCAGGAAGGAAGGCAAGGTACAACCAATTCTGGACCTCAAGGAGCTAAATTGCTTTGTGCGGGTACAGAAATTCCGAATGAAGTCCATTCGCACGTTAGTGGCGTCCCTACACCAGGTTGATTTCCTCGCTTCCATTGACACAGGGACTCCTACCTTCACATCCCAATATGCGCCAGTCACCAGCGCTTCCTCCTCTTTGCTGTGGGCGAGGAGCATTTTGTGGCATTACCCTTTGTTCTCGCCTCCGGTCCTCGGGTCTTCACACAAGTGTTGGCCCCGGTGCTAGCATTGTGGCATCAGCGAGGGATTGTGGTACTGGGGTACCTGGACGATCTGCTGTTGCGAGCAGAGTCTCTTGACTACTCTGTTGGACTACTTAGAGATTGCTCTGCGAACTCTGAGGGAGTTTGGCTGGATTCTGAATCTTCAGAAGTCTGCTCTGGTTATATCCACTAGTCTTGACTATCTGCGTCTGACTCTGGACTTGGCCTCAGCCAGGGTGTCTCTTCCTCTGGAAAAAATCAAGAAATTGAAGGAGGCTATTCAGCAGACAGTCATCTCTTCGAACTTGCATGTGGGTGCTGGGCCTGATGGGGTCTACCTTCGGGGCAGTTCCATTTGCACAGTTCCACACAAGATCTCTGCAAAAAGATCCTCAGTCTCTAGACAATCTGATCCTGTTGAGGCGGAGTATGAGAGTGTCCCTGGTTTGGTGGCTTCAATTTACGGCACTTCATCAGGGAAAATCTTTTTTTCCCCTGTACTGGACAGTTGTCACCATGGATGCCAGCCTGTCTGGGTGGGGAGGCATCCTCAGCACAGATTGTGCTCAGGAGGTCTGGACTCAGGAAGAGACCAGGCTGCCGATCAATGTACTGGAACTCCGAGCGATCAGACTTTGTCTGGATCATTGGACTGTTCGTCTTCAGGGGTGTCCGGTACGTATTCAGTCGGACAATGCCAAGGCCGTGGCTTATGCCAATTACCAAGGGGGGCACAAGAAGTGCCCTGGCGGCTCGGCAAGTAACCAGTATTCTAAGGTGGGCAGAACGTTTCGTTCCAGCCCTCTCTGCTGTGTACATTCCAGGAGTGAAAAATTGGCAAACTTTTTTACCTCAGTCGACCGGCGTTGGACCAGGGGGAATGGTCACTTCATCTGGAGGGGTTTCATTAGTTGTCTCTTCGGTGAGGTATTCCCGAGGTGGATCTGCTGGAAAAGTACAGAGGTTTGTGGCACGGTCTCCGGATCCTCTAGCCAACGCCACAGACACCTTAGTGGTTCTTTGGAGTCAGTATCATCTGATTTACGCCTTTCCTCCTTTCAAACTTCGACGAGACTCCTTTTGCAGGATCGAGCCAGAATGATTTCTGGTCATTCTAGTGGCTCCAGACTGGCCTCGGTGGTCTTGGTAGGCCAATCTGGTACGGCTGGTCGCCGATGCTCCTTGGAGACTTCCTCTGAGGGAAGATCTGCTTTACAGTTGCTGGCTTTAACAGCTTGGCTGTTGAAAGCCAGGTGCTGAAGGATAGAGGGTTGTCTGAATCGGAGATTCCTACGCTCTTAAAGGCTAGAAAATTTAGCTCTAGGAAGATTTACCATCGCACTTAGAAGAGGTACATTGCGTGGTGTGAATCTCTTAGGGTTCACCCTCGCGCCTTTTAGGTGGTTTAGATCTTGGCTTTCCTCCAACCGGGGGTTGAGCAGCGCCTGGTCTCAAGTACTATCAAGGGCTAGGTTTCGGCCTTTTTTTTTTCCAACGTTCATTGGCTACACATTCCTTGGTGCATACCTTTTATCCAGGAAGTTCGACACTTCCTCCAGTGCGGTCTATATTGCCACTGTGGGATCTCAATTTGCTGTTGTCAGTTCTCCACAAGCCTCCTTTTGAAAATATTCGGGCGGTTCTCCTGCTTGCGTTGTCTCAGAAGGTGGCCTATTTGGTGGCTATTACTTCTACGCGCAGGGTGTTGGAGCTGGCGGCGCTGTCTTGTCGTTCACCTTATCTGGTGGTACACAGGGACAGGGTGGTTCTTCGTCCGCGTCTGTCGTTCCTTCCAAATGTCGTCATCTCTTATTTTCATTTGAATGAAGACATTGTGTTGTCTTCCCTGTGTCCCAGGCCTCAGCATCCTAAGGAAATTGCCTTGCATTCCCTGGATGTCGTTCGGGCAATCAGAGTGTACCTGGCAGCTACGGAGTCTTTTTTAAGAATTCAAGACTCCCTATTTGTCCTCATGGATGGACCTCAAAGGGTTGGCTGCTTCTGCTGCCACCATTTCCAGATGGATCAGACAGACAGTGATTCAGGCTTATTCCATTAAGGGTCAGGTTCCTCCTTTCCCTGTTAGGGTGCGTTCTAGGGCTGGGCGATTTTGCCTATAAAAAAAATCTTCGATTTTTAAAGAAAAATTCGAGTTTCGATTCGATTTTTGATTTTTTTTTTCCAATGCACTTAAAAAATGACTGCAGACATCAGATATAGTGTCAAAAGTGCAACTTTATTGCCATTTTAACTCCTCAAGAGTTAAAATGCGTAGAATTTTTTGACTGTGTTGTTCTTTTAATAGACCACTAGACATTAGACAGTAAAAGAAGACGCGGGGGCGTCGCGCTGAGCGGGGAGGGAGGAGAGCTCACTGTGTTGAGGGAGGACTGAGGAAGGAGAAGCGCTGTATATGTGTGTCTGACTCTGACGGACCACCGCCACGCCTGGATGTTGTGACGTCGGCTGCGGGCGGTGCGTCTGTACAGGGGCTGCGCTGTGATCGGTACAGTGACAGTCCAGAGAACGAGTCCACAGTCAGTAACCGGCCACCTTTTTTAGTTTGACTTGTTTGAAAGTAACTATTTTTTTTTTTTCAAAAATTTGAGTTTTTTCAAAAATAGTTTTTTCTGCCTTGTGCAGCCAGCCCCCGCGTAACTACACACACCCTGGGCCTGCCCTTGGCTCCAGTCCAGCCAGCTCCTAGTCCACAGTAACGTTTAGTTTGAAACGTTTTTTTTTTTTTTTTAAACTCGACCTTTTTTTGTTTAACTCGAGTTTTTTGTACAATACTAGCCACCTACTAGCCACCGAACTCCCCACCGCCGCGCCTGGATGTGACGTCAGCTGTGGGGCGGGCGGTGCGTCTGTACAGGCCGGGGCTGCGGCGCGCTGTGATAGGTACAGACAGTCTCCCCGGCCTGGATGTGACGTCAGCTGCGGGGCGGGCGGTGCGTCTGTACAGGCCGCCCCGCAGCTGACGTCACATTCAGGCCGGGGAGACTGTACGTATCACAGCGCGCCACAGGCGCGGCGGTGGGGAGTTCAGTGGCTAGTATTGTACAAAAAACTCGAGTTTAACAAAAAAAAACAGTTTCAAACCAAAAAATCGATAAATCGATTTATTGCCCAGCCCTAGTGCGTTCTACTTGGGCGCATAGTGCTTCCTGGGCCTTCCGTCGTCAGTTGTCAGTGATGCAGATTTGCAAGGCGGCTACCTGGTCGCCTGTGCGCACGCTCACAAAGTTTTATAAGGTGGACGTTTTGGCATCTGCGGATGCTTCCATCGGCCGTAAGGTTTTGCAGGCTGCTGTTTAGAGGACTTGGTCCTCTTTGAAGCTGTTTTACTTTTTTCAGATGAGCTCCAGTTGTTTTTTATGGTTGAGCTCCATGTTACTTGGTTGGCTATGTTTAGCCTTGGGAAGTATTTTTTCTTGCTGTTCCCACCCCTTGTGTTTTGACACTGCTTTGGGTTGTCCTACATAATCAAGAAGATGAGGAGCTGTGTCGGTCAATGAGCAAAAGAGAAAATGGGATTTTTGACTTGGTAAAATCCATTTCTCTGATGTTCATTGACAGACACAGCACCCGGCCCTCTATGGAGTTGTAATACTTCTGACACTGCTTGTTAAAAAAAACTGAGTACCTATAGCAGAGAGGGGGAGTATACCTCCTGGGACTGCCCATAGGCGTAGTCAAGTTCTTTTTTTGCCTAGTGTCCTCCTCCTGTAGGGGGAAGTATAACCTAATGGTCAAGAATTCTGAGAAGCTGTGTCCATCAATGAACATCAGAGAAATTGATTTTATTGAAAGTCAAAAATCCCATTACTCATTGACGGACACAGCTCCTTATCTTCTTGACCATTGGGTTATACTGCCCCCCTACAGGAGTAGGACACTAGGCAGGAAAATGCTTGACTGCGCCTATGGGGCAGTCCCAGGGAGTATACTCCCACTTTCAGCTATAGTTTTTCTGCCTAGTCAGGAGTAAGGACCCAGTTCCTTGCTGGGATCTCTGGTTCTGGCAATTTTTTTTCCTTTTGAAAGGAACTGTTTCCTATCTTTATTTTGTTTCTATGATAATCTACAATCAACGGACTGGACAATCTAGATCCAGAAGGCCCCATTTCTCTGATGGTCATTGACGGACACAGCTGCACCCACCCCCTCTATGGAGTTGTTTTTTTTTCTTCCGACACTGCTTGTAACAAAACTGAGTACCTATAGCAGAGAGTGGGAGTATACCCCCTGGAACTGCCACATGAGCATAGTTAAACTCTTTTCTACCTAGTGTCCTACTCCTGCAGCATAACCACGTAGTCTAGAAGATGAGGAGCTGTGTTCGTCAATATACATCAGAGAAATGGATTTTACGGTAAGTCAAATATCCCATTTTTCCCGGAAATTGTATATGCCGTCATAACCTTTGATACTGTACCTTGCGACAACGCAAATAAATTGTCAACGTCAGTCAGAGGCACCAGCAAAGCCGGCACCAACAATTTGCCCTCTTTGAAGCTCTGACATGACTCCGTATTACTAGCAGCACACGCAGTGAGTGACCAAAGTGAGGCTTCCCACCTGTTGGCTCGGTGTCTCATCACACAGCGGAAGTAAAAGAATGTTACATCACTTCCACTTTCAACATGAAACATGTCACTGTCACACCTGCAAATCATGTAGTGTTTCCATATTTTTGTCCAAACCCTGTAATTACCCAACAAAGATGTTACAAAATTGTATTTAATATAAATACAATAAAATATAATTAATATTAATATAATTTTTGATTGTTTTCTTTTAGGACAACCGAGAAGTAGACCGAAATGAAGGCCTCAAGTTTGCACGAAAACATTCAATGTTGTTTATAGGTAAGAAACTGTAAATCCTTAAAACACTTTTTACATTTTTTTTTTTGTTTTATTAATGACCCAAAGTTGTTAATGACCTTACTCTTATCATTGGGAAGACTTATCCCCTTACAGATAGCTAAAAGGAACAGTGGTGTCATTGGGAACTTTATCTGAGAGGCAGAAATTGCCCATTGCTCAAAGAACCCCTAGCAACCTCTGGAGGAACCCTAAGGTCCCACGGAACCCTGGTTTAGAGAGTTTGATCAGATCCTAGATGCACAGATCAGATCCTAGATGCACAGAATTCTATTTTTTTAAACCATGTTAAACTGAACACGGGTAATTGCACAGTGTGAATGGCACTATTGAAAACTCATTACATTTATTTATGCTTTCAGAGATGTCCCCTCAACCAGGGCTTGACAAATTTGCTTTGGATCTAGGAGCCAGTTTTTTTTTTTTTTTTCTTCAAAGCTTTAGTTTGAATGGCAGAACAGTCAGGGTGGTGGGCGCACGTGCACCCTATCAGAAGTGCCCGATCGCTGCTAGCCTGCAGCAGGGCTAAATAAAAAAAAATACACTTGCCTGGTGCCCGGAACTGCATGTCCTGGAGGTTGAGTGATATAATTTGCGCATCCCTGTGAAAGCGATGGCAGGCACAGCACTTCCAGCCCACAGCCACAAACCAATGCATGTGACTGGCAGTGGCTCGCTAGGCAGGGACAGTGCAGTAAGGTGGGGGCAGGGCAATAGGACAAAGTGTCTGTGCAGCTGTTGTGCCCCAATAGACTTCAATTGCATGAGGATACATAGGACACCTATGCAGGTAAACACAGCCCTGCACAGGTGTACGACATTGTGAAGGAGGGCCTAAATCTATGGGGAAGGAGGTTTTGCCTATTCAGTCATTTTCAGTTTTAATCGTTCTGATCAATCCGATAAAATCAATGCATGTTTTACCACCAATGTACTTGATTATACATACTTCTTGTATGTTCTAGCAATCTCTGTTAATGTCTGCCTACAAATATCAATATAAACACATCGCCCATTAGATGGGCTCTCTAAAGTCTGATTTCAGTGTTCATCGTGTGTAGGAGCCTCCACTGACTGTGCCCAAGTGTGCAGTGTTTCCATGTCCTGAGCACACACACAGCATGCTGGGAGTTCTACTGTGTGAAGTCCCCGGCACTCCTCGGTTACCTTCACCCTCCTCAGTAACTCCGGGCTCCTATCTATAGCCATGCCGCTATGTGCTTAGTGCGGGCACACTGCAGCTTCAGTCCGATCTCCAGGAATCCCATGCGGTTACCACGGATGCACGCCTCATTGCCATCTAAGCAGATGGCCAATAGGGTCGAAGGAGGAGGAAGTTGATGGAAGATTACCAGCAATTGGCGTGTGTTGCGGCCAATCGTTGGTAACTCCTGTGCTCTGGCACACTATGCTCATGGCTGGTGCCAACAGTGAATGGGCTGACAAAAACCCGGGCGCCAGGCCGCAATTTCTAGTCGTAACTGCGACCTGACGGCTTGGATTTGTCCAGCCCTGCCCTAAACACTTATAATCTCAGGTTTGACAGTTGTAGTATCAGCCTCACAGTGTACACTCCGAGTAGGAGCACACTGGTTATATTCTATCACCGCTCAATGGACAGGATACCATGTGTTGGGCCATGCTACACTTCGTGGCAATGCAGCACATCAGTGCATGTAACATTTGCATTAACGCAGCACAGTGGTGTGAGTGAAGCCTTATAGTAACAGTTGGTCACCACAAAGATTGAACAAATGGCTCCTTTTGATGCCAGATACACAGGTAGCATGTTAAAATGATTTATTAATCTCGCAAATGTGTGTGATTAATCACTTCCGCATTCTACTTGGTGTAGCTCACACCATAGGGAGCCATTAGTACAGTCTGTGTAGTAAATAATCAGTAACAATTTTAGTAGTGTGATTGATCTGCTAAATGGCACACTTGTACAATAATTGCTTTGCTGCTCTTCTTTTTAAATGCTAAGCATTTAGGAATGTTCATCTTTCAAATTTTTTAGTGGAAAAAAATGTTCTTAATCTTAAATGATAGAAACGTAGTGCTCACCTAGGCATGTGGTGCAACGTGTTGAGTTGCAGGGTGCTACACTTGTTCAGCATCATGCTACTGCTGCCTGGTGTAACACTGTCCCTGAAGATTTCCTAGATAAAATGCCATTAACTCCTACTCTGTAGTTGGTTCATGACCTGATATGGTCTTGTTGGTATTGGCTCGCTTGCATACTGTTGTATGACAGACTACGGTGACCTAGCCATGTTTAAGGTCTCTATGGGCTGAAACATGTAGTTATTTTGACTGGATTTCTACCTGTTGTACTAAATGGATACTTAAAGGAGAAGTACAGCCAAAGCTCATTTGGTTGTACGTCTCCTGTGTATCATAGGAATACAGTTCGTTCTGCACTCCTGTGTATTTTCAGCTGACAGTGGGCTGAAGCCACAGAGCTGGTCCTGGCTGCAGAAAGATTGCGATCATATGGCTGAGAATCTGAAGCAGCCACTTCTGCCCTCTCCATAGCCCAGCACTTCAGCTCTCACCCTTAGAGAAGGCGGGGCACAGATGCAACATTCCATTGATCCCTCATCCACCTAGGTAAGTATAATTTAAGGGGGAAAAATGTCTCTTTTTAATAGTTTATCTGAGTTGCCGTCTCTTTCTGAAATGCTACATACTGCCTTTAACCATTTCCTACTTCGCACTTTGACTGTTAGTAACTCTTGCTGGTATTGGCTCACTTGCATACTGTTTTGAATGGCTACTGTGTCCCAGGCACAAATGGCCTCAACCTTTTTTGCTCTGCAGTTGGTTCATCAGTACCATTATGTGTGCTGACTAACTTGCACATTATTAGTAAGGTCATAGGGTGTCTTAGTCACCCCTTTTTTTTCCTGCATCACAGTTGTTCTATGAGTAACAAAAGTAGGCCTCTGTCACAAGTGGGGGGTGGCAGATGTGGCTCCCAGGTGCTACTACCACCTAAGCAGATTTGTCTACAGGTCAACAGACCCCCGGGGTTCTCCTCCTTCCTATGCAGCGCCCTCCCTCTCTCGGTGGTCCCTGTGGACACTTCCCTCCTCATCTGCCTACCCCCCCTTCCCTATGGGGTCACCATACCACCTTTTCAGGTCGGTCTGGGATGCTAAGCTGGTGATGGGGGGGGGGCTGGTGATGGGGGGGGGGGGGCTGCCGCCAGCGACCAGGCGTTTGGCTCTTGGGAGGGGGCTCCTGCCAGGGTCGCCCTTCCCGCTGGTGTCATTTTCAGAACTTTTGGGACTCCTCCTGGGCACCCCCGGGTGGTGCCACCATTTTCTTGTAGCCTGTGGGCTGTAGATTCGGCGACCAGGTTTGTGTTGCCTCAGCGGCCATTTTCTATTGGTTTCTCATTGCTAAAACCGGCGGCCATAACTGTGAAGCAAATATGGGCGGTGATTTCGGCGGTGGGAGCCCCTCCTTATCCCCTGATGCTGACTCCTGAATCTTTCTCTTCCTGATCATCACATGTATGTGCAGATAGCCTAGTGCTGCGGTGCCTGATCAGTGCGTGGTGAGTCTGGTGCGGAAACGGGCTAGCAAAAAGCATCCCCCACCTTCACCTGCCTCATCTGTCTGATCAGATCCTGAATCTGATTCGGCCGCCACAGACACAAGTCACCCTGTTGGGTCTGTGTCCACACACATGGATTTCTCAGCTGGTGAGGATGATTCCTCTGCTCTTGTAGCCACGCATGAAAAGGCACTTGTGGATGCACTGATTGTATCTGTGTGTGAGACCTTAAAAATGGAGGATTCGACTGATGCCGCTTGGAGGCAAGAGTGTTCCCCTTTCCCGCTTACTTTGACAAAATTGTTGCTAAACAGTGGGGTTGTCCAAAACACCCCCTTGTGGTCCCTAAGCATATTGCTATGCGGTTCCTTTTACGTATGAGGACTCCCTGATTAAAAAGTGGACTGTCCCCACCTGTGGTGGACGATCTGGTTTCTAGGTTAAACAAAGCAACCATTGGCGGTGGAGGCCGTGGTCCGGCATGGGGACCCATGGGTCAGCATCTTCTTTCCACCTTTGTATACTACATAACAAGGAATGTTGATATGTGCCTGATATTTTGTACTCTATCTCATATTTTGTTTATGTGCGCATGGGAGGGATCTGTGGGGGTCGTTACTAATCGACCAGTGTGGACGCTCCTTCAGGTGCTAAACTTATAATTTTGTACTGCGTTTTGTGATCCTGTGTTATGTTACAATAGTTGTATCTTATGGCATATCTTTAAATAAAGAATTTAAAAACAAAAAAAACCAAAGCAACCATGATTCATGGTACGCCAATCTGGTACTGCTGGTTGCTGATGTTCCTTGGAGAATTCCTCTCAGGGAAGATCTGCTATCCCGTGGGCCAATCTCCCAACCTGCTTTACAGTCGCTGGCTTTAATGGCTTGGCTGTTGAAAGCCAGGTGCTGAAAGATAAAGGTTTGTCTGATTCAGTGATTCCTACGCTGTTAAAAGCTCAAAAATCTACCTCTAAGAAGATCTACCATTGTACATGGAAGTCGTACATTATGTGGTCTGAGTCTCTTGGGATTCACCCTCACTCCTTTTCGGTGGCTCTGGACTTGGCTTTCCTCCAACAAGGGGTTGAGCAGCGCCTGGCCTTAAGTACTATCAAGAGCCAGGTCACAGCCTTGGCAGTCTTCTTTCAATGACCATTGGCCACATTTTCCGTGGTGCGTACTTTTATCCAGGGAGTTCGACACTTGGCTCCTCCAGTGGGGTCTCCATTGCCGCCTTGGGACCTCAATTTGGCGCTTTCAGTCCGCCAGAAACCTCCTTTTGAAAACCTTAGGGAGGTTTTACTGCTTACGTTGTCGCAGCAGGTGGCTTTTTGGGGACACTCACTTCTGCGCGCAGGGTGTTGGAGCTGGCGGCGTTGTCTTGTCGTTCACCTTACTTGGTTCACAGAGATAAGGTGGTTCTTCGTCCCTGTCTGTCTTTCCTTCAAAAGGTTGTCCCGGATTTTCATTTCAATGGAGACTTTGTGTTGCCTTTCCTGTGTCCCAGGCCAAAACATCCTAAGGAAATTGCCTTGCATTCTTTGGATGTGGTTCGGGCAATTAGGGTGTACCTAGCAGCTACGGAGTCTTTTAGGAAATCAGACTCACTATTTGTGCTCACGGACAGACCTCGGAAGGGGTTGTCTGCTTCTGCTGCAACCATTTCCAGATGGATCAGACAGACGGTGTTTCAAGCCTTTTCAATTTGGAGTCCGGTTCCTCCTTTCCCTGTTACGGTGCACTCTACTAGGCCGCTTAGTGCCTCCTGGGCTTTCCGTCATCAGGTGTCAGTGATGCAGGTTTGCATGGTGGCTAACTGGTCGTCTGTGCACACCTTTACAAATTTTTTTAAAGTGGATGTGTTGGCATCTGCGGATGCTTCCTTTGGCCACAAGGTTTGTAGGCTGCTGTAGAGGACCTGGTCTTCGTTGAGGGTGTATTGTTTTTTTTAGTTGAGCTCCAGTTCTTGGTTGAGCTCCATGTTGCCTGGTTGGTTATGGTTTAGCCTTGGGGAATTTTTTTTTTCTGCTGTTCGCACCCCTCAAGTTTAACACTGCTTTGGGATGTCCCAATGGTTAAGAACATTAGGAGCTGTGTCTGTCAATGAACAAAAGAGAAAATGGGATTTTTGTCTTACCGTAAAATCCATTTCTCTGGCGGACACAGCACCCACCCCTCTGGAGTTAGATTTCCTCTGACACTGCTTGTAACAAAACGAAGTGCCTATACCTGAGAGTGGGAGTATACCCCCTGGGACTGTCCATAGGCATAGTCGAGTTTTTTTTTTTTTTTTTTTGGCTAGTTTCCTACTCCTGTAGGGGGCAGTATAACCCAATGGTCAAGAAGATAAGGAGCTGTATCCGTCAATGAACATCAAAGAAATTGATTTTACGGTAAGACAATTCTCCAATTCTCTCTAAGTCCTTCTCTGACACATTCCAGGGACATTTCTCTCCACTGTCTGGCTGGGGTATGTACATTTAAAGTCTACCTCTAGGCTACAGCTTTTTAGTCAGTCAGATTCACTTTTGCCATTTCTTAAGGGTCCCCACAGGGGATACCCTGCCTCTTGTTGCACTATTGCTGGATTGGATCAGACAAGTCCCCTTTCAAACCTACAGTTCTAAAACATATGTTCCCTTTGAGGCTCCATTCACACCTGAGCAGAGTGATTTTCAGCCATCTTTTATTGAGAGTTTTGCAAGCTTATTACAAGCATTTTAGGGTTCCTCCAGAGGTTACCAAGGGGTTCCTTGAGCAATTTCTACTTCGCAGATAAGTTCCCACTAACACCATTTATCCTTTTATCTATCTATAAAGGGGTAATTCTTCCCAATGACCACAATTGTAAGGGGCATTCTTCTCACTGACCATCACACTAATGTATTATGAGTTATAGATATAGTCATTTTTAGCAGGGGTTCCCCGAGATTGGAAAGGTATTTCAATGGTAATTCTGTGTTGAAAAGGTTGAGAAAGGCTGCTCTAGGGGGAGGAGATTAGGTGTGGAGAACTGCTGTTTTGCAAGAAAACATTCAACAAAATGCTCCTAAAACGCTCATGTTGAGTGTTTTTTTAGGTGTTCCCATTAAAGTCTATGGGGCAAATCTGCTTCCAGGCTGCCTAAAAGAAACTCATGTTCTTTTTTGAGCAGCAGGTGTTTTGCTACATGCGACAAAACGCTCAGATTTGAACGGGCCATTTAAATTAAAGGGAATTTGTTTGTTGAGCGTATTAGAGCTTTAAACTTCAAGCAGAAAATCGCTCAGGTGTGAACGGGGCCTGAATGCTGGGACCTGTAGAGCACAGGAAAGTACTTCTTTGAAGAATTTTTCACAGAAAGCAGTTTATCCACTAAAATGTACTATAGACTCCTAGCAATGCCTGCAGTTTGGCTCTCTAGAAAGCACAGTCCTTAATCAGTGTGGCATGTTTTTGCTTATTTAGGACAGATCTCATCTCATCACCCCTCTGCAAGGGTTAACTTAACTCCAGTGTGCTCTGCTATGATGGTAACCTCTTTAGCATTCCACTCCAGCCGCTCAGCACCTCAAGTCTTTTTTTTATTTATTTTAGCTGTACTTCATGCGGCACTGGCTCCCCTATCTTTGCTGCCTTCCAGCAAGCAGTATGTGTCCACTTCCCAAAGAACTTCTGCCTTCCAAGCCTTGTTCTTACCACAATTGTGGTGAATGCTCCAGTGGCTTTCTGCTGCTTTCAGCCTCAGTCTGGTCCTCAGCCCTCTAACACTTTCTTGCACAGTGTGCAGGGGTTCAAATATACATATAATGGTATAAAGGGAAAGAAAGACTTCACCTTGAGTAGTATTACAACCTAAGCTTTATTAATAAAATGAATACTTCTATTCAGAAGGGTCCAAATGACAGGTGCTTATTGGATCGAATATCATCACAGTTATCCCTTTAGAGGCCATCACGGTTATGTGGCAACTGGTGTCTGTAGCAATGGCATGCTCCACTCTCCCTTGCTACCGATGCATTTTTTTTACGTAATCTCTGCTACGCTCCACTTGTAAAGTTAGCTGGCCAGGCCATTTTTACAATTTTTCCTCTGCTTTTTTTTATTTTCCCTTACAGCTTTTAGAGTTTGTTAAAGACCCCCCCCCCAAAACCATATATTTTCTAAAAGAACATGACCAGTAGAATACAAATAAGGTTCTACTGATTTTTAGGGCACAATGATATTTGGGCAAATGTTTATCAAATCAATATTTTTGCTAAAAATACACAAAAATCATTAATAGCAGATAGCACAGGACATTTTACAAAATTCCTGTTAAATATAAAAGGTAAACTGTATTTAGGTAATTAATAACCAATATTTGTAAATTTTAGATTGTGCCTTTTTGCGAAATGGTGAAAATCGAACATATGCAAAAATGGAAATATATAATTTTGATAAACATTTGCGCAAATACCGCAGGGCAGTATAATCAGTAGCACCTACTTTTTATTCTACTCTACAGGTCATGTGCTTTCAGAAAATATATGTTTTGGGGGGTCTTAAACTCTAAAAGATGTAAGGGAACAATGAAAATCTCTAGATTTGAGAAATTTGGATATTCGCTAAAAATTCTCTAAATTCATTTTTCGCTGATATAAACACCGCAAATTTCACAAAATTCCTACTAAATATAAAAGCTTAACCTGTATTGTTAATAAATAACAAATATTTGTAATTTTAAATGACTCCTTCTTTGCACATTGGTGAAAATTGAATGTAAAGAACCACATTTCTCTAAAAATCTGAAGGTTTTCAGTGTTCCCTTACAACTTTCAGAGTTTGTTAAAGACCCCCCAAACCATATATTTTCTGAAAGCCCAGGACCAGTATAATAAAAGGAAGGTGCTACAGATTTTTAAGGCCCACGATATTTGCGCAAATGTTTACCAGATCAATTTTTTTTTGCTAAAAATACACTAAAATCCTTAATAGTGGGTTCATACATGGCAAAATGTACAACATTCCTTCTGAATATAAAAGGTAAAACTGTATTGAGTTAATAAGTTTTACATTTTAGAGTAACATTTTGAACAAATATTTATACATTTTAAATTGTACCTTTTTTGTGAAATGGTGAAAACTGAATGCACACAAAACAAAATAAAAACCATTTACTCTAAAAATCCAGAGGTTACATTTTTCACTTGCAGCTTTCAGAATTTGATAAGGCCCCTCAGGCATGGTTCACACTGGTGCGATGTGGTAAACCCTGCAAATCCAGTGCGGGTTCCAGCTTCGCACCGGAATTGCCATCAGTTCACACTGCCAGTGCGAACTGTGATTTTGAGACAGGAATCGAATTGCATGGGTGAGAACCCTCATGCGATCTAATTCTGGTGTGGATAAAAAAAAGGGTCCTGCACGAGTTTAGTCCGAATGCGATGCAAATTCAGTTTGTATGGCTGAATTCTCATCACACAGACATTGCATGTGATCTGCAGAGCAATGCGGTGCGAATCACATGCGATGTCTGGCATCCCACCAGTGTGAACCAGCCATCAAACCAGACATTTTCTGATAGCACATGACCTGAAGAATTAAAAAAAAGTGCTACTGATTTTTTTGGGCCCTGCAATAATTGCGCAAATGTTCATCATATTGCTGTTTCACAAAAAATACACTAACACAACATGACTTGTAAAATTCCTGCTAAATTACTACTAAAGCATCATTCACATGCGGCATACTATAGTGGACGCCCATTGAGGGCTATGTTTACCTGCACAGGGATGCACAGGTATTCCGTGCAGTCCCATTTATGTCTAATTGAGAGCGAGGGCTCTGTTCGTGCAGTTGCAACATCCCAAATGACCTCAATGGTATTGCCTGCACAGGGTTGCATGGAACACTTGTGTATCCCTGTAAAAGTATGCTGTGTATGCCCGTGTATCCCTGTAAAAGTATGCTGTGTATGCCCAGTGTGAACAAGGCCCCTTTCACACAAGCAGACTGATTGGTCTGCCTGTCTATTTTTCAAGGGGGCCCAATCAGACCGCCCATTGTTTTCTATTGGGAAGCTGATGTAAATGGACATGTGCCTGTTTCCCCCGCCTGCATTCGATCCGGTCCACTAAAAACAGACAGACAGGGATCCCATTCCCCATCCATCTAGCAGATTGGATGGAAATGGACAGGTAGGCCGTTTCCATCCGGCTGACCCATAGTAAATAGCGGGCTGTGTCCATGTCCGTTCTGCATCAGCGGCGCGGACGTGGACCTCTCATCCACCTGCTCAGTGGGGATCAGCAGAGAGATCCCTTGCTGAGCAGGCGGATCTGCTTGACAGAGTACTCTCCATGTAGTTTTTCTGTTGTCTTTTTTTTTTTTTACTTTTTTTTGGGGGGGGGGGGTCTTTAGTGAGATATCGAAGGTCTAAACAGACCCCACATCTTTTTTTTTTTTTTTTTTTGAGACCGAGAAAGGGACTTAAAGTCCCTTTCTCTGCAGCACTTTGCATGAATAAAATAAGGAGTCCGTATAGAGACATTATTCATTCATAAACTGACAGTCTGACATAGTAAACTCTCGGTTTACTATGTGAACAACTGAGCTGCCAGTGGATACAGGAGCCATCAGTAGCGATGGCTGCATCCATCCACTGTGCTCCAGGGAGGGGGCAGCCCCCCCACCCCCCGTTTTGCCATGACAGGTGGCCGGACACAGTACCGGTCAGCAGCTGCAGGGGGCGAGAGGGAGGGATGCCTCCGGGCGGATGGAGGGTGCAGGGGCTGGTATGGGGGAGGGGGGGCGGTACAGCCTGTCGGGCAGAACAGTCTTTGATTTCCCCCCCCCCCAAGAGCCAGCAGCACCTGAAGCCGGCGGAAGAGGAGGGATGCTGGCTTATAGAGGTAGCTGCAGGGGATTTAAGCTTCACAACCGATTCCCTAATGCGCATGGATGCCAAATGTGTCACTGGAGGGGGGGGGGGGGGGGGGAAATGAAGCAGGTCAGCGGAAGTTCCACTTTTGGGTGGAACTCCATTTTAAGGTTGTTCAGGCAGTTCTTTGACTTGCAGACTGCCCTTAGTTTGACCGTATTGTTGTTGTTGACCTGTTACGGTTGCCCACCCCTCATTTGAACTACTTTGGACATCCTATTTGTCAAAGAATTTATGAATCCTATGTCCCTTACTAAATGAGAAACAAAATAGGATATATAAGGGAAACCGCTTGCACCCCTTTGGGTTGATCTGCTCATAGCATTGCTTTTGTACAAAACTGAAGAATGATGAGATTTGGAGGGGCTTTTATCTGACTAGCCAACAACTTGTTTGCTGTTCTCCAAATCCTCCTGTATATTTGTCCAATAATTACTAAACCATGGGTCCCTAATTGAACTCCGATTACAGAAATTCTGGAATTAAGGCATTATATTATGGAATATACACCAGAAACATAATGCAAAAATATCCTTTATAAGTCAGCGCTAAAAGACCTGCACTAAAATCACATGATCTAGTTCAAAGGTCAGTTAAGCAGTATGGAAGCTGATGCTTACTTTGAACTAATGAGCTTTACGACCGCTGTAACATAAGAAGATCTTCTCTCCCAATGTAAATAATATTTTTTATTTGCATATGTGTAGTAAGATAGAGATTCCCTCCTTTCTTTGTTTCCTTTGCTCCACAGATTTTGGGACCCTGTGGGCTGATTAAATCTCCTAAACTTCCATTTAAACTCCTGGATGCCTGCATGTTCATTCTGATGTATTGTAGAGTGCATCGACAGCCCAATATCTAGAGTGTTTTAACCTCTTCAGCCCCGGAAGGTTTACCCCCCTTCATGACCAGACCATTTTATGCAATATGGTACTTCATTACTTTAACTGACAATTGCATGGTCGTGCAACACTGTACTCAAATAAAATTGATGTCCTTTTTTTTTTTTTTCCCCCCGCACAAATAGAGCTTTCTTTTGGTGGTATTTGATCACCTCTGGTTTTTATTTTTTTGCGCTATAAACAAAAAAAGACAGACAATTTTGAAAAAAAACAATATTTTTTACATTCTGCTATAAAACATACCCAAGAAAAAAAATTTAAAAAATCTGAATTTCTTCATCATTTCGGGCCAATATGTATTTTGCTACATGGTTTTGGTAAAAGAAATACCAATTGGCGTATATTGATTAGTCTGCGCACATGTTATAGCGTCTACAAACTATAGGATATTTTTATGGAATTTTTATAAATTTTTTTACTAGTAATGGCGGCGATCAGCGATTTTTAGTGGAAATGCGACATTGTGGTGGACAAATCGGACACGAACTGACACCTTTTTTTTGGGACCAGTGACACTAATATAGTGATCAGTGCTAAAAATATGCACTGTAACTGTACTAATGACACTGGCAGGGAAGGGGTTAACATCAGGGGCGATCAAAGGGTTAAACATGTTCCCTGAGAGGGATTTCTAAGGGGGGGGGGTGATTTAACACTGATCGTGGCCCCTTTCCCTTCCATCGATCACTGTGACGAGTGGTTTTGCTAATGGATAATATGGTGTGGGAGGGGGCAGTCCAGGGACTCACAACCATGGTAACCGAAGTACTATTTACATTTAATAGGGCTGCTCAACCTTTTGAAGAGTGAGGGCCACTTAAGTGATTTGGTAATCGGTACCACCCCCCAAAGCGCAAATGTAAACATGCTCTTACTGTCCTGAGCCCCCTATAAGGCTGTTTTCACACTGATGTGCTGCAGTTTACCTGCACCATGGGTGCAGCCCAGTGCACTAAAAATTTTCCTGTGGCTTAGCTGCACAAAGCCATAGACCTCTATTGCATCTTGTGGTTGTGGTGCACTTTCTGAAAAGCAATCGGGAGTTTTGGTGCAAGAGTTGATTCCAGATTTCATCTGCAATCTAGATAAAGGTAAAACATATTGGTCACAGTCTGGAGAGATGTGTGCTTTAGCTGGAAAGGGGCCTTAAAAATACATTTCTTGTGATCTTTTTTAAATAGGATCTGACTGTAAAACCTTTAATTTGTAATGGAAACAAAAAAATAAATGTCATTACCCACAGCAATTTTGTATGTTCTACATCCACATTTGATCATCCTTTCTGTTTTGTTAGACCACATCTGGAGAAGACAATATGTTATTGATTTGTCTTTTAGAAACATGCACATATTTCGTATTGGTGCCTACAGCTCCCTGAAGACATTATTTGTGTAATGGTTTTGACACAATGTAAGTTCACCTTTTCCAAGAGTGGACTCACTTCCTGAGCCTTGTGTGTTTGATATCCTTTTTCCTGGGGCAATGCTGGCCAAAGTTGGGCATGACATCACACTAAGTTAGGGCTGATTCTTAGATCTCTTGTATGATTCACTCCTTTGTTGTTGCAGTGTTCACAATCTTGGTCTATAGCTGGGATTCATTTCTTGCAAATAATACAAGTTTGTCTTTGTCCGTCTTCCCTCAGGTTCGTTTGGTGGGCTGTGTTAAACATCTCCTATAATTTTCTGTTTTGTTTGTAGTCGTCTTTTTTTTTTTTTTTTGGCCTACATACAGTCTGTGATTTGGCGCAGCATCGGCTGCTATTTGTAATTCCTGAGCTTACTTAATTGCTAAGCCCCATCATTCATCGTATGACTGAGTTACCAGAAATAAGACTCTTACACTAGACAAAGCAAAACACCTTTCTCATACCTTTTCAGAATTCTTGAGGTCAGGCTCTTAACCTCCAGGTCCAGCACCCATTTTTCATGGTTTCATGTTTGATGCCAAATGTGTTCCGCCGTATGCCAAGAATCACAAGGCTGACCCCCAGAAACTGTAGCTGTAAATTTTAACTATATCTAATGTGTTTTCTTTTGATTATGGGAAACCGCTTTTTTTCAGATTCGGGAATCTGTCTTTGCCTTCCACTTGTGTGCAGATTTAGTAGAAAATCATGATAAAGTCAACCTAATCAGAAGATTTTCACCTAAAAATATTTAACATTTGTCTTTATTGCCTTTAAAGATTGTTTTCGGTTTGTTTTATATGTTATGTAACTGCTTTTATAGACTGATCACTTAGCTTTGAAGCTGGTTTAACCTATTGCTGTTTTCCACCCTAATATTGGTTTGTCTCTTGTTTCAGAGGCCAGTGCAAAAACCAGAGATGGTGTACAGTGTGCCTTCGAAGAACTTGTTGAAAAGATTATACAAACTCCTGGACTTTGGGAAAGCGAGTCCCATAACAAAGGCGTCAGATTGTCTGATGAAGCTGGTGGCCGAGGAGGAACATGCGGCGGATATTGCTCCATGCTATAAACTAGTTGTACTTTTCTTCTATTTAATCTGAATCTTGTGATACCAGTTTCCTGTATATATAAACTCATTTATGGCTAATCTAGGGACCTTTTCAGTGTGCACATATTTGTATCATGAGGCAGATATTTGTAGAATTTTGTCCAGCAAGTTTGCAGTCAAAGAATGCACGAAACTTTTTGAACTTTTATTTGTGGCCAGCTGCATTAGCCAGTGCATTATTTGCAGTGCCACCTGTTCATGTACTTTTTAACACTTATACATTACTTCACCATTCTAAGCTTTGTGTTCTATGTCTTTTTTTTTTTATTTCCCCTCCACGCATTGGCTGTCTTTATCTGTTTAGCTTTTTAAAGCAGACCTTCAGTCCCAAAATTGATTTTTCCACTCTTCAAGAAAACACAAACAAGTCGAACCCCCTCCCCCAATCCTCCATTCTTGCCTAAGTAAGAATGATGTGTCCTGCTTTCCCTGTTATATCCTAAGGAGGTTACTGGAGCAAGGGCACGCAGTGGTTGGAGGGTGGACCTGGCGACGTGTCATTGGGAGCCTGATGCAACCACCTGGAAGAAACAGACATTTCCTGATGCAGTAGGAAGGATATGTGGAGTTGTGGGGCTTGGCTTTTGGCATCAGATCACAGCAGGATAGCACTAGATTGCTGGCAGATATGTTTTTATGAAGAAAGTTCTGCATGAAAGGGGATAAAAAAATGAAAGCACAGGGGCTGTGAAGTTCCTCTTTTTACATACTTATGAGACCATTGCTGAGCCAAACCGCCTCTTGTTTCTAGATGCACACAAAAGTATGTATGAGCAGATGTCTATAATATTGCCAAGAAATCAATATCTTTTTGATGAATAATTATTAATGTTGTAGTATGTAAATGCTTGTACACCGCACACTTATTTCTTGAGAATTTCTCACCTTCGTACTTGTCTCCTGAGTAAACAGTTGAAGTGATTGAAGATGTTCTAGCAAAGCCATGGTTTCCTATCACATGTCAATCGATAAAGGCCAGTAAACCTACTTTAGAGCATGGGTTATGTGAAAGAGCTAGAAGTGACATTCACAAGATCAAATGCACTAGTTTTTAAGAGAATCTAAAGTGGTTGTAAACCTCAGCCATGAAAATTGAACAAAGCATATCCCACTACAGTTGAATCCTAAGCATCAAGTGTCGTTCCTCTCTCTATCTTCATGATTTACTCCTAATAGGTTAAGCCAACACTACAGCCTCCCAGGAGATGCCCGCAACCCCCCCCCAGGACACAGCAGATACCCTCAGCTCGATTTCTCTGAGCCTGTGAAGAGAAACTGGTTTCACTTTCTTGCAGTTCTCAAATTACACTTGGCTCTAGAGCTGCAGTTTGTGTGACATCAGCTTCCAACTCCCTGCTTTGTGCTGCAGAGAAAAATTATTTTACCTGCGAGTTGTGGAAGGCTATACAGGACAAATGGCTGTAGATAAACGGGCAAGATATGTATGATTTTTTTATTTTTTATCCCTGTATATCATCTAAAGGCTAGTCACATTACTGGGTATTTGTAAGAGTTTACAACCACTTTAGGTTTTGAATAGTGTGTGAAAGGGTTAATTTTCCAGTTAATATTGCTGCCTCTGTCCCATTGAGGAGATGTCACTTCCTGTCATGGGGATCTCCAGGCATTACTGTGAACCAGACTTTCAGTTTTCCTTCATCGCTAGAGTATATTTATCTAGTAGAAGATATTACGGACTGGTGGATGTTATTGGTTCCACAGTGGATTCTCTAAAGGCGTTTTATGAAGAATGCATTCTATAGACGGTAAACATAAAGTTCATCTGAAAGCAGTGTCCTTGAGGACTGAGGAGCGGAAGTAGGGAAATATCTTCCACAGCGTCTCAGACAAAAAATTCTTTGCTCAATCCATATCAACTTGGCTGTAATCTCAATTTGTATGTAAATCTCTGGATTGGCCAGTTCTGTTGACATAAGAGATGAGAGGGAGAATCTTTCTTACTCCCGTGGTTTACCAAGATCAAAAGTTGTATTTCCAATCTTCACTGCCACTTGTAAGTTTAGGTAGCACTTTCTATGGTTTAAAATAAATGTGTTATGCTAGCAAGGCAAAAGTATTCCTTGGAGGACTGTATTTGACAGCAGAATAAGTTTTCTCTGCATAGTACCAATCTACAGTATGAGAAACAAATGGGAGATTACCATGACACTGGGGTCTCTTAAATGAAATGTTCTATTTTAAAAGGAAAATCTCACACTTACAATCTGATTAGCAGGTTTGCTGAAATAATTCTAGGCAAGTGTCTTTACATTTTATTTCACGTGTTATGCATAGCTTTGAGAATACCAAATAATTAGTATCATTAGCAAATTTTTTAATGCAGACAATTATAGGTCTACTGGAAAATGCTTCTTCATGTTAATGTAACACTAAATTGAATGATATCTTTATATTGCATGTTGTGAAAAGTATTCCTCTCTTCTCCACTTTGTGTGGTTTTCAGTCTTATTACAATAAATGTAGGCAATGATTATAGGGAAAACCTTTTATTAAGGTGTGTAACCCTGGCATATCAAGAACATGCTAATGTTTTCACTAACAATATTGTTGCAAGGTAAAAGTACTGTTAGAAAAAAAACTCCCTGTTGTTGGTAGTTTTTGATCTAGTTGGATTGGAGCATTTTTATAACAACAATCACATGGACTTGCAGTTTATTTTCATTTAATACCAAAAGCTTCACTCCATTTGTCGTGCTGAAAATGTTTACACTGTTACAATGGACCTAGGATTGCCTTCAGCTTAATAAGACATATTCCATTTACCGAAAGCACATTCTAACTTATTTGCATTTATGAATAAAACTTCAGATATAACAATATGGTTTTCTAAACTGTGTATGCACTGGCTTTGCTTTTCTCCTTTTGGCTGCTCATTTAGTATGTAGCATGTGTATATTGATTCTCCTAATTTATCTAAGCATGTGAAATAATAATTATATTCAGCGCAATTTACAATAAATAACAACTAAATATGCAAGCTGAACACTTCAAAGTCAAAACACAACACCTTAACTTTAACTAAATTCAATCCGATAAAGTAGTGCAGTGCAAAATTTATACTAAACCTAAATTCATAAAATAATCATAAAAAGTCCATCACATAGGATCCTCATCATGACCGCTGTGTATGAGTGCTTGAAATTGGGACATGCCGGTGCCGCTGTGAGAATCCCTCCACCATAATCACAAGCAGCCTTTCACCTCCTTCATATGACCAGACAGGTCCCAATATGCCTTTCCCAATGGAGTCAAAGATTCTCCAGTTGGCATACAGTATTGCAGGAGTTCTAAGTCATAAGAAAGCCCTTTATCTTGATCCACTGTTCTGTAGAACTCCCATTAGCTATTTTTTACCTAAGATGCATAAGAGTATAGAACAACCCCCTGGTTGTACGATAGTTACTGGGATAGACTCTGTCACCGTAATATTGGGACAGTACATTGATTTTTTTTTTCCCTCCAACCTTTAGTTACTAAAACCGATGCATATCTTAAAGATACCAAAGATCTGATGCAAATTTTAGACACTCCTACCAGTACATATTTTAGCTATTTGATAACAGTGGACATTGGCTCGCTTTTTACTATCATTGGCCATGATGATGCTTTGAACTCAGTAAAATTGACTTTGACCACTTCTGATTTGCCAAGGAAGCATAGAAAGTTCCTTCTCAATGGTTTGAATTTTTGTCTTTTGGTTTGACCGACCTTCTATTTACAAACAAGGGGGGTAGCGATGGGCACCCAGTTTGCTCCAAAGTTTGACTAAATTATTTCTAGCCCATTGGGAGGAGGAAGTGGTTTTTAAAAATCGCCCACCTCAACTCCTCTGTTATAAGAGATTTATTGATGATTTAATCATGATTTGGGAAATCGATTTTTCTAGCTAGGAATCTTTTGTGAGTAAACTGAATAACAATGATTAAAACATTACCCTTACATGGAATATTGACTTGAATCATATGGTTTTGGTTGATTTGGAAATCTTAAGAGGGGGATAGCTTTCAAATTTGTAACCATTTTAAGCCTACTGATAGGAACACTTACATTCCATTGGATAGTTGTCACCATGAAATGAGGCTATGCAATATCTCTAGGAGACAGTTTATACGTCTCAGGTGGAATTGCCCATTTGAGGATGAGTATTTAGCTCAGTCTCGGGTATTGGCTCAAAGATTCAACCAAAAAGGGTATGCTAAAGATTTCCTAGACAGAGAAATGGAAAAGGTTAAAACTTTGGATAGGAACATCATTGTATCAAATACCAGTGTTTGTAAAAATAGGAACAATAATGATTTCCCTGTAATTTCGGTTTATTATGTCCAATACAGGAAATTTGAGAAGATAGTAACCAAAGACTGGGCTATACTTAAGCAGGACAGGGTACTTGGGCCATTATTGCCTAGTCGTCCCCAATTTATTTATAGAAAGGCTTAAAATGCTTCGGGATGAATAGGCCCTGGGAGTTATTGACCCTCCTAAGAACCCGGACAGTCATTTGTTTTGTTTTCTTTTTTGTTCCGGCTTTTATGCATGTGGCAAATGCTCGACCTGCAGCAGCTCAAAAGTGAATAATAAAAAACGTAAAGACTTTGTAGCATCAGTGACTGGAAAACAAGATAGCATTACAAATTTGATCACTTGTACCACCCAAGGTGTGGTCTATATGTTAGAATGTGGGTGGGGGTACAATATATTGGTAGAACTTCAAGAGCCCTTCATGTCTGAATAGGGGAACATGTTAAGATCCATAGTGTATCAAAACACTTTAGAGGTCATCACAAGAGGGACCCCAGTTGCCTCAAATTTTGGGGCATTGAGAAAGTGACAAGAATTTGAAGAGGGGGGGGGGTTATTAGACATTTAAGCCACAGGAAATCGTTTTGGATCTTTGAAACTAAGGCCATGGTTCCTGCCGGCTTTAATGTTGAGTTTGATTTGAATTGTTTTTTTTTTTTTTTTTGGATAAGTAATGGTTCTTATTTACTTTTGTGTCTCATATATTTTTATATATATTTTCATAATTTCTTATTTTTGGATTTATATGAATTGTGAAAGGATGGCCGTGGTGAGTTGCACATTTAAATTAAAATATAGTATTAGCATGGGAAAATATGATTTATTATTTTAATGTTTACGTGGAGGTTGGGTGCACCCTTTAATATTCGCACATATAGAATAGACCGGAGTAGTGGTGTTCCCCTAGATGCACCTGGGGAGGGTGCAGCCGTACTGGGTGAGAAGATGGCCATAAAGTTAGAGGGGCTTTTAAACTAGGTGATGGGTGGAGGGTACAGATGTAGAATTAGCCAGCGGGGAGCAAGATTCAGAGGGCACAATTAGGGACATTAACGGTAGGGTGTTCAGAGCTCCTAAACCCAAGGTGGGTATGGGGAAAAAATCACAAGAGCAGCCTAAAAACAACATCAAACGAGGATATAGTATGCAACTGGTCAAAATTATGAGGTCTGTATACCAATGCCAGAAGCCTGGCCAACAAGATGGGAGAGCTGGGGCTACTGATGTTTGAGGAGGACTTAGATTTTGTGGGGATAACAGAGACTTGGTTCGACAGCTCTCATGATTGGATGGCGACCATTCAGGGGTATTCCCTTTATCGCAGGGATAGAGGAGGTAAAAAAGGGGGAGGGGTATGTCTCTATATTAAGAACAGTGTACAGGTAAATATCAGGGATGACGCTAATAATGGAGCTATGGACGAGGCAGAATCCCTATGGGTAGAACTTAAAAGGAAAGGCACTATAGGGAAGGTAATATTGGGCGTATGCTATAGGCCCTCCAACCAGAGGGAGTAGGGGGAGGCGGACCTCCTTTTACAGATAGGATTGGCAGCAAGGATGGGAAATGTCATTATAATGGGGGACTTTAATTATCCGGATATAGACTGGGCAGAAGAAACCGCTCATTCAGCCAATGCTCGGCAGTCCCTAAATGTTTTGCAGGACAATTATATGGGTCAGATGGTGAACGCACCGACAAGAAACAATGCGGTACTTGGCCTACTGATTACCAACAATACAGACCTGATCACGGATATAGAAATATGGGCCAACTTAGGAAACAGTGACCATAGGTCAATAAGTTTCAGTATTAGTAATAGGATACAAGGCTGAGGGGTCATTGGCAGCATTCAAGCATTCCAAAGAGTGTAATAAGAAATGTAACGATGAAATCAAGGCAGCTAAAATAGAACAAGAGAGACATATAACGGAAGAGAGTAAAAAGAACCCCCAGAAATTCTTTAAGTATATAAACAGTAAGAAAGCAAGGCCAGAACACATTGGCCCCATAAAAGACGACAAAGGAATATGGCCACAGAGGACAGAGAAAAGGCGGAAGTGTTAAATAATTTCTTCTCTTCAGTCTTCACAAAAGAATCGGGGGGCTACACTAACCCAGTTTGTAAGGCTAAACTAAATAAAACACCTCAGAAAGTACTGCCATGGCTTGCAGAAGATAGACTTAGAACTAAACTAGAGAAACTTAACATAAATAAATCACCGGGACTGGATGGCTTGCACCCGAGGGTTCTTAAAGAGCTCAGCCAGGTGATTGCCAGACCATTATTCTTGATCTTTAAGGATAGTCTACAGACGGGTATGGTGCCAGCTGATTGGAAAAAAGCCAACGTAGTACCAATATTTTAAAAAGGGCTGAGATATATCCCGGGTAACTATAGGCCGGTCAGCCTAACATCAGTAGTCTGCAAGATTTGGGGATGATAAGGGACCACATACAAGGCTTTAGTAATGAAAACGGTATTAGTAGTAATCAGCATGGATTCATGAAAAATTGTTCTTGCCAAACCAATCTATTAACTTTCTACGATGAAGTGAGCTGCCACCTAGATAAAGGTAAGCCTGTGGATGTGGTGTATCTGGACTGTGCAAAGGCCCTTGACACCGTTCCCCACAAACGCTTACTGTACAAACTAAGGAAGGTACCATAGGGTGAATACCTGGATAGAGAACTGGCTCCAGGGGAGAGTACAGAGGGTGGTGATTAATGGGGAGTACTCTGATTGGGTGAGTGTGGAAAGTGGGGTCCCCCAAGGTTCTGTCCTGGGGCCAATCCTGTTTAATTTATTCATAAATGATCTAGAGGAGGGGATATTGAGTACAATCTCAGTATTTGCGGATGATACTAAACTAAGCATGCCAATATCTTCTATGCAGGATATGGAAACCTTACAAACGGATCTGAACAAAATATTGGGGTTCGCAACTACATGGCAGATGAGGTTTAATGTTGAAAAATGTAAAGTAATGCACTTGGGTGTCAGAAATAGAAAGCAAGCTACTCACTGGGAGGGAAACCTTTGGGTGAGTCTAGGATGGAAAAGGACCTGGGGGTACTGGTAGACAACAGGCTTGGCAGTGGCATGCAATGCCAAGCCGCTGCAAGCAAAGCCAACAGAATACTGGCATGTATAAAAAAGGGGATTCACTCCAGAAATAAAGAGATTATTCTCCCACTCTACAAGACTCTGGTCCGGCCACATCTGGAGTATGCTGTCCAGTTCTGGGCACCAGTCCTCAGGAAGGATGTGCTGGAACTGGAGAGAGTCCAGAGAAGGGCAACAAAAATAATTAGGGGAATGGAGGACATCAGCTATGAGGAAAGACTACAAGCACTGAACTTATTATCTCTGGAGAAGAGACAATTGAGGGGGGATATGATATCAATGTACAAATACTGTACTGGCGACCCTAGCATAAGGAACAAACTTTTCAGAGAAAGGGAATACAATAAGACATGTGGCCACTCACTAAAACTTGAGGGAAAACGGTTTAACCTTAAAATACGTAGGGGGTTCTTCACTGTCAGAGCAGTAAGGATGTGGAATTCTCGTCCACAAGCAGTCGTATCAGCAGGGAGCATCGATAGTTTCAAAAAACAATTAGATGGGCACCTTAAAGACCACAACATACAGGGGTATACAATGTACGGTTAACAGCAAACACACACACACACATCATAGGTTGAACTGGATGGACTGGTGTCTTTTTTCGACCTCACAAATGTAACTATGTATGTATATATGTGGCTTCTGTGTTGGTGTTCTATTTAAACCAGCATTATTAGAAGTGAGGGCAAGTCCAAATTTTAATGTGTATAAAGGCTTAACTCAGTACAGTATATATTGATGTAAGTCCAGTTATCAATTACGATCATGTGTACTGGCATTAGTTTTACTCAGGACTTGACAAACCCCAGGTGCCAGGTCACATTGGCGACTAGAATTAGTGGCCTGGTGCCTGGGCTACACTGCGGCTCCTGCCCACGGGTGTGCGGACTAAGATGCTGCGCCGGCCAGTAATTGAGGCTTTGCGGCCTGCTATAGGGAGACACTTTCATCGGGGAACGGGTGCCCTCTTGTGGTGGCCGGGGCTGCAACAAGCAGTCATTGGCGGTGCTGAGATGGCAACAGTTTTTTTTTTCCCCCCATTAAAATTAATTTTTAATTATTTTTTATTCTCTCCCTGTCATGCCACACAGCCGAAGGCCCCTATCACATGGGCTGTTGATCAGGTCTGTCTGTCAGTTTTTCAGTTGGACCTGATCAGACCCTCCTGTCTCAGTTATGGAGTGGCGGATGTCCGCTGACCACTGCTGCCATCCGATCCTGGTGGCCGAAAAACAAACGAATGGTGGTCCTACTTTCTATCCGTCAGACGGTTCGAATCAGATGGCATCAGATTGAAATGGACAGGCAGTGCATTTTCATCTGACTGCCCCATAGAGGAGTGCGGGACTGTGTCAGTGTTCGCTCTGCATAGCGGAGCGAACAAGAACGGTCATCCACCTGCTCAGTGGCGATTAGCAGAGAAATCCCCACCGAGCAAGCGGATTCTGCTTAGCGGAGGTACACGTGTGAAAGGTGGCATCAGTTACTGGCTCTCCTATCACCTCCAACTTGCTGCACTGTCCTTTCCTAGTGAACCACTGACGTTTACACCATCAAGCCAAGTAGACACAGACCGAAGGCCGGGTAACATCATTAAAAGCTGGCCACCAGTCAGCATTTGGCATGCGTGAAAAAAAAAACTGGCTGCTAACTTTTTTTAGCTGGCTCCTAGATTTCAAGCAAATTTGTCAAGCCTTGGTTTCAGTTGTTGTGGTAGGGAATTGCAGTGTAAATAAATTAGAGATGTCTCCCCAATTAAAATGCATTTACCAGATTGAATTGCCATGAAACGGCAAAAAGGCTTTTAGGTCAATATCCAGCGGATAGTATGAACAAAAAGCCTCCAATAGTGCAGTAATCCCTTAAAACATTTATGAAAATCCAAGTAAACCACTCACATTTAAAATCATCATGTGTTGATCATGGGGGAGTGTGGAAGGTGACTACAATGACAGTTGAAACCAGAGTGGAGGTGGTGAGACTGGGATGAGTTTTTGCCTATCTGATACCTACCCATTTACACGCAAGGTACAAGATGATTTTAAAGGTGAGTGGTTTACTTGGATTTTAATAAATGTTTTATGGAATTAATGCACTATTGAAGGCTTTATGTTTTCTCTCACACACATGCCATGAGATGAGACCTGCTGATTGTGGAGTGATACTACCAGGTGGATATTGACCTAAAAGCTTATTTGCATTTTCATGCGAGTGAAAGGCAATTCAATCTGGTGAGTGTATTTCCATTCTCTCTAGTTCAGTTCCTGAAAATTAGACACCAAAACTGGACTTTATATTCAAGATGTGGCTGAACCAGAATTTTGTATAGTAGTATAATTTATAGTTTTATGTCTTTAATAGATATGTTTGTATTTTAAGTTTTTTTATTTTTGGCATGAGATTACAGTTAAAGTGGTTGTAAACCCCATTCATAAGAGTTGAGCTAAGCACATATATATGTAGTGTTTACTTCTTTCTCTCCAAAGCTCTAAGTGTAATTTCTCTCCGTTGCTCCTTTCCTTGGTCATCAGCATTTTCTGAGAAGTTCTCCGACACATGAGATAACAGTAGCTGGAAATTTGTGTCGGGGAGGGAGCTTTAGATGGAGATTAGCAGGGGCCGTGTCTAATCAGACTACAGCTCCGCATATTCCTTCATTCCTATGTGGAGGGGGGGGGGTCCCTTTCCTCCAATTAGCTCTCACACAGTGTGTCCAGTATTCCCACCCACATGCTGCTGAAAGAGCAATAAAGATTTTTAACATGATCTGCACTTTCCTAAGAGTGTAGAGTGGGGAAGACTGCAGATGTACAAGTAAAATGTATGTAGGAGGATTTGTTTCATCTCTGTGTATCATCTGAGGCTATTCACTTCATTGGGTATATGTGAGGATTTACAACCACAAGTGGCTGCAATATTTGGCCAATATAATGATGAAAGAATAACCGTATGCTTTCTAATGGTAACACTAACTAAATCTCAAACCATACTAAGTCCAGAAATGGACAGTAAGCAGTGAGTGTTGAGTGAATGGCAGTTCTGGATGTAGGGCAGGAGCTGCTCAAGTTAACAAGCACATGATGGGTAGCTAGGATGCGGGGTGGATTGGAGATTCCACTCTATATAAGGTAGTACATTGAAAGAGGGCAGGAGCACGATGTAAAGGCGAGGTGAGGATACTAGTCTGAAGAAGGGGGGTCGCATGTGAAGGATCAGGGGGTGATGTAAAGGGGCTCAAAGGATACTACTGTTGGGGGGGTTGAAGTGAAGGGAGGTGTGAGAACACTACTTTGAAGTGGAGGAAACTATGCAGGGGGACCGAGGACACTGATGTAAGAACGGAATTGTGAAATGAGGCTTAGTTCAGACACGTGCATGCACGTTAGTGTGCACATTGTGGGTAGGGTAGACCACTCATTTTAATGGGCTACGCTATCCACGAGAAACATGGGGAAAGAAGTCCCTGGCCACTTTTTTTTTTATTGCACCGCATTGAGTGAACCACACGGTGCTACAGCCCCATGCAGTTTGATACATGCAAAGAAGCACTGCAGGTGCTGATGCATGGAGGTGAAATTTTGAATTAATGGCATCCCCATGCATTTGCTACAGTGCAATGCATTTCTCTGCAGGTTGGGAACGCATTGCCTAGCCGCAGAGATTTCAACTTCCTAACAGGCGAGGGGTCTGTGCTCTGAAGGATCTTGAGTCATTGTGCAAAGATGCAATTTGGACCTTTTGCTGGAAGAAAATTTGACTGAAAATCTGTGAATTTTAATTCAGTACCCCTCAAATAAAGGATTCCCAGACATCAAAACATTTGTAGATCTGTTTCCTTATGTAAGGAGGCTTGTAAATATCATTTGTAATGCATGACGATAGACTGATAGCCTTGCCTGCGGCAGCCTGGCTTTGCATGCTATTACTGATTGTGTGAGCTACAAGGATCCCTAGATCCTTTTCCATCCCTGATTCCCCTGGCGGTTCTCCTAGTGAGTAACTTGATTGCATATTTTCAGCTCCCAATTGTATTACTTAACATTTTTGAATATTTACCTCATCTGCCACATGCAGTAGCTGCCCACCCCTCTTTTTTTAACTGTCTTCTTGTAAAGTTGCTATATTGTGACGTTATTGCCCTGCTCATCTTTGTATCATTAATAAACACTGAGATTAAACAATTTATTCCAAGCTCTTCATCATTTATGAACAAGGTAAATCGAATTGGTCCCAAGAGAGTCCTGGGGCACAACACTCACAAATCTGAACCATTCAGAAAATATGCAGCGGTATATAGTAGTTAGAGCAATCTTATGACTTGTATCAGTGTGTGCTAAAAGCTTGTAGGAGAAATGTTCATTTCCCCCACGATTGTCCTATTGGGCTTCAAGATGCAGAGGATTAACCCCTTTGGTTCCACACTAAGGGGTTAACAAGCATGCATTACTGCATATACAGATTTACCTGGAGTGTCATCTCTATTGTTAACATATTGTTCCATAATTCAATATGCCCCCGTCCACAGACCACGTTACCCGCCATGACACATTTGTGGGGAAGAAACCCTTGTCCTCTTAACATTGGAATAAGCTGCTTTGTCAAAGTGTTTGGAAGCTAGCAGTGGATTACAGGGGGGATGAGGATGGATGACAGGGTAGGGTTTTAGCAAGGTGGCATTGGGGTGCCAGGTGTAATGAAGATGGGGATGCCAGAGGGTGGGGTGTTATCAAGTTTGCAGTGGGGTGCCAATTGTGATGAGGATGACGGAGTGGGTTGTTAAGGTTGCAGTGGAATATCAGGTGTGATGGGAATGCCAGGAGGTAGATTGTGAGCAAGGTTTCAGTGGGGTGCCAGGTGTGATGAGGAAGACAGGAGGTAGGTTGTTCGCAAGGTTGCAGTGGGGTACCAGGTGTGATGAACATGAGGATGACTTTGGGTAGTGTATTAGGATGGTTGCAGTGGTGTGCCAGTTGTGATGAGGATGACGGGGTGGGGTGTTAGCAAGATTGCAGTGGGGTGCCAGGTGTGATGAACATGAGGATGACATGGGGTAGTGTATTAGGAAGGTTGCAGTGGGGTGCCAGGTGTGATGAGGATGATGGGGTGGGGTGGTTGCAGTGGGGTGCCAGGTGTGATGAGAATGATGGGGTGGGGTGTTTGCAAGGTTGCAGTGGGGTGCCAGGTGTGATGGGGAGGACAGGGGGAAGGTTGTTGATTGGGTTGCAGTGGAGTGCCAGGATGAGATGAGGATGACAGGGGGTAGTGTGTTAGGAAAGTGGCAGTGGGGTGCCAGGTGGGATAAGGATGACTGGGGGTAGTGTGTTAGCAAGGTGGCAGTGGGGTGCCAGGTGGAATGAGGATGACGGGGGAGAGAGGGAGGAAAAAGGGGAAAGGCACAGAAAGAAGGATCACAAATATGAAAAAATGAAAACACATTTGTGGCACAATCTGTATTATTGAATTTAGAAATTGGGAAATTTATTTTTAAAAGTTTCTAAATATATTAATCTTAATATGCACGTCTGCAGGCTGTAACTGATGCAGTTGAGAGGTCAAAAAAGAACACTGCTAAAACATGTACAGTGATATTATCTTGTTTATGGGAATCCCTGCCTTTTGAAATCCACTACAGCCTGTGTCCTCATGCTCTTTTATGGGAGGCAGATCATTCATGAATCAAGAAGTGACATCGCACCCACTGTGTTTTTTTTAGTTTCTGGGCATGGAGGAGGGAGGGACTGGGCTGTCATTTAGGATCTGTATACACGCCCAAATGTGTGATGTCAATACCATGTGACCTGACTAGCTCTGATCAAACAGGAAATGTTCTCTCCAGCAATAGAGACCAAGCTGAGCATGTGCAGCCGACTACTCGGACTGTGTCTTGTCTAGGCTTGTCCAGGTTGATGGTACAGGAGGGGGGGGGGGATCTGTGTATACAGGATCAAAGAGCCTTTTTACACAATGCAGAGGATTAACCCCTAAGTTCCACAGTGAGTATAACAAGCATGCTATTCTGCATATACAGACAGATTTTACTGTTGTGGGTTTGGTAATACTTTAATACTCTGGACACGCATCTGTAAACAGTTTTCTATCCGGGTACATACAATATCAACAATGCC
This sequence comes from Pelophylax lessonae, assembly GCF_965119305.1. Taxonomy (NCBI): domain Eukaryota; kingdom Metazoa; phylum Chordata; class Amphibia; order Anura; family Ranidae; genus Pelophylax; species Pelophylax lessonae. Next base: position 80,804,081 of record NC_138772.1, read on the forward strand.
AAAAGAGCTATGTTTGTAAATTATACATTTGTGGGGTACTTTGGTAAATGTTTTAGCAAAATCTAGATATACTACATCCACTTGCTTTCCTGTATCCAAATTACAGCTCTCCTCCTCATAGATTGTTAAAAGGTTGGTCTGGCAAGATATCTAAAACCTCAGGAAAGAAGACAAGACTGAAACCTTTAAATACCTCAAACAAGGTTCAGAAGGGCACTATTTCCAATATGATCTAATAGGCAAAGTTCAAAACTAACCTTAGAGTGGTGGTTTATGCTTGGAATAGCATAGCTAGTAAGTGGGTCAACAGCAGGTGAATTTAAACACACTTGAGATAAAAGGTTATTGTAAAAAGTGAGGGAGGCAGACTTGATGGACCACTTTTTTTTTTTCTTTCTGCCATCAATTTTCTACATAAAACTTGGAAAAAAGAAAACAAATACGACCACTGTATCCAA